>NC_134702.1:12599368-13266236 GCF_043290135.1 Rhipicephalus microplus | reverse complement strand
ATATGCCAAAAATGCAAAAAAAATTTTACAACTCTTTCACATAAACAACGAATTTGTTATATGTGCGTTCGAATATATGCAGATTTGATTGCATAAAAAGGGCAATGGCGATTGCAGCTGATAATAAGCCGCGACTTGAGAACATAGCAGAACTTGCCTAGAAGCCGTACTAGAAGCTGCTTGGTGGCCACCTGGTAATTGAAGATGTTGACCCCAGCTTGGTTGCAGGCACCCAAGCATGCGCCAGCCCGTACGAGCGACCGGCACAGATTGCCATTACCTTGCATGTATGCCAGCAGCAGAGCTGTGGAAAGCGAATGGAGCATGGCATTTGGACACTTGCAATCTGAACGAACCAGCAGTTTTATGAAGTAAAATGACATGGTACCCAGGTTATACCTTCATGTGCAATAGTAAACGCTTGTTTTTGCTGTTAAAGAACCACTCGTTACGACACATTTTCACCTGCAAGCCCTACCAAGAAAAATGTAGACAAGCGCTGAACACTTCGACAAAACCCAAATGTGTGCTACCAAAAATCCGAAACCTTACAATCAATGCGTTTTTAGTGAGCTGCGCACAAGTGCTAACGCAAAATGACTCACGAGAGTTTCCTTCAATGTCGGGTTTGTTGATGGGGTACTGCGGCATGCATTCCAAGAAAAGCTCAAAAATGGCTGCTGCATTCTCTTTGCCATGCTGACAGAGCACATGCAGTGGGTTTTGGCCTCTGTAGAAAAAGGAGATGGGAAGGGCTGTCACATATCATGGATGAACTTCTACGATACCATAAATTGTAAAATGGAACCGTCCTGTGCAATTGACGATATGTGAAGTGATAACTGCAGCCGTAATTGTTGGTCCTCTTCGTTGTAAGTTGCCCTTGCCATGAATTAATATTGATAAACAGGTGCAGGGAACTAAATACATATGCCTAGCCGAGAATGGTCTAGGAAAATGTTCGTGTGAATGTTGTGTCATATTAAAGCAAGGAAAGTGTATTGACATACTTTTCTTTTTACTCTTTTTCTGATTAGTTATTCAGCTCGCTAGGGTAAGGGTGGCACAATACTGTCATTCTCTTTCTCACCCATGGCACGAGACTTGACAATGCAGCTGTGCTATAAATGCAGTGTCTCAACTTCCGAGTCGGAACAAGATTGTAGCTTTTTTTTTTTATATCCAGTTACTGAGAGAGGCTATTTCAAAAGCCACACAAACAAGGTGCATGTTTGTAAAGAGAGACATAGTACTGGCCAAAAAAGCAAGCAATTACAATTTACCTGTCTTTGAAGTTCTTAGCGTTCCATAGATTTAAACTCTAAGAAGTACACCCTTAAGTAAAGATAGTACTTGAAACATTCAACAACACCACACTTTTTCTCAGACTTAGCTGGCAAGATTATGCTTGAGCACTGTACTTTACTGTGCAGTACTATGTCGGTAGAATATAATAAATAAAATGAAACAAAAAAATTGAGTTGTAGGCAATTGATTTTTCCACTCTAGCTAAAATAACGTCGGCACCAACCATTCCGTCATGTACGCTCAGACCTCGATATAACGAACCCAGATATATCATATCAGTTATAACGATGTAACTGAAGAATTGACTTGCAATAGATAGTGGTAGAAATATACCTTTATAAAAATTTTTGGATATAACAAACTTTATTTTTGCGTTAGATGCAACTTCGTTGTAACAAACTGAGTGTAAATAGTGCACCTTGGTGATGCAAGAACACGAGAGCACTATAACAGAAGTGGCAGCAGTTCAATCTCCAGTTTAGTTCCGTGCTTGCTCGAACTCGCAAACTTTCCTGAAGATAGCCAACAAATCTCCAAGATGCATCTCCCTTTGAAATGAAACTAATACAATTAATCCTGCCTTGAGTTTGTCAGAACCTTAAGCCTGCAAAAAATGTGGCGAAAGCACTCCTTTAATCTTCCAGTCATGGAGTCTGCATAGAAGCCTGACATGAAAGGTATGAGAGAAAAAAAAGTTTCCTTGGAAACACTTGCCTCATGTTCACTGCTTCGGCATTGATTCGGCTTTCCGTGAGCAGCACCCTGCACGTTGCTAAGTGGCCTTTTAGGCAAGCAACATGAAGAGCTGAAATGTTGGAATATTTCGCGCTTTGAGTAGTGGTGACGCAGAACGACTGATATCATATTGCCGAGACATGAGGTGTATGGCCTCACATATACGAACGAAAAAAATTTACATTCACCTTAAAACACAAAATCCCAAGGCAATCTATCGAAGTTAAGCCCAATGTGGTCAAGCCTGCTGCGTTTTGACACCTTCTTTATTGGTTGAGAGCAAGTGCAGTAAAGAGGTGGTTCAATAGGCTGGTTCACATTTTGAACGTACACACCTCGATATCTGCGAACAGAGTTGCCTTGGCACGTGCATATTTGCCCCTTTTCAGATGATGTACTGCATGTCTGTTAGTGGCAAACTGTGAATTACCCTTTCCTAAAAAATACCAATTGCTGCAACAGGTTACATTAAAGTGCTCTTGTCAGAAAAAGATGCCAAGATGTACTTTTAGTTAAACATTATCATAACGAATCTTTTTATTACATCTTGGATTTCCAGGTGCTTTTCATGTTATTGTCCATGCAAACATGGCAAGCACAACTAGGTCTTTTAAATATCGCACTTCTATTAACAAAATACATTAACAAAATACAACGCCTTGTCGCGATCGTCTAGTAGCTAAGGTACTCAACTGCTGACCCATAGGTCGCGGGATCGAATCCCGGCTGCGGCGGCTGCATTTTCGATGGAGGAAAAAATGCTGTAGGCACGTGTGCTCAGATTTGGGTGCACGTTAAAGAACCCCAGGTGGTCTGAATTTCCGGAGCCCTCCACTACAGCATCTCTCGTAATGATATGGTGGTTTTGGGACGTTAAAACCCACATATCATATCAATCAACAATATACATTAACAAAATACAGCTATAGTTTAAGTTTATAAATAAATAATAGTCACCATTATTGATGCCACTGTCGGCCAAATCGTAATCAATATTATTTTCTATCAGCACGCTGCATATTGCACTGTAATCCTTGGCTGCAGCCAGGTGCAAAGCAGTCTGCTTCTGCAAGGTCAAGTCGTTGACATTGGCACCAGCCAGGATCTATAAAAAAAAAAGAGCAGTCTCAAAACAATGCATATAACCAAAACAAAATATTTTCGGGATGCTTCATCAGGCAATCATCCAAAAAACGGCAGAAAGGAGAAAATGAAAGCTTGCGATGAAAATATCCGTAAATAGGGTTCATGTACTCGAACCGACAATTTGACAAGAGGACTCGTCTTCTTTAAGCATGGAACTTGCAAAATGTACACATCGAAGAAGACAAGCCCACTAGTTGAAACATCGCCCCGAGCATACGACCCTCAATTAAAGATTTTTGCATCAGGCAATAATGAAGCACATCACTACAAGTGGTCATTGTGTGGTACTAGTCATCCACACCAAATGACTCAAGGTGAATTCATCTGCAAAAATTTACACCAATTAGTTCAAACCATGCTGAAATGATAAAATTTTGTCCAGAACTGCATTGATGCATGTGGTGAAAACTACAGCAAAGAATATGCGAAATGACAATTTACTATAACATGGGTTTTAATGACACAAGACGTGGATTTGGGATTTTATAGGTTACCAACGAATCTAGCCTTGCGAGATATGCAGGCAACTGCCCCGCACTGTTTCCTCTTTTCTGATTGTCTTGAACAAGACATGGACACAAGGTAACTGCCAAATGTTATTGCTCAGGGTAGCTACCGATCTACTGATGCCTTTTTTTTATATAAAAAGTAGAAAATTACCAGGTTGCGCACAATCATTTCAGACCCTGCCTCCACAGCCAAGTGAAGTGGAGTGAGCTGTGAGGCATCTTGCGTCCTTGAGTGGATGTTGACGTGGATGCTCAGGAGGAAGAGCACGCTTTCGATGTCACTCTTTTGAATGGCAACATGGAGGAAATTACGGCCTCGATTATCATACTGGAAAAATGCAAGAAAGAAAAGAAAGTAAGCTAATGTGCCAGACACACATGAACACTTCTTGTGAGTGCACACACTATGATTGAATAGAAAAACAATCCTGGCAGAAACCACTTCAGTGTGATCATTCACATTAAATGCAATCAGCGTTGGACCAATGTACAAGGCAATACGCATTGCTAACATCACTAGACTGGGCAACATATATAATAGCTGGTATTCATGCAAATAATGTGCAATAAATGACTTTTTGTATATATTTGCAGTAATACTATGCGCTGTATATTTTCTTATCAGAAGTTTTGGGACCACACATATTCTTTCACTTTTTACTGCAAAAAAATAAGAATAATGAAAAACATCAGCAGTCTTCCTGTAAGGTGCTCATAAAAAGATTTTAAACCTGTCCTTTTAATAAAATGTGACACCAACAAAACATTAAATATATATTCAGATATACAAGTAAATATACAACACATATAGTCTGCAGAACATTTATTAATGGCTTAATAAATAATCATTCAGTTCGAAGCACTAACAAACACTGAAGTAATGTCTATCACGAATTGAACTCCATATAGTCTGGTTATATCCTTGCTCCCAACAAAGAGGACTTTTACAGTACTATGCCATTAGCGGTCTAGAAAGCATACTGCAATAAATCAAGAACAAATGGAATGGGAGCGCAATAAATATGCATGTGCCTGTGAAATTCTCAAGAGCCCAAACTCATGTAACCAGAAGTGTGTCTGGGCACTTCGGAGGGGTGCTTGAAAACTTGTCAGCTCTTGGAAATGCGTACCTCCTCTTTGACATTTATATTTTCGAATCCTTGACAAACTCATAAAAGTGCTCCTAAAAAAGCTCCAAAATACTTGCAAACGTGCACACAGCAACATGTCCGTGTTTAATACAACCAATAGTAAAATACATCAAAAGCTCTGGTTCCTTTGCAATTGCAGCAAAATACTAGCAAGCTTGCCCCCACTTCCTAAATTGCTCTAATATACCTCTGGCTCCATGTTGGACACCAAGCCTATAATAGTGTCTTGATGGTACGACTCCTAAATTGAAACGGTGTCACTTGCCTGTTCAGGGGCAGTCGGTTCCCGCGCAATAATGGTCTCTGCAGCCTTGTTGTTACGTGTGGTCATGGCCATTGCAAACGGTGTCAATCCTTGCTTGTCTCGCAAGCTTAGATTGATAGCAGGGTGAGCAAGAAGCAACGAGATGATCACAGAGTTTTGGTTGCTGATGGCAACATGCAGTGGCGTTCTACCTTCAGAGTCCTGGACAGAAGTTTGATACGAGTTGGGATACAAGTACGAGATATAGCTGTCTTTATTGAAAATTTAAAAACAAATTTTGTTTATACCTCTGCTGATTTGAGCTTAACCTTTGCTTCTGTGCAAATTATTGTTGCACCAGTTTCACAAAAATGATAATATCATGAATGCGGCTACAACACAAAAAACACATTCACTTGTTGCACATAGCCCTTGTGAAGTCAACTGAATGCTGATTAAACACCCACTGAACTTATGAACGGTTAGAAATTGCAAAGAGTCCTTGTGAACTCAAGTGCACGTGGATTGAACACGCATTCAACTTATGAACAATGACAAGTTGCACAGAGTCGCCATGAGCTCAACTGAATGCAGATTAAACCCAGACTGAAGTTATGAACACCCATCAACATGTAATGCGCAGACATTTCTTTATCACACGCATCTCAGGGTGTCACCACAGAGGCTAAAAGCCACCAGTGTCACCATCATCATCAGCCTGACTACGTCTACTCCAGGACAAAGGCCTCTCCCATGTTCCGCCAATTAACCCGGTCCTGTGCTTGCTGCTGCCAATTTATACCCGCAAACTTCTTGATCTCATCTGCCCACCTAACCTTTTGTCTCCCCCTAACCTGCTTGCCTTCTCTGGGAATCCAGTTAGTTACCCTTAATGACCAGTGGTTATCCTGTCTACGCACTACATGCCCAGCCCATGTCCATTTCCTCTTCTTGATTTCAACTATAATATCCTTAACCCCCGTTTTGTTCCCTAATCCACTCTGCTCTCATCTTGTCTCTTAAGGTTACACCACCAGTGTCACGATAAACCAAATTATCTAGCCAATACAACAAACACAGCAAAGGTTCTCATTGGTTGCTTCTCCTCCAATAACAACACATCATTCCACTGAATGTCTTCAGGCACTTCATTCAACCTGAGCGACTTACCTGAGCATTTACGTCCGCATTGTGCTCGATCAGTGTTTGAACCACTGGCTCTAGGCTCCATGCGCAAGAAAGGTGGAGTGGCGTTTGCCCGTCAAATGCTTCTTCATCACCTTCACCATGAGGCCCAGGCCTTCTAGGACTATTGAGGTCGCAGCCACTGAAAAATATTACGAGAAGGACTTGTGTGTCATCACACATTACACAATTAGTGAGAGCTCCAGCCATGCACAAGATTTAATTGATTGATATGTGGGGTTTAACGTCCCAGAACCACCATATGATTATAAGAGACGCTGTAGTGTAGGGCTTCGGAAATTTCGACCGCCTGGGGTTCTTTAACGTGCACCCAAGTCTGAGCACACGGGCCTACCACATTTCCTCCTCCATCGGAAATGCAGCCGCCGCCAGGATTTGATCTCGCGACCTGCAGGTCAGCAGCCGAGTACCTTAGCCACTAGACCACCGCGGCGGGGCGTGCACGAGATTTAAGAATGGCGTCGTTGCTATCTTTGTTCGCATCGTTACAGCAACAAATATTGGTCCGACTCGGTGTGCGTTGACTGCATGCGTACTCTCGTGGTTGCCCATGATCGTGCTCGACACGACCGCATTGGAGTTCGCAGTGGTCGCGGCAGATGCAGTCTAGGTGCACGCTGCTCGCGTGTGCGCCTTCACAACACGTTGTTGCCATTCACGAGTGCACGGCCAGTGACGACGAGCGGTAGTTTAGTGTTGAGCTTGACGTCAAAAACGCATGGCTAGGATTCTTCAAGGTAGTGATTCTGCCGCGGCTCGCACATTCGTCAAATCTACCGGCAGCATCACAATGGATGGGCGAGCTGTCGTCAGACATACCAATGGCAATAACTTTAGCGGGATGTGCGTGTGGTGGCAGAAAGCGTGTCTCCGGTGCAGGCACTATTGTTGCTACAATAGGGTTGTGCGCTCTCGGTGTTACCAGCTGCCGAGAAACGACCGAGTTGGTAGCGGAATTTCGAGGCAATCCTAAGCAAGTTCCTTTTTCTTATGCGGTAGTAGTCGCAAAAACATTGTCAAAGCAGAAATATCCAGAAAAAGTATTTATTATGACGAGACTTTTTTTTACATTATTTTCTATGAGCGACTGACAAGGTATCGAAAATTATTCGTTGTGGCTGAAATTTCATTGCAGCGGACTTCATTGTAGTGGGATTCGACTGCACACTACTACGAAAATGTAACCGTCATACAGCATTACAGCTAAACATAATCCATAGCTCATATACCCGGTCACACGAGACACTTTTGATAGCATTGAGCCAAGAAAACATTTACTTACAACCCCTCTTTGTGTTTCAGAGGGTAGTCAAACAAACACACTCAAGAAGTCAATCACAAAGGGCTTGATCAGGACAACATGATCTACCGTATTTACTCGCATAATGAACCAACCCCCCCCCACCTTGGTCGTTCAAAAAAAAAAAAAAAAAAAAACACACTTTTTTTAATGTACCTATCCGTTCACTTTATTTTGGTATGATAGCCAGTGCCGTTGACGATCGAAACAATGTTAAATCAAGCAGTTATATCACAAAATAACAATGCGATAAAAGTAAAAACAGTTTCGCAGCCATTCTGAGCAGCTCGAGCGCGGACGTCAATCAAAATTTAAAAGTTGCGTCTTTTGCGGCAAAGTGCCATCTGTTGAATGCAGGTGAAACCTCCTTGCTTATAGCACCACGCAAGCACAGCGGCACAAAAACAAAGCAAAAAACAAAGCTCGTGGCCTCCAAAAAGGCGGGCGCGATGCTCAGAAACACGCCGTACGCCCGCCATCTTAGAGGCCATGCAAAGCGCAACTGCACCCACTGCACCGACGGCGTGTCGTGCACCCGCAAGGTTTACCGCATGGTTTGCATGTCGCCACCAGACGCTGCGTTTTTGTCGTCGGGTTTGTTGTTGTGAATATAGTTGGGACACCTGCTGTGCAGGGCGCGTTCGGCTGGTACGCTGGCTACACGGCTGGTTAGAAACAGCATGCGTTGGAGCATGAGAACCGAGCGGCTGGATGACACTTCGGCGTCGATCCATGCGCTTTCGTTACAAGAGAAAACAAAAGAAGCCTCGGGCTACAAAAAAATTTGTTGCGCATTTCTATTTCATGGGCCAAAATAAGCAAAGGTGTCACACGAAATTTTTGCTGTTATTACTTCCATAATTTTTTCTCCCACATAATAGTCCCTCTCCCTAATAGGTCTGAACTTTTACAGGAAAAAAAAAGTGGGTTCATTACGCGAGTAAATGCTGCATGTCACTGGTGCATCGAAGAGAGAAGCCAGCAGTGCGTAGTATAAATATAAAAAGCAAGCAGAGGATAGCACAAGACGCACCTCCTAACCAGGAAGCAGGCTACAGAGTCATTGTTTTCATCAATAGCCCTGTGCAGCAACGTTTGATAGCATCCACCGGGACCCTCTGACCAGCAGTCTGTATCGCAGCCATACTGGACCTAAAAAAAATTCAGAGAGATCCAATAATGCAGCTGAATGAGAGCAATTTATTAAAACAGCACAGTGATGAACTGGTATTTAGACAAGATGTAGACAATAATCTATTTTCGCATTAGGCCGCAATGAATGAACTCTGCTAATGAGAGATCACCGCTAATCTGAACACTTTGCAAGCCTGTGAAGTGCAGACCAGTTTGCTAAAAAGCAGACGGCAAGCACACCAGTCACAAAACAAGCGGCACTCACTAGGACAGAGGCAACATCTTCCTGGCCACCTTCTAAAGCCAGCCAGAGGGCACTCTTGCAGCTACTGGCTTCATCTGTTATCGTCATATCAGCACCTCGCTCGCACAAAGCCTTGACCACTGCCGGCAGGTGGCGCTTGATGGCAAGCTGAAGTGGACTCTCTCCATCCTGAGTGCGCAGGTTCAAGTCAGCACCCTGCAAAAAGGACGGGCAATGCTGCTAAGACAACCCGTGCAGTGGCCACTAACACAGTTCCTACAGTCAACATGACGCAAACAAAGTGGCACATTTTCTAAGCAACGACACAAAAAGTAGTGCCACAATTGTATAGCGAAAATTGCATCATTGCCACAGCCTGTGCTGTGGTGGTGTGCTTCTTTCTCATCTGTGCCGTGATTGAACCCTTGTTTCTTGGGACTATGTTTTACCGACAAGCCCGATTTTACAATTTAATGGTGCAAGTCGGACGAGGCTTAATCACTGCACACCTAACAAGTACATTAGAATATTACACACCCTAGACTAGTGCAACATTTCAGCCTGTCGTTGCATAAGTCAGCACCAGCAGCACATTGAAAATGCAAAATGAGGAAACGACAAAGCGTATGACCCACATCAAACCATGCCAAGTGTACCAGAACCATACACTGCTCCACACACCCATTCCCTGCATTTCTTTGTTGCACCATAGTTGTAGAATTTACATACACTTGATTCAATGATTCATCTGCACTTCCTTTTAAGTGGCAGACAGCAAGGCAACCAACGTAAAGCTGTGTTCACCACTTTTGCGATTCCCTTACCCTTTTGAGCTGAGTCCTAATCTTCCTCAGTTTACCTGCACTTTAAATTCCTTATGAGAGCCGATAGGACCAGCAATTTTTGTGCTACTGTGACGAAAACACTTGGATTCGCCTACTACATCCCTGCGTCTGCACCTAACTAAGCAGTGAACAAGCAAGAACAAGGCCAATTCACTTGAATGAGAAGTTTTTGTTAAGACTGAAAGCTACACCGACATAATTCAAGAAGTCTGTATTGGTTACAAATACCCAACAGACCTGGTCCAACAGAAATATGGCTCCTGCCGTGTCCTGGTGCAGAATGGCACGATGCAGCAGAGAGAGGCCTTCGGCATCCACCACGTCCAAGCTGGCTCCTGCAGCAAGTAACTCACGAGCCATGTCGTGCAGGCCCAGCTCGAGGGACAGGCTCAGCGCTGTTTCATCTTTGGAATTCTTCAAATTCAAGTTGGCTATCAGCAGCCCTGCCCCGGGCGTCTTCACTGCCAGCTCTGCACGCAAATGGTGAAAATCTGTACAATAGCAATTTACAAGGGCTGCACATGTTTGAATATACGACCAAAAGTCACAGCATTTGAATTTACTTCGACATGAACTAGACATTTTGCAAATTTCGAATATTCGAAACTAACGAATACACGTATCTTGCCACATTTAATTCACCTGAGAAGCTGATTTCACTTCAGCATGGGGGAGCTATGCTGTGGAACTACTTAATCGGGGGAAATCCACAATGCTGTGAAACCACACCTAGACGTTAAGTGTCCATATGTGAATTTGATTGGCGATTGTACACATGCCCAGCCTTGACAGTAACCACAGTAATGGACCTCACAATCTCAGTCCACTTGGGGAACAGTGAATGTGCCAACAACACATGATCTACTGTCAAAATTGCCCATTGATGCAATAAAGTAAAGAGCCTGTGTTGCTCAACATCTGCCGTGGTCAGCATCATTGTCCACAAGTTGGAAATTCTCAGCAATAAAAAAAATGAAAATCGTGGTTTGAGCAGGAATTGAATCCAGGCAGTCTACATGGCCGTCATGTATTCTATTACAAACTTGCGACTGCGCTGGAAGAAGCAGCTAAAAGCTAATGCTGGGTGAGGAGTCTAACAAATGTAATATCATGCGGCAGAAGCATATAATCGCATTAGGCATCACACCATGTGAGCTGTGCAATGTATTGGCGGTTCAATGCTGCCCCCACATTAAAAAGGCCTGTGCCTCCCTTCGTGTGTGTTTTACTTAGCCGCTAAATCATGTCCTTCAGTAAATACCAACTAAGCCAGCCAACAGTCTTGTTAAAGATGTCGCATCAATTTCATTTAGTGTGCTAACAGCAGAATTTCACATCCTGGCTAGTGCTGCACAAAAACTTAGTAAATGCCATAAAAGAAGCACGAGGACAGCATACAGAGACTAAGTCCCTTAATGTGTCCAGCCCAGTACCTTTATGTCGGAGGATGCTGCGAACTGCCTCAACATGCTTGTTGAGCACAGCCCTGTGTAATGGTGTTTCCAGGTAACGCGCATCTTCGTCATCCGACGCAGAGCCCAGGGTCTGCTTGTTTGGGTCAGCACCACGCTCCAAGAGCGTTTGCACCAGTCGTGCCAAACCTGCCTGACATGCAGCATGCAGGGGAGTCTCTCCCTGCATCGCAAAGCACAACACCACTTTTTTTATAACACACAACTAAAATAAAAGTAATCGTGTACAAAATAATGTGCATAAAGTGAGAAACAGATGTCGTGGGACTCAAGTTCAGACAAGTCTAAGTGACAGCACTTTGTGGCCTTCTGGCACTTAACTGCAGAAGATTTGTGTCAAAATAAAAAAACGTCGCCACAGTGTAGCTGGTTGCGTCACGTATTCATCAAGGTAAGGGTGCGCCGTGATACTTTGCTATTTTAAAATTTTGTTTTTTGGAGAATCAAAGCTGATGGGGTCGACCTATATTCCAGTTTTTATGTAATTAGGACATATGGAAAGTGCTACAGAAAAAACAGCTCACAATTAGACATCATGTATAGTTGGAACTAACTACACATCCGATCCAAATATCTGTGCACCAATTGCAACTGGTATGGCCATATGTCTGCGAATTCACCCATTAGTTGACTCACCTGGACTCGCTCAACTCAGATCAAGCAGCGAGTCTGGATGAGAAATTTTTTTGGAGAATTTCAGTCCGATTGAGTCTGGTTGAGAAAAATTTTAGTGCGTCCGAGTCTGAGCGAGCCCGGTAGAGGAAAATTTTGGCAAGTCCGAGTGAGCCCGACGCCTTAAATGCAATTCTTGAGCGAGTCTGAGTGAGCTGCACACTTTTTACAGAGCTACGGTTCCACTTACTCAACTTCAGCAGCTCACATTTACACTTATTCCAACTCACCACGCATACTTCAAAGCACACGCCTTCATGCACCAGCTCAATTTTTATTGATCAGAGGCATGAGTTATGGAGGAGGAGGGGGTGGGTACCGCAACCTCTCCCTAACCCCCAAAAACTCTTTCTCAGAAATTTTCAATAAAGAAACTGCATGTGAGTCATCTCTCTCAATAAAAAAAAAAAGTGCTTAATGGATTGCAACTACTGATATCTCATATTTCAAAGTACGAGATCAGAAGGCGTTAAGTAGAGCACCAATTACGTGAGATATTGGTGTTAAAGAACACTCGCACCGAGTTATAATAAGCCAACCGTATACCAACGAACTTGTGAGCCTGCTCACTCTGACTGAAATAGAGCCGCGAGTCTGAGCGAGTCTGGCCGGGGTAAATTTTAGTCAATCTAAGTCCAAGTGAGTCCCAAAAAGAAAGTATATTTCACGAGCAAATCTGAGTAAGTTCCACCTGTTTTGTCAACTTATGGGTGTGGTGTAACAGAAAATAGTGCCCTTGATTCACTTCACAGAGTTACCCTATTTTGCATCTCATGTCTGCACAAAGGTTCATTTGTGTGTTCACTTTGTTCACACAAGGCTAAGGTGAATATATGAGCGCTTCAAATATTTGAGTGAATATTACAGCATTCTAGTTCACTTTGATTCAAATTTATGTTACAGAAATTTCGAGGTATTATAAATGAATGCATAGGTGTATATTAACCGGCATGTGACCCCCTGTAAAAATTATTTCACTGCTGTGTGAAGGTGCTATGCCATGAAAACATCAAGAGAAAATTTATACTGCCACAAAGCCTCATATCAAGGTTAAATGAACATATTACCCTCATTCATTCATCATTTTCAAGCTGCTTAAATGCTCTTGGTAAATTTTAAAACGTAACCTACTTTAATGAATATCAGTAACACTGTACCGAAAGTCAAATCCTGCTAGTATTCAAAGTTGTTCCCACTTCCCACCAAAAAGAACGGTATTTGCACACGCCTCATTTCAACATTTAAAAAATATAGTTGAGTTTAATTGGGTCCTGACAAATATACAGATTTTTTTTCTATTTGCAATATGTGATGCACACTATCTGAACATGATTCGAAATTATTCAACCAAATCACTATTCGCTTCGAACCATAAGTTTGCTATTCTCACAAGCCTAGTTTACACTGCTCAAAGCCAGTGCACCACACAGCCAAATATATTAAAGGGGCCCTGAAACATTTTTTTGAGTAACCATAAAATTAATTCACTGAAAAAGCGTATCACCTCACAAATTCAATGCCGCAAAAACTTTAAGAATCCATCCAGTACGAGCGGAGTTACAAAGATTTGTCACACGCTGCAATCGCATTCTCTCTTCTCTCGTCCCGACAAAAGCACTCGAAGCTAAGCAGGGAGGGATAGGAGGGGCAAAAAGAAAACGTCAATTGTGCCTCATGACCTTGAGTATTTTCTTTTCTTTGAACATGCAGCTTTTTCAGTGCGATCGCGCGCGCACGCGTGGATAAGTGACGGCCCCTTGCGGCGACCTTTGTAACAACCGAGCGCGCCATGTTCGAATCAGCCAATGACTGAGAGATGGGCTTACGGGAGTGATTTTTGGGCTAATTCCGTGATTTGTCGAGAGAAGAGAAAGCTATTTTTAGCTGACTTTGATCATTTATTGTGAATTCCAGTCTGCGTACTGCGCTGTAATATTTGGCACGCGTGTTGTCGGGAGCCTCTACTTCTGATCGGCAGTGTTTTCTGACCATGCTCAAGAAGTGTTGCAGGGCCCCTTTAACACAGTAGTTGCAAAAAGAATGAGTGCAAAGCCTGCATTTTACGGTGCAACAATGAACATTGAATTAGTACAAGGAGAACATTCTCACGTGGAAAAAAATTTTGAGAACATAATAGTGTACTGTACTCATGCTCACCTTATTATTGCTTAAATTACATTGAGCCCCCCGTTCAGCAAGGAAGATGCCAGCATTTTCATTGCCAGCACGAGCTACTAGATGCAGTTGGGAGTCCCCTGCAATAGATGCAAGCAACCAATATACAGTAGACTATCGGTAAACATAAATCATAAAACAGAACAGCTGCTTGAATGGAACTCTCTCTGATAAGATTGGTTTGCTACTTGTGTTCTGTGCCCCTGTTCATCTCTTGGTAAAAGAAACTGCTGTTAAATGAACATATTTTCCTGGTCTCTTGAGGTTCAGTTCAACAGAACTCTACTGTGTATATAATCACCTACTCATAAAGCAGCACAGATAACGCAACTGTCTTTACAGTTGCGTTATCTAGCCTAACTTTTGCTTCTAGTGCCTTTACAAAAATATGACTATTTAGACTCACACTTAGCCTGAGCCCTTCTCACCCAATTGAAGAATACAATCCAAGACAGTTCCAGGGCAAATAACTTTGATCTTGCAGTGTCACTAAAAAACTTTGATTCCAGTGAAATTATTCATGCCAGATTAAATCTTAAGTCAAACCGACATGTGTCACGGTTACTGCAGTTGGTGAAATATCACAAAAGTTTGACACACGTAGCAGCTGAAACAATTATCACAAACTAATGTGCTATTATTAGTTTTAAAAGGGTATAAACTTGAACTTGTTGGCTTGGCTTCATAGCAGGGAACAGTGCAGATACACAGCACAAGAAAGACTGACAGGACTTGGTGCTGCTGACAGGCAGTGCCAAGTCTTGTCAGTCTCTCTTGTCTCGAGTATCAGCACTGTTCCCTGCTACGGTGCTATTAATCGCAGCATATATACTGGGCTCATCCGACACACAGTAATGTTGTGCTTCCACCCCCGAGTGTTTTAAATTTCTTCCCCTGTACCACACTGTACTTTTACAGAAAAAGCTGTTATGAGATTACAACACGGGTCGCGTGCGCGTCGTAGTCCGCCACCGCCACCAGTGTCTGTAGCCACTATCGCACGAAATGAGAAAAAAAAAACTAAATAACAAACATCAAAGACACTATAGGATTCGAACCTGAGTACCCTGCATGCCAGCCCAGTAATCTGCCACTGAGCCACGCTGGTGCTTGGAACTCCTTTTCAAATTAGCCTTAGGCAGGCTTGATGCCAGGAAAGGAATCGCGTTAATATGAGTAATAAAGCATTCTAAAACATCAAAAGAACAACCAGTCGTTCCATCAAGCCGCTTGTGATTCGCACATTTGAGCCATGGGGAATGCCGTGGCGTTCTATGTCCTGTGAGCCTGATTCGAATGAAGGCATTCTGCTCCACCGAGTCGCACACAATTGGCCCATTTGAGCTGTGATGAATGCCGTGACCTTCTATGTCACGTGAGTCAAATTCGGACAGAAGCGTTCCGCTCCATCGAGTGGCACGCGATTGGCCAATTTGAGCCGTTACGAATGCCGTGACGTTCTATGTCATGTGAGCCAAGGTATCACGTATCAGTTTTTGTCCGTTTCTCGGATGGAGGTGAAGGAACGGTTGGAGAGACCATCCAAAAAGGAATGGATGGTTTTAAATGGCTGCAAGGCGGCATAGATTGGATTTAAATGTGAGCGCTTTGCGCCTTCCAGTATCCGGGTACATTGAGAACATGGCGTCGCAAGCGGCCTCATGCACTTACGCTATGGCTCAATCCCCTCTCCGTTGTCGCAGCCACCCCGTCTGTCTGTCCATCTGCGTTGTTGTAGACAGGCAGACAGACACACGGACAGGCAATCGGACAGACAGCCAAACGTACAGACAGACGAATGGACGAACGGAGGATTCACGGTTTACCGATGAAACTCTTTCAAGCTTCACCCCACTCATCATAATTCACTCCGTGGTGTTACGAGCGTGCTGCATCCCTTGCAGAGGCACTGAGTGCATCCGTCACGGACACTGGGCGCGTCCTTCGCAGATTGAAGACACTGCGCGCGTCGCACAGAGACACTCGACGCGTCTCTTTTCACACGGGGCGCATCCCACAGACACTGGATGCACGATGTTTCAATTCGCTCAATTGGTCCTCAATCTGTCATAATTGTGAGGCAGGCCTCCATTTCTTACACTGGCTGTTCGCTTCCCCTTGTCCTCGCGACCGATGCGGACCACCCACTTTTTGACATAACGAACGGAACACCTCTGTCCGGATTTGGAACTTGTATAAAATTGCACCACAGGTGTCACATAATGAGAATTGTGCAATGAGTGGGTCGTCGAATGCTCCAACCCTTCACAAAAGCTTGATCTTCTTCACCTATTAACTGTGGTCCATACCCACTATGGCAGATTGTGGGGACTACAAAAGCTTCTGGCGTAATTCTTCCTTGTCATCAGCCACAGCACAATAGAATTCCACGAAGTTTCCTTGCAAGTGTGCAGCAGGTACCACGCTTCTCCGAATGACAAAGTATGGCAAAGTGAATGCCTGCCCACTACACAATAGTTAATGGCATAGTGGGTACACTGCAAGTGTTCTTGCAGCAGCTACCCAAAGTGTGTTAAAAAAAAAAAAAAGGCTCTGAAAAAGGGAATTCCTAAATCAAAAGGTTAGACCACTTGGCAAGGAAGATCAAAGAAACTTTTCATATTTTAAGAGGACTTGTAGCAGAGAACATTTACAGCCGAGCCCGCTTATAACGTACCTCAGCGTGACACGACATCCATTCGCTGTATCTCAAGTTTGTAGCAAATGAAACGCAGCATTAAAGAAAAAGTTGAGTGAAAACAAAATTTTTGTTAAAAAAAAAAGTCCGCAATGCCTGTGTTTCGAAGTGCAGAAGGGGTAAGGATGGTCTTGAGTTTATTTAAAGCGGCAGCAGGCTCTTCGCTGAAGCCTATGGCATAAGCTGCTCAAGGCTTTTAATTTATTTTAAATATTTATTCTCATCCTAGAGATGGCCTCACTGCTGTTTTTGAAGAAATCTTAATGTAGCCGATTGCTACAAGCACGCCTGTGGGCACTTGCTCGAGTTGTCCTCGCAATCCCATTTCTCCAAATTACTCTTGCTGCGCAGATCATTCACAATGCCCCCCATCTGTGCAAAGTTTCGCAGTGTCGGCATCAATATTGGCTGTAATGAAATCACAACAGATGTGCCACATGTCCTCCCACGTCAAAGTCGACGATGCGCTCCCACAAATTGGCGTCAGAGTGGTCCTGTTAGAAAGCTTCAGGCTTGGCATCGGTTCCAAAGTCGACGAAGCCAGCCTCTCAAAGACGGTTTCGCACTCATGTAGCCGTCACTGCCGCCCACGAAGCCTTCACCATCTCCACAGCTGAATACAGGGACACGCAAAGTGGAAAGTTAGCTGCCAGGCGGTCAACAACCATGAGCAAGCACTCCACATTCTTACACTCATGGATTATGTTCAAGTCAAGCGGTAACACTTTTGCCGTTTTGTTGAATGGCAAAAAAAAGCGCGGAAGGCTTCCTGTTCTCCACCCTGACCACAGACGCACACCAACAGCGAGCAAGACGCGCACCAGCGACATAGAAGCCAGCACGTAACTGCTCTGCTGGGCCCGTTACTAGTCAGAAAACGAAACTTTTGAACTCGAGCCAGCATGTCAGAGCAGAGGAGATGGGCGGAGTGGCGATAAAGAGAGGTGAGCAGACTTGCGAGAGACATGCGAAGGAGTTGCGTTAGAGTGAAGACAGTGGAGCATGCAGCGGGAAGGCGACGTTGAGAACCAAAACATGCGGAAAGGCAGGTCGGGTGGCACCTTTACAATCTCTTCCTGCAGTCACTGGTTGAAGTTGGGAGGGACTGTAAAGGCGCGGTCAAATAGCTTGCTTGCAGGGTCCATGAGATGCACAACTTGCACGTACAAAAACTTGGGAGCGTGGTCTGCACGCGCAAAGGTCAAAGAATCAAATTGTGGAGCTGGTGGACTTGTGCGGTCTCGCTGACTTCGATCATTCGCGATGCAATCTGCGTAAAAGCCGTTTTTACGCTTCCAAACATGTGCACAGGGCATGCTGAGCCAAGTGCAAAGTGGATGAAAACAGGTCTTAAACACGGAATGAATTGCAAGTTATCAAGGAGGAGGAGGAATAAATGAGGAAGGACAGGGAGGTTAGCGCAAGTTATCAAAGTTGGTGGGGTAGTGCAAGCGCGTGCACTGGGACAATATGACACTGGTGCAGACAAGACACGGCGCAGACTATCGGGTACAGTCAATGGTTGATGATGTTGGCAAATGGTCTGGTCACTCCAGGCCGGCGACGCCAAAGAAAGTGTAACAAAGCCAGTGATCAAAAGCTGAGGCGAGATTAATTGGCCAACCGGTCTTCGGAAGATCAGTGGCAGTCTGAAAACACAAGCCTAGTCTGGCAATGTGGGGTGGTCAGAGTAGTTGGAAGACAAAAGACGGAGGAGGTGCGCGACAAAAAACAGTCTGGGAGAGGGGCAACTAGAGGGGTGCGGAGACAAGGTTAGCATTTAACAATAAGAATCTATGGGGGAATCTAAGGAGATGACAAGGACTTGAAGAATTACAGGCCGATCAGCTTGCTCTCTGTACTATACAAGCTAATTACAAAGGTAATTGCTAACAGAGTAAAGAAAACATTAGAATTCAATCGATCAAAGGAACAAGCAGGATTTCGAACAGGCTACTCAATAATTGACCACATTCATACAATCAATCAGGTAATAGAGAAATGCTCAGAGTATAACCAACCACTATACATAGCCTTCATAGATTACGAGAAGGCGTTTGGTTCAGTAGAAATATCAGCCGTCATGCAGACACTGCGGAATCAGGGCGTAGATGAAGTATATATAAACATTCTGGAAGAAATCTACAGGGGATCAACTGCTACCATAGTGCTTCATAAAGAAAGCAACAGAATACCAATCAAGAAGGGTGTAAGACAGGGGGACACAATCTCCCCAATGCTATTTACCGCGTGCTTACAGGAAGTTTTCAGAAGCCTAGAATGGGAACAGTTAGGGATAAGAGTTAATGGAGAATACCTTAGTAACTTGCGCTTCGCCGATGACATTGCATTGCTGAGTAACTCAGGGGACGAATTGCAACTCATGATTACGGAGTTAGACAAGGAGAGCAGAAAGGTGGGTCTTAAAATTAATCTGCAGAAAACGAAAGTAATGTACAACAACCTCGGAAAGGAGCAGCGCTTCGAGATAGGCAATAGTGCACGTGAAGTTGTAAAAGACTATGTCTACTTAGGGCAGGTAATAACCGCAAAGCCTAACCACGATATTGAAGTAACTTGAAGAATAAGAATGGGGTGAAGCACATTCGGCAAGCACTCTCAAATTATGACAGATTGCCACTATCCCTCAAGAGGAAGATATATAACAGCTGTATCTTGCTGGTACTTAGCTACGGAGCAGAAACCTGGAGACTTACAAAGAGGGTTCAGCTTAAATTGAGGACGACGCAGCGAGCAATGGAAAGAAAAATGGTAGGTGTAACCTTAAGAGACAAGAAGAGAGCAGAGTGGATTAGGGGACAAATGGGGGTTAAGGATATCATAGTTGAAATAAAGAAGAGGAAATGGACATGGGCCGGGCATGTAGCGCGTAGACAGGATAACCGCTGGTCATTAAGGGTAACTAACTGGATTCGCAGAGAAGGGAAGCGGGTTAGGGGGAGACAGAAGGTTAGGTGGGCAGATGAGATTAAGAAGTTTGCGGGTATAAATTGGCAGCAGCAAGCACAGGACCGGGTTAACTGGCGGAACATGGGAGAGGCCTTTGTCCTGCAGTGGACATAGTCAGGCTGATGATGATGATCTATGGGCACTTCATCGATGGCTCATTGGTGGTCGAAAGTGGTTTCCCGGTAAGTCACTGGAATGCCAACTCCATTTGCTGTAACTGATCAGTGACGCTCAGAAACATTCATTGTAAGTGCAATTTTGTGCCACTGAAATAATCTATATTTCCTTAGTCACGTGAGCATCGTTCGTTTCAAGCAAAAGTTCGTTTTAAGTGGGGCCATTTTATGTGGGCACGACTGTATTTCTATAACTATCCCACATGGAATGCGAAGTGCCAAGTGCGGAGAAAGACCAGCAAGTGAGGTAAAGAACAGAAAACTTCAACTCAATGTATTCTAAGCTTTTATCAACATGGCATTGTCTAAAGCCAATACTCAATGAGGAGCTAATGTATCAGCAATTTGTTGAGCTTTAACTGATATGACCTGATTGGTGCATGTTTTGAAAAGGCTGCATTGATGAACACCCCAATATACGCAAACTGTGACAAGGGTTCAGACGAAGTTGGCAGCAACTGGTTGCCACTGATAACGCAGAAATAAACAAAGGTAAATTTGTTCACCTTCTTGCTTGATCTATCCTTTATTCTAAAAGCAGTTTGATACCTCTTAGACAAATATGTGCCTACATTTAATGCTCTTGTAAGAAATAGGGTCAGTGCCCACAAGCATGTGTTGGCTAGCATTGCAGCCAGGACGTGCAAGATATGAATGATCTGCAGGGTTTGGTTTGGGAGACATGACATCAAAAGTGCGACAGAACACTAGCAAGGAACGCAAAGAGCCAACAACTTACCTGTTATTTTACTCACAGCATCAAGGCTTGCTCCACGGTTGGCTAACCGGCCGGCAAAGCTCTCCTCGTCATATGGGCCATCGCCGAAGTGAAGCGCAAAGCCAAGCGGCGTGTGCTGTTCATTGTTTCTCAGTTCAGAGTTGACAGCCTTACTTTCAAGCAGCAGGCAGAAAACACCCATATTCTTAGCTTCTATGCTCCGATGAACAGGAGTACTGCATGAAGAACATCAGTACAAAAACAATTATAGGTGCTTATTCGGCTTGTGCAATTATTACAATAGTTGGATCTGTTTCATTTCAAATTTGAATTATCAGAACTTTCTAAGTATTCAAAATGAATGGACATATATGTATTAATCTGCATACAGCCCTCTGTAAAGGTGGTTTCACTTCAGCGGATGCTGTACCAGAAACAGACCTTAAAAAAAAAATCGCACTTCCGCGACGCTCACTCAAAATTAGATGAACATATTACCTTCACATTGATTCACCAATTTTTTAAAGTTTAAAAGCTTATTATACCAGCTTATATGCTCTATGTGTAGTAAATTTTGAAAATTAGCCTATTTTACCAGTTACAACTTGCATTTTACAGAAAGTCACTTTCCATTGCTCACTTTCCATTGCTCACTCACTTTCCATTGCTGTCTTGGGCATTGACGTCAGCACCATGCTTGAGAAGGCAGGCAGCCACGCGAACCATGCCTTCAGAAGACTCGCGGCTGCTTTCGAATCCAGCAACCATGTGCAAGGCAGTCTCCTTCTTCAAAGGCACCGCCAGCTCCACCGAAGCATTGTGCTCTACCAAGAACAGGGCCGAGAACTCGTCCCCTGCAGATGGTATCAAAATTGCTAAATTTCTCTCTACTGCACACTGTGTTGATTACACCTGACAAGTTTGCTACAAAGCTAACTATATAAAGATATATTAAACCCTATGGTTATCAAACTAGATATGCTGAAATACTGTAAAACTGCATGTCCATGGCAGTAGTATAAAAGCGAGATATGAGGAGCAAAGCTTCAACAAGGGCAAGAGTGTTCTCACATCATCCAAAAATAGTGCTGCAGCAATATAGTATGTACTCATGTTTGATTGATTGATTGATATGTGGGGTTTAACGTCCCAAAACCACTTCATGATTATGAGAGACGCCGTAGTGGAGGGCTCCGGAAATTTTGACCACCTGGGGTTCTTTAACGTGCACCCAAATCTGAGCACACGGGCCTACAACATTTCCGCCTCCATCGGAAATGCAGCCGCCGCAGCCGGGATTCGAACCCACGCCATGCGGGTCAGCAGCCGAGTACCTTAGCCACTAGACCACCGCGGCGAGGCTTGTACTCATGTTTAGCACAGCTTACATATACATAATTTTATATGCAACATTACGATATCTATCTACGCCATCATAAAAGAGCAATCTGCTCAATTCACATGGAAAAAATTAGATGAGGATTTATGATAGACGAGGATTTCAGTGTAGTTTGTGCTGTACACCTCCCAAGAGTAATTCCTGGGTACAACCTTGATTGAAAGAAACAAAGGCAAGTAATTTTACTTCATAACACTGTACTATACACTGTATGAACTACACCAAACAAAACATACAGATAATCAATAAATTAAAACTAATTATATAACTTTGATCACCTGACAGTGGTATGAAACAACGAAGCTGGAGCAGTCTTATGGACGCGCGACTTTTGTAGTAAAATAGCAGGGCAAACGAAGACACTTGTGTCATTGTTCATTCTTCAGGTGTTGTTTTTGTCCTGTGCTAGCCGCAACAGTTGACCGAAACAATCTGCTTCAGCTGGAGTTTGTCCTTGCATGAGTAATGAATCTTTCGTTCTACTTCGAATGTGGGCATGGAAAAGGACATAGAAAACTAGTCAACAACAACAGCAATGCTGACGCAGATCTGGGGAAGCAGAGTGCATGAGTGCTGCTCATTTGTGAATGCTTACACGCAAGGCATGGCTCAGATTGACACAGCTGAGCACGTATTAATTTTACGGCAGCTGCCAGCACTGGAGTGAGCATTTGGTAGTTTCCAAAGCAACCATGTGTCTTACTCACTTCCTGTATTTGAAACAAAGGTGTTTGATCCTGGATAAATATTGCAGAAGATTCAGTCATCACGTATACATTAAAAATACCGAATAAAGCTCTCACAGCTGTCCATTCTTAAACATGGTGACAACGAAATAATGCTGCGCCTACATAATAATTTCAGTGCACAGAATTAAACTGCAACTGCAAGGACTGTACAGCTGCAGTGAGTCGCATGACATGCACCTCTTTCAATGGCCTTGTGCAGCAGAGTGTGACCCTTGAAATCTGTTGCGTTCACGTCAGCTCTATGGTTAAGCAGCGTGCTGGCAATGCCTTCCTGACGAGAGGATAGGGCCAGGTCCAAGGGCAGCTGTCCGGTGTCGTCCAGTTCATTCAGCTTGCCAGGCAGCTGGATGAGCAAAGGCCGAGATCGATTTGTGTTTTTCTAATGTCGCGAAGCAGCACAGTTGCTATGACATGTCATAGCTGAGGGCTTCAAATTAATCGGGCTACCGTGTATTATACTATGTTGCTTCGAAAAGCTTGAGAGGTTTATTTATTGTTTGTTTAGTAAATATTTTCAAAGTATGAAGGCATGAGGATCAAATTCAGTTACGCAAGGGGATACTGCAGCACTACTAAATCAACATTCTACAGGAGAAGGTTCAAGAGTCAGTAGATATAATGAAATTTCCTGCTCTAAGTACAACAAGCGACAGGTAAAGAGCAGATGTAATGTAAAAGAATGAAAATACAAAATAATGATACTGTTAGTTGAGGAAGTGAATAACATGAGTGAAAGATAGACATGTCAATATTATGAATCAGATATACAGAGCAAGAGAAAATGCAACTTCATGCACAAATTGCTCAACATCAACAAGCAAAAATCAATGAAAGCACGATTCATCTGCTCGTTATAGCCAACTCAAGGGTGATTGGGGATGCTGTAGTATTCACACGTATGTACACATAAAGGTTCAGGGATCAGAAAAGCTGGCTTTACAGATCAAATAAAACAGACCACTGTGCGGGTACCTAACATACCCCGAGGAAAAAAAAGAAAGATAACAAAAGTCTTCAAAAACTTAGTAGAAGTACGGAGCATTAAAACAATAAGCAAGCTTGGCGAGATTCATTTTGAACAAAACATAGCAGCTAACTTACCAGGGAATCAAATTCTATGAGGTACAGAAAAACGACGTCTTCCCGATGGGTTCTGATGGCTGTGTGCAAAGGGTAGCGTGTTTTTGCCTTGAACATGCTGTACAGCAGAGGGGCACTCATGTGGGCAAAATCTTCACTTCCAAAGTCATTCTAGAGGAAAAAGAAGAAGGGGACGAGTAGTAAGGCATCTTTACATGCAGTTTGCATGTGGAACATGAGCCAGTTTCAAAGAACGAAAAAAAAAATCCTCCCCACAAATGATCTATCAATCAATTAAATAAAATTGCACAGATCAATCAATAAAATAAAATTTGTTATATCATAAACTGCTTAACAGCAGAACTATTTTTGTAGTAGCATAGAGGTGAAATTACAAAACAATGATGTACAACTATACGTAAATAAAAACACGATACACATCAATATATTCATTATAACTGTACTATTATCATAAATGTTTATCATGCAAACAAGACATTATACTGATGCCAAAACAGATTAAAAAAATACAATATCTTTGTAGCTCTTGAGATTAAAACTCCTACTAACCCAATGATTAGAAATGAGTTCGGAACAGTGACGTTGCAAGTTATGAGCACCAATCTCATCAGCCAGCTGGTAGTATCTCACACAGTTCTTGACATTCACAGATGACACGAGGGATTCTTCACACCTGTGAAAATGTATGCATGATAAAAACAATGTGAGATAATTACTAGGCTTATGCATATAACAAGTGTTGGGTTCGAAGTGAATAGTGATTTTAGACGAACAATTTCGAACATCATTCGAATAATATGTTTCATATATGAAAAAAAAATGGACATATTTGTCAACTTAACCTACCTGCACAATATATGCTTTTTTTTTTTATTGAAACAAGGCCTGTGCAAGTGGCAAATGCTATTTTTTTGGTTCGAAAGAAGAGGAAACAGCTTTGAATTGTTGCAGAATTTGACTTTAGTCAAATGCAAATGATAACCTGTAAAATATGTTACGTTTTAATATTTGCTATACTTGAAGCATGTAAGTCAAAACTATGAATCGATGCGAGGGTGATATGTTCATTTTACGGGGACTCACGACAGTGCAAATTTTCAATAGTTTTCATGGCTTAGCACCCATTCACTACGGTGAAACCACCTTTACAAAAAGTTACATGCAATTTAATGTGTACAGTTGAACAGGTGCTTTCATGGCTTAGCGTATCTCCATTGCGGTGAAACCACCTTTACAGAAATTATACACTGACAAATATAGACTTATATGTTCGTTTTGAATTCTTTGAAATTTCCAATATTTTAAATTTGAATTGAAGCAAATTCAAATACTATAATATTTGTTCAAATATTCAAAGCATTCAAATATTCACACAAGCCCATGATTACTCATGTTTAGACTTGTCAATGTCAAGGAGACCGTTTTTTCAACTATGAAAACCATGTAAGTGGCTTGAAACTGTGATAAGTAACTGGAGTTGAGCAGTTAAAGTGTTATCCTAAACTCCATCCACTGAATCAATTCATAACCAATAATACCCAATAGTGTAGCATCGACCAGCAAAGATGCACCACGTTGTTTAGCGTTGCACAATCATCAAGGGGACAAAAGCTACAAGACCCTTCTGGTGGCAAGTTATATAACTGTCCACTTTTATTTCTTCCCATTTACAATACAATTACTCCTAATAACATACCCCTCTACTTTCCCTGGCATTACTGTCTGTTAGTTATGATTGATACTGTGCAAGAAAAATTAGCCCTTAAATTGACATTTTCCTTCTAAGATATAGCACAGCTCTTCACTGTAAGTAAAAGCATAGTGAAGATAAACACCGAGTTTTGTGAAAGATTAGTTTTATAAAAACTAAAACAACTTGAAGGATGTTAGACTGCATTTGGACAGCACACACATGCACAGAGAGAGAGACGTACAGAGATTCTTGATTAGCACCACATACTGAATGGTAAAGACCGATAGTGTGCCTATGGCAGACAAGTAACAAGACTGCCTTTTGCAAAACCAGCACCTGCTCAGAAGGCTGTCCAGAGAGAAACGCTTAGCAGTCTTCATCAAATCCAGTAGAAAGCCATCCTGAAGCCCAGACTCCATTTGGTCTGTGTAAACCCAGCGCAGCAATACCAAGCCCACATCTGGCTGGATGTCTGGAATGCCACCAAAGAATGCATCAGAAGGCGCATAGCGTTCCTTGAAAATTTAGCACACAAAATAACAGCACAGTGGATCATATAAGTAGCACCAGAAAATGCGACAGGCCAAGAATGCTTAGGAGTTATTGACAGGAGAATCGAATGCATCGGCAAGTCAATGTATAGATTTTATTTTCCTTTTCTCCTTCTAGCTATCCCTGTCCGAATTTTAACCCTGATAGGGTGCTGCAGTGTTGTGAAAATTTTTGCTCTGCTAGGGAAGCATTGTGTTTGTGAAGTATGACTGATGCCAATATTTTACTGTACACAAATTTTCCACATTGATCGGCCTATAGGGCCTTCCTCAGAGCAAATTTTTTTTAAGCTGTGCATTTTTTTTTAGCTGTGCAACAGCAAAAATAGAAAAATTGTGGGGAGAGGTGAAGACTGACTGAAAGGGCACCTTCAAAATAAGGTCAAGGAAGTACCTTTACCGTATGTATGTTTGCGCAGCAAGTTGTCCTCCATACAACAGATGCCAATCTTGGCCATTTTGCATTAATATTTCACATGAGTGAAGCGAGTTTATTACTAATGAACCAATAAGGCAACATGATGGTACAGGCCAGAAGGAAAAGTTTTTTAAAAGTGCTGGAAGGAATGAGAGGCAGGTGCATCCAAATTTTTAGCTAGGAGTCTCCCCTTTATACTTAACTGGTTATGGGTAATTAGAAACACATTGATTATACAGCGTAACAAGTTCTGCGCACATACACGATCAGTCCGAAAAGTAATGTCAGTAATCACATCGTGAAGTGATTGCACATCACAGTAAGCCAAGGCCGGCTGGAATAGATGGAAGGCGAAATATCTTTATGCACATACAGTCCACCAGCCGTCGGTGACCACCTCCAGGTTAAGGTCAGGCTTCTACGTCAAAATTGTTTTCATTTGCTGTGCAAGCCGTAATATAGTGCTCTTTGGAATAAAGGTGAAAGGATTAGCACCAATTTCGATGGAAAAGTCGGCAAGTCTGTTGTGTAAAGACATATGGTCTATGTCTTAACATATACCATATCGTAGAAACAGCCTATGGTATTGATAGTTTGTCGCAGAGTCAAATATTTCAGAAAACATTATTTAGGACAGTTGACAAGACCTAACGAGGCTCGTGCCACGATTCTGAAGGACATTCTTGAAGCGGCATACCATGACACTTTCGACACTTGAAAAACTCGCTGGAAGCAACTTATCGACTAAGTAGGTGCCTATTTCCATATATCTTGATGTGTCATATGAGTGCCACTTACATATATATTTCTTAATTGGCTAACATAAATTACTTTTTGAACATGACCTGTAAATGGTCTGCATTGCATGCAGAGCAATGACAGACACCTTAGGGCACATGAATGAAGCAAACCTGTCAGGTCCAGTGTGTCAACGTCAGCCAGGTTTCCTACTCCCCACGTTTGGCTTCGGCAAGACAACACAAACTTGTGCGCTCGTATTGACTTCCCATTCAGTTGAACTGTCAGGTCACTGAAAATGATAAAGAAAGAAACATTATTTAAGCCATTGCAATGTTTTATTTTTTTCAGCATGACATCTTCGTAAAACAATTTGACACTTTGCAAATGAACTAAACTGCAAATTTCCAGTAATACTACTAATACATACTTTGATGCTACACATCCTAAAATTAACATGCATGACCAATCCAATATGCTGCACCACAGTCGTGCAAGGCATACTACGAATGGCAGTGTTTACCTGTAGAGCTCCTGATCAAACAGACTTGCCACGGTTTTGAGCAGGCGAGAGACGAAGCTGTCCGAGTCTGCATTGCCAGATGCTGCCACGGCCACATTGTACTTCCTTTCAACATCTGCGCAGCGTGCCTGCAGCTTAACATATTCCTCACGCAGTAGGGACAGATGGCGCTGGAGTTTGGCTACATCTGAAAAGGACATGCAAGCTTTAGAGGCAAGAGTGACTGATGACCAACGTATAATGAAATCCTAACAAAGCCTGCTGACAAAAATCAAGAGTGAAGAAAAGCTGATGCACTTTATTAGAAACCAGTACTTTAGAACAACAACAAAACAAATTCACAGTTTTTGTGAGCCTGAACAACGAATAATGAGGCACGCCGTAGTGGAGAGCTCTGGATTAATTTTGACCACCTGTGATTCTCTGATATGCATTGAATTCTCTTGTATGTTGTTATATACATTGAAATCTATTCTACACAGTCATTTTTGCATTAGCCTTAATTTAATTGTGGCTGCCATGGCCAGGAATCGAATACACACCCTCGGGCTCAACAGCGCAATGCCATAGATGCTGAAGCCACCCTGACAAGTGACCCCTACAAGAAAGTTAGTTCTTAATAGTAACAATTTCAATCATTTTATGTACCAAAACCATGGTATGAATATGAATATCGCCAAAGTGGAGGACTCTAGAAATTCAATGACATGGAGCTCTTTAGCATGCACCTAAACTTAAATACATGGCTATCTAGTATTCTGCCACTATTGAAATGAGACCACTGCAGCTGAGATCAAACCCACAGCCTTCAGTTCAGTAGCCGAGCATTGTAAACATCTTAACACCACAGCAGCTATCCGTAGGTCGCGGGATTGAATCCCGGCTGCGGCGGCTGCATTTTCTATGGATGCATGTTAAAGAACCTTAGGTGGTCGAAAGTTCCGGAGCCTTCCTCTACGACATCTTTCATAATCATATGGTGCTTCTGGGACGTTAAACCCCACATATCAATTATCACCACATCAGCTATATAAACAGCATATTTTTAGATAGCTGTTTGTTATGCATGCAAGATTGATTTGTGGGGTTTAACGTCCCAAAACCAACATATGATTATGAGAGACGACGTAGTGGAGGGCTCCGGAAATTTTGACCACCTGGGGTTCTTTAACAAGCACTCAAATCTGAGCACACGGGCCTACGACATTTCCGCCTCCATCGGAAATGCAGCCGCCGCAGCCGGGATTTGAACTCGCGACCTGCGGGTCAGCAGCCGAGTACCTTAGCCATTAGACCACCGCGGCGGGGCTATGAATGCAAGAAGATGTGCTCAAGCAGACATTTCATCAAGTGATATGTTTCGGTTTGAATACACTGTGCAGCAAAAAAATGCCAATCAAGACCAAAAACTAAATTAGACTAGGGGAAAAAGACCTCCAGTTAGGCAGTAATGACACATCAGTCAGGCTGCAAACCAGAACAGTTCATTCACATCAGAGCAAAGTACAACTCTTGCTACTCAGTCAAGCTGACATAAAATTACCGGCCACTGCATAGTTCATATGTATCCGCTAAACCTTATACCAGGGCATTCCCTCTAGAAATTGAAAAAAATAATTTCCGTGACTAAACATGGCTACTTCACAGAACTGTCATAGTTGCTTAAAGTGAAATGCCCAATTCTGCATGCAGAAACACCCTATGTTCACTCAATGCGATGAAAACTCTGCCTACACTAGCAGTCATTGCGGAGAACAGTGCCATGTTTTAGTGTTGCTGTAATACTTTTGCATGTTCGGTAAATTTCACTACAGCGTCAAAAGAAAAAAGCAAGCCAGGAAAACTTGTAATGGCATTGCTAGGCTGGACAGCTTTTCATGACAACAAAGCAGCCTGACAGCATGACAAGGCATCTCGTGTTCACCTCTGCAGACTTTCTTCCAATTCTGCATGCAGAAACACCCTATGTTCACTCAATGCGATGAAAACTCTGCCTACACTAGCAGTCATTGCGGAGAACAGTGCCATGTTTTAGTGTTGCTGTAATACTTTTGCATGTTTGGTAAATTTCACTACAGCGTCAAAAGAAAAAAGCAAGCCAGGAAAACTTGTAATGGCATTGCTAGGCTGGACAGCTTTTCATGACAACAAAGCAGCCTGACAGCATGACAAGGCATCTCGTGTTCACCTCTGCAGACTTTCTTGACCCTTGTGCCACTATTCATCAAAGGGGTACTAACACGAAAATGTTTGGTTGTCCTGTTTTTTGCATCAAATAAAGGCCAAGCACTCAAAAAATGTGCTTATCCCTCAACTTAACGAACCCAGATATAACAAATTATTGGTTATAACAAAGAAAATTAAGAATAGTCTTGCAATAGATAAAGCTAGAAATATATATACTTATAACGAATTTTCTGATATAACGTAGTTATCTTGCTACAAGATGCAACTTTGTTATAATGAGGTTTGAACGTATTCCTAAGCACAAGTGCACCCTGACAGTCAGGGTGCACTAAGCACAAGTGCACCCTGACTTTAGCATGCGTTTGAATGCTAGTTTTGGTTCTGACTGTATTCTGATGTCACAATAAGGTACGAGCTTCTCGTCATATGCTTGTGCAAGATATCGTGACTTTACCACGGCTGTTCGGCACCATGGCTTATTTGGCGATGGGAAAGCGGCCATGTTTAATGTTTCGTTAATGCACAAGTGGCGATTAAAGAAGTTGTGATGCTTGACGCCATCACAACTAGCCAGACAGCTCCAAGATTGATTGATATGTGGGGTTTAACGTCCCAAAACCACCATTTGATTATGAGAGACGCCGTAGTGGAGGGCTCCGGAAATTTTGACCACCTGGGGTTCTTTAACGTGCACCCAAATCTGAGTACACGGGCCTACAACATTTAGACAGCTCCGTGAAGTCACCAGAATTCGTATTGTAGTATGATGTAAAAACAGTGCCTATGTCACTGGTATGCCATGGAAAAATTGACTTTATCATCAAAATAAACTTTCTTACTGGCATTTGCTGAGTTTCACACTTGCTCTGAGCTGTCTCTGTAAACACGAGATTTGTATTGCAGTGTAAAAAAACATTTGAAAAATGGTGTCAGTAACCTTTAAGCTTGTGTCTTTAGGCTTGTTGACATTAGGTGTGTGCATGCCTTGGTTTTTATAGCTAATGATATACCAAAGCACCTTTGAATTTGATCGAACTTTCAGCTGCAATAATGAAAGTATCATGTTCAGTAGTCGTGACTATGCACTACCAGGAACATGACAAAAGGATAACGGAAGAAAGACACACACAGGGTGGTGCACATACTAACACTGAAGTCCTACCGACAAGCTCCCATAGCTTTACATGCCCAGTATTACTCTTTTAATGTGAAATAGACAGGCATCGACACTTTCTTTCGGGCTTGTCGGTTCATTATGGAGCGAGGAAGTACCAGCACTCTGACGTACACTCGTGTAGCGGTTATGGCGCTTCGCTGCTGACCCGGAGGTCGCAGGCAGCAAGATTTGCAGAAGGCGAAGTGCTAGAGGCTGGTGTGTGGCGCGATATTAGTGCGCGTTAAAAGATCGTCCAGATGATCAAAATTTCCACAGCCCTCCACTACAGTGTCTCTTTAATCATATTGTAGTTTGGGAATGTAAAATGCCAGATATTATTGTTGAAGCACTGGTGCAGACCGACACGCACAAGAGAAACAACACATACACAAAAGTGCTGAGTACATGTAGTTTCTATTGTGGCTGTCTGCTTGCGCTGGTACTACTTTGCTCAAAAAAAGGCAGGCAGTTGGGCTGGAATGTGCAGTACAAGCACATCGATTTTATGAGCCATAGTTTATGGGCCACCACGTGTGCTCATACTGTTGCATCCATTCACACAGTAATGTAAGCAATCAAACAAGGCAAAGACATTTATGAAAGTTCACAAAATAGAAACCTCTGCAGATTCAGTAGGTGAACCTAATTTGTAAATCATTGCTATTCAAGTCTGCCCTTACTGATGGAGCACTGAGTGTTGCTATATAATGAATAGTATAAATCTCACCAGTTATAATTCATCAAGCAATCACGGCTATTACATAAACATCCGGAAAAGGCCACGGGCGATTTATACGAACTCAGCTGAGTGCACTCATAGTTTAAAAACTTTGGATTGGTGGAACTTTAGGAACTTTCGGGGATCCATATACAAGTAATTAGGTTACGTCATGCGACATAACATACGCAGGCAGACATATGTGGCACTTCTTTTTGTGACACTACCCCATTACTGAAACTAACCTAACAGCTGAGCGTTCACACATGAAAGAACTTCGGCACTTGTGAGTGGCGACGCCCGCCTTGGCAGCCCCATTAACATGAAACCCGACCAACACATTCTTAAACGAATCGAAGATTGTGCATCGCTTTCGTCTACGAATCACTGTTCTTTGAAAATGTTCCGTCAACTATGCCCACCAATGAACAAGTTCAGAACATTGGCAACAGACTGGTCCACTGAAGAGGCGGACACTGGCACACCGACCAAGTGACAGGCCTTGCACCGCAGCGACTAGTGTGGCGACATATTCCACAGCATCAATCGCTAAAGTATACGTTTAATGTAACTGCCACAGTTCGTTCTGCGCTGAGCTAACTGCGTTGTAAAGGTTGAGTAAACAAACGCCGGAACACAAACTCAAAAAGAAAACATCTAGGGAATCAAGTTACGCTTGCTTTACCGCACTAGCTGACGCCCATTCCCGTTCAGTTTCAAACACGCGCCTTGTATAATATGCAGAGTGCGTACCTCTCAGTGACACGAAAAAAGTTACATATCATTCATATCTAGCGAAAAGCAAGGCTAAAAGTAAATGAACGTAATACCTCCTTCCGCCATCGCCGCCCCGTGGTGACAGGGAAGGAAGGATAGAGCAGCGCCAGGCAGCGCACGCGAGTCGCGTAGTCGCAGTCGTCGCAGCGGTCTGGCTGGCACTGGCTGGCTTGTCAACTGGCTGAAGACGAATAGCCTCCGGCAAAACTGCATTCATGCAACAGCGCTCACTGTAGCAGAACTGTTGTCACTCTTTATTTAAAGCAAAAGCTGTGTGAAGTAATCCAGCAGTACAGCACTTACGGGTTTCGGTTTTGATTACCTGTTTTTTCGCTAGCCTCCCTGGGGCTGAACGATCCCTTCTACAAATGTGTAAACGTGGTATGGAACTTCTAAGGTACCCATGACGACTTCTGAGAGACGAAAAATGCTACGGGAACTTCAAACTTCGCGGCCACTATTCCGAGAGCATGCGCTGGACCAAACAGAGCCTGTGTACGGATTTCAAGCTGGACGGTTGTGCCCTCGCGATCTCCGACGCCAGCGTAGCTCCAGCCGACTGGTTCGCCCTCCGCGGTCTCCTGACGCCGTGCAGCTCTCGCATTGTGGCGCCCCGCCCTTGGACTGCTTCGACCGGATCCCCACTTTCCTATCTCCTTCTTTTTCCGTCGCTTGCCTGTCTACTTCTTCGTCTATTTTCCTTCTATTCTTTTTATCCCTCCTTCCCCCCACCCCTATAAGGCACTGCGCCGTGTCGCCTGAAGGCAGACAGAAATTAGGTGCCTTTTTCTTCTTCATTATAACCACTACCACCACCCACGTATACGAAACCGTCGCATACTTGGAGCGCAAAAACAGACAAGATACATAAAAACTAAATAGGACGAGCGCTCGATCCCTTCTCGTGTATCTTGTCTGTTAAGGAATGGGATTCAGAAGTTTTGTGTTGACGTGAGATTAGGTTGGAAAGTACGTCGACTAACACAGTGTAAAGAGCGCATTTTGCACTCTGTGTTTGTCGTCGTTCTTTAGAGTTTTGAGCGCTGTTGCTTATGTTGCTACTCTTTGTGCTCCCCGGGTCTTTCAGTAGCCCCAGTGTTGGTGGTGACGTCACCATTTGCGTATGGTCGCGTTCTGGTCGCGTTGACACGCTCGCCGCTATGCAAAGCAGTTCTTTGACTCACGTGTGTAACGTCGTACGTACGTGCGTCCGTACGAATGCGACGCAACCCATTCCCCTCACCGCAGCTGTTGGAGTGGTGCCAAGTAGGTCACGCCGCAGCTACGCGTTCACGTCACGCTCCCCTTGGAGTTCGCGCAGACGTCACTCTCTCCCTCACCTGCCGCGCGCTCGCCGCAGCGTCCGCAGCTACCGCCTCATCCGTTCATCCGCAACACCTGCCGCTACGCCGCTCGCTACACCGCCGACTCGTCGTACGCGCTGAAGCATGTCTGTACGTGTCACAAGACGTACGCCAGCCATCACTTCAAACAAATCTTTCAGAGCTCACCGCAGCATCCGCATTAGCGACGATCAACCCTTGACGCCACCCGTGCGCAACGCTGCTGCTTCGCATCACATCAGGGTTCCCTTTGTGAAGATGCTGTGAATTTCTTCTTGCACGGTGAGGCTCGAGGGGCACTCGCAAGGAGGAGAGGCGAGCCGAGAAACGGAGCGTAGCAAAAAAAAAAAAAAAAAAACTAACAGCGTATCCACGGAGTGAATGCTGATGAGAGAGCAATGCGTCCATCTGTCCGTCCGTCTTTCCTCTCCTATCACACTAGAGCATGCATAGGACGGACGGATGCTTCGCTCCACTCATCATCATTCACTCCGTGGATATGCTGTGAATTCCTCATTACACAAAAACCACTAACACCATCTGGTGATATCATTTCCAGGGACATACAAACACAGTGCAATTTAGAGAGCGATTCTTGAAACTAACTAGAAGTGGCTACTACAACAGAACTACGAGGGAACGACCCACACTAGAGAGCTTCGCCCGTACATTAGCGAACTGAGCGAGGACCTCTTTTGTATCATCAAAAGCGTACAGCTTCGATATTCATCAACCTCTCCTGCTCCTCATCCTACGGCACTGTTTCGAAAAATTCTCGCTGCTACGTGTTTGTTGACTCATAAAAAGCTGCAACATCGCTGTAATATTTCGGCTTCTGTGTGGTTTTCAACCTTTCCTGCTCTTCCTCCTACGGCACTGTTTCGAAAAATTCTCAATGCTACGTGTTTGTGGACTCGTGCAAAGCTGCAACATCGCAGTAAAATTTCGGCGTCTGTGTGGTTTTAACAGCCTCTGAGTTGAGCAGCTTTAAGCCACTGAACATGACACACGTTGATGGAAAATATGAAATAATGATACGAAAACTACGAAATAGACACGCGAAGCGAATCACGGCGAATGTAGGAAGCGCTGGGGCTCGTTCTTACCGTAAATCAACCATGACATTGCCCACTCGTGCATGTAACTTGCACGTGACGTCACAGACAGGTTCTCTGGGCTTGGTACCTGAAGATAGCAGCCTCCGTTTCTTGTTGTTGTTTTTTTTTTTGGTTTGTCAAAAACACCAAGGGGAAATAAAGAGTTGGAGGGAGAAGCGGTACTAATTTGATGTCACCGCTTCTGGCTCCGCGCCTAGAGTCCATGATGCAGCATCTCAACCAGCTGGTACCTCCTAGTCGCCTAAGAGGGGAGGGGTCAAAGTTAGCCCCATACGTAGAGATCGCAAGCAATAAGTTAGCCCCATCATAGCCTCCTTTATTTTCTGTGCCCGCGCAGTCAGTCCGCCGGGCCCGTTCGGCCGCCTCCCGCATCCTCCTCTCTTTTTGCGTCTGCTGTCCGCCAGGGGCGCTCGCATCCCAGAATCGAACACGTAGTCACTAATCTTTTAAAGGGTGTCTATAAAGGTAACAAGGTAGTTATAAAGTGGGAAAAACAGGTATCCAAGCCTGCAGAGGTAAAACGGGGGCTTAGGCAGGGGTGCCCCTTGTCACCCTTATTATTCATGATGTACCTACAAGGATTAGAGGCAAAATTAGAGGGAAGTGGACTGGGCTTCAACCTCTCTTTAGTCAAACAAGGAAAACTTATTGATCAGGCACTACCAGCATTAATGTACGCAGATGATATAGTGCTAATGGCCAACAACAAGGAAGATTTGCAGAGATTGATGGACATCTGCGGTAATGAGAGAGATAGGTTAGATTTTAGATTCAGTAGGGAAAAATCAGCAGTCATGATTTTCAATGACAACGAAGGTAGTGAGCTTAGAATACAGGAGGTCACGCTAGAGATAACAGATAAATACAAATATCTGGGCGTATGGATAAGCAATGGGACCGAGTATCTGAGGGAACACGAAATATACGTAACGACTAAAGGTAACAGGAATGCAGCAGTCATGAAAAATAGGGCACTGTGGAATTACAATAGGTATGATGTTGTGAGAGGAATATGGAAAGGGGTCATGGTTTCTGGGCTGACGTTCAGCAATGCGGTCTTGTGCATGAGATCAGAAGTTCAAGCAAGATTAGAAATTAAGCAACGTGGAATAGGTAGGCTTGCTTTAGGAGCTCACGGGAATACACCAAATCAGGGAGTACAAGGTGATATGGGATGGACATCATTTGAGGGCAGGGAAGCTAGCAGCAAGATAAAATTTGAGAAGCGATTGAGATAAATGGGGGAAGAGCGTTGGGCTAGGAAGGTTTTCAGCTACTTGTACATGAAGAATGTCAATACAAAATGGAGGAAGCGAACCAGGAAATTGACTGGTAAATACTTAGAAAACAGCAGGTGGCGAAACCAAAAAGAACTATCGGTTAAGAAAAAAGTGAAGGAAACGGAGACTCACATGTGGAGAATGGGCATGATTAAGAAGTCCGCACTAGAGATCTATCGAACTTTTAGCAGGAAATTGCCAAGGAAAGGATCTATGATAATACTCGGGGTAGTTCTCTACTGTTTGAGGCCAGGACGGGAGTACTGCGAACCAAGACATATCGGGCCAAATACGAAGGGGTCGACACAGTATGCAGTGCGTGTGGAGAGGAAGAAGAAACTGCCGAACACTTGATAATGTTCTGTAAAGGGCTTCACCCTATAGTTCAGGATGATGGCGCAGAGTTTTTCAAAGCACTGGGGTTTAGGGACAGCGAGGGCAAAATAGACTTTAAGCGGGTAGACTTAACTAGAAGGAGGTTATCTGATTGGTGGCTAAAGTCAAGGCACGAGTGAAAATTAAACCCTTCACTGCGAAGTACGAATCCTCAACTTCATTATATAAAGAAAAAAAAAACATAAATGTAATGGTTAGTTCACTAAGTATTACGGCTAGGTGGCGTTAGCCGCCGCCCGATCTAAAGGGTACAGCCACATCCATCCATCCATCCATCCATCGAGTCGGCGCATTCAGCCCAAGGAGGATTGATTCAGCCGCGGCGACGCATCTCCAGGAAACCTTTGTTCGTGTCGCATACGTTTGCAACACCAATTATTTACGACCAAAACGGTACGTAGTACTTTCAGCAAGTATAATTGTAACTGTTGCTTCATTGTGTTGCGTGAGCAGATGACACGCGGCATTAACTGAGTGCGTATAAACCACGACCGGCTTTATAAAGCCGGTCGTGGTATAAACAAACAACGTCGTTTGTACCCCGCGTTTGCACGGCCGTTGTCAAGCGCGGCTATCATTTTTCGCGCTTCTTTCTGGCAATACTTTTCCGCGCACCTATCTTCGCAGCGTAGTACTTTCAGCAAGTATGATATTTAACTGTTGCTTCATTGTGTTGCGTGAACAGATGACACGCGGCAATAAGTGCGTGTAAACAAACAACGTCGTTTGCACCTCGTGTTTGCAGGGCCGGTTTCATGCTTTGCTATCATTTTTCGCGCTTCTTTCTCGCGAGGCTTTTCCGCGCACCTATCAGCGTATTTCGCTAAGTAATCAGGAATGTTAGTTTACGGTTTCTCTCGTTTCTGTCTCGTGCAGCGGCCTACGCACACAAGTCTCCGTGGTTCATTCGGCTGTGATGACCCGCGTCAGGTGCGATGGCGTACTGTTGCGTGCCCGGTTGCAAGTCTTCAAGCAAAAAGAAGGAAGTAGGAATTTCATTCCACGAAATTCCAAGCGACGAGGAGTTGCGGCAAAAGTGGATAAAAGTCATTTCACGAGACAATTGGACGCCGAACACCACTTCCTGCTACTCAACCGTGTGCAGTCGTCATTTCGCTGCTTCTGATTTTAAGCAAGGATGTAAAACACGAAGGCTTATGAAAGGTGTGGTGCCTAGCGTATTCGAAGAATATCCGCGCTACTTGCAGCCTTCGACAAAAGCCCCGAGAAGTGACGCGGCGATCAGAAAAAAAAATTGTGATTGTGATTGCTGCTTGTGAACAGTGTCAACGAGGGTACTAAAGCTCGTCAGACTGTGTGCGTGTGAGGAACGTTTCGATCGACGCCCTCTTGTTCGTTTCCGCAGGTTGCGAATGAATTAATACGCAATAAACAAGTTTCTCTACCGTTTCCTTGAAGGTATGGTGTTCTGTTCAATGTGCTATCTTGCGTACTTATTCTTTCTCTCTTGCATATGTTCTCTCCTAAATATTTAAGTGGCACACGGGAGTGGTATCACACTTTTGTTTTTTAAGCTTGCCGCGCTTACAAACGCGCAACGAAGGACCCGCCCGTCAGTGCCGGCGGTAGCACCGGAGTCAGTGAACAGGCTCTGCCGGATGGATGGATGGATGGATGGATGGATATGGCTGTACCCTTTAGATCGGGCGGTGGCTAGCGCCACCAAACCGTAATACCTAATGAACCAAAAACTATATTTATTTTTTTTTCCTTAAAAAAGAGTTTGAGGATTAGTACTTTGCAGTGAAGAGTTTAATTTTCACTCGTGCCTTGACTTTAGCCACCAATCAGATAACCTCCTTCTAGTTAAGTCTACCCGCTTAAAGTTTATTTTGCCCTCCCGGTCCCTAAACCCCAGTGCTTTGAAAAACTCTGCGCCATCATCCTGAACTATAGGGTGAAGCCCTTTACAGAACATTATCAAGTGTTCGGCAGTTTCTTCTTCCTCTCCACACGCACTGCATACTGTGTCTACCCCTTCGTATTTGGCCCGATATGTCTTGGTTCGCAGTACTCCCGTTCTGGCCTCAAACAGTAGAGAACTACCCCGAGTATTATCATAGATCCTTTCCTTGGCAATTTCCCGCTTAAACGTTCGATAGATCTCTAGTGCGGACTTCTTAATCATGCCCATTCTCCAGATGTCAGTCTCCGTTTCCTTCACTTTCTTCTTAACCGATAGTTCTTTTTGGTTTGGCCACCTGCTGTTTTCTAAGTATTTACCAGTCAACTTCCTGGTTCGCTTCCTCCATTTTGTATCGACATTCTTCATGTACAAGTAGCTGAAAACCTTCCTAGCCCAACGCTCTTCCCCCATTTCTCTCAATCGCTTCTCAAATTTTATCTTGCTGCTAGCTTCCCTGCCCTCAAATGATGTCCATCCCATATCACCTTGTACTCCCTGATTTGGTTTATTCCCGTGAGCTCCTAAAGCAAGCCTACCTATTTCACGTTGCTTAATTTCTAATCTTGCTTGAACTTCTGATCTCATGCACAAGACCGCATTGCCGAACGTCAGCCCAGGAACCATGACCCCTTTCCATATTCCTCTCACAACATCATACCTATTGTAATTCCACAGTGCCCTATTTTTCATGACTGCTGCATTCCTGTTACCTTTAGTCGTCACGTATATTTCGTGTTCCCTCAGATACTCGGTCCCATTGCTTATCCATACTCCCAGATATTTGTATTTATCTGTTATCTCTAGCGTGACCTCCTGTATTCTAAGCTCACTACCTTCGTTGTCATTGAAAATCATGACTGCTGATTTTTCCCTACTGAATCTAAAATCTAACCTATCTCCCTCATTACCGCAGATGTCCATCAATCTCTGCAAATCTTCCTTGTTGTTGGCCATTAGCACTATATCATCTGCGTACATTAATGCTGGTAGTGCCTGATCAATAAGTTTTCCTTGTTTGACTAAAGAGAGGTTGAAGCCCAGTCCACTTCCCTCTAATTTTGCCTCTAATCCTTGTAGGTACATCATAAATAATAAGTGTGACAGGGGGCACCCCTGCCTAAGCCCCCGTTTTACCTCTGCAGGCTTGGATACCTGTTTTTCCCACTTTATAACTACCTTGTTACCTTTATAGATACCCTTTAAAAGATTAGTGACTACATGTTCCACGCCTAGTGTGTCCTGTATTCCCCACAATTCCTCTTGAACCACGCTATCGTACGCTCTTTTGATATCCAAAAATGCTAGCCACAGGGGCCTGTGTTCCTTTTCTGCTATTTCGATGCACTGCGTCAGTGAGAACAGATTGTCTTCCAACCTCCTGTGTTTCCGAAACCCATTCTGCAGTTCCCCCAGCACCCCCTCATCCTCTATCCACGTCTGCAGTCTTTCCTTTATAATCTGCATCGCCAGCCTGTAGACCACTGATGTCACTGTTATAGGACGGTAGTTGTTTATGTCAGCTTTGTCCCCCTTTCCTTTATAGATCATGCTCATCCTGCTAAGTTTCCATCCATCGGGAACTTCACCATCGATTATTATTGTGCTCACTGCCTCTCTCAAAGCCTGCTTAGGCTTCGGACCTAATGTTTTTATCAGCCTAATTGGAATGCCATCTGGGCCTGTTGATGTACTACTAGGAACCCTTTTCTCAGCCCTTTCCCACTCTTGTTGTGAAAATGGAGCCATTGCACCACTTGATTCGTCCTTGTCTATTGTGGTCCATAGAGTACTTCTTTGTTGAAAGTTTTCTGTCACTTTTGTTCTTATATATTCAATAGCTTCGTCCCCTTCTAGCCTAGCACCTTGGGCTGTATTTATAAATCTCTGCTCTAGGCTCGTCTCATTTCTTAGGGAGTTTAGATGGTTCCAAAATTTCGCAGCTGCCTTTCTATCTTTTTTATGTACTTCTGCCAGCCACTGAGCTCCCTTCCTTCTAATCTTTTCATTGATCAGAAGGGATGCATCCCTTCTACAGCTTAGAAAGGTTGCCCATTTTCTTTCAACATCATCTGTCGGTTCACCCCGCTGCTTAGCATGTCTGTATTCCCTAGAGGCTTCCTGACGTTTTGCTATGGCTCTCTTAACTTCCTCATCCCACCAACTTTTGGGTTTGTGTCTTCTTTTCCGGGGTGACTTGTCACGCGTCTTAGCAAGCTCTAGCTCAAAGAGTTTAATTAGATTCGTGTATGTCCACACTGTCTTATTATCCTCCGTGATTACTTTCTCAATTTGTTTAGTGGCTATTTCAATTTGCCTTTCTGGATAAAAATTTTCCTGTAGTTGCTCATCTTGTCTCCTTCCCACTTTCACTGCTCTTCCAAAACTTAGCTTGATACGTTTGTGATCGCTACCCAGACTTCTGGAGCCACCTTCATCTATGTGCATTCCCCTAAGCTTATCATACATCCTATGTGACATCAGTGCATAATCTATCGTCGACTGAACCCTTCCTACCTCCCATGTTATTTGCCCTTCACACTTCTCGGTACTGTTGCAAATGATCAAATCAAGCCTTTCACGCATATCCATGATCATTTTGCCTGTCGGGTCGGTATACCCATCTATATCTTCTATGTGCGCATTCATGTCTCCTAGTATAATTATCTCGCACTCTCTTCCTAACTCCTGAATGTCATTTGATATACACTCTAACATTGTCTGCTTTTCCTCTCTGGCCTTTGCTCCCGTCCACAAGTACACAAAACCAAGGAGTGTCATTTGACCTGCCACTTTCCCTTTTAGCCATAAATGTTCCTTGCACTCCTGCTTGACCCTTTGCCAGTCTGTACTTTTATGAATGAATGCCCCAATACCACCCCCCTTTCTGCTGCCTTCGGTTCTATTACAATATTCCCACGCGTAGTCCGGATTGTTCGGAGGTTGTTCCATGTCCCTGAGATGTGTTTCTACAAAACCGTATACCATCGGCCTCTCTTCCCTTAGCTGTTCTTCTATCTCTTCCCACTTCAGCCTGTTCCTACCACCCTGCATGTTAATATACCCTATGTCTGAATTGGCTAGGCGCTCGTGACTACGTCTATTTATGCCCCGGACTCTACCTATCTTAGATATTGGTGCCACTTTGGAATCGTATCTGTCCATACCACCTGTCGAAGAGTCAGTCTCCCTGGTTGTTTTCCTCGTTACTAGCTATCCTGCACCCCGAAGGGCTCGCTTGCCCCCCAAAAAAGCAACTGCGCGTCCTGCAAGTCGCCAACCCACCTCATGACCTAGCCGCCCATCGAAGTGAATTCTGTCTCGTTGAAAACCCCCCCACCTATGCACCTCTCTGTTTATTTCCACCACCTCAAAGCCTTTCTCTCGACTCATCCGCCATATCTCTTGGTTTGCGTTGACCACCGCTCTTTGCAGGTTGCTATCACGCACTGGTACCTCCGGTATCGTGCATATCACTACCTGTACCTTAGCAGAAGTGGCGCGCATGTCATCGACGCCTTTCGCCAGTGTGGCTGCTAGTCCTGCTGCATCTACATTCAGGACATCGTTTAAACCGCCTGAAATTATCACTAGGTTTCGTCTATCAGCTGTCGTTTTGAGCTTTGCGCTCGCTTGCCTCATGACTGCTTCCAGCTTGCGTCCTGGGAACGCCCCTACTGCAACCCTCTTGTCACCTCTTACCCTCTCTTTGATGGCTTCTGTGCATCGATTTAAATTCGAGTCCCCGGCGATTATCACATGCTGCGACTTTTCAGCTGGAGCGTTCTGCACCTGGGGGCTACTTGCACCTGTGACGCCGGCTGCTTTGTTCCCTCCCTGCCCCACCACTACCTCGCTGAAGCTGGGCCTTGCGACAGTTGAACCGGCTAAACCTGTTTTTTCCAAACTTGCTTGCTTTTCCTTCTCCACCGTTCTGGTTGCCGGTTCCCTACTGTTCTCTCGGTAGGTCGCTTCTTTGTTCAGCTTCGCTAGCGCTTCCTCGGCGGACTTGTCTTTCTCCCATTGCCCTCGTTTTCTCTTGCTCTGTCGCCAACTCAGTCTCGAGCTTGGCGATTCTCATCAGCAGTTCACTCTGGGCAACCATCATTTTCTCCATTTTTTCCTCGACCTCACATTGCCTACACTTCGAGTCAGCCTCTTCTCCATCCGCTTCTACGCTTGGGTTCACTTTCAAACCCACTCCACATCCTGAACATTTTACAGACTTTTAACCATGCCTTTCTGACACCAATTGTCCCTATACTCGATAATTACTAAACTCGAGCCCTGCACTACGAGAAAAAAGAAAAGTCTAAGCTCTACTACAAAAATTTGCGTGTTCAATGTACGCGCACCTCCCCCGCGGGGTGGCAAAAGAAAAAAAACAACAACAAAAATTCAAACACACACACCCGCACTAACTAATAAATACCTGGTGACTGGCACCCGAAAAAGCCGTACCACAAAATAAGTGCTACGAAGATTTCAACCGCTGCCTTATAACTATAAAGACAAGCTCAAAACATGTAAAAACACTTATCTGCGCAGTCGATCCGGAGCGCTCAAAAAACACGTCCATCCACCTTGACAGCCCGAACGAACTCCGGTTCTGGGAAGGCAGCGCCGCCTGGTGGTGATTGCGGGAACTCAGCCTGACGGTCGGCTCCCTTTGATCCCGGCGGCAAAGCGCAGGCACAGAAAATAAAGGAGGCTATGGCCCCATACATTGACATAATAAGGAGGGGGCGCTGCCACGCGTGAAAGGGGGGGCGCGCAAAATTAGTCACATACATTGACGTAATAAGGAGGAGAGTGCTGTGACGAAACTTCGCCCCCCCCCCCCCCCCTTGAGTGAGCGGAACCCCGCGCACGCCTATGAGTATACTATACAATGTGTTTCTGCTGTTGACCCATCTCATCCTGCGCCCTCAGTTTCGGGGTAGCAGCTTGTTATCGTTGCCGTTTTGCCACTGCTTCCCGAGCTCTCGCCTCCAGGGTACCTTTCTGTCTGCGTAGACATAAAGCCGCAGTATGCCACGCTTTCGCCTCCGGCTTGTCGGCATTGTCGCTTTGCTGTTGCTTCGCGAGCCGTGGCCTCCGGGGTATATGCTTGTTGTCTGCGCCGGCGTTGCCCTTCCAGGGCGAGGGCGTTGTTACATGTGTAGGTTAACTGATGGCCAGGCGGTAGTGACTACCGTGAACAGTAGGCCATCAGGCCCGCGAAGAACATGAGAACATATTGAGCCCTTAGCCCAGGTACGCCCAGGACGAACTGTGGTTTATTGTCTTCAAAACAGCCACTTCGCCGCTGTGCCAGGCTTGCACAGCTCAACACAACTATCAGCGCCGCGTGGGGGCGCTGCATTTGAACCAACATTGTAACAGGCGTGTTCACATTAGTTTTCGTGGCAGAAAGAAAATGAGTTGTCTGGACCGCGCTTATAGATGCGAAGTATATTAAAGTTGAGCTCAATCCGGTGTGCGGCATGACCACCTCTTGTTGCGCATGACCGTCTCCTTACCCTCCCTCTCGCCTTGCAAAGTCGTCGCAGGCAGCGTGTGCTAGCCAACTCTCATCCCGGCCCTGTCTCCTGGCCTCCAAGGTAGTGCCGGTGGGCGATTTCTCCTGTGCGTTGCTGAACAATACATATTTGCAGCATGTGCGTTAACTAAAAGCGGACTGCGGGCCTCTGTGTCCAATCGGAGCCTTCTGTCTCTCATTGTTCAATAGTAGCGATTCGCATGTTCCAGTAGAAAACACCGGTCCAGCACTGTGTTCTTTCCGCCCCCCCCCCCCATTCCCTGGTTTCTCTCCTGGGCAGCGTCACGATAAGCGGCGGCGTTGATGTAAGCGTTCGCGCCCACTGCTTCGCAGATCTACACATGGTTCTCTTTAGAGGGAGATGATGTAATTTTTCTTCATCGTCATTGCATATATTGGGCACTTTGCATGATCATCACCGTCATCGACAACGCACAACAGACAAGCCTAGACGCAGGTCATTTGCCCCTAAATAATATAACGTAGCTTGCACATTTTCCCAGTCTTATTTCTCTATATTTTTTTGTTTACCACGAACTCAAGGCTGTCCAGAAGGCCCACGATGCGGCGGTGAGGCTGGGCCTCCCCGTCCCAACGTGGGAGCGGCCCGCGATCCTACCCCTATAAAACGGGGGTGGAATCCTTCAGGACCCCAATAAAAGTTTTTCATCCATCCATCCACGAAGGTGTTTTTCGTCATCCGGGGTCCACCAAGACTTCAATGCCGTATGTCCGTTAAGGAAATGTCTAAAAATGCACACGATAAGACTTCAAAGAAAAAAAAAAGGAGTGGTGCCTTAGCACGGCTATGCCAGGATATAAGTAGCGTGAGCTACGGATGGATGGATGGACGGACAGATAGACAAACGGGCTAGCGAGTCAAGCACCAGCCCACCAGGGACACGTCACCCCAGGAGCTTCCAAGTCTCTGGCACACCAGCAGAGCGCCGTATGATGTCACTGTTCCTCAGTCATGCGCAGCACGGCGCTCGATGAGCCACGCGAAACTGTGAACTGTAAGGGCTGTCCAGAGAGCCCACGAAGTCGCCGAGAGCTTTAACCTCCCGGTGCCATCGTGGGCGGGGCCCCCAGACGGTACCCCCTGACGGGGGCATTCTCGTCTTCTCAGGACCAAATAAAGTTCTTTGACTGACTGACTGACTGACTGACTGACTGACTGATGGGTGCGTGTGGGGAAAGTTTGGCTTTCTCGGCTCTCATGCACTGGGCAGTCAATACGCACACACAATGCTACGAAAATTTCATTTTGAAACACCTTATAATATATTCGCTGCATTCCAAAATGTTTGAGGCTCGTGTCTTTAGATTTATCACTTAGGTGCACGTTAAAAAAAAAAGAAGCCCAGGTGGTTGAATTTCCCGGAGTTTCCCACTATGGCGTCCTTTACAATCATATTGTGGTTTTGGGATGATAAGTACCACTTCACTGTGTGGTTGTCAAACTCTTCCCGAGAACCATCATATGTTCGGTCACCATGACAATGAGATTACCGGCCATCTGGTAGCGGCTAAACACTTCGGCGCTGCGACGTGTGTAGTGTGTTAGTACCAGGGCCTGAAAGCTGTTTACGTTTTTTGTATGCCACATGAGTGCGGCTTGAAGCGCTAATTTATTATTTATTTATTTATTTATTTATTTGATGCTGTCAACCCCGTGCTTGGGGTCATTACAGGGAGGGTGTCACAAAGTACATAACGTTCGCACAAAAAAAAATCAAAAGCACATATAAATACGAGATCAATAACCAACAATAAAAAAATAAGAAACAAACAACAGCGACTACACACATAAAAATCAACGAATAAGTGCTCACAACAGCATTTAGCACGCATCACTACAAAGAAAACCATCCAATGCATTTTCAAAATCCACTGATGTTTGTTGCACAACCGCATTGGGTAAACTATTCCACATATCTATTGTGTCTGGGAAAAAGGAGTGGCGGAAAGCATTCGTGCGTGTGAAATAAGGTTGAATTGCTCTACTATTATTAAGACGATCACATCGCCTTCCAGGGGGCTGAATATATAAATCCTTATTTATCTTTGTTTACCCGCTTATAATCTTAAAAAGAAATTTGAGGCGATGTTTTCGCCTGCGATATTCCAGACTCAAGCCCAAAGGACTTCAACAAAGCTGTGACTGAGTGTGTGCGTCGGTATCTACCGCATATGAAACGGGCTGCTAATTTTTGTATTCTTTCAGTTTTTGTCTACAACACCTTCTGGTGAGGCGACCATACAATACTAGCGTACCCTAAGACAGGACGTATGAATGTTTTGTAAGCAGTTAGCTTTACATCTGGTGTGGCATGTTCCAGTTTTTCTTTTTTTAGGAAATACAGTTTTTTGTTTGCCTTAGAACAGATGTTATCGATATGCGAGTGCCAATGAATGCAAGAGCGTGGGTATACCTAAGCCACTTGCTGTTCCCGGCACTAAATATCTGTATTATCTGAATAGTATTGTGGGGCTTCCTTTGATCTTGCGTCAAGAAGGCGTCTTCATACCATCCTCTTGGAGCGTCACCACACTACGTTGGATCTGCTTTGTTGGCGCTTTCGGGAAAGTGGAGACAGCATGAACGAATGGATTCGCAACGTGTGGTATGTACATTGAGTCATTGCCCGTCATAATGGGGTGACGTCACCGAGGAGTAGAGAGCCCTTATAGTCTATTGGGCAATATCGCATTGCTTACTCATGAAGCCAGGGATCGCTGACCGGTCGTGTCATTCGAGCAGTAGTTTCCTGCCGTGTGCACCGCGCTTGAATATACGTGTCACAGGGAGTTTTCCAGGCGTGTTTTTTCGCGTTCTTGCCTGCCTGCAGGCTTTTACGAAGTGACTTTTATGTGTGCTTGGTGTTCTGCAGCGTTTGGACAGCGCGCACATCCTTTTATGTGCTGTTGTGTGTGGTTTCGCAAGTCGTGAACTGAAAAGACTGCCGGCGTGTCATTTCACCAATCCACTGCTCATGAGGATAAATCACGGGAAAATCTTGTGACTAATAACAAGTTTCCCACCACCGTCGTTTGCAGCAAGCATTTTCTTATGCCTATATGTCAGCGGACTATAAGTGACTATACGGCAGATAAATGCGTTAGCCACCCTGCGGTTGCCTTGCTAGCAAAAAAAAAAAAAAAAGAATTCGCTCCTATCTGCTGTTCATTGAGCTTGTGATAGTAAGTAGACATGTGCTCAGTTAAAATATTTTTAGAGACCATGTTGCGCAGATCTTAGGGTTATTAAGTAAATGTTTTCAAAAAATAAACCATTCAGATTGCGCCTGTTTGTGTTCTCTTCTGTCTCCCCGTGTGCCTGCGCAAACATTTCAAGAAAGGTAGAAACAGCCCCCCATGCGCAGGCCGTAAAGGAAGCGATCGAGCCTCCAGAACGGCCATGGTGCAGTTTTGTCAACGCCATCACACACGGCGAGGTGGCGACCTTAGTGACGAGGAAACTCGGCGTTTATCAGAACTTATGCATTATAAGTCGTAACATATATTCTTATGATATTTATTTTCAATGAAAATGTGTTACATTATTGTAATAATCCTGGTTTTACGTCCCTTAATTTTTTACGCGGTAGAGTTAAAGAGCTCGTTTCGCAGAAATTCCGGCGCGGTGTCAGCGTCGCAAGTCCAGACCGTTCTGTGACCATCCTTATGTTGATGGAAAAAAAAATGAACGCATTATTATTATTATTATTATTATTATTATTATTATTATTATTATTATTATTATTATTATTATTATTATTATTATTATTATTATTATTATAACGCCCAACGCTCTGAAATCTTAGATGAAGATATATCTGAGCACAAATTTATGTGAACACACCTAGTGTATTTTAGAAGCCTGGAAGGTTTGAACCCGCAAACACGTGCACATACAAGCACAAATACTTCAAAATAAAGACCACATTTGTTTGCTCGTATTAGGAATAGACGCTGACATACCTTACGAGGTTGCTGCCGCTGACGGAGGTGCGCTACCTTCAATTGATGGTTGTCAGCTTTGAACATGCCCTTTGAAAGTGGATAATGGCCTTTTAAAATCGGAATTCCTTGGTCCAAATTATTAGAAAAAAAATTAACTGGCGAGGGTCCAATTTGTTTATTATTTTTCGAAAACGCGGACAGCTATTTGTGGATAATGAGGGAAGCTTGTTTCGCAACATTCGTTCCGTTTATTAAGGAGCGAAGGATCCGTGCACATCCGCCACTTCGAAGGGGTATACGAAGGGCTTCCTTTTTTTTTTATTTTTTCGTTGACGATGACGTACGCGATGATGAGGCCCGCTTTAAATCATGTACTTGTCGTTGCCGTAGACAGTGATTCCCGAGTCTCCCGCGGCCGCGTCTCGTGGCGCCAGGTCGGACGGTTCCACTGGGCCACCGCCAGAGGACACGCGCGATGCGACCAGCCTTCGCGTGCGCTCCCAGCAGATGCCGCTGATGCACACCGCGATGCACACGATCAGGATGATGAGGAAAGACGTGGCCAGGATCAGCGGCATCGACTTCTTGGTCATGCTCTTGAAGCTGTTGTTCGGCACGCTCGGGTCCTGAGGCTGCGCGTTGCGAGAGAAGACCTATGAAATGCGCTTCAGGAGGATCAACTCATACTAGACCATGTACTATACTATACGATGCGAGTGCTCATCGAAGAAAACTACATGGTTGGAATTTCAGGATACGATGTCTCTCATAATAATATCGTGCTTGTGGGACGCCAAATTCAAGATACGGATGATATCGTTAACGAATTCTAGATATTTGCAATGAGATATATGCCCCGAGATTCGCAACGAGGAACTTCCGGTCGCCCGGAATGTGTTGCGCGACTGGGAATAGCCTTCACTGGAGACGACCGGTCCACGAGAGATTTTCGTCACTGAAAGAAGAGTATCGCATCCCGCAAGCAACCAAGCGTGCTTACGAGAGAACGGCGTAGAAGCCCAGCGTTGGCAACATGACCGGCATACATAACAGCAGCGCTGCCATTCTAGTTCGGCCGTGGAACACTACCATGACTGGACAATAAAGGGGAGACGAATGCGCTCCCGCCTACTTCTCCGGCCATGATAAAGCGCGTCTCTGAAGAGTTGGCACGCGTAGTGGGCACATCGCGGTTCCTTATTCTATGATATCACCGTGCGATAGGTAGCTGCAACGTAAACGCGGCTTTTTCTGTCGCTGATGTGATTGCGACGTGCTCCCGGTGTGAACTTGAAGCGTGCAACTCGGGCAGTTATTTAGACACTTTTAGTTGGGCGTACGCAACGAGCCCACATACGCAACACTGCCACGGGAGAGAACTGCGCATGTGCAATATACGCAACGTATCGATTTCAGAGATTCGCGCGTACGCCCGCAAAAAACAAAACAAAAACGCGGCGTGCGTAAACGTGACGAGGTGAAACGTACGCGGCGTGACGCTCTCGCGGTATCTCGATTGAAATAGGAACCAGAGATAGCAAAACGGCAGCGATGCATGGCGTCGAACGCAGAGAACAACAAAGCCGGCCCAAATCGAGTATATTTTACTTTGAGGGACGATGTTGCGCTGCTAGCGGAAGTACAAGCCAGCGATCCGTTTAGGCATCCGGAGCAGTGGGAAGAGATTGCTTGGCGCCTCAGGGAAGTCCTGACAGAAACCATTTACAGCGCGCTGTGTGCGCGAGCGCCTGGACCTGTTGCTGTTTTATTTCTAATAACATACGTCTAGTTGAATCAAACGTATCTTGGTACGGTCAATATACGGTGAACTAAAGGTGTTGTTGAGCGCTTCGCATGCAGCGTACGCAACGTATACCGTGCCGCGTACGTAGGCTCGTTACGTACGCCCAACTTAGTGTCTATTTCGTAGCGATGCGTACGGACTATTTTACGTAAGACGTACGGGCGCCGCCACCTTGTGATAGTAGACGAATGTTTTCTTATTTTTCTATCTCGTGACGTGAATTGATAAGGTCAAAGGAGTAGTCGATTGCGCCAACTCGACGGTAATCATGCGCATGCCACCGCAGCTCTGTTCATTTAGTCGTTGATGATACAAAACGGCAGCAGGGTGGCACCGAAATCCGACTGTGAAAACGGTCCACGCGTTTTCGTGCTTGACCAGCGCGACGGTTCAGCCGTGTTACGGAAGGCTGTCCGCGAGGGATGGACGATCGAGCATGAAATGGCGGCTCTGGAAATGGGCGTGCCTTGAAGTAGTAGTCGTAAGCGATCTCGAAGCCCGCCGCCTTGCGGACCCGCTCGTCGCCGGATACGCGGTACGCTCCGGTGTCGTTGAGCAGCTGTCCGGGCGAGAGCAGCACGATCTTGCCCGGCCTGCCGACTTCGGCCACAGCCATGACGCCATCGTCGTCGCCGCCGCCGCTGGAGGGCTGCTTGCTGCCTCCTGACTGCGGTGTTGCCGAGTCGCTCTTCTTGACGCTGCTGTCCTCGGCCACTATCCGCCGCCAGGTGAGCTCGGCGACCGGAGGTTCTCCGTCGTCTGCGCACCGCGAGCAAGAAATATCGTTTGCCTTTTGGCGTCCTTGTAATCGCTTATATCGTACGCTGTGCGCAATAGATGTCAGCTGGTAACAGAGAACACAGCTCTATGATACGGTGTGCGACATATATGGTACAAATCTTGCGAAGGCGTGCTCATATATAATACAAGAGCGGTTCATTGCCGAGGGGAATGTCGGAGCGAGTGGCGCACTACGTCAGCAGGCTCTGTGCAAAACCTTTTGCAGCCACCGGCCGGCAATGGCGCCGAGCGGCAATGCCGGCAGCGCTATTGCCGAATAGTAAATGGCTCCGATGTTCCTCGAGATCTGTACAGTGGACTGCTGTGTACATAGCGAGTAAAGGGAAGCGAGCCGGGCTACACGTGCTATACAGTTGCTGGTGATGAGCACTGTCGACGAGTACACAGCCGATGAGCACACTGTTGAGTGTACAGCTAACGGGTAACTAGTACACTCCTGCACTCGAGAACAGACAAGCGTCGTATTCCCCAAAGCGGTCAGCGCACGCTTAGGAACTCGTGTTTGCCAGCTCTAGCTGCGTGATGTCGGAGAACCATGCGATGCAGTGCAGCCATGCACACACTCACGGGAGGCGGCATGCCCGCGGCGTCCGGCGTCCAGCAGGAGGACGGCCACCAGGAGCGCCCGGGCGAGCACAGCCCACGACATTGGAGGGGAACGCAGCGCCGGCACCTTCCTTGAGGAGCTCCCCGCTCGCGAATGTCTTCTTCACGCAGGCGCGCGTGGTAAACTAATTAGGTGCAGTGGGTATGCCCCTTCCCAACCGCGACGGCTCATCAGACGGCGCAGGCCAGAAACTTGTCAGCGGGTTGTTTTGGGGGCAAGTATATATTCCGGAAGTAGTAATATAATAATTGTTTAATTGAGCAGTTGGAGTGCTGGACTTCCCTCCCTAATAATTGTAGTGTCCACGCAAGCGCTAGAAGTCCTACAATGATGCCGAGTCATCCAGCGGACGGACCTCCTTAGTACTATATATAACAAGGATGCTGCCTTCATCGAATGCTATTTGGAGTACACACGGGACAAAAAAGACTGACAGGACCTAGCGCGTTATGATGCCAAGTAAACAAATGAAGTTTATACCCTTTCAAAGCTATTTGTAGCCCGCGCGATCTGCCGCCGTTGCTCCTCACCACTTCAACTTCGTCGTACTAGGAACACATCGCTACCACGCAACCATTAAACGCCTGTTGTGTCTTCGCCTCGTCTTTGGTTGTTATGCCTTTCTCGACTGGTCAACCTAGTTCAAGTTCTGTGTGCCATGGTGGATAAGGGCTTACGGTACCCGGTTGCAGACCCACCGGTCGCGGGTTCGATTCCGGCTGCGGTGGTCGCATACCGGTGGAGGCGGAATGGCAGAGGCACGTCCGATGTCAGAGCACGTCAACGAACACCAGATGGTCGAAATTTCCGGAGCCCTTCGCTACGGCGTCTCTCATAATCATATTGCGGTTTTGGGATGCAAAACCACTTATATAATTATTACATTGGCTCAAGCTCTTCCATGGCTTTATGAATGAGAGTTCACTACGTAACAGGGGCACGATCTCCCCCCGAATTGAAACCAGGGCCCACCCACACAGTTCTTGGAGATTTTGAGTGTCACCATACGTTTACAGATGTTATGAAATAAAAAAAAATCTTGAGTAATTTAAAAATTTATTATTCGAAGTTTTAAATATCATGTTTAACCGGGGAAAACGTGACTTGTACGCTTTCAAACTAGCAATGCGAGTACGTTTTCTCCCCCCGAATTGAAACCGGGGCCCGCCCACCCAGTTCTTGGAGATTGTGCGATACGAGCGCCACCGTACGTTTACAGATGTAACGAAATAAAAAAAAATTCCGAATATTTTTAGGATTTAATATTCGAAGTTTTAAAAGCTTTAGATATCACGTTTAACCGGGAAAAAACGGGACTTGTACGCATTCAAACTGGCAATGTGAGAGAGAGAATAAACATTTATTAATAACAAATGCACACCGAGCCTTCTTTGGGTGGGGCCCTCAGTCCAGGGCTCCATTGCCTTGCGCGACCCTGCGAGCCCGCTGGACCAGCTGCTGCTGTTCCTGCCGGCGTAAGCTGAGCAGTGCAGACTACCAAGAGGAAGGGGTGGGATTGGGAATGGGAGGCACGCCCTGTGGGGCAGAGCATTCCCACGTGGAGTGGTACACCGTCGGTACGGATCCACAGAAGGGGCAGTAGGAGGGGTAGTGTGAGTACGTTTTTTATGCGCACAGACGGTTGGTTCGGATAGCTGGCACAAAGGCCACTTCAAGTATGCAGGCACAATTGTGAGCGACTATCTAAATATCTAATCGTTCGTCACAGACACGAGCAAATCTTCGTTTTGCTCGATGTCATAACGGCAGCTTTCCATAACAGGGCCTACTTTGGACCTTTTGGTCGTTGTCTTAAATAAATTTATATCAGGACTGACGCAGTGTGTTCTGTGATACAGATTCTTCCGTCAATGAGCACATGCAAGATATATTCAGCTCATCGACTTGCAGGTAGCAATGCTCAAATGCGTGTTTTTTTGTTGTTGTTGTTGACCACTTGCCCATGCTTATACATGCTTAGCGTTTATTTCTGCTATTATTGAGGGGGGTTGGGGTGGGGTTACCACAGGCGGAGGAGGCATTTCTCAATTTTCGGATTTAAACTAGGGAGTCTCTCAATGTATAGCTAGTTTTTATTCATGATGATTATATACAGATGGTAATTTTCAGGTGTATACATAACGCTGCCGGTAATTGTAGATGCCCCGGTCTTTGCAGTTTGGTGAAAAGAGGGACACCCCTTCTCTTTCGGCTTGGTGAAACATGCCTCCCCCCTGTTATTAGTCCGCTGTGAAACAAAAGACAGAACTGATATTATGTGAACCACATATATATTATATATATATATATATATATATATATATATATATATATATATATATATATATATATATATATATATATATGTGTGTGTGTGTGTGTGTGTGTGTGTGGTTGGAGTGTAACATCTCAAAAAAACTCCCAAGCATTTTCCCCGAGGGTGAACATGGTTAAGTGCGAATACACGGGGTGATGCTATGAGGGGTATTTATTAATTCGCACTATTATATTTATTAATCACACTATGGTGCCTTTATGGTGTAATGGTTCCTGGGAATCGCAATTTGATCACACGGGGGAGTTTACGTTAACTCACTGGCGAATGCCAACGGATTTTAACTTTACTCCCCCTCACGACCCGCTCTCGACGGGAGACTGAGAGAGAAGGCGGGCGCGCGAGAGAGAGGGGTGCGCGCGCAGCTGCAGCGAGCGAGGAGAGCGGAGGAGCGAGCGAAAGGGGAGGGGGTATAAGGCGCGTTACTGACACCGATATCAGCGACGCGTCCGTGGCTTATTCGGTAGAGCGTCGCGCTGCGGCCCGCCAAGTCCTCTTTCTTTTAAAGATAGAGAGAAGACTGCGGACGCCGCCGACGGCGGTGGATGGTTTGGGGTCGCTTATAAAGTGTATTCACACTTAAAAAACACCATATATCATGATAGACGCAGTAGCTTGGAAGTCTATATAGGGGAAGTTCTCAAGGAGCTACCTCACCTGACTTTGTCCGGGTCTGGACTAATTCCTTGCTGGCTGACGACAACTCCTAAGAACTTGACAGAAGAGACCCTGAACTGACACTTCTTTTCATTAAGAGTGACACCCGCTTGAGTCAACCGTGCCAAGACGTCAGCTAGACGCTGGTCGTGCTCTTGATGGTTCCTACCAAAGACGAGTATGTCGTCTATCATGTTGACGACTCCGGTGATGCCTTCGAGCAGTCTCGACATGAAGCGTTGGAAATACTCGGGTGCTGTCGCAATGCCAAAGGGAAGACGCTTGTAGCAATATCGGCCAAAAGGTGTGATGATGTAGTGGACGCTGAGTGCTATGTTAATCCTCTAATGGATGGCGCTGTCGGCATGCGCGCGCCACCTCATGTGGGGTATATAGCAGGGGGGCAGTTGGGAATAAAGGGGGTCTTCTTGTTGTTGCTATGAGCCATGCTCGTGTCTTACTCGGCGTCTCTGAACATGGTGTCAGAAGTGGGCGTCTAACGCGGAGTTATGGAGGAGACAGACGCCGGACCTTCTCAGCTCAACTTCATTCACGTCGGTACACCGGGACTTCAGCCTCCGTCGCCTTTCAACTTCACCAGCCCTGGGGAATGGACAACATGGATAACGAGGTACGAAGATTACGCCTTCGCGGCCGGTATCAACACAGCCACCGACGAGGTGCAGGTGCGAACTTTTTTATATTGCATGGGTTCCCAAGCACGTAGCGTCTTGTCGTCGCTAGGACTGTCTGCTCCGGAAAACCGCCCGTTTGCGGAAGTCAAGGCTAAGCTCACTTCGCATTTTGTCCACCCTATCAATGAGATTTACGAGAGCCGCCGATTTCACCGCCGAGTGCAACAACTTGGGGAGCCGGTTGATGAATTTTTCACCGCGCTCAGGAATCTTGTCAAGCGTTGTGGGTACAACAACGCCGAGATCGAAGACCGCCTTGTGCGAGACAAGTTTGTCGTTGGATTGCGGAATGAGAAGCTATCGGATCAGTTGTGCCGATGTACGAAACTTACAGCTGAGGAAGCGTTGTGCCAAGCGCGTGTTCATGAAGAAGCCGAAAAAGAGCGTCTATCCCGTGAAACTCCCAGCGAGAACGGGGCCTTTGACAGCTTAAACGTGGACGCGGCGCAACGCGCGAAGAACGCTTCATCGCGTCGCAGCAAATCTGTGCAGCCAACTCAGTCTACTTGCGATTACTGCGGCCGTGGTCACCACTCTCGAAAAGAATGCCCAGCTCGCAAAGCCACATGCAATTTCTGCAAGAAGCAAGGTCATTTTATTGCTGTTTGCCGGGCCAAGCATCGGAAAGAGCTGTTAGGCTCAGTGGAACTTCACGCGCTCAGTACGCGTCGGGCACGATATGCCGACATTCACGTGAATGGTCACCTCGCACACTTCAAGATAGACTCAGGGGCCGAAATAACGGTGGTTTCACCTTCTTTTCCGGCATTACCTACTGTTTTGGATAAAGTGGACGCCGAGGTATCCGGTCCTGGAAATCAAAGGCTGCACGTTCTGGGATCTTTCACTGCTACCTTGCAGTGGCGTAACAAAGTGTCTGTGCAAAGACTGTATGTTATCAAGAACCAGACGACACACCTCCTGGGATTACCAGCAATTGAAGACTTGGGCATCGTTCAGTTTTTGGACTCTGTGGATGGTATTCCGTCATCTCAATCAAAAATTTTTCGTGGGCTTGGCGAAGTACAGGAAGAATACCACATCCGCGTCGCTCAAGATGCTCGTCCCTTTTCATTAAGTGTTCCTCGACGAATACCTCTGCCTCTGCTAGAGCATGTGAAGAAGGAATTGGATGAAATGGAAACCCAAGGAGTCATTCGCAAGGTTGACACGCCTACCGCATGGTGTTCAGGCCTCGTCGTCGTGCCGAAGTCGTCGGGCGGGTACAGGCTCTGTGTCGACTTGACGAAGCTTAACAAGGTTATCCAGCGGGAACGCTACATTCTGCCGACAGTTGAAGACATCTTAGGTCAGCTTGGTGGGGCACAAATTTTTTCCAAGCTCGATGCAAGATCCAGCTTCCACCAAATAAAACTAACTCGTGAGAGTGAAGAACTGACGACATTCATCACACCTTTTGGCCGATATTGCTACAAGCGTCTTCCCTTTGGCATTGCGACAGCACCCGAGTATTTCCAACGCTTCATGTCGAGACTGCTCGAAGGCATCACCGGAGTCGTCAACATGATAGACGACATACTCGTCTTTGGTAGGAACCATCAAGAGCACGACCAGCGTCTAGCTGACGTCTTGGCACGGTTGACTCAAGCGGGTGTCACTCTTAATGAAAAGAAGTGTCAGTTCAGGGTCTCTTCTGTCAAGTTCTTAGGAGTTGTCGTCAGCCAGCAAGGAATTAGTCCAGACCCGGACAAAGTCAAGGCTATCATGGATCTCCCACCACCAATCGATGTTAGTGGTGTTCGCCGATTACTTGGAATGGTAAACCATGTGGCTCGATTCATTCCAAAACTGTCTGAGATCTCCGCACCTATTCGTGCACTCCTCAACAAGAATAACGCGTGGAGCTGGAGTTACAACCAAGAGGAAGCGTTCAAGAAGATAAAGTCTTTGCTCAGCTCCGACACATGTATGGCTATGTACAATCCCCATTACCCAACTATAGTATCGGCTGACGCAAGCTCTCATGGCCTTGGTGCCGTTTTACTCCAAGATCAACCGTCAGGAATTCGACGAGCAGTTGCCTATGCTTCCAGATCTCTCACTACTACAGAAGGACGCTACAGTCAAACGGAAAAGGAGTCTCTGGCTGTCACATGGGCTGTCACCAGGTTCGATCAATACCTACGTGGACTAAGCTTTGAGGTCGAATCCGATCACCTTCCGCTTGTAGCTCTCCTGTCAAGTAAAGATCTGGACATCTTGCCACCTCGAATTCAACGTATGCGAATAAAACTGATGCGCTATCAGTTCGCCGTCAAGTATGTTCCTGGAAAACTGCTAGCCACAGCGGACACACTATCAAGAGCACCCTGCGACTTGCCAACTTCTAAAGCAGTCAGCAGCTTGGAAGTCTATATAGGGGAAGTTCTCAAGGAGCTACCTTTACAACTGGAAAATCAGCTAGACGAGATCCGTCGTCTTCAAGCTCAAGATAGCGAGTGTTCTTCTATTATGACTTATTGTGAGAAAGGCTGGCCGTCCAAGAAGAGAGTTCCGACCCATTTAGCACCATACTGGAAGGAGCGAGAAAGACTGAGTGTGTACGATGGGTTACTCTTACTGGATAGCCGCATTGTCATCCCGTCAGCCCAACGCAAGGACATTCTCGCACTACTGCACGAAGGACATCAAGGTGTCCGCCGCTGTCAAGTGCGCGCCCGCGAGTGCGTTTGGTGGCCCCATTGCAGCCAGCATATTGAGGACCTTGTGGCTCAATGTGCTAAGTGTGCTGAGACGCGAACCTTGCGTTCTGAGCCACTGTCACCAACGCCAACACCGGAACGACCATGGCAACGCCTGGGAATCGACTTGTTCCACCTGGAAGGACGCGACTACGTCCTCATTGTCGACTACTACTCCCGATTTCCAGAAATAGTCACACTGGGAACTTCATCAGCAAAAGCGGTTGTTGCTGCGGTCAAGAGTTGTTTTGCCCGTTTTGGGATACCAGACGTTGTGCGGACGGACAATGGACCTCAATTCTCGTCCAAGGAGTTCGCCGACTTTGCAACGGCGTATCGATTCTGCCACGAGACCAGCAGCCCTCGATACCCTCAGAGTAACGGAGAGGTAGAGCGCATGGTGCGTACCGTGAAAGATTTGCTGAAGAAAAGCCCGGATCCGTACCTCGCTCTACTCGCATACCGAGACACACCTGGAGTTTCGGGCGTCTCTCCAGCTCAGTTACTCATGGGAAGGAGACTACAAACTCGTCTTCCGGTTCTGCCTGAACGACTTCTTCCGGCCTTACCCAATCACGAGGAATTTCAAGCACAGGATACTGCGGCGAAGTTGAAACAGGCGAAGGACTACAATAGCCGTCACAGTACTACTCCTCTGATTTCTCTCAGTATGGGGGAGGATGTGTGGATAAAGGATTTAGGTTGCAGCGGTCGTGTCCTCAGCCCAGCTCAGCGACCAAGGTCATATGTGGTCGAGACTCAAAGTGGTGTTGTCCAGAGGAACCGTTGCCATCTGGTGCCGTTTGTAGATGACCAAAATGTCCAACAGCAAGCATCAATGGCTTCATCACCGACGCATGGAACCTTGTCATCAAATCCGCCAAGAGACTCAGCCTCGACCTCAGCGTCGGAATCATTGTCTCCAAGTGCTTCAAGTGCTTCGTGCGCATCACCTGTGCCGCCTGTGAAGATGCCTCCCTCGCCTGAAGTGCAGACGCTACCTGTGCAAGCAAGTGCGCCTCAGTGTGATGAACCTAAGCGTACGCGTTCTGGCCGTGCCGTGAAACCGCCGCGCAGGTTGAACATGTAACTATCCCGGGAGGGAAGATGTAGTGGACGCTGAGTGCTATGTTAATCCTCTAATGGATGGCGCTGTCGGCATGCGCGCGCCACCTCATGTGGGGTATATAGCAGGGGGGCAGTTGGGAATAAAGGGGGTCTTCTTGTTGTTGCTATGAGCCATGCTCGTGTCTTACTCGGCGTCTCTGAACAGTGGAGTGCTCCAAAATTTCGGCCACCTGGTGCACCCGAATCTGAGCAAACGGTCCTTCATCATTTTCCCCTCCACCGAAAATGCAGCCACCTTACGCGGAATCTATCCCGCGACCGGCGGGTTAGCAGCCGGGTACCTCATCCACTAGAACACCGCGGCGGTGTGTTATGCGAACCATGCAGCGAGAAGGTGACTGCGGACTATTAGAAGCGAAGCCTGTAATAGGCCACAGTCACTTTCGCATAGGCTGGTGCTCCGTGATCGATGTTTACTGCACCAGAAAACTGTTCGCAGCTCTCTTAGCTGAAGAGATGCAGTTCCTGGGAAATGGCGTGTCTGGGCAAGGAATCTCCCCTTCTGCCTCGTACATCGATTGATATGTGAGGTTTAACGTCCCAAAACCAGCATATTGTCACGGCTAAAGGCCGGGCAAGAAGACAGAGGACGACGAAGTGATGAGCGTGGACAGCACCCACGATTCCTCTGAGAAAGAAGAAGTCGAAGTGGCTGCTCTTTTGTTCTGTTAATACAGACCTCGTTTTTCTGGTCGCACCGTCGTCCTGTACTCTGTTATTTTCACCTAGCGACATTGGTGGAGGTGCTGGACTTCTCCAACTGATGCTTGCGACACCTCCGCGCCCTAGCACATCGAGTCCACCACCGCAATCCGTTCCTGCAGTGGATATTCCTGTCCACCGCTACAGTCGCCGACAGCGAGGCCTTAGTCCCGAGGTGATCCCACTCGAACTTCTCCAGCAACACACCGTACCGGGAGAAATGGCTACCGGAGGGCCTTCACAGCTTACTGTTGATCAGCCTCTAATTCCTGAGACCTTCCACGGTGAGGTTTATGAAGACGTCGAGGACTGGTTAGCCCAGTATGAGCGAGTCGCCAAAGCCAACCGCTGGCCAACTGAACAAAAGCTATCGCGCGTCTACTTTGCTTTGGCAGACAGCGCTCGTACGTGGTACGAGAACCGCGAGTCAACGCTGTCTTCGTGGGAAGAATTTCGGTAGCAAATTCTCGGGACATTCGCAAACACCGACCGCTGTGATTCTGCTTTGCAGCTCATCGAGGCACGCATACAGAAACCAAACGAGAGCGTCGCCATGTTTGCGGAAGACATGACCCGCCTATTTCAGCGGGCCGACCCCGAGATGCTTGAAAGTAAAAAAACTCCGACATTTGATGAGAGGCGTCAAGGAAGAGCTGTTTGCCGGTCTCCTACGCAACCCACCAACAAGCGTAGCCGAATTTGTCAAAGAGGCTACAACAATCAAGCGAGCACTGCAGCAACGGCGCCGATACCATGACCAACCAATCAAAACATCTCCCAGTCTCTCTGCTTTGAGTGCCGGTAGTGAGTGTTCTCTGCGCGAACTCATTCGTGAGGTCGTTCGGGAGGAGATCCGAAACCTCCTTGTGACTCCGCCAGAAAATACCATGGCTTGCGTTGCAGAAGTTATGCGGCAAGAACTCCGCCAGACATTTTCGTTGCCCGAATCGCCCTCAGACCAGCGGTCTGTGAGCTACGCATCAGCTGTCCGTCGACACACTCCAGTGTCCTACAACTCGTCACCACTGGCTTATCGTGACGTGAGCCAAGGGCCTTACAACGAGCCGTGGGCCCCAGCTCCCAATCCGCGGCAGCCGTATCCACAGTCCAACGTGTCTATGCAAACGGCGCTTATGTACACTCCGCCGACATCTGCATCTTGGTCGCAAGGTATGCCCACCAGTCGACCATTCATCCGTAAGACGGACTTGTGGCGCACCGTCGACCGTCGACCACTTTGCTTTCATTGCGGAGAAGCCGGCCATATTTTCCGCCATTGCCCGTACCGTGACCGTAGACATCATAACTTTCTACAAACCTCCCCTCGTGCCTATTTCGATAACCGCCGTGACAGCAGTGCAGGCCCGCAAGCACAGCAACCCGAAGTGCCGTATCGTCGACCCCGCTCTCCTTCACCTGCACCGAACTCGCCGCCGCAGCGCAGGTACTCCGAGGTGGTCCGGGGCAGATCTCCAAGCCCTCGTCGGGGAAACTAACAGCTGCGACCTTTGGGGGGAAGGTTGCCGCCCGTCGAGATGCTAACACATCCCCAACATCTTCTCTACGACGTGATATGACGAATGATACCACGGATCGTACGACGCACGATACCAAGGACGATACGACGTCACCGACATCAACGGAAATCGTAAGCGCCAATCTAGACATTTGTATAGACGGACGCCAAATAACAGCACTGGTAGATACTGGTGCGGACTTCTCTATTATCAGCCGTAAACTCGCCGACTGCCTAAAGAAAGTAAGAACAATATGGACGGGACCAAACATTAGAACCGCAGGGGGTCAATTGGTGACGCCGACAGGCAAATGTACAGCTCGAATTAATATCGCCAGTTCAGATTTCGTCGCTACTTTCGTAATTTTACCGGAGTGCTGCAAAGACCTGATCTTGGGCATGGACTTCTTGCGTGAATACGGTGCCAATATCAACATTCCTGAGAGATCGGTTACGTTTTGGACGGCCCCAGATCAAGTTTCGGATGTGCCCTGTACAGACCAGCGACGTCAGCCTTTGCGTGTCTTCGAAGACGACGTGACCATCCTACCGCGGTCGAGTGCACTCGTGGCTGTGACATGTGACACGTCGAGCAATTCTGAAAACATCGCCGAGCAAATTCCAACACTGCTATTCAGCCATGGTTTATCTATCGCAAGAGGCGTCGTAAGCATAAAATGCGGACACACGCACGTCCTTATTACGAACTTCAGCTCTGAACGCCGACATCTAACGAGGGGCATGGCAGTCGCGTACGTGGAAGAGCTCGCCGAGATGACAGACTGCCTAACTCTTGAAAAAGATAATTCAACTGATCTCACCCCTGCACCTCTATCTGTTGATATTGGCCCAAGTTTGCTGCCGGCGCAGAAGCAAAGTATCATGCAGCTCATTAACCAGTTTGAAGATTGTTTCTCTTCGATTTCCAGGGTCCGTCAAACGCCGCTGACGAAACATCGAATTATAACGGACGACATGACCAGACCCATCAGGCAAAACCCGTACCGGGTAGCTCCGCGAGAACGTGAAGCCATCGAAAAGCAGGTGCGACAGATGCTTGAAGACGACGTTATTCAGCCGTCGAAAAGCCCTTGGGCTTCGCCGGTTGTATTAGTGAAGAAAAAAGAGCAGCCACTTCGACTTCTTCTTTCTCAGAGGAATCGTGGGTGCTGTCCACGCTCATCACTTCGTCGTCTTCTGTCTTCTTGCCCGGCCTTTAGCCGGTACTTCCATTTGGCTTGTGCTCAGCACCGGCAACGTTTCAGCGGCTAATGGACACCGTACTATCAGGCCTCAAGTGGCAGACGTGCTTAGTGTATTTAGATGACGTCATCGTATTTTCTGCCACATTCGACGAACACGTCAGGCGACTGCACTCAGTATTTCAAGCTATCCGTTCCGCCGGACTAACACTTAGGCCGGAAAAATGCCGTTTAGGCTTTGAAGAGCTTCTGTTCCTGGGGCATCTTGTCAGCAGTGAAGGTGTGCGGCCTGACCCTGAAAAAATAGCTGCCGTTACGAATTTTCCAGCGCCAACTGACAAAAAGGCCGTAAGACTGTTTTTAGGACTGTGTGCTTACTACCGACGCTTCATTGAGAACTTCTCGCGCATTGCCTCGCCGTTGACTCGCCTTACCAGAGAAGACGTCGCATTCGTATGGAATGAAGAGCAGCAAAAATCATTCGACGAGCTGCGGCAACGCCTTCAGAAGCCACCAGTCCTCGCACACTTTTATGATGACGCACCGATGTCACACCTGTCCCGTTTATTAGGGAGGCGATCGCCGGGCTAATTCCAAGAGCCGAAGTATCGGCCCCCCGAACCGCACCACGAAAGCGTGGACAATTTAGAAGTGGTCCTTATTGGCGCGCCAGCAGACGCCGGCTGTGGCCCAAAGAACAAGTCAGAGCCGAGAGTTGATAACCAAAACAAATATTATATTCTCAAAATGGGCAGATCGAAAACAATACACGAAAAATGCACACTCCACAATAGTTGCATACAATATGTCACCAATCAAACCAATCAATCAACGTACTACACAATACAATCAGCCACACTCAAAACAACGGACACAGACAACAATACGCACCACAATGCAGTCGCATGCATTGAACAACCAAGACACTTAAGGACTAAAGAGATAGAAAACCTATTCAGTCCAAAGTCCTTGGAACCAAAGTCTGAATGATACTCTTCCGAGAATCACTCACTCAAAGTCCAGCGTTGTTGTCGTTCCGTAGCTCTCGAAGTTTCTCTTCCAGGAAAGTTCGCCGGATTTTCTCTTCCAGGAAAACTCCCGTCTTCAATTGGCCACTCTTCAAACTTCAACTTCTTCGCCGGAAATCCGTCGGCTTCACACACGCAGCTGTTGCCCGCGTCTTCGCTCGATAGCGGTAAACCCACGCTCTTGCCTGTAGCTCGAGCCGTCCCTACGGACCAAAAACTTCGCCGACTACACGGCGGACTCACTACGCACTCTGGCGCTCACTTCCGTCTCCTCCTGTTCTGTCACTACGGGCAGAACCTTCGCCGACTACACGGCGGAATTCCTACGCGCTCCGGCGCTAACTTTCCGTCTTCTCCTGCTTTCTCGTCTCGGCCGCTCGATTAAATACCTTGCGCGCGACATTCCAGACGCTTCTCGTCATTTCGTCGGCGCGATACGCAGCGAAAGCTGGGGAGAGGTGCGAGACGGTTCGACTGCCCTCTCCGGAGGATGATTCACTCGGTCTGACCCCGCCTCCTTCGTTCTAGAAAAATCGCGGCCTTGCTGGGCCGCCGATGTGGGGTGAGGAGGATCGTCTGCGAAGCCGTGCTTCTGCGGGGAGAGCGCGCGCCCGGGAGCCCTGGATGTTTGCTTTCTTTTTTTTTCTTTTTACCTCGCGGCGTTTCTGCCACCCGTTGTCGCAAGGATTTGGCGGCGCGCTCTTTTTTAGCGCTCGTTCTGTGACACTGCCCCCCACTTTAAGAATATTATCTCATAATATTCAAAACCCCACAGACGAGCGCGAACAGTCACCACACACTCTCACAGACTGTAACACCATCAGTCGCTCATGACACTTCACATTCACAATAGATCACTTAATACAATTGTACATTGTAATTCAATTACACAACACGGGAAAACACAACCACAAGCACATGAGTACAACACTCCACCACACATTCCCAACGATACAAATGTACAAAGTTCTCTTTATACAACAATTATACAACACTATACATCACATCATCGCACAACACTTCGACACTTGTGACACAGGATAACAAGAACATTAACACAACATATGTCACTCAGCCCTGTCAAACACATTCTGATTCCACCTCAGCACCTATCTTGAGTACTTCGAACAGCGCTTGCGCCTCTTTTTGCGGTGCTCGCTCGATCTCTTCTTGTGCTTCCACGTTCTTTTTCGGCGAGCCCTTTCCAACGACGATATCTGAGGCGTCGTCTCAGCCATCGTTGTCTCTTCCGACACCGTTAACGCGTCATTACATTCGACGGGTCCTGTCTGTTTATTTACCCGCTTGATCATGCCTCTACATTTTGCCCGGCTGGCCAACTCCGTCTCCTTTACACTGTCGGTCGGTTGAGGTCGTGCCGACGTAAGTCCGGTTGCTCGGCCCGTGAACTTATTCGACACGATCGTCTTCTCCTTCGCTGTCTCTTGCGCCGCGGCTTCGCCTTGGGCTCTAGTGAGACCCGTCATGGGATGCTCCTCCACTGTATCTCGCGGCCGCTGTGTTGGCGAGGGCTCTATCTTCGGGTCTTCTCCCAAACATTCTGGATCACTTGGCCCTCGCGCCCCGTCGATGTTTCCGATGACAAGGTCATACAAGGGGGTCGTCATGCATAAAGCAGTAACCTTCCCGCTGAAGTACGGGGTTTCAACTTCAATTTCTGCTTCGGGAAGCATCCGAACTGTACGGTCAATTAAGCAAACCGGCTTCGTTCTGCCTGTCAACTCACTTTCCCGTACCAAATTTCTCCGCACGATAACAGTGGAGCTGCCGGTATCTCTTAACACCGTAATCTTTTTGTCGGCAACTTTTCCAGGCAGCGTTGGCATTCCTTTCGTAACACCGGTTGGCTGTTTTGACATTACAGCACCCACAATAGGAATTTTCTCCCCATTCTTCAATTCTACGAATCCATCGTGACGGCATTATTATCAGATTTCGGTGCTGCTTGCACACAGGATACCTGGTGAGTTTGACTCACTCCGTTCCGACATGCATCTGCTTTGTGCCCAGTCTGACCACACTTGAAACATTTTACAACCATAGGGCTCGTAAAGATCGTTCGACAGTTTTTCGCGCGATGACCCACTCGGTTGCACAGAAAACATCGCGGAATGCTCTCTGGTGCACGCTTCTTTTCTTCGGGAGCCAATTTCTTCGAATCGTCGGGACACTCCTTCTTTACCTTGGCCAAATTAGTGCCACCTTGCGCTTCCAAGAATTGATCAGCCAATTCAAGCATTCCTTCAAATGACTCAGCCTTCCTCTCTTTCAGATAAAGCGACAGGCTTGGGTGGCAACTAGTAAGAAATTGTTCTCTAATTAGGAGCTCTCTAAGTTCATCGTACTCCTGCGCTGTCCCTGAAAGTTCAATCCATCTGTCGAAATAATGGCAAAGTCGGGCGGCATACTGTGTAGCCGTCTCACCATCAGCTGGCTTTCCTGTCCGAAATCTGTCCCGGAATCCTTCTACAGTAAATCTAAATCGCTTGAGCAAAGCAGCTTTCACCTTTGCATAGTTGGCTGCATCGATCGGCGTCAGCCTACCGTACACACTGAGCGCTTCACCACTCAAGCAGGTACTTAAAGCAGTTGCCCATTGTTGTTCCGGCCAATTCTGGCTCCTCGCAATCGTCTCAAATCTGTGGAGGTACGCGTCTAGGTCGTCCTTCCTTTCATCAAACGCTACGAGCAGCTTGCTTGGGTTCAAGCGGAAGCCGTGGTCTTCCCGTTCGCTGCTTTCAATTCTAGCTTGGACGGGAGTTTCGCTTCGCTGTTGCAAACGGAGCCGCTCAAGTTCCATCTCGTGCTGCCGCTGCCGTTCCCTTTCAGCCATTTCCGCTTCTCTTTCTTCTCTCGCCCTTTCGGCTGCCAACTTTTCTCTCTCCAGCTCCAACTTCAATTGCTGCTCTCTTTCTTCCTTCAGCTGTCGCTCTTTTGCCTCTCTTTCTTCTCTCGCCATTTCAGCGGCCAGCCTTTCTCTCTCCAACTCAGCTGCTTTTTCTTCCTTGGCTCTCTCAGCTGCCAACCTCTCTCGTTCCAACTCAGCTGCTTTTTCTTCCTTGGCCTTCTCTGCTGCCAACCTCTCTCTCTCCACCGCCTCTTTCTCCTTCTGGCTTACCCACTTCCGTAGTTCGGCGCCAGAAAGACCCATCTTCTCACCAAGAGCGACTAACTTTTCGAGATCCATGGTGTCTCGCAAATAAAACCTTGCCGCGTGCAAAAAGTATCTGCCTAAATCAGTCTATCGGAACACTCCCCTGCACTCGTTAACGAGAACACTGAACAACACTCAAAATCGTTCCGATAGCACTATCAACAACTCGAGGCTCTTTCTCACTACTTTGGACACACTGTGCACCAAAAGGTCCTGTCTCGCGGACGCCAGATTAATTGTCACACCTGTCCCGTTAATTAGGGAGGCGATCGCCGGGCTAATTCCAAGAGCCGAAGTATCGGCCCCCCGAACCGCACCACGAAAGCGTGGACAATTTAGAAGTGGTCCTTATTGGCGCGCCAGCAGACGCCGGCTGTGGCCCAAAGAACAAGTCAGAGCCGAGAGTTGATAACCAAAACAAATATTATATTCTCAAAATGGGCAGATCGAAAACAATACACGAAAAATGCACACTCCACAATAGTTGCATACAATATGTCACCAATCAAACCAATCAATCAACGTACTACACAATACAATCAGCCACACTCAAAACAACGGACACAGACAACAATACGCACCACAATGCAGTCGCATGCATTGAACAACCAAGACACTTAAGGACTAAAGAGATAGAAAACCTATTCAGTCCAAAGTCCTTGGAACCAAAGTCTGAATGATACTCTTCCGAGAATCACTCACTCAAAGTCCAGCGTTGTTGTCGTTCCGTAGCTCTCGAAGTTTCTCTTCCAGGAAACCTCGCCGGAGTTTCTCTTCCAGGAAAACTCCCGTCTTCAATTGGCCACTCTTCAAACTTCAACTTCTTCGCCGGAAATCCGTCGGCTTCACACACGCAGCTGTTGCCCGCGTCTTCGCTCGATAGCGGTAAACCCACGCTCTTGCCTGTAGCTCGAGCCGTCCCTACGGACCAAAAACTTCGCCGACTACACGGCGGACTCACTACGCACTCTGGCGCTCACTTCCGTCTCCTCCTGTTCTGTCACTACGGGCAGAACCTTCGCCGACTACACGGCGGAATTCCTACGCGCTCCGGCGCTAACTTTCCGTCTTCTCCTGCTTTCTCGTCTCGGCCGCTCGATTAAATACCTTGCGCGCGACATTCCAGACGCTTCTCGTCATTTCGTCGGCGCGATACGCAGCGAAAGCTGGGGAGAGGTGCGAGACGGTTCGACTGCCCTCTCCGGAGGATGATTCACTCGGTCTGACCCCGCCTCCTTCGTTCTAGAAAAATCGCGGCCTTGCTGGGCCGCCGATGTGGGGTGAGGAGGATCGTCTGCGAAGCCGTGCTTCTGCGGGGAGAGCGCGCGCCCGGGAGCCCTGGATGTTTGCTTTCTTTTTTTTCTTTTTACCTCGCGGCGTTTCTGCCGCCCGTTGTCGCAAGGATTTGGCGGCGCGCTCTTTTTTAGCGCTCGTTCTGTGACAACCGACAACAGTGCACACCGACGCTAGCAATGTCGGCTTAGGAGCTGTACTCGTGCAGTGGCAAAATGGCGCCGAACGAGTCATTGCTTATGCGAGCAGAACTCTTTCACGTGCGAAAGAAAATTATTCCACTACGGAAAAAGAGTGCCTTGCGGTGGTGCGGGCGGTTATAAAATTCCGCCCATACCTGTATGGTCGTCATTTTAATGTTGTCAGCGACCATCACTCCCTCTGCTGGCTGACGAATTTAAGAGACCCTTTAGGACGGTTGGCGCGCTGGAGCCTGAAGCTTCAAGAATTTGACATGACGGTGGTCTACAGATCGGGGAAGCGACATTCAGACGCTGATTGCCTTTCTCGTGCGCCATACGAACCTGCGACGGCAGAAGATGACGATACAGCCTTTGTCGGAGTTGTAAACACGGCAACTGTCGCACAGCTGCAACGAGACGACCCCGAACTAGAACCCATAATACGTTTTTTAGAGGGTCGCACTTCAGCTGTACCTAGACTGTTTGCGAGAGGGCTTTCGTCATTTTGCTTGCGCAACGACGTCCTGTATAAGATGAACTTCAAGCCACACGGAAACGACTACTTACTTGTCGTCCCAACATCTCTAAGGAGCGAAGTATTACAGGCATGCCACGATTAACCAACATCCGGCCACCTGGGTTACACGCATACGTTGTGCAGAGTGAGGCAGAAATACTACTGGCCACGACTGACGGCAGCCGTTCAACACTATGTTCGGACGTGCCTTGATTGCCAGCGCAGAAAAGTTCCACCCGTCACACCAGCAGGCCTCCTCCATCCTATTGACGTGCCTGTTACTCCATTCGCTCAAGTCGGAATGGATCTTTTGGGCCCATTTCCAACCTCATCAGCAGGTCGCAGATGGATTATAGTAGCCACCGACTACCTCACTCGTTACGCCGAAACCAAGGCTTTGGAGAGGGGCACGGCAAGTGAAGCAGCCCGATTTTTCGTAGAGAATGTGGTGCTGAGGCATGGTGCTCCATCAGTGGTAATAACTGACAGGGGAACTGCATTCGCAGCCGAACTATTACAGACAGTTTTAAGACTTAGTGGCACATCCCACCGGCGAACAACGGCGTATCATCCGCAAGCGAATGGTCTTACGGAACGTCTCAACAAGACACTAGCGGATATTCTGCATGTACGTCGATGTGGAGCATAAAAACTGGGATGAGATCTTGCCGTATGTCACGTTCGCCTATAACACGGCTTATCAAGAAACAACAAGAACAACGCCATCCCGCCTTCTTCATGGTCGTGAAGTCACCACTATGCTGGATGCTATGCTGCCGCACGAGTGCGAAGACGCTGAAACGGACGCTGATTATATCACTCAGCTGGCCGAAGAAGCCCGACAACTTGCACGCCTACGTATTAGTCACCAGCAGGACTACGATTCAAGACGGTACAACCTTCGTCACCGACCAGTCTCCTACGAGCCAGGAGAGAAAGTTTGGATATGGACACCTATTCGGCGCCGTGGTCTCTCAGAAAAACTGTTAAGACGGTACTTCGGTCCCTATAAAGTTCTGCGACGTCTCAGTGACATTAATTATGAGGTTGTTCCTGATACTGCACACTCTTCAAGGCGTCGAAGGTATGCTCCAGAAGTTGTGCACGTGGTACGCATGAAGCCTTATTTCGCCGAATGAACTCATGCGTTTCCAACGAGTACAAACCGCTTTGATTATAAAGCATCGGGACGATGCTTTCTTGAATGGGAGGCTAATGTCACGGCTAAAGGCCGGGCAAGAAGACAGAGGACGACGAAGCGATGAGCGTGGACAGCACCCACGATTCCTCTGAGAAAGAAGAAGTCGAAGTGGCTGCTCTTTTGTTCTGTTAATACAGACCTCGTTTTTCTGGTCGCACCGTCGTCCTGTACTCTGTTATTTTCACCTAGCGACAATATGATTATGAGAGGCGCCGTAGTGGAGGGATCCGGAAATTTTGACCACCTGGGGTTCTTTAACGTGCACCCGAATCTGAGCACACGGGCCTACAGCATGTTCGCCTCCACAGAAATTGCAAGCCGCCGCACCCGAGATTCGATCGTGCGGGTTGGCAGCCCGAATATACCCTATAGCGACTAGACCACCGCGGCGGGGCCTGCCTCGTACATCGGGTGTACAAATTTTAGTTTTTATTGTTTGTTAAAGTTCTTTCTTTTTTTAAGTTTCACGCATATATATCTGGTACGAGAAAAATCCACTTTCAGTCGATCGCCTGCCCTTGCCCATACTCTCTACCACGCAAAAAACACCGATCTTTCTTTTTTTCAAGCCGCGTTTTCTTGACCATCGCGCCCTTGGCATCGTCGAGCAGTCGCGGCTAATCCAAACAGCAAGAAGCGGAAGCCCTCGCACTTCCGTTTTCCGCCGCATACTGTTACCGGCATCGTGCGAGGAGGGGCACACCGCGTGCCAGAAAGGGGGCGGTGTTTCTGCCTCGGATGGCCCGTCACTCAGTTGATTTGTATATGTGTAAGCGGACGCTTGGTGTGGCACGGCGCGTTCCATGTCTCCGATGCCCCGTAGCCGGCCCATGGGCTCGTAGAGTCTCTCACTATCATTTGTGAGAAACTCTATGCATGGGCCCATTCGACCGTAAACCGTCGCAAGCCAAGGTCAATCGTCTTCCCCTGCGGTAGAACCTAAGAGTGCGTGCTACACCACCACGCATTGTGAGTTGGCGGTTTTTTGTTATTTTTCTTGTTGTGACCTAGGCAGCTTGTACCAAATCACTGAAACGAAAGGTGCATATGCACTTATATGAAATAGCGAGGTCGTTTTAGTTTTTATAGATTGTTTTATATTCCACAGTGAAGATTGTAACAGTTATGATCAACACTTTGGGTTTTCTTTACAATCGGCTGAATATACGGCATAAGGCGACAGCTGACACTTATCGAGCGCTTACACTTTGTGCTTACGTAACTATAAGTTTTGAACAATTTTTTTAACGATAGTACAGAAAACGTTGGGTGTGTTGCTCAAGTCGAGAGGAGTGCGCACGTGTACCCGCATTGTGCGATCATTTACTAGGGCCCCAGAGGTCATGGGTTCGACCCCGGCAGCGCGGTCGCATTTCAATGGAGGCAAAATGATATACAGGCCCGTGAGCAGCGCTATGTAGTGCACGTAAAAAAAGCCCAAAAAACAGGTGATTTCGGGTGGTGAACCACCTCGATATATTATCACTTGCTGGGGTCCTATAAGGTATATAAAATTGTTACAAATTTTACGTGTTATGTGTAATTACGCTTGATGAAATGTGAATGATTTATCTTGAACTTCCTGTTTTATTTTTGTAATCATTGCGCCTCTGGGACGCACTTGCCTCCTGCTGCGGTCCTTACAGACGTGATGAAAATCGAATAGTGGCGACTTGTTTTCTTCTAAATACAACAATGCATAGTCCCATCGAACAAAAGAAAATAAAGGGAAATCCAACTCTAAAAAAAAATGTGTTGGTCATACGGCCAATTACAATGAATATACAGTCGGCCACAAAATAATACGTAGCGCAGCAGATGGATGGATGCATGGACGGACGGACGGGTGGATTGATTGATTTTATAACGGGACGGTGACATGTGTACCACCAGGCTTGTCAAAAAAGGGTAACCTTTTTAAAAGCTTGCCTGAAGTGCTTAAGTTGCCTTCTTCGATAAAAAATATCTTACTGTATATAAAAAGGCAAACTCGCAGACCATTTGTCTGGTCTTTATGGCAAAATGTCATTGTTCTGGCCAATATTTAGTTTCGTTCTATCTCTCTAGTTTTTTTGCCACCAATACTCTAACCGTGTCTTACTTATTTCGCGCTGAGCTCAGCTTTCCATTGTTGTACCTAGAGTCCGAGGGTTCATGTAGGCCCGTGTGCGTGGGGGTTTACCTCCACATTCTATCAGAACACTATCTGTCGTTTCCTTACATCTTTCTCACATCATGTGCATTGTTCTTCTTCTTTACCAAATCTCGTGTTGCAGCTAAACGTTCTAAGGCAAACCGATCTCGCTTCAAACAGCAGGCCTATAGCGCTTCCTCGAGAGTCATCGTAAAATGCTCCCCTCCTTATTTCGTTTTTGCCCGTTGTGTTGTTACCCAGCTCTCTTCTTCATCGCTGCCATCCAGTAAATCCTCTCCGCCTCTTTGTCTTTTCGCTTAACGCTCCTTGTTGCGTGGCGTCTGTACTACCGCCTAGCGGTATACGCCGTCTGCTGTCGAGAGCATTGCAGTGGCAATCGCGCGGGCCGAAGCTATACGCTCTCGACAGCAGACGGCTCGCCACTATGCGGCGCTGATGGTAATTTTGGCATGAGCTCTCATGGTTCGTATAATTTTGGGGCCGACTGTACGTCGAACGGTGAAATGGTTATCTGTTCTTCCGATAACCACGATATGGTTCTGAGGAACGCCGTATATGGGCGTCCCTCATAGATCGTCGAAATTTCCCGAGTCTTCCAGTGTACTGAAGAACTGCGGAAAAACGTTTTACCACCTGGGGCTCTTTAACGTGCTGCTAAAATTAACTACGCGGGTTCATGGCGTTTTAACTCCATCGAAATGGTGCCGCCATGGCAGGGGATCGATCCCGCAAACTTCGGGCCAGCAGTCGAGCATGCACCGCAACCACGAGATCACTATGGCGGGTATGAAACAAAAAACGAAACGCAATCGTCATCGTGAGATGGACGAGAGCGCGTGAGAGAACCCCAGTTATTTGTCGGATAAACTTACCGCCAGCTTGCTAAATTGGCTGTTTTCATTGATTGCTGTTGATTCAAATATATTTCTTGTATTTCGGGAAAATGAGAACCGGTAATTTGTGACGAATTCCCGGATATGTTAGTCTGGTTTGCTACTCCCGGGGGCGGGTGATGACTGTCATATGTACAATGATCACATGCACACACACACATAGCACGTATACAATCATACGTATACAAATATGCACGAAAGAGCAATTCATAAAGTTTGCCTAAGTCGAGTAGATCGTGCAGCGCTATATACGAAAGATCGGCATGGTAATCGGAGAATTTTAGAAAAATCTATGGAGCAGATCTCAATAACACCCAGACGCTTTGCCATCATATTGGTCCTGTCAAAGAATGCAACTTTTTTTTTTAAATTTAGATTTTGTGTGCCCAGTGTGGTTTTCTTTTGCTCGCCATTTACCTGCCACATGTATTCAATCAATGCAATATCGCGTGGAGGTCCTCCTGACATGGTTTATACTTCGAGTTCTCCACCTCTAAAGCAAGTCACTTGTATTTTCATGTTCTTACAATAAACTTCAAACGCAGTAGCAGTGGGGACCGAAAAACACTTCTCACCCTTCGTTATATCTGCGGTTGTGTCCTTGTCTTCTGTTCTGCGCAATACCACCGCGTGACCGGGGCATCTCTTAGATTGAGACAAGGCAGGAAGCTTGAAAATTAGTGTCATACTTGCAACCTTTTAACGGTGCGCGAGTTGTAACGTTATCCTTCGGCCTACCGGAAAACGCGTTTGACTCGGAGGAAGCGTAGATATGTGGATGAAGCCGATAAGAGCGGCGTGTGAGGTCAGAACCCGAAAGCTGAGAAAGGCGCACGGAAACAACTCAGCAGCCTAGCTCGAAAAAAAAAAACAAAAAAAAAAAAACCGGAAACGCGAGGCTGCTGTCACTGAGAGAGTGAAAGTTGTGGATATCCGAAAAACGCTTTCTGCTACGCCTGAATGCCGTGCAGCGCTGCGGAAGCTCGGCGTGGTAATCGGAGACTTCTGCGGTACGCCCACTCGTGCTCTACACAGTGTCTTGGGCTCTCATCAAGTGTAGTCGTAACAGAACATGCAAACAGGATGTTCTTATCGACTTCGAAGGAAAGAGAAGAAGCTTGCTTGCTGTATGTTAACGATAAAATGAGGCTGCCGAAATTGTGCACATCCGTTTGGTTGCTCGTTATGCTCGAATTATGTGACTTCAAAACAGAAAAAAAAGCAAGTGAAACACAAAAAAGCCTTTCTTTGGCAAGCGAGTGTGAGTACCCCCATAATGCACGAGAACATCATGTCAGTAGGCTAGCGAAGCTTTAAAGGGACACTAAAGTTAAGTAACAATTTACGTCAGAGTGAAAGCTCAATGCATGAAAACATCTAAAACGACAATATTATCAACAACAGTGTGCCCTACTTACCGAGAAATTAAGGTAAATGCACAAGAACACGAGCACCGCAGTAGGAAATTTTCCAAATGATCCCGATGGCATCAGGCGGACCACCTTCAATTAATCACTTGTAGTCAATCTAGCTGCACTAGCCCCGCCGCGGTGATCTAGTGGCTAAGGTACTCGGCTGCTGACCCGCAGGGCGCGGGTTCGAATCCCGGCTGCGGCGGTTGCATTTCCGATGGAGGTGGAAATGTTGTAGGCCCGTGTGCTCAGATTTGGGTGCACGTTAAAGAACCCCAGGTGGTCTAAATTTCCGGAGCCCTCCACTACGGCGTCTCTCATAATCATATAGTGGTTTTGGGACGTTAAACCCTACCCTAAACCCTAAATCGTTAAACCCTAAATCAATCAAGCAATCAATCAATCAATCTAACTGCACTAAATAAAGAACCTTCCGTGAATCAAAAGACGCAATAAAATGCTGCTTGTTCGTTTCTGTTTGATTCATGGGAAAAAAGAAGCGCCGGGCATTGCTATGGGGAATGGCGCGAGTGGTTGAAAAATTCGATTTTCGCGTGGTTACACGAGACGGGTGGTGCCATCTAGCGGAGCACAGTTCAAACAAAAGCGTCTGCAATCTCGGGGCCAATGGAGGGAAATTGATCAACGGCCGTTGTTGCTACTGTGGCTCCCGCTGCTTACGGTCTGCTGCTACTAGCACAGTAAAGCCTGGCAACGTTGTGCATGGCAACAGTGACGCGAGTCGGTCCGGTTGGTCCGATTCTTGAGGCGGGTAATTGGAAGTGCGCTAACCCGATGCGGAGCACTAAAACGTGATATTATTTGAAAATAAACCCTTTCTTGGCGCAAAAGTAACACTACGAGGTTTGTGGACGGCCATTTCAACAATCAACTTCGACTTAATAGTTGACTTTAGTGTCCCTTTAAACACGTGGACCGGGCTCGCATTGTTAATGAATTATGCAGATTTTGACAGCTCCGGCGGTCATTATGTCAGTCGTGTTCTCTACAGTTCCTACCTTTTCGTTTGTTGCATTGGTGGCGGAAATCACGGCTCAATGGCAAGAACACATTGTATATACTGTACAAACACGTTGTCACTCATTTACATGCACGAGTAGGCAATGCCACGGCGGTTTACGGTAAGAACGATACTCGTAAGGCATTTTGCATCTTTACTTCCCTTATTTGTCACGGGATTCGTTGGCTACGTGTGTTTTGTTCACCATCATTGTCGTCACTGCCATTATCAGTACGCTTATTTCATTTATTTTTAACTGTTGAAAGAAATGTTGCGGAATCTACGCCAACTTCTACATGTTCACATCATCGACAGATGTAGTAATAATGGCTTATGTATGGTTTCAAAAGCGTAGCTATCTCCCAATAGTGTGGTGACGTTGTACGTGTTAGTTAAAGCCATTAACTGTATAGACGAGCACTACTATAAAAAATTAGTGGACCCTAAAGCTTCGCCTTTAAAAGTTGAACGCGACAGCGACATCCTGTTCGTAGTGCGTACTTCAAAAACTTTGTGCATGAAAACTTTCCGAATTCGCTATGCACCCACTACGTGGCTTTAAGTGTGCTTTTTGTAGGGGGGGGGGGTATCGGCTTTCAACCACGGAACCATTATGATAATCACATATTCTGACGCCCGTTGGCAATGAACGCTTGACCACGCATTATTACTGCAATATTTCATGTTGAACTGGGAAGCATATATACAGGACGCCTACGTTTGTGAAGCATGAAAGCTTCTTTCACGGCATTTCTAAGCACAGGAAGTTCTCTTAACTGTTTTCACAAGCAGAAGCGGGGCCGTGTGGTGGAACATCCGTTTGCCACGCAAACGACTCGGGTTTCATTCCCCCCTAGACCCCACACTCTGGTTTGGTCCCTATACTCTGCTCTAAAGTTTATCATTTATTTTATTTGCATCGTTCTCAATACGGTGGCGGGTCGTAATGTCCATCTTCTCGAGCACCGTTCCGAGATCACAGATGATTCTGAAAAGGGGAGAGATCTCCACTTACACCCCACACTCTAGACGCCCTAGCGGTGCCATTACTACGGAAACGGCGGGGCTGGTGTCCTTCACCATTCTTTCCTCCTGATCCTCATAGTCACTCCTCCTCACCCACACTTCTTTTCTTTCCCACCCCTTGCCGTACTGTATAGTATACGTAGACATACTCTCCCCTTTCTTTCATGCTTCATACTTTTCTCTTCATTTTTCTCGTTATCTCATTCACCCGTAGTAACACACTTATATGCTTCCCATGAGTGCTTCCTCTGCTACCGTGCTTGGATTGCCGCATGGGTACGACGCTTGTCTTCGGACCGTGGGCACTTCAGTTCGAGTCTCAGGTTCGAATACAGGTGTTACTTTTTACTCAGGTGCGCTTCTGATTCAAGAACATCCAGAGAATATTGGTTCGATGTCAGTCGTATAGCTAAAAGTGCGGGTCGGATGCATTTTTTTTTTCGGCATCGGTCGACGCACTCCTTTAACCAGGATTATCTTTTTAACACGAAAGTGTTTTATGACGAAGTCCACCACGGCTCCGTGATGTATTTCCGTCACGAATATGACGTTGTAAAATATTTTCACACTGATTGTGAAGGAAAAATCTAGAATGACAAGTTTTGCAGCGGACAGTTGAACCAGCGACCTCCCGCTCCTCAGCGTGGGACGCTAATCACTAAATTACAGAGCGAACCTTCTCCAACATGTTAACGGTGAGCCATTTGTATACACCATGTACCGCTGGTGGTCCTCAGAGCTCGGCAACTTCAGTGCGTTTTCGTCATCGGCAGTGAGATGGCACGACGGGCGCTCATTGAGCGCGCGTGCTCTGACGTCAAGTCGCGTCATCCCGCGCTTCGCTGTGCAAGCGCGCCTCCACGCGGCGTGGTCAAAGTGCGTTAGATGTTCTTTAGCGTGGTGGCTCACTCGCGTGCGCGCTTATCTCGGGATTCGGGCGCTCTCCACGTCTTGTGCTTCCACCGCAACCTAGCTTTGAAGTTACAGTAGTTAAAGAGAGAACGAACATCACTCATTCGTTCGCCGCCACGGCCGCATTCACAAAAGGAGCGCGCTGCTAACACACGAAGAAGTAAGAATTGTGACCGTTGTTCGCGCTCGTCCTGTGTATAAATGTGCGTTCATTTCGTGCAGTTTTCTTTCTGTTTCAGCATTGGGCTTTAAGTGTCGAGTGGGGACTGTTGTTTGTTCACGCTTGTCTTGTGTATGCTCATTTCGTGCGTGCTTTCCGCTTGAGGTGCGCGCTGCAAGTATCAAACTGCTTGCCGTTCTTCTCGTGACACTGCAATTAGTTACTGTAGCATTCATTCCTTTGCCCTTCTGACGAAAAAACGTATAATCAATGCTCAACTACCTCTGCGAAGACGCGTCTCACGTACTTTCGTGTTATACCAATTCCTAAAAAAAAGGATAAACCACGTTTTTTTTTGTCTAACTTTCAAAGTTTGTTTTCATGGTTATAGCTATTTTGTAACTACGTATACTATCTTAGCCGTGAAAGGCTTTTCCAATAATTTAGTGAAGCACGTTCACGCCCTATGATTTTTTCGCAGGAGGAGGTGGCGTTGTGATGAAGTCCCGGAACATGTGTGCGTCAGCACTGGCGCTGCTGCTGCTCTACCTGTGCGTTGTGCGTCAAGTGCGTGGACAGACCGGCACGCCGACGGGGAAGAACAGCTCCCAGGAATACACCTACTACAACCACGAAGAGATGACCGACTTTCTAAAGAAGGTCTCCACGGACTACCCGCACTTCACACGTCTCTACAGCGCTGGAAAGTCCTTGCAAAGTGCGTAATAACCTTTCAGTAACAACCTGATTAATGATAATAGGTTTGTAATCAGATCTTGTGCGTTGTAGTTTTAATAGTGCATGTGAAGGGTATGATTTGTTTACATTGCCGGGGCCACTCGCATGTGGTGAAAAGACTGCTATTCTTGGTTTAGAAATCCACAGCGAAAATTCTTTATAAATTACGCGACGTTGAACGATGTGCACTACATGTCCACCAAATGTGAAATCCCTGGCTGCTACATTTTTAACTGGTCTGTTGCCTTTTAACTGGCACCGCAAACATCAGGCATGTACAGGCTCGTGGGAGACCTCTACAGTCTTTTCCTGAAACTCCAGCCTCGTATCTGGTTCATGCGAGGCTAGATCTTGAACCTCGTTGCAGTTTGCAGATATAAGGTATCTCGTGGAGTCTTTTCTTTTTCTAGATTTACCTGTCGTTACAGTATCTGGTTGCTGTTTTTCTGTGGTTACACCTTCCTTACTTAACTTTCTGGCCTATGATATTGTCCTTGCCTGGTGATAATTGAAAATTTCTGCAAATATTTTCCACCAAAATAGATGGGAGACATCGGGCCGCTTTCTCAGTGCTACTGTTTACTGCGCTGCGTAGCTTATTAAGGTGGAAGCCTTGTGTGTCTCATGCAGACACGACCTTGAACGAAGCAGCGAGGTGAGCATATTCTTGAGCAGCGCGTTCATTTTGCCGCATTTTGTGTGCTAAAACGGTGTTCGCATGACGAAAGAATTGAAAAAAAAAATCCAAATGGAATCTGACCCAAGAATTGCCTGACCGCTACAGGTTCGCGCTCACTTCCTCTTCAACCGTCACATACATCAATAAAAATAAAGTAACAAAAAAGTGGAACAACTTTCGCACGATTTAAAGCGCTCGGTAAAACAGCCACACAGATGATTCGCCTTCCGGGTTGTCTTAGCCGAATACGCGAGAAACCCTGCGAGTGCTTTTTTTTATGTTGCTGTGAACTAACCAAAAACGTGTTATATATAAAAAAAGAATAAGTGATAGCTCGCTCGTTTAGCAGGTTATAAACTTATGACCGTCTCGTTTCATGATTCCAGGTCGTGACCTGTGGGTTCTGTTGGTGACGAAGAATCCGCAGGAGGAGACGCTGCTCAAGCCCAACGTCAAGTACGTTGCCAACATTCACGGCAACGAGGTGACTCCACTTGCGCACTCGCTTTCGTTAACGCTTTAGGGCAGCGGCCACCACGCTTCGCTGTTTCGTCATGCGCATGCTCACAGTTGCCTGCGGTCGTTACCCGTATGTACAGTATGGTCCACTGTTAAAGGGAACACTCGAATGCACACCATCAATATTCCTTGCCCTCTAAGAGCGAGTGGATTAAGAAACAATCTTCATGCAAGTCAATAGTCTGTCAAGAGGAGTCGGAACTTTTAACCACCAGTAGCCCTATGCATATCTAAGCCGCTATGATTCCGTCCGTAAGATGGCGAAATTTAAACATGCTGCTCCCGCAGGGGTTCCCTTTAACAGTGGACCCGTCTGTACACCTCTCGACGAGGGGGGGGGGGGGGTTGGTAGCCAACGCACGAGACGGCTATAAATTGGGCATTTCTCTCGCTGTTGCAATCATGAAGGGAGAAAGAAAAGAGCGTATACGGAGCGCGCATGGCGCCCAGAAACCAACTCCCTCTGAAACCGCTTACTCCTCGCGTTCAAGTCGCATTTCTCACTTTGCACTTGTTTTATTGCTCGTATTACTGCGAATGCTGTTATTAGATCACAAGGACCGTTTTTGGCACCGCCAACGCCGGGGTTTGTAACCACAATCACACAAAATAATAATAATAATAAAAAAACTGAAATGGAAAAATATCCAGGATGGAATGGGATTCGAACCTGGGCTGTTTATGTGGCAGCCTAGTGTTTTATCACAGCCATGTCGTTTTTTTTTAATTGCAGAGCTACGTCGGGTCCCGAATCTCCTTCGCTAAAAACCAAGCGGCATGTTGGGAAGAGACCATGCGTTAACCGTATATGTAATTTAGCGTGATAGAAGAGTAAGATAACGACCAAAAGTCACACTATGCGAATTGTGTAACTGCAGTCGTCAATTGATGTGAATTGCACAACCGAATGCTTCAAACCTATTGCAAAGGTATCAGCCATAATTGTTCATCTTCAATAGCAACAGATTCAATGAAGCGCACATAATGCTTTGCAAATGCGTAGCGCTTCTCCGCAGAATGGCGAATGATGGCGTGTAGTGGATGCTTCGCAACTTGACGAAAATTATGATTTAGGGTTGCGCAAAGTTCACGAAGCTGTAGAGGTGTTTTATGCCACATTGGGCCTTTGTGGCGCAGCTCAATCGAGCTCTTTGAATGCGTCGTAAATTGTGCTTCGGTCACCATGCACGATGACGTCGTGGAGATAGTGCCGACTTGTGCCATTTCGGCGTGACAGTTAACGGCAGATTGTTGTAAAAAAAAAGAAAAAAACATAGTGGCCAAGGACACTATTTGTTGTTTTAAATTTAGACAATATGGCTATGATTCATTGCTGATAAAATGACTCACTTAAATGCGTTGACTGACCAGAGAGGGAAGTGGCTGATTGTATATGCCACGAACAATGGTTGTGTGTCTCTTGTTGTTAATCCTAATGGTGATTCGGCATTCAGGACAGCACGTATTTTAAACAAATTTTTAAACAGTATATTCCATGTTTAACCGTTACTTTCTCCCTATGTGAGACTGGGCTCCCTAACGGCACCATATTGTGAAATTCCACTGTTTGGGGCCTCTGACTGGCGCAAAGGACACTGACTGGCTTCATGTTCCGCCATTACGATATCTGTCGAAACGCCGTATTCGACAGTGTCCAGAGTAGCACTTTTGTTCCACGTTGACTGGTGAGATCTTGGCGGCAGACTTTAAGGCCCACTGTCTCTATCGAAGCGAGAGCTCCTGAACGATGAACGTGACGAAAAAAAAATTAGAGACCATGCACTTCCACCCCAAATGAAAGCTGCACGGAACGCGAAGGGTAGTAAACTGTATGTCGTCTATTCGGCATTCCTGCCTCTGCTGCATATACCTGATATATTTAGACGTTCTCTTTTTGTCGTTCATTGGGGATATGGTTTAATTGTTCATTATTTTTATTTATTTATTTATTTATTTATCGATACTCCAGGCCAATATGTTGGCCCATGCAGGAGGGGCAAATACAATAATACAAGGACAATTATATGGAGCAGCATGCTGGTGAGCGTCCAGGCAAGCTTGTTTAGTGCTATGATTTGTTGGGCGTGTTGGTTCATTCTGTTGGGTGCTCTTACAGTCATCCTCCCTTCATGCGTGTTTTCCATTTGTGCCCAAATGTATTCCAGGTTGTTTAGTATATTCCGGTGAGTGAGTTGTGCTCCGGTTGTGCTCGTGCGCTCCACCGACAAATGTGTGCAGGCAGTCGGTCGGCAGCTGATGGTGTACCTGATAGAGCACCTTCTGACGCGTTACAACGTGGACCCGTACGTGCGCTACCTGGTGGACACCACGCGCATCCACATCATGCCGAGCATGAACCCTGACGGATACGAGATCTCCAAGGAGGGACACTGTACCGGCACTCTTGGACGGTACGCTGAAGCCCATCCGTTAATCAGGAGTCGCCTTCCATGGGCACGAATATATTTTTAAAGGCCTCGTTTTGTCGTGTATCTTCTTCCGAACAGAACAACTCGACCTATATGGTCTGTGCAACAGTAACAGTATGATAGAGTGATCGAAGACAGCCCGAGGTCATGCTATTATTCATTAAGCCTAATGCCTTAAGTTTCCAGTTGCGCATCGTCCGGGGGGGGGGGAAACATGGCAGGCGAGTGAAATGGTACAAAAACCCGCGTGACGTGCGTCACTAATGTAATATTTTGACGTCACCATGTGCCGTCATTGTAACGTCAAAAGTCTGAAATTTGTGACATGTGACGCCATCAGTTGAGGAAACGTTGCATTGCCATATAGGTGTGCCGATAATGGAGCTATATGGCAGCACCAAGTTAGGCTCAGAAAGCTAGTAGAGGCCCGGGCAATCGACAGAGTACGTCGAGATAACTTAACATGCCTCTCTCACACTATACAGCTCGAAGTGTCTTACAAAAAAAGCGGTCCCCAATTCTCGGTATCTATGGATTATGAGCGGGGTATTCCAAACGCGGAGCGTCTCAATTTCATTACGTCGTGAACAAAATAGTCCCATCGCATTCCTTCAGTTTAAGTTCGGTTTAATCTCGCTGCCTTTTTCGATGGCGCAGGTACAACGCTCGTGGCGTGGACTTGAACCGTGACTTTCCGGACCAGTTCAATACTCAGGCGCACGAGCAGCAGCCGGAGACCGAGGCCGTGAGGCGCTGGATCCACCAGATCCCGTTTGTATTGTCCGGAAACATCCACGGCGGGGCCATCGTGGCCTCCTATCCATTCGACAACTCGCCAAACGCCGGTATGCTGCTTCAGACTATCAACCGGAACTCTAAGGCCAGCCGTCCGTGTTCGTTCTTGCTTCTGCCGAGAATAAATGTCTCATGCAATTGCGACGCCAAATTGCCGAAGGAGTTAAGATGAACAAGTTCTGCTCCTATGAGCTTTAGCTGGCCACAATATATTGCTCGCAAGGTCTCACAAACCGAGAAACTGAAATGTTGTTGGAAACACCCGTAATGTATCGGGTGATGGTGGTGATAAAAATCTTTCAGCTGCGGAAGCATATGTTGTACATGTAGGCCAGAGATCAGCAATACGTGCCTGAGCAGCTTAGCAGTTGATTTTAGCTCGAATATGCAGGTTCGATTTTCTCGGACATGGCATGGGGGCGAAATGAAAAGAACACCCGGGCGGATGATGAGATTTTGATGCAGCTTAAACACCGCGGGTGGTCAAAATTAAACCCGAGTCTCACCTCATAATGTTATCTTGGTTTTGACACGTCCATTCCCAGAAGTTGAAGATCACGATAAGTTGCTTTTCGTAGAATATTTTTCTTTCCTCAGTGTCAAATACAACTTTCTTAACAGAAGTACATTTGCATGCGCGCTCATGTTCACGGGATGACATACGCACGCATGCATGTTCTAACTATACGCGATTGCCTGCAGTGTTTAGTGCTGGTAATTGCGCTTGCCTCACTGGCACCACCGCCATCTACAAGATGATTCTTCGAGCGTTTCTCAGCATCGCTGTCTATGCGATGGCTTGACAATAACTTTCTATCTGAGAAACTGCGATCTAAATGAACCGAAGCCACCCTGCCCCTTTCTCAACAAGTGGCTCCACCCACGATGGGACTGGAAGGCGATGTTCCGCCGCCACACCCTCTGGATGGCCTGGGTGAAGATGAGTGTGAAGACTGCTGTTCCTGAGGTATTCTTCTCAGAGGTCCTTCGTCGTGGGTGGAGGGGCGCTTAGGAATGGACCACAGTTGAAGTGCAGCTTTAAGTACATAGTCCGAATATTCGTGCTCAGAAAGAAGTCGCACATTACGTTGGCTGTTTGCCGCTTCTGTTACATGCATCAGTTGCCCTATTTCTAACAAGATTATTTAAAGACGAACATGCCGCTTCTGGTGCAAAGCTAAGTACATGAAAATGTACAGAAAATACAGACAAAAGCGCGCCATACTTTTTGGCCCTCGCTGTTTGTCGACACGCGACGCAGTGTCGCGCTCCTATGTCATTTTTGTGTGTTTGTTTTTACGCTTTGCGGCAGTAGTAAAATGTTTAGCAAACTCGGGCACCAACTTGGATAAAAATAAGTTCTTCTTGAGTAGCATTGCATGGTGATTTGCAGTGTTTCACACGCATACCAAGCCGTCAGTGTCCCCGGACGATGACGTGTTCCAGCACATCGCCAGCGTGTACTCATTCAACCACGCCAACATGTATCTGGGCGCTCCCTGTTCCTCGCATCGCCCAGCTTTCCCCAACGGAACCACCAACGGTGCAGCCTGGTATCCCCTCGCGGGTAAGTCTTGCGAGAGCCACCGTCGTGGCTGCTGAATAACTTGAATTAACTTATGGGGCCAGGGTACATATCCACGCCCAGTGCTAATGTTCTACTTTAGTATAGCGTTTAAAATGCCTCACAGAACTAGAAAGTATAGCGGATGTTATTAGTACTAAATGTGACGTAAACGTGAAGAAGAAAAATGGACGGAAGGATAACATTTACTTGTAATGTCATCTCTTATAACTTTCCTTGGCAATATTTTCTGTTAGTTTTTATTAATACTGTGTCTCACAAAAAAACGAGCGCTTAAAACTTTTACTTTTTTCGGAAAGGCAGACAGACAGACAGAGGGATAGACGCGTACAGACAGACAGACAGACAGACAGACAGACAGACAGACAGACAGACAGACAGACAGACAGACAGACAGACAGACAGACGGATGGATGGACGGACGTGGAATGGACAGATGTGGAACGGACAGACGGACGGACGGACGGACAGACGGACAGACAGATGTGGAACGGACAGACGGACGGACGGACAGACAGATGTGGAACGGACAGACGGATGGACGCACGGTCGTGGAACGGACAAACAGATGGACGCACGGACGATTAGACGGATAGATGAACAGACGGACAGAGAGACAGACGGACGGAGGGACAGACGGACGGTTAGGCGGATATATGAACACAGACAGACAGACAGACAGACAGACAGACAGACGGACGGACGGACGGATGGACAGATGTGGAACGGACAGACAGACGGACGCACGGACGATTAGACGGATAGATGAACAGACGGGCAGAGAGACAGACAGACAGACGGACGGAGGGACAGACGGGCGGTTAGGTGGATAGATGAACACAGACAGACAGACAGACGGATGGATGGATGGATGGATGGATGGATGGACAGACGGACGGACGGACGGACAGACAAACGGACAGACAAACCGACAGACGGACAGACGGGTGGACAGACGGATGGACAGATGTGGAACGGACAGACAGACGAACGCACGGACGATTAGACGGATAGATGAACAGACGGACAGAGAGACAGACAGACAGACGGACGGAGGGACAGACGGACGGTTAGGCGGATAGATGAACACAGACAGACAGACAGACAGACAGACAGACAGACAGACAGATGGATGGATGGATGGATGTACGGATGGACGGACGGACAGACAAACGGACAGACAAACGGACAGACGGACAGACAGACAAACGGACAGACGGACAGACAGACAAACGGACAGACGGATGGACAGATGTGGAACGGACAGACAGACGAACGCACGGACGATTAGACAGATAGATGAACAGACGGGCAGAGAGACAGACAGACAGACGGACGGAGGGACAGACGGACGGTTAGGTGGATAGATGAACACAGACAGACAGACAGACAGACAGACAGACAGACAGACAGACGGATGGATGGATGTACGGACGGACGGACGGACGGACAGACAAACGGACAGACGGACAGACAGACAAACGGATGGACAGACGGATGGACAGATGTGGAACGGACAGACAGACGAACGCACGGACGATTAGACGGATAGATGAACAGACGGGCAGAGAGACAGACAGACAGACGGACGGAGGGACAGACGGACGGTTAGGCGGATAGATGAACACAGACAGACAGACAGACAGACAGACAGACAGACAGACAGACAGACAGACAGACAGACAGACAGACAGACAGACAGTCAGACAGACAGACAGACAGACAGACCATGCGTCGCTTTTTTGACATCCTTGCTCAGGTGGCATGCAAGACTACAACTACATCTGGGGGGACTGCATGGAAGTGACGTTCTCGATCTCCTGCTGCAAGTTTCCGCACCGTCGCGAGCTGCCCCGCTTCTGGGACGAGAACAAGCAGTCGCTGCTTGCTTTCTTGGGAGAGGTGCACAAAGGTGAGCCTGACTCTGTTTACAATATAAACATTGCGTGATTAGATTACTTGCAGTGGCATAAATGCAGAAAAATTGCAAGTGGGGACACACATCGTATACAACGGCGGCAACTTTGTTTTCATAAGTATGCTTCATTTCAATTATACAACAATATTAAAATCTTACTTTTAAATTAAATTTAAAAAAAAAAACGCCAGGCCTGTGCAGAGGGCACAGCACAGTAACAATGAAAGCTAGAAGAGCTGCCTTTCAAAGTCTTTTATAAACACTCTTTGGGATGCTACAATCACACTGGTGGGTACCCACTACGCCATAAATAATCAGAAATTTTGTGTAGTAGCCCAGCATTCACTTTGCTATCCTTCGTTATTTTCGGAGAAAAGTGGTATCGGCTACATGCTTGTTAGGAATTTGTGAAATTTTTTTTTCGCAGTGGCTGACGACGATGAAGAAATATGCCTGAAGTGGGTATGCGTCACAGTTGATAGGCGATCAAGAACAAGTTTTCTAATGGGTTGGAGGATTGAAAAAGACCCACTGGTTAGGCAATCATGGCATTGTGTGATGCCTGGCTGTTTCTTTTATGATCTAAAACGCTTTATTGCTCATATTCACGTGATTCCTTTCCCGACATCAAGCCTGCCTAAGGCCAGTTTAGAAACGAGTGGCACTGGCATGACCCAGTGGTAGATTACTGGGCTGGTGCGCAGTGGACCCGGGCTCGAATCCCATTGGGTCATTGGTGTTTTTTATCTACCGAGTTTTCTTTTGGTTCGATACTGGGGTTGTGGCGGTGGCGGACAACTACGGCGCCACGCTTGACCCCTGTTCTGAGCTTTCGCTGTAAAAACGTGAAATGAGCATGAACATTCAACAGCACATGCGCACGCTTCATAACAAATTTGATTTCCGAGCATAACCCATAGGTAGGCTTTAGCATGTTGCCAGCTCTGCCGACCGGGATGAACAAAAATATAGTACAGTTGGCACTTTGTTGTCATAATGAGTAAATGTACATTTTGTCTTTGACTTCAGCCCCATTCTCCATCGCGTATACCAGTTAGAAACATCCTCCCTCGCCTTGCCGCCAGAATGTTTTTTGTAAAGCTTTTTTTATGTACAGCAGCGGTTTTCTTAAAATAAACCAATCATGGCCAAGCAGTCACGTTTATAGATCATTTTGAATTGCTTCCAACAAAGTGTCGACATGAATAACTGTAGATGATAAGAATTTCAGTCCTTGCTTTGAATTTCAAGCCGATAATAAAAAAAACTTGTGGCACGTCAGAAGCAACCCTATAACTTCCGAAGTAATTTTACATGATGGAAAATTAAAAGTTGATAGCTTTTTATTTCAACGCAAAGTGTGAATGGACAAAGCCGGTGCAAGACGTCATGAGGAGCGTTTCGAAGGCTCGTGATCTACACCGAAAAGCTTCAGGCTTCAGACTTGGTTGCACAGAACGTGCGCTATTCTTAGTTGTCAAGAAATTCAAATATGACATTTACGAGATAAGTGTCAACACAGGGGAGATCAGAACACACCTTACCCCATTCCCGTTATTTACGCCACTGATGATTATTTTAGACATGTGATGACAATATAGTACACAGCTGGTTGGATATACCTGTCCGTGGAAGTCTGTAGGAGCGGAAACAACGCTATGAAAGAATGAAAAGCTTTTCTAAAAATACTATGAAGAAACGGAGCGATTAAGCCTCAAACGTAGGTGATTGCTGCTGATTGCGAGCTGAATTGCTGCCCCCTATTGTTATTTTCCACTTAGAAAACAATCCGCAACAATATATCTTTTTCAGATAAAACATTAGAACGGCTTCTTTGCCCTGCCCTTCCGAGCATCGGTAGGGCTACCTGTGCGACAATTCGTGTCTTGTATGATGTGCTCTCCACAAAAGTAAACAAACCTGGGCCATGTCGTTATCGTTGTGATGATGCTGAAATATTGCACGTATTTCGGCAGGGGCTTGGCTAACGACTGCAGCTTGGCCCCCGTGTTTTTCCTATGCACTCACCATAACGCGTGGGGGCGAATAAAACGTGCATATTGTAACGACGTCAGATAAACCCTGAAGAACAATGGCTTTACTGGCAGACGATGGTGCGAAGCACGTCTTATCAAGATCAACTACGGGCAGTCCAGAAGGTCCACGATGACGCCACAAGGCTCGGCCTAATGGTACCGACGTGGACGCGAACCGCCTCTGTCTGAAAAGACCGGGCTTCAGGGCACAAATAATGTTTTGTGAATGAACGAATGAACGAGGAGGTGCAGCGCCACGATGAAATACACTTATTGTTATCATTTTAGCACATGAACACATTTTATCGATCCTGAAAAAGAACACTCGCACAGCTTGGACATCGCCGCCGCTGGTGCATACGCATGGCAGTAGTTGTTCTCATAGAATTTACTTTTATGCAGGCGTACGAGGCATCGTTGCGGACGAACGCGGTAACCCAGTGGCCGAGGCTTCCCTGCGTGTATCTAATCGCACCATCGGCTTCAAGAGCACGTCCAGAGGAGAATACTGGAGGATCCTCAGGCCTGGTCGTTACACGCTGGAGGTTAGTTCTTTACACTTCGTGCCAATGAAAGGCCCCGAGACTGGATGACCATAGGGATGGAGTATTCTCAAGTTTTAAAAGAGTTGCCTCTTATTCTTGCATCTTTTATCTCAAGTTGTATAGAGAAACAACAGACACATGAGAGGGCCATGATTAACGCTCCGTGGTGCTCGAGTGTTTACGGTGTTCAACAGCTGACCCGTGCGTCACGGCATCGCATTCCGGCCGCGGTGGCCGAATTTTCAAAGAAGGCGAAAATGCTTGAGGGCCGTGTGCTTAGATTAAGGAGCACGTTAAAGAACCCTAGGTGGTCGAAATTTCCGGAGGCTTCCACTGCGGCGTTTCTCGTAATGATATCGTGGTTTCGGGATGCTAAACCTCAATTAACTAGCTAGTTAGCTAACTAAATAGCTAGCTGGCTGGTGAACTAACTAAATTGCCGTGTCTAAAGATGGTTAGCAGACAACACTGAACTATTTGTTTTTCATCATTTGGAAAAATTTGTCCTCTTTCTTTTGCTTGTTCTTCCGTTTGTTGAAAGGAGAGATAGAAAGCAAGAAGAGAAAAGGCAGGGGGGTTAACCAGACGAGCGTCCGGTTTGCTTCCCCGCACTGGAGATAAAGGAGGGAGTATTAGAAAGAGAGGGAAAATAAGGAGAGCACTGACCGTTCAAAGAAGTACACTCGTTCAGTCACTCAGGCCGCAGCTGCTCTGACCTACATCGCTTCAGCCTTCAGACATGCGGCAGGGAAATCGCGGCCTTTGAGAGGGTCCTGGGCGATCCGTGGGGCTTACTGAAGTGCTGAAAACACTGGATTGAGAACCTCCAGCAGTTTCAGGGCAGTTCGAGTGGTCGGAGCAAGCCTATTCGTCCGCTTTCGTTGAGGGAAAACCACCGGGACATATACAGCTTGTCGACTTGTACAACTTTTTTTTTGCTTCTATCTAGCTTCTAAACCCTTTCTTTTTTAAACCCAATAAATGTATTTCTCTCTCTCTCTCTCTTGCTTTATAATTTTTGTTATGCCGCAAGAAGCAACACGTGTAAGGCGCAGTTTCGAAATTCATTCGCTGCTCAGGTTTCTGCCCCGGATTTCCACACGGTCAAGCAAGACTTCATCGTGCCAGAACACCAGGTCTCCATCCTGAACGTGACGCTCAAGTCCTTGCTCGAAAAACCTGAGGAGCCCGAGCAGCTACAGCCCGAGCAGGACACTGCGCAAAGCACAGTGCCACGAACTCCGGTAACGCCTGCTGCGGAGACCAACGGAACCTCTTCACACTCCTCCTTTTCCACTAACACCACTACCACCAGCTCGCGCCCTCCTTCCACTGCCGACTTCGTTAATGACGTCACCGGAATGTTACAGCCCGACGCGGCAGTTGTCGCGAGGCGCCGTGGCGCCGCCGGCGGCGATGTCATGGACGCCGCTGACGTCAGGGAGGCTGGGGGATGCCGTAACCATGTACCTCGTGACGATGGTCACCTGATGGAGTATCACGCGCATGCTTTTGTGATGAAAGTCAGGTCGGGCGTCAACGATGTGCCATCGTGTTCCACCGGGAGGCGATTGTTCGCAATTTCAGCGCTGGTTTTCTTGGGGTCTCGTCTCGTCAGTGGACCTTAAGCGGCGATACGATACTGCCCAAGATTCGCTACCTTTAATGTATAGCGGCTGGGGCTAAGCCGAAGATGGGCCGTTGTAATGGTTCGGGGTGAGGTGACACCATATACTGGGCATCCATCGCGGTGGTCTAGTGGCTATAGTGCTGAAATGATAAACGGGAGGTCGCGGGGTAGAATCCCGACCTCGGCGGCCGCATTCCTTCGAACAAGTGCTGTAGGCCCGTTTGCTAACAATTAAGTGCACGTTAACGAACTTAGGTGGTCGGAATTACCGGAGCCCTCCACTACGGCGTCTCTCACAGTCGTATCGTGGTTTTGAGGTGTAAAACCCCAATGAGTAATATTACCGACTGCGTGAATGCCAAATCAGTCACTGGAAATGTTAAGTATTATAGATTACCTAACACAATAGTGAGTGTCATATGTACGGTACTGTTTGCGAAGAGGCGTTGCTCCACAGCTAAATGACGAAAAAAAGCTTGAGTCACGCTTCTCTAGCAAGGTGCCTCACAAAACAGTACAATGCGCAATGTAGCTGATGCAGTGTTTATATTGTAGATACCCTTGCGCTTATTTGAGCTCTATGGTGAATGCATGCCTGCATCTTCGAAATGCGCTCTATTTGTGCACGCTGTCAGTGGGGAATTATGTGTGTCTGTATTCAAAGTTAATGCTTGCCACTGCAAGGATGCTGTCCAAAGGACTAAAGTAAAATAGACACTAAATTTGAGCATTTCCGGAGTACTTGCTAATTTACCTGGTACATGCTATATTACCATATATCAGGGTAATAATTGATGCAAGGCACTGCTCACAAATGCTGTTGGGATTTCTTTCGTACATCTACTTACATTGCGTACCTGAACACGTGCTAAAGACTGCCAGTTTGCGTATGTGAAAACATGACGGCTATGCAAAAGAAACTAATATATATAGTGTGCACGTGCGTCATGCAGCGCCCCTTCGTCACTTTTGAAATGCGCCACCGACATGCCCGGGTACCTACCGACTCCGTCGCCTACCCCTTGCGCCCGTTTAGTTTTGCCTCACGATGAAAGTTTGAGGAATTATCAGCTGCTAGTGAGGCAAGTTGATTTAGTAGTCCACGAAGAGGGAGCGGCGCTTCGGGGTGTTTCTTCGCCGAAAGTTATTGCCTAAAATTGAGAACGCACATTGATATTTTCCGAAAAGTACCGGCGTGTTTGGCTGGCGCGGATTAACTCAAACTACTTGAAAAAACTCGGTGATATTTGCGTCTTCAGGTGTAACTTCATTCCGGGTAAGTGCCATAGCCAAGCATGCCTGCAAACAGAGATAGCTTACCAAGATATTGTACATACAAACTTGTCCGCGACCACTGCATGCACAATTAGCGTGTCAAGGAGGCGGTTAAAGTCGTGATGGCGATTGCGGAAATTCGGGTATTGCATTGAAACAAACAGTGAAAATGGATGCGAAACAATATTACTTCACTTTGAAGTATAGCTGATCGGTTCAAGTTGGGGGGTGAATATATTTAAAAATTGGTCAATTATTTCTCTAACATGGTCTTCATTATTATCAGGGACTCTATACTGTACATTAGCGCACAAAAAAAGTAAAATACAAGGTGAAAAAGATATCAAAACATACGCAAAAAAGTGATGACCGGCATTACCACGGCACGCACCATGCACGCGAAGTCTCTATCGGCCTCGCATAAGGTTTTCCACGGCCGTTTCCACAAATTTCAATGAAAGAGGGTTAACATAAGAACTGATTAAAACACCTGAGGGTTTTAATCAGTTCAGGGGGGCTGCTACTTTGGTGGCGTGGGCCATAGCAATATATTAATATTAATACTATCTCTTGTAAACTTGCCTAGCTCTGCACGACTCGTTTTCGATTTTCAATGGGAGCTGCTGCGCTTCGCTCATCCACTCTTAAAATTGCGGCTCGAGAGACTTTGGGCTTTCACTTGTTCTTGGGCCACGCAATTTGTAATGAAAGCGAGATAATGGGCCCTCGTAGGTCGTGGCGGGCAGCCGGTGTACGCGGTGGCTGGTATACGTGTCGCGCATCTTGATTTTCTGGTCTTGTATCGAGTGAACAAGCGAGGCCTTCCTGATCTGATGAGCTCGTTAAAGTACGACAACAACAAAAAAAAACACACAATGCTTCCCTTTCAACATCGTACGCAGCAACAGATGACGAGCCCCCAACAAACCGCGCTGCAGCACGCGAACTGCCGTAGGTACCCGGGGAGGTACCCGGGAATGGCGGAAGAGGGCGACAACGGCGGAAGTGACATCACATGAACACTTTCTATTGTAGGCCATGTCGATAGGTTGAATGGAAATATAATGTATCACGTATAACAATGATACTTAATTACTTTTACCCAAAGAAACGATTTTCACTCATTTTCCGACACAGTTACATTCATGTGTAACTGTGTCTGGTAGATGAGTCACAATGTTAGGCAGTCGGAAAACACCTTGTGCGCATTAAAGGAAATCAAGGAATCTCGAATAGCTCAAAAACAATGCAACTCTAAACATACTGATCATTTTATACATGAGCACATTGACGACATTATACTCTATATGTTACCATTTTCTCATTGTACCCTCACGACGTACGGTGAATTACTAAGCTCGTAAGCTGAGTGTTGCAGTCACCTAAGCAAGTTGTGGCTTATTTGATCAAATTTAGATGATGTCAACGTGCAAAATGTTAGTCTTGTCTCCCTAAACGCCATTTGAAAACAACATTGGAGCAGGTTAACCGATTACCATCAGTTTAAAAGAACCACAACGGTGTTGCTGGCTGCATAGTGTGAGAATGAGTATGGAAATGTAATACAAAACGGCACTGAACAAACAAGTGCTCCTGGTAGCGAACACGCTTCTCTGCTATTTTGCAGACTACAAAAACGAAACTTGACCCAGTTTCATGACGAGGCGAATTCGCAACATGCAGCTTACGTGCACTTCATCATCTACTTGGTTTATCATTCACTCCCGATTATTCATTCTGTGTGCTGGTTTTTCTCTGTCTCTGCGAACTGTCTGTGGGCCTTTTTCTTAAACTTCCTTTTCTTTTTGTTTATTTCTTTTTGTTTCCAACTGAGCCACAGGTGGCACTCCAAGAGAATAAGTTAGACACCTTAAGACAAATTGTACCACAGCCACTTTTGCCAGCTCGCCTTCAAAGCGGTACCACTACCCAAAAACAAGCCGTTCCTGTTTGCACAACCGCTACGTCACCGTCCGAGCTGCTCTGTTATATTTTCTCTTTGTTGTATGTCATGAATTCACCTTGAATGCGCTAGCTCATAGTCATCGCTCATTTCTTTTTTCGCCATAATGTCCTGTTTGTTGGCTGCAAGTGTCCACAGCCCAGCCAGCATTTTCAGCTGAACGCACGTACATCACAACTTCCTTCTGTGTTAGTTTCTTTTGTCTTGCAGTGCAAAACATTTCTACGTGAGTACGTGTAAGTTCCGCCCACATGCATGTCCCAGGCTTGACATACGTAAGCCTTATGTGTTATATCTCTTATACAGAACGATCTTTTTTATTGTATTTTGGGAAGTCACTATGCTTGCTCCAAGACAGTATTCTTTCACTAGATATTGGACCAAGCAAGTTTTTTAATGAATAAGAGCTCGAACAGGTCATTGTAGATTCAGGTTTCTGTTCACTGGTCACTTGAGAATAGCAAGGTCACGCCTTTTTTTACCAAAGTAAGCCTCCAGAAAATAGGAATAATGCCTTTACAAAGCGGAGATTTGTTAGACGTATCATGAGACTACTTACAGTTGCACAGTAAATCATAATTTCAAGAAACACTTTGATAGGTATATATAGGCTCATCACCTTAGCATCATCATAGTTTTTTTGTCATGCGTAATTATTTTTCAAAGCATGCAGCGTGCCTGGACACAGTGGGCCTTCTGTTTTTTTTTGAGCTTGGTTTTTTATATCTTTCCGAATATTGTCGCAGACATCGGCCTTCTCAAAAGGCAGCATTGTGAAACTTTTAGCGGGCTCTTTTTAATCACTTCCTTCGTGTTCCATTCTTTTTTTATACTCGTCATTACTGTTTTCATGCACGTGTGAGTTAAGCATGTGATCAGCACATTGTATTTTCTTAATTTTTTTATTTTTCTATCTTGCTCGGTGATGGAGCTTGCAGCACCTGCTTTGGGTTTTTTTCTACAGTTATCTTACTAATAAACTTGAAACACCCACTTTCTGTGTTCCATTTCTTGTTTGACAAGACATCTATTTATAAAAAACTGTAGTATTTGGCGTGTTAGTACGACGTGGTTATGAGTACAAGTCAGCGCAACAAATAAGAGGGCGCTGAAAATATGACACAGAGCGCCGAAATTCCAACAAATTATTTCTTTGGAAAGCCTTCGTCTTTATACAGTTAAACACTGTTGCACCAGCCGTGCGCAGAGTACAATGATGCTACAAGATATAATCACGCGGACAAACCTAAACACATCATTTCTTTATCAGTGAGAGTGACAGAGGACGTACTTAAACAGCCATCTGTTCACGAAAAAAATCTTTTCCGCCTAGATGATTTTCCGTGTGGTGTGACGTCTGCATTTTGCGACCATGCTACAATCTGAGTCTCTTGGTCTACACCCACACACACTGAGCAGAAAAAACACCCTTGCTTTGGCCGATGAACGTTATACATTTGTTCTTTCAATCTTTCATTTCAACGACGACTCTCAACTTAATATTTTTCCCCGTAACAAAGGCATGCCTTTGTCCACACGTTCTTGAGCATACCAATGATAGAGGCTTCATGTACACTTTACGAACGGTGAACTATTTATATACACAATTTATCGCTGGCGATACGCCGATCTCGGAGCGATCTCAGTGTGTCCCTTGAATTATTTACCAGCGATGTGGCGCGTGAAGCACACTCTGAGCCCCGCTCGTTGCGTGGCGTGAGCTCGTGAACGTGTACTTTGCACTATGGGAAGTAGTGACCCGTCTGTCTCTCTCTCTCTCTCTCTCTCTCTCTCTCTCTCTGTGTGTGTGTGTGTGTGTGTGTGTGTGTGCGCGCGTTTGCTTATCTTGTGATGGGGATGGTTTGTACGTCGTGTGCTTTCACCGGAAGGGTTGCGTTGAAGTTACCGAGCGCACGAAGGTAGCTTCGACTATTACAGAGGCCCCATATGCGAAAAGAACGCGCTGTTGATACACAATGCGAATTGTGACACTTCTTAGCTTGCGCTCGTCATGTGTGTGTTGTTTTAATGCTTCTTTCGTGTTGAACAGAGTGCTGCACGTTTTGATCTGATTGCCGTTTTTCGCATGACATTTCAGTTTATTGCTATCGCAATCATTGCTTCGCATTGCGGTGAAACCGTTACTTTTTATTATTTACTTCTTCCCTAAACTTAAATCACTCTAAATATAAGTATTGATAACTCGCGCTTGGCGCCTCCAGCGATTCCTCTAAAAAGGCGCTAGTCAACAGTATGGGCCTCTGTACAAGATCGATCCGTCGTGTCACTTCAGCATGCCGTGAGACGTCAACATGCAAGACTAAACATGCCTACACCGTATCCGATTAAACGTCGCGTATACCAATTCAGAAAAAAAATCGGACTGTCAGACGCAGCATTGTGTGTCCAATGTAAATCCTAGGAGACATCAATCACGCGCTCTGTGAGTGCACGAGATACGCCCCAGAGTGGCAGTCGCTGAAGACGGCCGTAAAACTACAAAGGGACTCAAACTTGAAGTTGACAGATATAATCTATAGGCCCACGGCAAAGTAGTTCCAGTGCGCTACACGCCACAAAAGTGCTACTGACATTCTTGGGGGCTACAAGCCTGGACGAAACATAATATAGTTTAGTGCACGTGTATGACCGTATGTGTCATGTGTTTACACTGTAGTCATCACCCAACATCCGGAGTAGCATGTCAGGCGAAAAGCGAGACAAACATTTCCAGCTCCCCATTAAAATAATTCTCTCTCTCTCTCTTCTGCCCGATGCGATGGGATGCTGCTGATCCATCTCGTGCGCGTGAATAGGCTTCAGGCTTGTCTTGCCGTCACTGTAACACAGTACGTAATATTTGCAGTAAATTAACACAGCGATTTTATTTGAGGACGTGACGTGGCTGCTTGAAAACACGCAGTTACACAACAATTAAAACAAAAAGAGAAGAGTTTCTTCGTGCGCCAACGGTGGGTCCTTGTCCTGGTTAGCGGACGTTAAACGCGGCGCTTCGGAGGGGCAATGTGTTCACGTGACAATGCTTCCCGTGTCCATTGCTTTGATCCGTATATTTTGGGCTTACCACAGTACGCATTTTCTTTTGCTGTACATTGGAGAATCTTTGGGACATTTGAACGCCCTCGAGAACTCCTCCATGTTACTCAAGGGCACGTTGACTCTGAAAGCGAAAAGAAAGAAAAAAAAATGGCCCTTGAGCTTTGCCTTCAAGAGTAGAATGCGACAGACTAAACAAACCCTTTAGCATCGCCTGCTCAACCATTAGCCTGCCATCTATCCTCGGTGGACGTTTAAACTATGCCGAAAAAAAAAGAGGAATGTCTGCTCACGTGTTCATTGGCTGTTTGAAACTCGTTTTAGAATGCCCTCTCCAAACGCTCACCACTACGCCATTATTCTCACCCATACCCGTCAGTAAGGGAGTGTGCGCATCTTCGCAACTGCCAAATTAGGGGTGCTAGTGCTGCTGATGATGATTGTTATTTCGTTGGAGTGCTCTGTCGTGGGTAAACCTTAAACGCACCCACTTTTCGTGCGATTCATAAATTCTGATGCCGGGTGAAATTACAAGCACGTGCCGCACAATATCAGATGCATTACGGAGACTCCTCGCACTGCGCTTCATGTTATTACCGAAACAGTTTCAAGCACTCGCGTGACCATGTGGTCGAACACTGGCTCGCCACACAAAAAGCCTGGATTTGATTCCCATTCGAATCGAATCTTTGTCTCCATATTCAGGTCATGAGCAACGCTGATTTTTCGATCACAACCAATTGAGCTGACGCTGGAATTTCTGCGACATGAACTCTTTCACGATATCACGTTGAAAAAAAGCTGCAGACTACCTTCTGTCACAAAACGCGTATACGCGCTACTTAGGGCGCTGTGCGCTATAGCACGATCGCAACAAGATAACTTTCTATTGCGATAGCAAATATATGGACACTCTCCGCTGAATTTTGCCCCGTCTTCGGCATCGGCGTCGCCTTCACTCACCGTATATGTATACGTATCTATATATATGTAACGCGAAGAAGAAAAATAATCGCGAAAAAGACTCCGGCCCACGAAAGCGAACGTGGGACCTCTGAACCGTGAATGCGAGGTGTTAACTATACTGAGCCACGGAGGAGCACCTCATTCAACGTTCAAATGACAGGGTCTTTATTTTTACTTCCTACCGCTGTTGACGGGCATGTCGGGGGGAACTATTGGTTTCTGCATTACCAGCAAGATGGCGCAATGAGCGCGCGTTGCCACATCATCACGACGCAGCGGCGCGCTCTCTCATCTCCCACGCGTACTTTGCCCAGTGTAGAGGAGAGGGTGGACGCTCAGTCGCGCGTCCTTATCTCGCGGTGGGAAGGATCGTACGTCGATTCTGTTGTAGCTACCGGGCGCACAAAGGCCACTGCAATCGTTGCACAGTCTCCCTTTACGAAAAAGGCGTGCTTTTCAGACACAGCGAAGTAACAACTGAGACGCTTATTCACGTTCATCTCTACCTGTGAGTACGTTTAGGGCGTCATTTGTGCGTGAGAAACGCGGGGCACGTTTCGATCTGCTTGTCATTCGGCGCGTGACCTTCCAATTTGTTGCTAACGCGTTCATTGCTTCGCCTTTGTCGCAAAGCTGTGACTTATTTAAATACGTTTGTTACATTGAAATACTTTTGCTTGAGTCAGCTTGCCCATTTGTTACAGCGCATCATTATCTCTAGATACGGCCACAACAAATATTGTATATAATGAACAAATTAATTTCCCCAATGTTACTTTATTATAGCGAGCTTAGACAGTGTATGTACCTGCCGTCTATATGCAATGTTGTATTTAACAATTCTTGGCATGTAGAGCCCGTTCATCGCTCAAGCTTCCATTCCTTTGAAGAGCCCTGTTATATTTTTTTATTTTCACGACTGTTTAATAATATTGCTTTTTTGCATTTGCGGTGTAAGTTTGGCACTTTGGAGAGGCTGCGCTTGTTCCACTTTATGTGCGATTGAATTTAATTATTGACATGCACGTGACAACTCTTTTTTCTCCATATTTCTTTATATACTCTATATAAAGAGATTATGGTTGGCAGGCTGCTTCAATTAAACGTCTGCTGTTCATTTATTTGTTCTAGTTGACTCTGAGGCTATGACTGAGTTAGAGATATCCAAATTGAAAGCTCCTCGAATTCATTTTGCAGGCTTTTTATATACAGATGGAGCCGTAATCATGCAGGGCTTCCCAAACGAAATATAACAATTTTCTGTAGACTTCACGATACAGCAATCATGCATGAGTAATATGTTTAAGTACGAGTCAAAGTATTCTTCCCTGACCCCCCTTTTTTTTACTTGCCTGTATCTCGACGGCGCGTGAACATCAGAGTCAATCTGATGCTGAAGACGTCTTGGTCGAGGGTTGTTGCACCATGTCTGCACGATAGACAACGGGGTTATGTGCAGCTGATAACGAGAAGACAACGTTCGGAATACATAATACATTACGTTGTCAATAATATCGAAGTTATGGTTTATTGATTGCTAAAAACACCTACTTATAAGAAACATATAGTTTCTTTCTATTTTTCAATTAATTCACATTAAACTGCGCTGTCGCGGAGGAAATATATCAAGCCTTTTTTTTTTCTCACTGTGGCACTACGTCGCAGATTCTCCAAGAGGCAACCGTGTCTCGCTGTATAAACTCGCAAAGTTTTTTTTTTCTTTACTAATCTGAGCAGTTGTGAGCTACATTTTTGGATACCCATTATTGTAACATCGTGGTGGTAACGTCACGTCTTCCTTTTGCAACGCCCCAAAAGATGAAATAAAGGACAAGAAGACCCATGGGACACAGACTAGTGTCTTATTGTGTTTGTCTGAGTCTCGCTGCATTCGTCAGAATGTGTACCAACTCGGACAATAGAATAGAAAAAACTTTATTTTAGTCCTGCAGGACGCGCTTAGCGCATATAGGGCGTCTCCCAGATAGGGGGAAGTGTTTATGTTTATAAGAAGGAAAAGAAAAGTGAGCCCCGTAACTGTCTGCATCAGGGTGCGACACCTCAATAGTAGCTCACAAGGCATGGGGGTGAGGAGGAATTAAAAGGATAGGAATAAAGATGTAGAGAGAGAGAAAGAGAGATGCGCTAAGCCAGCGTGCGAGGACATATCGAGGGGATAGGAGAGATAGGAAAGATGGAAATACGGTCACAGGAGTCCGAGGACGGGGCACCACTTGCGACATCTCTTGTCGGCGTCAAGAGATGGCGTAGAGCAAGTCCAGTAGGTCAGAGCTACGCTGTTGTTGGAGATCGGCATCAGTAGATGGCGTAGGGCGAGCCTAGTCGGCCAGAGCTACGCTGACGTCGGAGATCGCGAAGGCACAACAAGCGAGTCTGTCGTCTCCCACGTAGGAACCGCAAGGGAGTACCTGGCGGCCACTTCCTGCTGGACGGCCCATTGCTCGTCGGCGAGAAGTGGGCTTCTGAGGGACCTCTCCCACATGTTTGAGCTAGAGTCGGGAGGAGTGTTTCTACACTCCCAGAGCATGTGTGCGAGTGTCACCGTGTTTCCTCGCGAGGGGCACGTGTCGCTGGGGTATGCATCGGGATAGCAAACGTGAACCTCGATAATTGCGTACGTGTAAATCTTTAATGGGGGTATGGTTAGCGCCTGCGGTCTGTTAAGTTTGGAATGTGGGGGCGGAAAAATGCGGCGTTCAAGATCATTATTGGTGAAGAATCTTGCTTGCGATATTCACGACCTTGGCGTACAACATATGCGCTACTTTTTGCATGCGCTTCTTGCGGCAGTTTATATACGGGTCGTCTAGAGTGAACTCCTTCAACCTGTTTTTCCCTTCCAATGTAGCGACGAAGTCGCCAAAGAAGCGCCGGTTGGAGGAGCAGTCGTGCTCTTTGCGAGGCGGTGGCGCCCTCTCTTGCACCGCTTGGGTGTCAGCTGTATGTTTCCCGAAGCTTTTTTTAGCTATTTTAGGCGTATTACTGCGATTACTTTTGATTCTTAGGGTCAGTTAGATTATTTCAGGTTTTAGCTTATTTCAACCCGGTTTTGAGCATTGCCAGCCTTGTTCTAGGCCTGTATTGGCCTCTTGATGTGCGCGTGACCACGCCACATGGGATCAACGAATTGAAGACAAGCCGGGCCCTATACGCACTTATATGAACTCTGGATGAATTTGGCTGTTTACAATGGGCGCGAAGCAGCGTACAAAAGTGCTTCGGGAGGCGATGTTCTTACTTCACATGGTGCGCTAAGATGTGTGCCTGGGATTTTCTGTATTTTATTTAGAGATGCTTCGGAATGGATCAAGTCAGCACGATCACTTACACCCGGGAGCATGGGCAGATTGTTGTTTATTCTTTTTTAGGGGGGGGAATCACCCGTTTGATTTGAAGTTTGGGACGGGTAGGCAAATGTTCGTGTTACCCTCTGCATATAAAGGCAAACAAATTCTGGGGGAGCGGAGGGGCACAAGCCTGCTTTGCCGAATCCTGGCTGTGCCATTGACTACCACCTGATATGCTTAGTCTGTCTATCTTTCCTAGGCCTTAAAAGCAAGACACAAAGTGCAGGTCTCCAAATATTTCTTCCAACCTCTTTGCCGCTTGTCGCTGATAGCGGAAGAACAAAAAAGTAAACCTTACCAGGGCTACTGAGATGAAGAACAGCTGGTCAGCCGTAAAGTTCTCGAGTCCGGGCAATGATTCCACCTTGTGCTTCCTCGCCCAAGCTCGGTAGGCCTGCAGAGGCGCATTTTAATGACACACGTGCACATTCTGTTCTTCATGAATTTTATTTTCTAATCTCACAAGACAAATAGAGGAGTTGTGGAGAAAAGATTCCAGGGACAGCTTGACGTGTCTGCAAATTTAATGTTCAGCAGAGAGGCAATTGAAATCGGAGATACACAAAGAATATTCCAAGCAGTACACAAGGCTGCAATGTGTTGTACACTTCTGTAAGCTCAAAGGACCCCTAGAAAACCTTTGAAAGTGCAAAAAAAAAAAAAACGAGTGCCTTGGTCTCTTCCGGCATTTCCCACCTTTGGGGCACAATTAGGACACCGGCAGTTCGTTCACGTGACCTCAGGGTGAAATAAACTCTCGAGTAGAGATATCTGTTGTGAATTGTCTCCCACCCCTTTTTTTGCCGTGCAGTTGCATGCCCGTCCTGCCTTGTCTCGAATACTTATCACGCGCGATAAACTGATTTAACTTTGTTTCCCTGCGTTTGCGACTGTGCAAGCATACATAGCAGCGTGCAGTGGAAAAGCGCGAAATCCTCACGCGCAACTGACATTCCACGGATTTCAAGAAGAAAAAAAAAGTAGCAGGCAGGAGATAGCATAGGAGGGGTAGTGATGGCAATAAAGAACTATCGTCTCGCCTTTGTACTCGGCGTGGTTTAGGGTCCCACTGAGGCACGTTATTTAAAAACACGGCGTTAAGTTCTCCGCACGGAGCGCTCCATGTGTTTTTAAATAGACTAGCGATTTCTTCCTTAGTTCTGCTAATTTTGTGAGTCTGCATGGTTATATTATTTCTGTTTTGCCGCTGAGGTATATATATATATATATATGGGATATGGCACAACGGGAGCGTTGTCAACAAGGATAAATATATTTATTTCCCAACAGTTTCGGGAGGGGACCTCCCTTCATCAGGGGATGAGGCCCTCATCCCCTGATGAAGGGAGGTCCCCTCCCGAAACTGTTGGGAAATAAATATATTTATCCTTGTTGACAACGCTCCCGTTGTGCCATATCCCATACCTTCACGAAGACTAACTGGCCCATTGAATTATTACTCCCACTATATATATATATATATATATATATATATATATATATATATATATATATATATATATATATATATATATATATATATATATATATATATATTGCTCAGCGTACCTTTCCGTCTTGCTGATGACGTAGTTGCAAGAATATTTAGCTGTTAACTATTTATGCGAGAGCTTTTTTAGCAAAATCACCTTCGAAAATGCATTATTTTTTGTACAATATAAAAAAACATTTCTGTACCTTTAATTCAGCGAGCAGCAGCACACATGCAGCCGATATTTTGCTTTTATAGTTTAGGTTGAACTAACCACATCGACGCTGGCGTGCAGGAGGTCAGGAAAAGTAAAAATATTTGTTGGCAGCTATATAGAAAAGGGTAAGACAAACTCAGAAGTAGGTCACTGTGTCCCAATCAAATCCGTGCGTTAGTGTGCCACGTGTTTGATGCTTTAATGAATAAATTATAAGTATCACGCATATTGAGAATATCGAGTTATGGTTAACCTAATTAAGTATACCTTTTTTCATGCACTAACGCAGACGCCTAAGCCAGTTGATATCATTTGCAATCGCACTGTTTGTGATCATTTTTATTGAAGATGATGACTCGCCGCACAGTCAATCATCCCAGACTTTTGAACTCGACTGAAACAGACTTACGTGATATGCTTGATGAATTCCACCATTGTCTGCTATATTTTCCCCCACAGTTTTCTTGCCATTAAGCTGTGAAAAAAAAAGAGAGCCCCAGGGGCATGAAACGAAGCCTTCATAACTTTCATTAAAGAGAGAGAGAAAGAAATAAAAGGAAGAGACAGGGAGGTTAACCTAGAAGAATTGATTTGCTACCCTGTACGGGGGTGGGGAAAAGGGTCGGAAAGAGGATAGAGGTAGAGGGGTATAAAATAAGTTAGAAAAAAACACATCGCACACTTTCATTAAAAAAGCTCAATGTCTTTATGGGCGTTAAGGTGACGGTACCACCGTCGCCATCTTGCGAGTAGTTTCTGCTTGAGCCACCAGAAGACGCCACTAAGTCACGTTTGGAAAAAAGGGAGGAAAATGCACTCTGCGCCGTCGTAGCATGCAGTGGCGAAGAGCCTGTTCCTGCTGGAACTAATCCATTCTTTTCGGGGGTGCCGCTGCTCCCATATCTCCTTTGAAACGTTTCAAATGTGCGTGACGCCCTCCCCCCTCCCCCCCCCGCTCCCCAATAACAACAACAGCAACAAAAAAAGGCACGGACCCGAGAGCCTTTGTACTCCCGCGGCTTCGCACGGAATAAATTTTTGTTACTTTGCTAAAGAGTACTCGCAAGCTGCAGAGACGGCACTGGTCTCAACCATTCTTTTTTTCTTGAGGCACCCCATGCGGTCACTATGAATTGAAACTTCACCGTGGCTCGAAAATTCTCTATTTCAGAATCGGCGTCCAGATTTTAGACATTGTGGAAGTCTTTAGTGATGTGTTTTTTTTTTTCGAAACTTGACGTCAAAACCCTTTTGACGTCAAATGACCCATTTATAGGATACTGGAAAGGCGTTCTTTCAATGACAACGTTAGGTGACATTTTATTCAAATTCGCTGTGCCCCCCCCCCCCTCTATATTTTTACCATCTTCAGTGTCTCGGCACTTGTGGGACTAAATTTCGTGATTGCAGCACGCTAGCTGATTGAGACCCCTGGCCTAGCGAGTAGAAGCTGCAAAATTGGTCCCGGCACCACATTTGTCATTTGGGGGACGGGGGATAGGCGGCTCACACATATGCCTAGGTCCATCGGAGGGGCACGCTTGAGCGCGCCTATGTTTAGTGCGAACGCCTCATTTACTAGGTGTCTAGCGGCCGATGCCAGCGATACTGAGACGGTAAATGAGCTACGTCGCGCGCTCTGGTCAGTGAAGGTTGGTTGGTTGAAAAACTTTATTTCTGGTCAGTGAAGGGTGCCTAGAAAATAAGACATCACATGATCTACATGAGAAAAAGGATTATCTGCTAAATTTAGTTTTGCTATAGGTTGTTATAAATTGTGCGCGTGTTGTCTATTTCGCGCAGTGCAAGCTTTATTCCTGTGTTTCCAAACTTCAGTAGGCGTCGGGACGCGTTACGTTTGTTTTGCTGCGCGCGGCTGGGAACGCTAGAGTTCACGCAGCCATCCGCACTTTTCGCTGCAGTCGGGGAAATGTGGCTCGCTAACTAACGGCTTGCAAAAGAGTTACTGCGCATATGCGAGTAAGCTTGTTTTCCACACGAAAACCTCAACCACAGACTAGCAGACGAATAATTTTTTTTCCCATTTACCACTAATCCCTGTCTTTCCTTTCTTTCGTTTTCTTCTCTCTCTCAGTGGAAGAGGAAACTTACAATGAGGCGTGACATTCCTGAAGTACGTTTTGAGAAGTCTTGGTGCTGATCCTGCCCCTTCGTATGAATGTGGAGTGGTGAACACGTTTAGAGCGAGAAAAGCAGTCAGGGAAGCAGAAGTTTTACAGGTGTTTGCAAAGTGGGCGCCAGGTGCAACACCCTCTACGACGGAGTTGCCTTGTCGGCGCTTTCGGGAAACGGGAGACAGCATGAACGAATGGATTCGCAGCGCGCCGTTGAGTACACAACGAGCGCGTAGCAATGGGCATTTCTGAGAACGCGGCATCCGCTCCCGTCATAGTGTGATGACGTCAAGAGGCCTCAGCTAGTCTAGAGGGTATTGGCCAGGGGTCGCTCACTATTTTGCAAAGGCCAACATAAAAAAAAAAGAAAAAAAGAAAGATTTTTTTGTCGAGCCAGGTGGCACACTTGTCACCACCCCATTATAACGGGGACGCTCATATCATCCATCCATCCAACAAGGCTGTTGCAGTGGTGGCGCGCGACGCAGAGGTAGGGATTTACGTGGACAAAAATTGAAGGCGTGCAGACTAACTATACGAACTGGTACGGGGTGTGTACGCCTGTGGAGTGTTTTAGTTTATTTACTTGATAGGTGTTTTTTTTTTGTTCTCTGGTTAGGGCGAATTAATCTTGCCCGCCCGATACAAAGGGATCAGCCTCAAATCATCAGAGTCAATGGGCCTTTTTCAGGTCCGAACAGTGCCTCCAGTGGAGATCACCGAAATCGAAACGGGGAGTCCGTGGCCTCCGAAGTTATCCGCCACGGCCCGGTAGAAAAATCTCGTAGGCCTGGTATTTTTCGGGATAATTTGCAAACGACGCCAGGTGCACTTCAGTTCGCACCTGTCGCCGCCCTGTGCAACGTTTATAGAAGCTGTTTGGCTCTGTTACTCCCCCAAAACATGGCGTCAAGTCACCACCACTTGCACCACTTCGCATGCGCAGGCTAGTCTCCCGAAAAAAAGTCCATTGTTATCCTAGTTCAACCGGCGTCACGTGAAATATTCAAACACACATACACTGCCAGACACTCGTCACCTCCCTGCGATGGGAAAGCGCGCTTCAGATAATGTCCTATGGGCTTCAAAAATATGGGGAGGCAAGGTCCAGTTCTTTGTGTCCTTCAAAAACGCTTCTACAGTCACCTGAGTACAAAGGCGAGCAACCAAGCAATTCCTGGAATCTTTGGCACAATAGCCTAACCTGCTGGCTATGCATTCCTGATGTACAGTGCAACACGCTTTATTCCCTTCTTCCTTTCTCTCTCTCCTTCTCTTTCTTTCTTTTTCAGCAGGATTTAGCCACTGAAATCTAAAGAAGTCCATCCGTGTTTTGGCGGCTTAGTTATGTTTAGAAGCGCCACTTTTGACGAACGTCGGAACTGGCGTAAAACAACTTGATGTTTTTTTTGACAGATGGCGCCACCGTCAAAAAATGTTTGCGAGCTTTATTATTCTTGAAAAATCTTTTGTTTCAAGCACCGCTTCGTAAAGTTAGTGAGTACTGGTGATTACAAGACACTACATGGTCCTGCTAATGTGCAATACTTGTTGTGAATTAGCCTACAAAAGACAAAAAAAGGAAATTTGCACGAACCTGGCAAGCAGAAAAATGAGCTAAATTCACTGCTGTCCTACAAATTTTCTAATTAACTTACGACAATTTTCTCTTCATAGAAACCTAGGGAAATGCTTGCTGATTTATTATTGAAGATTTCAGAGTTTCAGCTTAGATAGTTTTGTCCCTTCGTCGGTAATGCCTGACAAAGTAGCGCTATAAATTGCCGTATTGAAGGAGTAATAATTCAAGAACTGTTCATCAGAACACAAAACAACTTCACGTACACGTAATGTACATTGTAGCCTGGAAACCCATTCAATATTGTTGTTCTGCACAAAATAGAAAAAAAGTTATTTACTCATAAACTTTCATTCTTTTGCCCATTTTTATTAGAGCGTGCATCCATTTCTAATTGCTTTACTGGCAATATCTCTTCATAGAAACCTTGCATAACGCTTCGTTAAAAGGCTCAGCAAATTTCATTTCGTTATGTTGGACAGTTTTGCTGCACTGGCAGTACAACGGAGGCTTCTACAGCAAAAACGCTGTTTTTTGCTCACACTGTTTTAATTGCCATGAAATAACACTCCAGACTAGGCGAAAATACTAGTTGTCATTATAAAGCGGAGAACGTAAACTTTCTAATGCAATAGAACTCATATTCTTCCATTGAGCAGAGCAAGCACAGTGAACCAGTAAACAACGACTAAAATGTCGAGCTCTTGCCACTGGAGTGGGACCGCCACCTTAAGCTATGTATCAATGGTTTTTCATGCCAAAAGAGAAAAAAAATGTAACGTAAGAAGCTCCACTAAGTGTGAAGAAAGGATTCATACAGAAATATTAGAGGCGCAATTCAGCATGAATTCAGCGCAGATTCAGTATGAATCCACACCAACAAACCCACTTTTCACGCCTTCTGAAGAGAGGGTGTTTGGTTTTTTTTTTTTTTTCCGTGGCTGAACTCTCATTCTTGAGAAGTTAGGTCGTACCATTGAAGGAAAGTATGAAATTTTCTTCCAAATACTTGTTTTTCTTTCTTTTTTGGCAGTTTGTTGTTGCATGTAGAGAAAGAGAGGTGAAGGGAGGTTAACCAATAAAGGGAGCCTCTGGTTCGCTATCTCGATTTTCATAAGGAAAGTGTATGTAAAAGAATGAGAGAGAAGAGTATAGACGACGCTAGCTGACAAATGAAGTCATGACTATAGCACTGTCAATATACTAAAAACACCAATATTGCCCCATTAGGTTATCTGGACAACCGCCTAATTACAGAGAAGAAAATTTAAGGGCACTACTGGCCTACATGCTATTCAACGACAGCCGCTCTGAGGACGTTGTTGTGGTGTTCTATAGAAGCCGGACTGAATGTCAAATTGTGACTGTTGATAAACAATATTGTGGCAAGCAAATCTGATAGTAGCTGCAGAGGACACCAAAAATACGTGGAATGAACTTTAAAAGTTACATATATTCATGTAACACTGTCATGTCAAATATTTCAGCAGCATCACATGGTTAGATATAATGCTCATTTTTAACTGCGGCATGTCTTATGGTGACCGTAGCCTCAAATTGCAGTCTTGTACTATATTATTTTATAGCGTTAAGGGTAAAGATACTAGCGTGGCACAAGCCGGAAACCGTATGGGCGTAGAAAGACGCGTGTAGTCTCCTAAATACTTTATTGAGAGCTAGCTCCGGATGGTTTTGAATCAACTTGAGCCTAGACAGTTCTGTGTGCAGAAGATTCTGGGACCTTGGGCATCTGCCCCAGTTGCGCAGAAAGCGACTAAAGCACTCCTACTTTACTTAAAGTTAACAAACCTGAGTGACCGCCTGTAGTCTGTGTGTGCTCCCCCAAGTGTGCTCGTGATTGTGTGTACCTTCTCATCTCTCTGCAATCTCTTTTCTCCCCTTCATCCCTTCCCCAGTGCAGGGTAGCAAACCGGATGTGCGCCTGGTTAACCTCCCTGCCTTTCCTTGCATCTTTATTTCTCTCTCGGTCTTTACGATATGGCTGTCCGAAATTGAAATGCTATTTGTTTATGGTGACTCTAAGTTTCTTACTGTTAATTAGAAATGCATGTTATGCAGTGAAGTTTAAAGCAGTGCCCCGTCATCACCAGATTGAGTATAGTTCTTCGCAAGCTCAACTTCACATTAAAGCAATTGTGAACTTAGAAACTGGAAGTGTATGAACTTATGCTTGTAAGAAATCCTACGAAAAGCAAAAATTGTTGCGTTGTATGAAAAAGAAAATACCTTACATCTTCAAACAACTGTCTCAAGAAAAACCTCCTACAACGGCAGATAACACTGACGCCAGACGATCGGGGTCCTACGTAAAATGTCTTACATCCAAAATATCTACTTAATCAGAAAAAAAAAAACATTCTTTAGTTGCTGTAGAATTTTGTACGTTAAAGGTGTTCACCTTCACTTTCAGTCTTTCATCCGTAATGTTTCCATACTGCTCTTTGAAGCAGGTCATCTTCCTCAGAAATTTTTCCCTGGTCTTGTTTGTCCACCAGTTCTGCATATTGCCCTTACTGTCGAATTGGCTTCCTGTAGTGTAGAAAGCACGAACGCTCAAACTTTCATGTAACAATGTCCAGCGTTGCTGTAGTTTTCAGCCTGTTCAGTAAAAAATGTACAGTGTCAAGTTTTATGAAATGGTATACGGCAACGCGTGGCCATGCGCGCTTCGGCGGCTGCTGGCAGCGCGTTCAAGTGGGAGCGAGAGCCACCACTCTCTCTTGTCGCGCCATCTCGCGGTGAGCCAAACAACCGTTCGTTGCTGATCTGGAACCAGCGGCAAGATTGCGACCTCCTCCCCCTTCAAGGTGATTACGCGAGAGCCGGTAATCGCTCTGAAGGGGGAGGGGTGAATGATCGTTTTGCTCGCCGTGAGATGGCGCGACAAGAGAGAGTGGCGGCTCTCGCTCCCGCTTGAACGCGCTGCCAGCAGCCGCCGGAGCACGCAGGCCACGCGTCGCCGCGTCCCCGTTCATAAAAATTGACACTGTACCGGGTTGTATGATGAACACACAGCTTTCTATAAGTGAACCCAATGCGTGTATTATTTTTACCATGTCTTAAATAACTGTGACAGCACACGTTCATATTTTAACATTCATGTCAGTCGGTCACACACATTTCGATTAGTTGTTTCCGTTTGCGTTTTTAAAATTGAAGAACTTGCCAAACATGACAGTTTGCACCTAAAACCGCGGCCACACACTCATTTCTAATAATTCAAGAAGTTTCAGTGAAAACCGCTGCCGTACACATAACATATCTCCAATAATTCAAACAGCGTTTTTGAAAAAAAGAGAAAAAAATCGGCAGAACCCACGTACCTGGGAATTGACGTTATGTGAAGCATGCGGAGGGATGGTAACGTTGTTGCATTTTTTTATTGAGCGACCCGCCATGAGATGATGCTAAGTATATGTACAAATGTTGTACGCACAGACATATGTTGAAGAGTTGCAAATGTTGATATGATCAGCTGTTTACACTTGCGCACGATGCCAACTGGAACATGCATATTACCAACGCTAGAAGCTGATATGAAGCGCTGATGCGCGCGAAGATGCTGGTCCTGGACACTGCTACATAAATCAACTTCGGCGCATGGCACCTAGCCACAATTCACGTTAAGCCGACGTGACGGCTGCTTCAAAGGAGTTCATATGTAATGTTTATGAAATTGGGTAGGCAGCACTGCAATCACTATTGACGTTTCCCGAAAATTAGCGTCTATTTGAAAAGTAGTTCCAAGACCTGGCATAGCTCTGTGGTAGAATGCTTCATTGTCACGCAGAATGCTTGGGTTCAATTCCAGCTGAGACACTGACGTTTATTGTTTGCGTTCGTCGGGTCGACACTATACCGATGTCAGGTATTTCTTAATGCTTGCGCGTTAAAATTGCCCATGTGTGTTCTCGTCGTTCCTGGGTAGACACCAAGTGTCAATCACCTGTGGCATATACCCGCATACCCGCGGCACATACCCGCGGCACATACCCGCCCTGGCGTATGTGCCACTGTTTGGCGGGAAGTGTTTGACGACGTACGTGATGGGATTGGGACATTATTCCTGTCTTGACCAGCGTGTCATAGCCGCCAAACCATCTTACCCTCCCATGAAAATTTTGGTTGACGCCAAGTTAAGGGGGTGACCATGAAAGTACACAAAGGTAAGCGGATAGATAGATAGATAGATAGATAGATAGATAGATAGATAGATAGATAGATAGATAGATAGATAGATACGCCCAAAGTCGCCGAAGTTTACAAAGAAATTCTGCGCATTTAAAAGAGATTTGCTGTTCATTCCGTGTGCTTTGAGCACTGTTTTTGCTCGGTATTTTTTGCAGTCCGTGTTGATAATAGGGTTCATGTTTTTTGGTATCGGGTTAGAGGCGATCTTAGCTTTGATTCTATTGGGGATGTCATGTTTGATACCATGTTGTGCATGGTACATGATTCCTAATTTGCTCATTATATTTCTTCCCGTTTTAGCTTTAGTGAGCCCTTCAAGCTTGGTTATCCGCTGAGCTTCTATAATCTTTTCAAGCGTATTGTGTAGTCCTAGCTGAAGAAGTATGTCTGTGCTGGCATACTTTGAGGCAGTGGAGATTAGAGCGGTGCTTCACAAGTTAAATGTAAAATCAGCTCCGGGACCTGATGGAGTCACCAACCGAACATTGCGTAACCAGGACAATGAATCTACAGAATACTTACTGGATACATTAACAAATGTTGGACAGAAGGCGCAATACCCGACGCGTGGAAAGAGGCTAGAACAATCCTTATACCAAAACCTGGAAAGCCAATCAACAAACTAAATCTCTGACCCATCTCATTAACGTCATGCGTAGCAAAACTAATGGAACATGCATCTCTAAATAGAGCCAAGAAATATCTTGGGGATGGTGAATACTACCCACACACGATGATAGGCTTCGGTCATCACCTAGCCACCCAAGACTCCATGCTACAGATTAAACATTAAATCACAGGCTACCCCACAAGATCCACACAAGCGATGCTCGGTCTGGATCTCAAGAAAGCATTTTACAATGCAGCTCATGAAACAATTCTCGGCCGCATATCGAGCTTAAACATGGGTGAGCGAGCCTGCAATTACGTCAGAAACTTCTTAACCAACACGAAAACAAGGCTCAGCTTAGGAGGCCTTACATCTGATCTCGAAGAATTGAGCTGCAGAAGCACTCCACAGGGCTCCGTAATATCGCTAATGCTCTTTAATCATGATTGGACTACCGAAAAAGTTAGATAAAATCCCGGGAATGTATCACTTTATATACGCGGATGACGTCATAATATGGGTCAGTGACGGCAGCGATGGCTACATAGAACAGGGACTCGAAGAAGCAATAGGAACAGTTGAGCGATACCAGGACTCACATGCTCCCCGGAGAAATCGGAACTTCTTCTCTACAGGCCAGCAATCAGAGGCAGACCTCACAAGCCAGAGGAAAACAAGCGGCAATATGAGGAAATTATTTTTTATTTTTATTTTTATTTATTTACAGAATACTGTCAATCCCCCCATGGGGATTATTACTGGGTGAGCATCACTGTCACAACTTTCGACGTTTGAATCAAGAAAAATCAGAATAATAAAGAACACATAATCACTGAACACAGCAGTACGGCATAGAACAATCATACATGGTTATTTGAACGATAACCAAGTACGAAGTACACCAATGGTACACCAACAAAAAAACAGGAGTCGAGAAGAAACGAAGCATAGAAAGAAGAAAACACAGATTGAGTATTGTTATCAAGAAACCGTATTAGGAATTAGGATTCATACACAGGAGGGCACAGCTATACCGATAGTCCCGAGAATACGGGAACTGGGATTAGTCATCGAGGCTAACGGCTCCAACGGCGAGACTATACGCAGACTAAATGCCAAAGTCACGAATGCAATGAGATTCGTTCGTAGAATCGCGAATAAAGAGCGAGGTATGAAAAAGCCCACGTAATTCATCTTATCCATGCCTTCGTCGTAAGCCAGATAATGTATGCAGCAGCATACCATAACTGGCAAAAAGCTGAAACTAACAAAATAAGCGCACTAATCCGGAAGGTCTACAAGCAAGCGATAAGGATACCGTTTATGATGATGATTGTTTTTTTTTTTAATGATATAGGATCGATTTGCAAGACAGCTTCTCTGTCAAATGCTTACCGGTGTCGTCGAATGCATGCGTAACTTCATGTCCAATCACCGCTCCGATTCCTCCCAGGTTTATGTACCTGAGAAAAAAAAAATGAATGAGAAACGTCCCACGTGACCATCCTGACAGTCGTCCCTGTCGTTCCAACGTTTCCTCAATGCGAACAAAATATCAAAACCAAACTTGGTCACCTACATGGGAACCCCGTACTCGAACACTGGCGGTCGTAAAATTCCGGCAGGGAACACTGAAATACGAAAACCAAGAAATACGCCGTCATCTCATGTGGCAAATAATAACGCTCGTTCGCGACGCGAAGCTAACACTGCTCTGAGGTTTTAGAAACGCGTGGTCTTTTATCTGGCTCCCAGAGGCACATTGTCTCAACGCTTACGGAACGCAATGCACTTCCAGTCCTTGTGCTTATCCTTTGGTGCATGTTTAAATAAAATAATTCGTCAAACTTATTTAAATGTGAGTGTAGCCGATGAACATAGACATAAAATTAAAACATCGCTCCAAAGAAAAAAAATGTCAGGACACAAAAAGACAAGAAAACGTATATATAACCTGCAGGCTTTGCACCTGCCTTAAGCGTTATGTGGTACAATAAATGATCAACAATCGACAATGTATTATGCAAACGAAAAACGTTCAGGAGTGCGCACCTGAGTAATCAATATAAGGATACTGATAAACATAAACTTACTTATGCCGTTTACTTGTGGGTAATAGTAAGCGTTCACGACAGCGGGACCGGAGGACCATCTAAAAGGAAAAAAAAAGAATGTTTTAACTTGCCGTAACAATAAACAATATAATAAAGGCCATTACCCTTTCTTCGAAAGAGAACGCCAGTTGTATTTTTTTGCGTTGCTTTAATACATCTTTTTACTCAATAAATATATGCCATCGTATGCTTGTTGCATTACATTGCTTCTTATGTAACGCAACTGCCCTCTGTCTGCTGACGTAACCAGTTTAACACAGTGGAAGCGAACGAGTTGCTGCGGTGTTTTTTTTTTCCTTGGTTCAAGTCCATATTATTACAATGCCTGGCATGAAGCCTTCCACACTACTGACACTAGTATTACGTAAAGCTGTGTTAACACGTTCCAGACAACTCAGTGGTATTCTAGAACATTCTCTCTCGGACATCTGAGTCATTCTTGAACATGTATTCCACGCCATTACCAGGAAAACTACGCAAAAAAAAATGAAAACGTGGACAAAGATGGACAAAGGGAGAGAAGTGCACAAGCACATACGATGCACTTGTGTTGTTCCTTTCTCCCTTTGCCCACGTTTTATTGTACAATTGTCTAGGTAATGGAATACCAACTCGTACCAACGTCTATTTTCCTACATTCTACGCCATAGGTTTCAAGAAGTTAATGACTTTCTTGTTCGATCAAATATCGACGTAACACGTACTCATATCTGTTGTACTTCTTGTGCAGCGTCATCAAGTTTATCTTGGACCATTGCTTTCGAAACGAAATGTAGCTTAAAATGAACGGCTGTCCCCGCTCGGCGTCGGTTACCTGAAATACGCAAAAGAGACTCGTTGGTGTGCGTCCTCAGCACAGGGAATGATATTCTTGGAGATAGTTTTAAGCTTGCGCCTTTCGTTTAAAAGTACACGTGCTTGAGCACGTTGTGACACGCTCTAATAAAAACTATATGCGTCATTATTCGCGGGAGTCGCCACTCACCACGTATATGACCGTCCTTTAAGAAACACGTTAACGCTCTGTAATAGTTGACAGTTTTATAACCTTCTGGACGTACGCTGTACGCCCTGCTATGCGTGCTAACCTCACTTTCCTTCTACATTCTTTTCCTCTTTTTTACACCTTCCTCGTGTAAGGTAGCGAACCGGTTTCGATTTGGTTAAACTTCCTTTTTTTTCTACTCCTTTTTTTCTCTCTCTTTTGGGTGTTCTGGCTTTATTAAGAGAGTGAAAAAAATTCTCCTGAGGGAGTTCACGTCACTTTATGGAGAGTCAATTACGTGACAAGTCAGGATTAAAAAAAAAATACACATAAGATTCCTTTTTGCGTATATATTTAGTGCGTTAGTATCAGTGATATGGATGATTTTTAACCAATACCGATTCATACAGTTTAATTCAAACCAACATTTTTCAGATTTAGTACTCGCGTTCGTGGTTTCCGCGCTATAAATAAAAATTTTTTAAGGTACATTATAATCAAAGGGTTTGAAATGTATACATTTGCGCTGGTCATCGCGTGTCACCAGAGTGTACCAGATTTATGGTAATGTAGGCCTAGCAATACACGACCGAAACGAGTGAGAAGCCTGCATGAATAAATGTCTGTCGAGGGTTTCTCGAAAGTATTGAGCTTCGTTCTCTCTTCATAATAGTCAATGGCTCAATACCTCATCAATCTACCACCATCGATTCAATAAATATTGCTGGACGAATTTGTTGTGGAACACTTAAATTTAATTAACGGTAACAGCATTGGGCTTCGTGCAGTATTTCTTCAAATAAAAGTTACGAATATGCGAATTCCTTTTTTTCCTTTTGCCGTCAAGCGGAAATGTGTTGTATGAAGTGATACTTTCCTTTCCGCTTTATAGATTCGTTAACGATGCAATTGAAGTATGCGAAAATGTCCGAGGAATTTCTGAACAGAGAACGTCCATGGATGAAGGCAAAGCGTCTAATCGAGACTTTCACGAAACATTACTTGCTCGATGACTTGTTATCACTTCAATTCTACCTTCATTTTCTCCAAGTTTCTGTCTTGTGTAAAACAATGTAAACGCACAAAAACAAGACTAGCACATACACGCACAATTCAATTATGGCCGGACTGCCATACAAACGTATTTTGCAGACCTCTTTGAACATGTCATTTAGGTAGGTGTCGTTGAGCAGGTCGTCCGAGTAACCAACGAGCTTGACCATGTTGTCCAGCTAGAGAAGGCAAATATAGTAAATAAACAAACATATATTACAGTGGCATCACATTGAACGTATACTGTTCACACAAGCACTGTCACGGCAGGTATACTTGCCTTTTCAAGAGCGTGTCTTTTCGTTGACCGGTCCATCCACTTGGTTCTCCTGATACTTGCGCTAAAAGCATCTTTCAGTTCATTCACGAGATCGAGGATCTGGTGAACCAAAACAAATTGTTTGGTTGTAACTGAAATTCGCCAATCTTACTCAAGCTTATAGTGCAGAACAGTTTACCCCAATAAGTTCATCGCCAGCTTCTATAAGCGTTTATTGTACTTACAATAATTTAGCTACAATTACACCACTGATTTTGTACTATTCGGAGTCATGTAGGCCCTAGTAAACGCCATCAAAATCTACCAAGCCGCACCTTGTGGGTGCGACAACATGACAGTGGTGTCGTCACGTTAACCGCCTCTCTTCCCGTTCTCTCGCTTACTGGACATCGTCTCGCGGCAAGGTTTCATCTGTTGGTATTCTAAAGGGATAATTTAATAAATCGGGAAAAATATTTCGTCTCTTAAGTGCTTTTTTAAGCACAGGGGAGTGGGTTTGATTTCCTGAAAGAAATTTATGTAGCGCGAGGCGAAAAAACGAAGATAGGAAGGAATAGACTGAGAGGACAGAGCGCTCTGTCCTCTCAGTCTATTCCTTCCTGTGTTCGTTTTTTCGCCTCAGGCTACATAAATTTATTTCAAATGCATCACCAACAATCCCAAATTGCCACTATTGTTGATTTCCTGCCACGGCGATGACATTTCGATAGGGGCTCGCAATCCGAGAGCATGGTTAGGTGGTGCACGTTAAAGCACCTGAGGTGGTCGAAATTAAGGCAGTACCCCCTAGAATAAGCAGCGTTTCGCAACTGCCCGTTGTGGGGCTGAATTTTGGTGGCAACGCGTTAGGCCTTAGCTCTTTTTTTTTCTTTTTCGCGCTACAGACATTAAGGTAGAGTGGGCCTTGGTACAGGGAGCCAGGCTGGTGGCTTAAAACATTGATGTCTCAAAATTGAGGCTTCGCCTAGTCTGTAGAGACCATTAACGAGAATCCACACTTATATTTCGGTGTCACATGCTCTTAACCACCAAAAAAAAAAAACAGCCTGAACTGAATATACGCATTCACCATCGGGTAAAACTACTCACGTCCTTCTTTGCATCCTTGCCAAAGTATCGCTCTACGTAAAGTCTCCCGACTGGAAAGTCCATGACGTCGCCTATGTAGTACACGCATCTCGTCGACAGAGGAATGTCTTTCTTGACACCACGCGAAGCCTGTGAAATCCTGAAGGACAGCTCCCGCAGTTTCGGCAGTGCCAAGGGCCCAAGGTTCCGGATAAGACGCCAGATCATGTAGTTGTAAGTCGTGTGCCTATGGAGGGAAAAAAGCGATGATTTGAGCAACATAGTTATGAAATGTTGGTTGTGATTGGCACTTATTAGGAGAAAACAGCAGGTGATTCATAATTGTATATTACATGAACGTGAAATTAGGGTAGGCCGTCTCATATCTAGAACACACGCACAGATAGAGACAGAGAGAGAAAGAGAATGCTCCGAAATTGAATATCAGTGATGCTCAAGGAAGCACCGTAATCGTAACGGCATCAGCTCTTTTTTTTTCTGTTTGACAGCATGAGCTGCAATTTCCATAAGTGCTAAATAAAATGTAAGCAGAAACTTGTCGACATATGATTTTCTACCAACCTGGATGTGTTCTTCATGATGAACTCGACAATGGTTTGGAAGTAGTACAGTTCATTGAGCACTACCGGCTCTTCTGGCGTCAATGTTACGTTCACGCTGTCGAACAGGCGCTGAAGCATTTGCAGCCAGTCCACCTACGTGTATAATATAGTTATATTTACGTCAGCTGAGATTTGCCTGGAGGCGTTACAAAACGACTATTCACACTTGCTTTTACAAGTAATGTAGACGCGTAAGCACAATGATTGAGTCTTGCGCGTAGACAGGCTGGGAGAGTAGTCGGTATACTTTTGCCTGGAAGAGAATATAGTGAACTAAGTTTCAACGCTACTTTAGATCAACGTTCTGTTCAGTAGTCAGTTCGCTCCAAAACGGCAGTTCTGATTTACAGCCGATGTTGTCAGAGCCTCGTTCGTCATAATGCGGAGATGTAAAAAGAAATACGAGCACCACATTATCACGGCTCAGGAATGGACTCAGGTCAGCTATATTTTTTTTCATTTTTTGGGGATTTTCACCGTTAAAAATACCGTTTCATTCGAATGAAATGTAAAAAAGGCAAGTCCTCCTAACACCAGTGTTGGTTTACGCTGGAAGTAAACTATATAGTGTACAGCACGTTTTGCTATAGACATCTCAATTCGCCCGTTACAAATACCGTTTCACCGTTACAAATACCGTTTCATTCGAATGAAATGTAAAAAAGGCAAGTCCTCCTAACACCAGTGTTGGTTTACGCTGGAAGTAAACTATATAGTGTACAGCACGTTTTGCTATAGGCATCTCAGTTTGCCCGTTACAAAAACTTCACACGTCCACTAATTGGAAGGCGTGACCAAATTTAGCCGTTTGTTGGGTCGCAGATTTCCGCTCCGTTTACAACATTGCAATTCGTTTTGACGCCACTTCAACCATTGCCGTTCAAACTATTCGTGCTTTCTTGCTATAATGCGCTTATTTTACAGGTGGGCAGTAGGTGCGTAGCGTATTGACTCCGATACTATGTTCGTTTACCACAAAAATAAAGAAATTGATTTTAAAATGATTATTTTATGTAGCCGAATGTGCCAGAGAAGGTATTGAAAACCGGGTTTCTGACAGCATACATTTAGTAAACCATTATAAATACCCTCGTGGTGCGTAATATAAACGTATGGTTTCCAGCTCGTTACAAATGTTTTCAGCCATGCGTCATTCAAATTATGGTCGCAAGCTGTAATGTGGCATAAACGAAGAGTTAAGACGTGTGAAGATGAAGGCAGTGAAGATGGACTCACGTGTTCAGAGACATTCCTTAGATCCGCAATAGTCATTCTGTAAAAGTGTAAATCAGTTCCTGTCTTGTTTTCGGCAGCTTCTAGTATCTGCAGGAAAAGCATGAACGAAAACAGCTCTATCTCATAAACAGCTTTGCAAAGGGAAAATGGCTGTTTCCCTAGTACGGGAGAAATAGATAAAATGGAAATACAGTGAGGTTAATTTCACACTAGTAACGGAGTGGCTACCCGGCACAGGAGTGGAAAATAGAGGTCGGGAAGAGAACAGAGAGAGAAACAGGGACAAAACAGAGACTGCATTGTAGTGCGTATTGTTGTCTGTGTCCGTTGTTTCGAGTGTGGCTGATTGTACTGTGTAGTACATTGTTTGATTGGTGACACGTTGTATTCAACTATTGTGGAGTGTGCATACTTGTGTGTTGTTTTTGATCTGATACTATTGAGAATATAATTTTGTTTTGTTTATCAACTCTCGACTCTGTCTTGTTCTTTGGGCCACAGCCGGCGTCCGCTGGCGCGCCAAAAAGGACCATTTCTAAATTGTCCACGCTTTCGTTGTGCGGTTCCAGGGGCCGATACCTCGGCTTTTGGAATTAGCCCGGCGATCGCCTCCCTAATTAACGGGACCCGTGACAGACACAGAACGGGGAAGTTATACTGAGCAACCAGCTTCCTAAAGTCTGCGCTTTTGGACCTAAGGCCATTAGCATGCCACTGAAACACAGCTGTGTTGCGGAAACAGTTGTTCATTTGTAGAGCCATTTTGCTATACAACAATTTTTTGTTGTACTGCTCGATGCTCTAATGAAAGGACTGCGCTCACCCCTGGTAGGTCATTGACCTGTGTAAATACACGCAGGATTGCCTTCAAAGCAAAGAAGAGCATCAACGTAACCATATCCACATCACTTGTTTTCGGTGCACGTTGCTGTTGTGCCTTTGGCTTTGCCGAGGTGAAAGCTGTAGACGCTTGGTTATCCTGAGTTGCTGACGGTTTCGGTGTCCTGCTGTCGCTTGTCTGCCTTTGAACGCTTGGTGATCGTCCTCTACGGTCCGTTTTCGCTGTACTTTTGTTTTTCTGAGCTGAAGCACGCTTGGCTATCGTCGCATACGACAGTGGTGATGTACTCTTTTGTGATTTTGAAGCCACAGGGAGTGGATGCACAGTTTCAGGATTCGGACAAGGCGATCCCTTTTTTGGAGCTCTTCCAAGCAAAATTTCTTGTCGCTTTAGTCGAGTAGCTGCCTGGTGTTTCGGACAACCATCATATGACGCTACGTGGTCTCTATTGCAATTGGCACATTTGGGATGATTTCTCGATGTACATTCTTTGTAATCATGTGCTCCTGCACAGATTTTGCAGCAAAGTTGTCCATGGCATGATTTGGCAACATGTCCATATTGTTGACAGTTGTAAAATCGTGTAGCGGGCTGTAGGTACTCTTCCACCGGATGACTTGTGAAGCCTAGGAGAATACGAGGCGGCAGTGGCTGGCCGGGGGAGACTCCAGAATTACACTGCCAAGTAAATGTGGCTCTGCTGAACCATCTTCACGACGGAGCCATTTAGTCTGTCTCCTGACTGAGATTACACCATTGCCTCTTAAATATTCAAGCAGTTGATCTTCACTGTATTGCACTGGTACTTGTCTAATCTTTCCTAGGTTCCTCACATACGACTGCGGTATATACCGTGCCACTTCAAGACCAGCAACATGTGCATGTTAACTCAAGAAGTGTGGAGGATGCAGTAACTGTGGTGGTTACTGCATCCTGTGGTGGTTACTGCATGCTGAAAGAAGTGTGGAGGATGCGAAGGTGGTGGCCGAATCTCGGCAGTAAGATTCAGAAGACGAGTAAGAAAACTTACAAAATTGGCGAAAAAACAGCAGCGCTAGGAAACTCACGCCCAGTGATTCTTCACTTCGTCTTCCTTCCTTTTTCCTTAAAGAGCTTCGCCTTTACAACCACTAACGCCATCTCGTGATAATATTTTAAGAACATATACGCACAACGCCATCTATTGAGCAATTCATAAACTAGGGGTGGCTACATACATACCACATATAACATACTACATACAAACAGAGGTGGTAGCGAACCCATACCTAAGAAGCTTCGCCACTACAATATTGGCATTCACATTAAAAAGCGACTTCCTGCGAATGATATCACGTTCAAAATATTTCTATCTCTGTACGCCTGTCTAGCGCTCATTCTTACTGAAATTTTGCATGATTGCTTTTAAAAGTTCTCAAGTCAAGGAGGAACACAAACGAACCGCAACCATTTGAGGCTAACAGACAACCACGCCTATAAGAAAAGGCTGGACGTCGTATTTGCTCTTTTAATTGAAGTGTGGAATTGTTAAGATAAAGGCAGATTACGTTATATACACAAAAACGACATGACGGCGATGGGATATGAACTCACAACCTCTGAATCCCTCGTGCGTTGTATTACTACTATACAGAGATATAAGCATAACTACTACCTATTATCGTCCTGAAAGGTACTAAATACCTTATATGGCTTTGTGTAGCTGGTATTCAAGGTATTAATCATAATAAGAGGACCTGGGCCAGTTGACAGAGCAACAGAGTCGATAAACCGAGGTCAAGATAATTAGGTGGAGCGGTGAAATTGAGGATTTCACAGGCATAAATTAAATCACGTGAAGCGAATGTTCTGCAGCGGACATAAAAACAAAGCTGGGAGGGATGATGATTATCGCTGATTTTTTCTAGCTGTTGTCCTCTTGAATGCTCGATAACGTTGTTCAACTCGTCATATACTGTGTGCACCATAACAAATCACGCTACACGAATTTGTTTAACAAATATAGGCAAAGTCAATGCCCGTAAGTTCGTCAAAAGCATCGCACAAAGCAGATACTCTGCACCTTATGTAAACTTCATTGGTATTTGGGAGTTTACTTCTGCAAAGTAGCATTTTTCGAAGCTCAGCAATTCAACTTTAAAACACTTAACAGAAGCGCACTATGTTTCGCTTATCGATAGAGAAGTTATCTTTCCTTACGACCTAATTTGATAAGATGCACGTGTTCTAGAAACATTTAAACTTAAAAAAAATGAAACCAGGGGACCATCTGAAGATACTTTAGGGTCCAAGCAAAATACGTTTTCACCAGTGTTATGCGTCTCCGACGGATACCATTAGGAAAACGTTGTTTTCATACCTGTGTACGAGTAGTCAACTACAATTTTTTCTATGATACTCTGCTATAATTCCAAAAGAAAACCGAAACAAAACGAACCAGCATGTAAGAACAAAAGTGTCATGCTTCGAGATCTCACCTTTGTCACGTTTGACTCGAACCAGATGATGTCCAGTATGACCCTTTTGACCTGCTTGTATGATAGCTTGGGATTGAAGGCCTTAATGCACGACGCCATCAACGTTAGATAAGCCAAGTCTTTCGGGTTTACTCGTTTGTTCTTTTTCCTCGAGCTTCGCTTCATGAACAAATGCAGATCCGAACCAGCTGATGGCCGCTCTATCTGAAAGAAGAGCCTGTTTAGTGGTGCAGTGTAGCTAAAAATATTAAAGCCAGCTCCACGCTGGTGACAGAGAGAGAAAGAGAGAGAGAGAGAGAGTGGTAAAGCAGGGAGGTTAAGCGGACGCACGTATAGTATAGATATGAAGAGGTTTCCATCCCGTCCTGTATTATACTGTACATGGCTACGCTGTGGTTTATCGTGTCAGCTTCTCCTTTCTGTCATCCTTACCCTTTCTTCAGTCTTCCTCACCGCCCCTTCTCCTTGCAATCCCTTGGTAAAATACGGGGCATTGAAATAATCCGCCCTCCTCCTTTTCCTCACCCTTACACCATTCATCTTTCCCGTCATTTTTTTTTTTACTTTCCCACACCCTTGCTATACTGTACTGTGAATGGCTAGGCTATGCTACCAGCTGCTGGATACGTGCCCGGCTAGTTTTAAAAACTTTGCGTGGACGACATACGGCGCCACTCCAAGCTTAGACAGCTTTGCGGCCAAAATTAAATTAAGCTACTAAATGCCCCTAAATCAGCCAGGGTATAAGGCAATAATTACAGCATTGCGATTGGTGGCAGATGTTTGCCGATGCCTCATTTCGATCGACCGAAGTGGAATGAGAAAATCAATAAAGCTGTAGAACATTAATTAGGGGCCCTCCATTACATTCTTCCTCGCAGTAATGAGGTATACCGTAGTTCAGTAATTGCGCAGCTTCGGTGCGTTAGACGCCACAGTAAAAAAACAAAAATCACAGGCCATGCTAAATAGATTGCTCGCACAAAAATGTACATGATAGAGAAGTATTGACTTCTATATTTAATCCATGTTTGCACTATCAGCCTTTTTGACATGAATGCCTATAAACTAATTCAGTTTCTTATTATTTACACAATTTTTGTTTTCTTTTGACAAGTCTTAAGCCTTATAGTGGAATCACTCGGGACCGTCATCACTTGTTTTATTTTGATAGTTATATATTGTAACCGCTAAATTCTGAGAAAAACGAATAATTTATCACATGAAATTGGATATTCGACTGAAATATACGAGTCGGGTTGATAATATTGTACCACTTGTACAAAAAATTTTAAAAGCATTGTCAGTTAAAAGTTTCTGTTACGTCTGATTGTAACTGAGGTGCACTAGCTATATAGTGATATGCCAGCTCTTTAATTGATCTGTTCCATTTTTCGCTCTTTCTCGCTTAAGAAATAGAACGCTAGAGAACGAGGAAAGAAAGACAAAAAAGGGTGATTTCCGGTGTCTCGAAAGAGCCGCTCTCGGAACACACGGACATAATGTACACCGTCGGGCAACGAACACGTTGGCATTTATTAGCAGTTGACATAACCTCAAGCTCACCAGCTGAGTGTTAAATGTAACTGCAGCAGCATGATAAATAGTTCAATATAATGCCACCATAACACACAAATATGATGACACACATATATACAATGTACCACGTCGTCGACTAGCTACAGGACCCGCCGGAAGAAGCCGTTATAACGTCCCTGCGGACATTCTGCGAGAGCCGATCGTCCTCGGCCGAGTCAAGTCCATATGAAAAGAATCAGCTCCCCCCAGCAGCCTCTAAAGTGATTTAGCCGCCTCAGTAGCATAGCGCCCTCTCTTTTTTTCATCGTGGCGATAAAGCTAACTACGACGTGTGGACGCCATGCGGCGAAAACATCTTTAAAGAGCGTATGAGCACCCCCCTCTCGCAGATTGAACAAGCGTTATTTTTTTTTTCATTAGACTATCACTTATGCACTGGCACTGTCACTTGTGTGTGTTTCGTTGCCCGTTTTTAATGATTGATATCATAATAAATTACTAAATTTCTCAACAATTCATACTTCTGCGCTTGTTTTCTTTCTGTTTCTAGAGTTACTGTGTATGCTACCTTTAAAAAGAATATACAGTAACTATATCTGTTTCTAATCTGCCCCAACCCACTTACACAGGGTAGCAACTCTACACTGGCGGTTCTCTGGCTAACCAGATAATTGTTGTCGCACCATCCCCCCCCTCCCCCCTGGCCTGCCACCCATTTTTTTTTTCGCGTAGTGTGTAAGAAAGCGCACACGCACACACATAAAAAGGTGTCGGACTCTCCACGAAAAACATTTCTGGCTATGTCCCTGTATAAGGGTTAGGCGAAAGTGTAAGCCTTACACTTATAATCTTGTTAGATACATTCTTGGGATCCTTGTCCACTCCTATGACGAACAGCAAGTCGATGGCGAACTCAGTGTGAATCCTGGTGTACAGTTGGTCCCACGTGGGAAGAACCTCTCGAACTTTCGGCGGTGGCCAGACGGGCCAGTATTCTCCGCCGACACGGCTCAGCACTTCCGTCAAGGCATAGAACTGGGTTTTCTCAGGAATCGCTTGGAGAGAGACAGACGAGTAACGCAAGGCGCCATAACAAGAATTAGAAAGTCGAAAGCGAAAACGCGATCATTTGCCCTAGTGAGAAGACAAAATCAAATTATTACGAGGTGCACTTGAGTGTCAGGCAACAATAACTCTATTCCTCGCAGTCCTCTACGTCATAGCACTGCAAGTAGCACCACCATCGCAATACCACGAAGCCTCGTTGACTTTATGCATACTTTATAGGCAGCGACACCGTTGAATAACTCATTTATGTATTTAATATTCTGAAGAAAATCTTAAGTTCTCTTTAATTATGTTAATTTTATTGAAACTTTCCCTGCAGAAGTACATCTCGGTTGGGAATAATAACGTATTGCATTTATACTGAACAAAATGTACTCCCCACCTCCTGAACACTTGTATAAATAAAGAAAACAAATATTCGTGTGAACTGGCAGTAGTGATTAATGAATAGAATGCATCAGTCTTAAACGTATTTCTCCTGTGTAAATATTACTTGAGAGAACAGGTAAAAAAGTACGAAGATAGCCTAAAATATTTCTTTTTTTAAAAAGAACGCTGTATCAGCACCTCAGTCTGGGTGTACATTAGCGCCAACTTTGTTCATACCAAGCTCAACTGGGCCTCACTTACATGTGTTCACGCAGTTCTGGTAGGCGCCGAGTACCTTGTCAGTGACGTTCTGGTTTTCCGTTTTGTACGTTGTGTTCTCGAATATGGCTGTTGATTTAAGAATAGCGGATATTAGTGATATATTACCGTGCGCTGGTGTCAAGTTCATTGCACACATACTGTCATAAATATCACTGTCGAGCTTATTTCGCGGTTACATGGAACGCGTTCATGCAAGGCTGCAGTCGACAGAACACATTTTATAACTTCATACTTCGATAGAACTACCATGATCCCGTAGCAGGAACATTTCCGGGAGAATAAAACGGAGAATAGCGGATCATTAACAATGCTTCTTTCAGGGCGAGTCGGTTCATAATTTCAATGTAAAGCAACAGTGCAAACAAACATATCATTACAAATGGAGTTTGACCACATTTAAACTTATTTGCGCATGAAACTCTTTTGCTGATATTATGTGCATGTGATTATGTCACATTCTGTAGTGTATTATATGTAATATACCCCTATCATAATAGTACAGCTAGCTTTCCCTGCCATCTTACCCGTGGGTAGAACGTACGATGCGCTGGGAGATCTTACCAATTTAGACATGATAAGCGACACGACCATGACGGTGATGGTGATGGTGACGGCAAAAACCCGACGATATAGTCTATATAATTGCTATGACAATAGCAGACAAGTACCAACACACGCAACTAGGGCATCCTCTCCACTGGAAGCACAACAGGGGACGCCATTATAAGCGCAAAAAAGCGCACTTGCGGATAATGAAAATGGTCTGTACTTAACAGCTGGTCGGATATTTTGAGCTAGTTCAACTAAGATATAAAGTTCTATTTGCGTAACCGTGAACGCAACTGTTTGTCGATGCGCACAAATAAACTTACAAGTGAACCCTGGGTGTTGCAAGCTATATATATATATAGAGAGAGGTTGAAACACACATTCCTTCATATGCCAGAGACAGAATAAATCTTCAGAGATGTATTTAGAAAAAAAAAAAAACATAATGAAGCCAAACCGTAAGCCTCAGTCCCCCAACCCCCTACCATTCGCGAAAAGTGTGGCCTGTTTATTTTCAATTGAAGAATCTTTACTGGTTGGTTTTGTGTCGTTCATATGCCTTCATGTGTTATGTCAAATCTTGTGAATGCGTATACGTTAATTCACGACTTTATCTGAGGTATTGAAGGTAATATAATTGTTGAAGGTAATATGAATTGTTAAAATTTTACGTCCAAAAACAACGAAGTCATTATGATGAACGTAATAGTGGAGGGCTCAAAAAATTTCGACTATCTGGTGTTCTTTAACGTGCAGCTAAGTGCACGGACCACTAGTCTTTCGCCTCCATCAAAATACTGCTTCCGCGGCCGGACCTCGATGCCGTGACCTTGTGGTCAGCAATTGGGCACCATTACCCTTCACTGGACCACAGCTGCACGTGATGTGTTAAAGTGTCCGAAAAGAGAATTTCGAATAGGTCAAACGGCGGCTTGCCTTTGAGGTCCTCGGTCAACTTGTCGTCTAGTCCTTCCAAGACACTGGCACTGCTCTTGTCGTCAGGAATGGGGTGGTAGAACATCCAGTTGCTGCAAACGTGGTCGTAGAAACTATCGCATGGTTTGTAGTCCTTGTTTAGAGAAGCCGTGATGTATTTCGCTGCACGAAGAATGGCCCCACAAGGGGTGTCGATAAGAAATTCGGCTGGCATTGTATCAGCGCTCGCTGCACTTCTGCCACTAAATGTGCGAAATACGAAAGCTCTTACGTATATGTATGTAACAAGTGAGCATTAGAAATTCATTTATTTCTACCACTGTGTTGGCATATCGGTAATGCACAAGTAATGATTTATGGTGACCGTTGTAGTAATTTAATGAATATTTGAAGTGCTTCCAAGAAAAGAGAAGCTTTCGTAAAGTAGCTAGGAGCTCTCCCGTAATCCTAGAATGACACCCTTTTAAATTGGACAAAACAAATAAAAAAATACACTATATCTTTTGTTTATTGATAATCCATATTGTGCGTGGAATACGGTTGGGAAGGCAACAATAGCTCTACTAGCGGTAATTGTTTAAGATCGCTGTATATAAAGCCTACCAAGCATACTTTAATTAGAATATGTCATCTTCACAGTTCACTTTAGTGAAAACGATTCATAAGAGATGCATATCGGCATTTGTGCTGACTTCAGGAGGTGAAAGCTCATTTAATTAAAGTGTTTTTTTTTTACATTGAGAGTGTTCGCAATAACATACGACACAGTATAATGCGTGTCACCCCACTCAAAATGAATGAAGAAAGCTGGTAATCAAGCGTGTCCCCGCATAAGCAACCAAGTCTTCGAGCTCTTTTCATGGAGTCGGTGCCTGCATATGCTTCTGCTGAAAGACGACCTCTGCATTTGTGAACATAGCATTGTCTCTGTGGAGAATACAGACATTACTCTCAAGAATTGCTATTGGATGATATCCTGGCTCTTCTACACGCGTTCTTTGTTTATTTATACACTGAATTTTCTTTTCGTTTTGCTTCAGCATGCATTTCACAACGTTTCATAACATTTCAAGGGTGTTTTCTTTCTATGCCTTCTCTCAGTTCGGTAGGCCGCAATTCGGTAGCAAAGTTTTTTATGTGGCTACGTATTAGCTTAGTTGGTTTATGTTATTTGAATGAATAAATAAACAAAATAGTTTTCGCATCGAGGGTGGCATAGAATCACTAGAGAATGATATCCTCAAAGAATGGCAAATCAGGTGCGACTATTAAAAGCGTCACCATTTCTTTAACGGCATAAACTACAAAAAAGTTTTAAGAATGACTCTATGTTGTTATCGCATGGTATCGCAGTTTCACGACCTCAACTCGTTTGCTCTAATAAATTCTCCTTATTTGCTTAACAAATCATATTGTGCACTTTCTTAACATATTTCTTTAATTTGATCACATGTAGCAAGGCCCTTTACAACGCGAACACTAAGCAAACATTCACTCTTCTTAATTATTTCGTTGAAGTCTTTCAGCTTATTCATGGCTTGCATATCTAAATGGCCAAGCATTATTCGGAGTAAAAATATTTTCACGTGCTCGTGAGCTGACTTATGATTCTGAATTTGGCTTGATTAAAATATGTTTGCGCTAACAAACATTTTGTATCGATAATTCTTTCGATGATTCATGTGCCGAAATAAAAAAAGAGAAAAAGTTGATAAACTGCTGCCAACCAAGTAAAAAACACCACCGTCGATATGTAAAAAGGTCATTACGTAACTTACCCCTGTGTTCGCAAGCTTTTGTTTTGCATACATTCGAGGAATTACTTGTTTTCGAAATTTTAGTTGCCTTATGGTATGGGGTGAGCATTGCTGAAAAAAAAGTAAAAGTAAAACGAACCTTAATTCATGCGTTTCTTTCTTTAGGCAAAGTTCAGGTTAAAATATACAAAACCAAAGCTCTTATATTCATACTTCAACAACAGACTTGAACATGAAATCATATTAGACGTGCCCCCCTTTTTTTGCAATAAACTGAGCTTTAAAAATGGTGTGACAATAAAGTCCAGACGCGTAGATTGAAGAAGTTAATAGAAAGCCGAGGTCAGTTTTACTTATTGATAGCGAAAGTGATTATTTAGCACAACTTGATGTGTATATTGATTAGACGTTCTCCCGTGCAGAAGATGCTGAAAAATAATTCACCCAATAAAAGCGTATAAATCTGCAACACCAACACAGTTGCATCGCACGACCAAGTAGGTCATCTCCCGCTTCGCTGTTTAGTTACTTTCTTATCTGATAGTCAGCAAGCAGTCGTATGTATTAAGACGCGCATTGTAAATTTCTTTGTATGATAAGCATGTCGACTATTATGGAATAGTGAGGTCTTACTGAAAGCTTGTTAACTCCCTCCAGATGATTGGTTTGTCCTTACGTATAGACGTTATATTTGTTGATGATGTTATGTGAAAGACCGAAACACTGAAAGTTCAACCCGCAAATAGTCTGCTTCATTTCATCTGAAACGCTGAATAGCCCCATGAGCCCTTTATTTCATATAAAAACGCAAATTTCCTAACGCAATCTCGAATATTGGATAGCGCGGATTTGACACTGTATACGAGAGCACACCGCTTCAAAGGGCAGGCGCTTGTCCTGTGCCTGAACGTTCTTCTTATGTCATGTGTCGAATCGAGGATATATCCACCGTTTAAGATTATGAACCAACTATAGCTGAACGACGAACGGTGTTAATCTAGATTTTTTAAACAGTCGATGAAAGCCTGTGTCATTTCATATATTTAACACAGTACACGAATAAAGAATTTGAGGCCACGAGGTCAAGTTTCAGTGCATTCCTGGCCATTGTGTGATCAGTGGCAATGATTCCGCAGACAACGCGGCTTGCACATCGCACCACGAAGAACACACGCTTCCGATTCCTTTGTCAAGGACTGACGCTGCAAAGCAACTTCGTCACCTGGCACGTAGTCTGAGTCTGCAGGAGTGGAACACCCCAAGCATAAGACGTACGAGACTATACCAAATAAGCCCTCGACTGCAACTTCGACCTCCATCCGGACTTCGCCGACGTGAAGCTTCACTTCTTTGTCGTCTTTGGTTGGGGGTTGCCTTCGCAAAAGCATATAGAAGCCTCATCGGATTGACCGACAATGCGGAATGCGACGTCTGCTGCACCAAAGAAGACATCGACCATCTGATATGCCATTGCCCTCGATTTGCCTCTGAAAGACAGAAGCTTTCGGACGCATTGCGAGAATCGGACGATCGGCCACTCTCTGTGCAGATGCTACTGGAACACCGTCATCGCCTTCCGTCGGCTCAAAAAGCAGTCAAAGCTGCCTTGTGCTTTTCGAGGACTACAGGCCTATGTGACCACCTTTAACTTTTGTGTAGTGCCACCGCAGCATACGCAACAGCCGATTGACTGACAATCCTTCTTTTCTCTCTCTCTCTCTTTCTCTTCTCTTTCCTCTCTCTTTCTCATCTTTATGCCCCCTTCCTATTCCCCCAGCGTAGGGTAGCAAACCGGGCATGTGCCTGGTTAACCTCCCTGCCTTCCCTCTTGTTGTTTATCCCCCCCCCCCGCTTTTTTAATATTTAACACTATTCATTTTAATAACAAATAATAATTGTTAACTTTATTAACTAATAGAAATAAGATACTTGAACAACTCAATTTTGAGGACAATGAAGCGTGAGAGTATGATACTGAATTCTCATTAAACTAATAAATGTCATAAACGCCACAAAGTAGGAGGGTAGGAAGCGGAACCCTGGAAGTGATGGCTGTGCGAGGAAGCCGGGTGGAAGGGGTATAAAACTCGAGATTAATGCTGTACAAAACTAAAAGTGGTTTTCATTGGGCCTAAACGTGTCTTGTCGCCCAAGTAATTTCACTTCATTTTCTTTTTGTACCAGTGTGAAGTGCACTACAACACGATTATCACTGGTGTGCTTCACAGGTGCGTTTATGTGAATCCTACGTGCGACGACCTAAGCATGCCGTGCACGCAGTGCAGTGCAATCTCGGTCGCTTCATTAAATGGCTTTCGTTTCATGTAGTTTTTCATAATTATGTGCACAGAATAGTTATGTGTAACTCTGCCGGCCAAAATGATAGCGATCAAAGTGCATTCTACTGCAGCTCTATGAAGAGAAAAAAATGCGCATACGAGCAGCGCCTGAAAAAAAAACAATAAAACTAACTATACCACTGAATTATAGCATACATTTTCGCAAACACGTTTACATCATATGCACATGCATAGTTATGAGCGTGTCCACACCTTTACCATTTTTCAAGAATATCGCGTGAGCATCAATCCCTAGTACATGACAGTCTCTATTGCCGGCGAGAAGCAACTCGTTTAGCGTTGCGATGATCAGAGACACACCGGCATTCGGAATAGACGATAGCACACATAAGGCTTATATCGCGTATGCACTCTACACAGCGTAGCAGACGACACTCGCACACGAGGGGGCTCTAAGCAATTGTGCATCATGTAAAACTTCTGGTTACTTCTCGCATATATTAGGCGTTACCATGTCCTGGAATAAATGCTAGCACGATATTAACAAAAAATAATTAAGGCAGCTTCGCTCCTATAATGCCAAGCTTGAAGGAAGTGCATACTTAGGCGGCTTTTCTCTTCCTTATACCTATTTGCTTGTCTTTCTCTCTATATCTTCCATGTCTATCTTATCTCACTTTATTATTTCTCTTTCTTTCTTTCTTTCGCTTTATATATTTCTTCATCTTTCTTGCTCTCTCTCCCTTTCTTTTTCTCTTTCTTTATATGCTATGCTTTACTCTGTCCCCTCCTCCTCGCCTTCTATTTTATTTCCCACCGACTCGCTGCACTATGCTATAAAAGGCTATTCAATGCACTGCTTGCATGCATGAATAGGCAGTGGTCTTCGAACCATCGCCTTCGAATCGTGGGCACGCGGGCTCGAATTATGCCTCACAAAGAAGTTTTTTTTTTTTTTTAATGAGGACGTCTATCTCTCCCTTTCTCTCTCTCTCTCTTTCTTTCTATTCTCTCTGTCTCTTTCTATGTACTCGTGTTCTCGCGCATCAGGGTGGTCGCATTCCACACCGGACAAGTCGGAGCGCTTGTAAAATGAGCGAAGCAGAAAAGGAAGGTGACGACAAAGTTATCGCGTGGAAGTTCATGATGTCGAAAATTATGTGTCCATGACTAACGGCATGACGAAAAGCACGACAGCTCAGCCGTAAAATTTGCAAGGGCGTACTTACACCAACAGTATGTTTAGGCCAGTTTCAAACCGACGAAACTAAAGCGAGAGCCACGCCTGAACTAAATTCAATGCTCGTAGCTATATATATAAAAAAAAAACTTACCTTCATGTGCCCGTCTCGCTTCGACCAGTATTTGCGACGTCCCGACGCCAAGGATCCATAAAGCAATGATCACCTTTGATTCGATTGTTTTCATTTTCCGCTAATCATTCGTTTCTGAGTGAAGACGGAGGAAAATGAAAAACGTTTCAGTCCAACAAGATCTTCGGCGTTTTGCGGCTGTGACAGCTCACTGTCGCTTTAGATTTTCTTTTTTTCACACTAACGTTGAAACGACTATAGCAGCAAGCTATAAGAATAAAATATTATGCCATTTACACGGTGGCCACGCCGAAGGCCACGTTTCAGAAGTTCGTGTTGACCAGTCACTCTAAAGAACATTCGGACTCTCAAGAGCTCTTGAAGTTCAAACCGAGCGAAGGTGGAGAAATGTCATTGCACCCCAGCTTTCTCGGCCTTCTTGCGCTGAGGCTTAATTTTTTTACCACGATGCCTACAAACTTTGTCTTATGTGTGCCTTGCCAGTCGTCATCGTGGGACTGTTCTGGCTCAAACGTAGGGTTCGTCTCTGCAGATACAGGCAATCATTCGACGGTGTCGGACTCAACAACATTTAGCCGCAATACATTCAGTACATTTCCGTTTATCTTTTTCTCTTTTTTTTTAATGAGCGCTTAATCTTGTCCGGCCAGTGCCAAGTTTTTATTGTTTGTGAATTGCGCTTTTACATCTTTTTACTCTTTCTACACCATGATTTGTTGTAGCTGCTTTTAACCTTAATTTTTACCCGAACGTATTTTTCGAGCATTTACACTGTAACTAAGAATGCATTGACACTGCAATAAATCTGATCTGCTAAAAAAAAACTATGGTATTTGCAGTACTTCAATGCTATCCGAATGACTGGTTTCAATTATTTTCTCAGGTTTTAATGGGAAAACAAATATTGTATCAACTTGGTACTACACTGTACCACGAGACATTCTTCTGGGTAACGGAAACGTCATTGAACACCTGAACTCGGTGCACGAAATTATATTAGTTAAGAAAACTGCTGCAGCTGTGAAATATTTTCAAATCGAAATATATATTATCACGAAAAAAGAAAGAAAAAAGAAAGCTGCACACAAATCAGCCGTTTTCCTCGCGTGAAATCGCTTCAACGAGTACCCCCACTGTTTATGCGACATGCATTGAAAGTGAAATCACGCTGAAGGTTTGTACATTTTGCGTCAGCTTAATGTACGCAAAACTCAGAAGCACGTTCAATTGAATGAGGTCGCAACGTGTCGTATTCGATATAGGATATTGTATTCTACATGTCGTATTTTATTTGATAAAACTAAACGAGAAAATACTGGTTGAATTAGATCATATCACATCGGAGATGCAGATTACGTATAGTGCCATTTACACAAATGTTGAATCTTTTTCTTTTCATTCTTAAGCAGGGTCGTCAGTTCTAAATATGCATTGAATCTTCAATACCTAGTGATGCAGATAAAAATGCATTTTTTTTCTGTAGAGGCTGGTGGGCTTGCCACGGCAACATGTTTCCCAGATTGACACCGTGCACATTTGCATGTGCCCCCGAAGAGTTTGTAGAGGTTATCCTCAGCGGAACACTTGTTGGGAGCAATAACCCCAACTCTTAGTTCTTTCATATTTTCTTTAAACAACATGCATTCATAATTAGCATGGCACCTGACGAATCTTCTTGCTAGGCAACACATGTACAAGAAGCAGTAATCAAAATCCGAGTTACACGCGGAACCTCTGGTTTGTCGATATCGGTGCTAATATATTCGAATCAGACTTTATTTCTCTGAACGTTTTTATACTTTCTTGTACAGCTATGCGTGGCAAATACTCGCTCTTACAAGAGTCTTCCGCCGCTCACGGTGACTCAGAGCATAAGGCGTTGCGTCGCTGGACGTTACGTGGACATATGGCCGCGTTTGAGGCCACCCGCCGTCAAAATGCACGAACAACCGAATGTCACCTGCCGCGGTATCGATGAACATCTACGAATCCCCGCCACACGCCTTCATGGAAACGAATACTGCGCCATGTTTGGTTCGTTGTCAATTTTCAAGTGTTCTCACGTTTTCCTTCTCAGAAAAGAAACTTGACGCTACAGAGAGAACTGCGAGATATGGTCACTCACCCCCAGGTTCTCGTCGGCTAGCGGGTTGAAGAACAGACAGACAAGGCGGCCATGTTCCCGGTCGATCTGACGTCGCCCGTAGACGACGACGTCGTCGTCTCTCGCACTCGTCGTCAAAAGCCGTGGCCTTTTCCGAGTGCAGCTGCTGGCCTCACTGGAGCCGGCGAATGCGCGCTGCGGCGGATTCCCTTTGTGTTCCTTCGCCGGCAGGTCTTCCATCAAAGGAACACGAGGCGGCTCCTTGTCTGTGCGTTCTGCATTGTCGCTTACGGCTTTGTTTTTGCCTCAAAAGCTGCTGGAACACCCTTACGAGTACACATCCTGCACCTGATTGCGTTTAGTTATGAGGTACGCAATAATTATGACCCTTGGTTAGCGGTACCGTGATATTGTAGTCTTTTTCTTTGTATAAGTGAAGCATGAAGGAAATATATTCATGCAAGTATATCGGTATTTGCCAGTTGAATCACCCAGTGAGCCATTGTCTGTCTTTGCTTGTTGTCACTTACATCGATTGTGTCCAAGCCGTTGTTGTAAGGAGAAGAGGTGTTGCGTGTAAAACGAAGTTATTCACAAAAACTATCAGTACGAAAATGCTCAAGTTAAAGTCTGAAAAGCATAAATGAGCTGTTGTAAATGAGTAGCGATGAAGACAACCAGGCTAACGCATCGCGACATCGCAAGCGTCGCACACGAATATGTGAGAGCTGCTCGAAGGTTTGGTAGACTAGCAGTCGGTGCTAAAGGCCCCGACTGACCGACATAGAAGATTTCCGTGGAAAGAGTCAGCATTGTTCTGTACAATGGAATGATGTTGGTAAGAGTAAAGCCAAGCTGTGTCATCAGACTAGGCAGCAAAGGAAGACCTCTGGAATAAACAAAAGAACAAAAGAAAAGAAAATTTCTAAAGTGAAGTATAAGGAATTAAATATTTCGAATGGAAGAACGCTAACAAGGCAATATATGTCTACGTGCTGTCCAGCAGTTTGGCATGGCACCGAAAAATTAAGCAAGCATAATCACGCAGCGCGTATTAACGCAGACAAAAATGAACAACGTCACATAGTCACAAGGAGCTCGTTAGCCCCGCCGCAGTGGTGTAGTGGCTAAGGTTCTCGGCTGCTGACCCGCAGGTCGCGGTATCGAATCCCGGCTGCGGCGGCCGCATTTCCGATGGAGGCGGAAATGTTGCAGGCCCGTGTGCTCAGATTTGGGTGCAGGTTAAAGAACCCTAGTTGGCTGAAATTTTCGGAGCCCTCCACTATGGCGTCTCCCATAATCATATGGTGGTTTTGGGACGTTAAACACAACAAATCAATCAATCACAAGGAGCTCGTTGCACGCATCAGACGAATCCGCCATGTCGTCGTTGCTAACGGACGTCAACATCGTTTCAACATCGTCAACTCGGCTCATATCTACACTAGCGTAAAAGCCCGAATTGAATGGCAGCGCGGCGTCGTGTCGTTCTGCCTTATTTATTATTCTGTTTCTGGGCATGTCTTGACTGGGTTCTACAGTAATCGCTAGCTGACGTCATCCAATGTTTTACTTTCACAGTTGCGCTGTTATTGTCCAGTTTTTTTATTTATTTATTTATTTATTTTATTTATAAATACTGCGATCCTTCAGCTGAAAGATCATGGCAGGGTGGGAAAAAAATGTTCGAGAATCGGTACATACAAAAAAATAATGAAAACACAATAAATCGTACGATTTGAATATACAAGGCGAAGGTTCACAAACGCTTATTTCAACAAATTTTTCGAGTAACATAACACATAATAACGTAACACGTAGAATACGGGTTATAGACTAACACAATAATTACAATAAAACAAATAATACAATGCAATGTGTAGTGATGGTTTAGGCGATGCTGTTTTCAAACAATGACAGTTTCTTCTGTAAAACGACATCATTTGTCAGGCTATTCCAGTCATTAATAGTTCTAGGGAAGAACGAATACTTGTGGCAGTTAATCCGTGAAGGTAAAGGAGTTATCGTTTTACTATGTCGCTTGCGAGTTGCGTAACCGGAAGAATACCGAAGAATGCCTGCATTGTCAACATTTAAATGACCATTTATTAATTGATAGAAAAACTTAAGCCGGCAAGTGCGGTTTCTGTCCACAACGGGTTGCAGACCGCTTTTTACCAATAATTCAGATACGGATGTTCTACCGTAGGAGTTATAAATAAAACGTAAGCCCTTGTTCTGCACTTTTTCTAATTGATTAATGTTACGTTTAGTGAATGGATCCCATATTATTACAGCATATTCCAACATTGGACGAATGAGTGTTTTATATGCCAACATGCGTACAGACGGGGTAGAATATTTTAAGGATCGCTTTAGAAAAAAAAGTTTCCGTAGACATTTACCTGTAGTTATATCGACGTGTTTGTTCCAGTTTAGATCATTAGTTATCCATACTCCAAGGTACTTGTATTCTGCAACTTCTGTAAGATTGACGCTATTTGTGCCGTACTGATAACATAAAGGATTTTTCTTTAGTGTTATTTTCATATAAACAGTTTTGTTGTAATTAATTGACATTTGCCATTCCTGGCACCAAGAGACGACCTTGTTGAATTGATTATTGAGCCTTATCTGATCTCCAGCAGTTGATACCTTCGTGTATAATACACAATCATCAGCATAAAGCTTTACACTTACAGAAAGGTCATTCATTATATCATTTATATATAATAGGAAAAAAAGAGGTCCGAGGACCGAGCCCTGAGGTACGCCTGAATCCACAGGTAGTTTGCTGGAACAACTGTCATTAAATGAAACAAATTGTTGCCTGTTTTCAAGATACGCTCGTATCCATACTATAAGTTTCGGATTTTTCAAGATATATTGCAATTTATGAAGTAATTTTTTATGTGAAACTTTATCAAAGGCCTTTTGGAAGTCCATAAAAATGGCATCTAGCTGTTCACCTTCATTTAGTGCGGTAGCAAAATCATGGATGGTTTCAACCAGCTGTGTAGTGGTAGAATATCCACGTCTAAATCCATGCTGCGCTTTTGTTAGTACTTTGTGTTCATCAAGAAATGTAACAATCTGTTTGTGAATTATGTGCTCGAGAATTTTACAAGCTGTAGAGGTTAACGAAACTGGTCGATAATTCTTTATTTGAGTTTTATCACCTGCTTTGTGTAGAGGCTTAATTCGGGCAATCTTCCAGTCCTCAGGGAGTACACCTTCGTTCAAAGACCTAGTATATAACACACACAAATATTTCGCGCACCACTCTGCGTACCGTTTTAAGAAGGCATTCGGTATCTCATCTGGTCCAACAGATTTCTTAACATCCAGATTTAGCAATAAATTAAAGATACCCTCTTCAGAAATAGTGACATCTGATATTGGTGGTAGGTTCGCATCGAAAGGTGGGAGATGATTATTATCTTTTGTATAGACGCTGTTGAAATAGTTATTAAAGGCCGTACAGACAGCTTTTTCATCACTCTCTAATTTTCCATCTAAAAGAAATACATCGGTAGAGCACGTGCCCTTTCCTCTTTCCAAAATTTTCTTGGACACGTTTTAATAAATGACGGCAATTTTTCGTTAAAATACTTTTCTTTGTCACGAAAAGATTTTTCTTTAATTTCTTCACGTATATTGCAAATAGTTGTTTTTAAATTAGGACTGTTAGCCTTGTTCGACCTTTTTTTTAACCGTTTCAACTTTCGCTTCAGCTGTAACGTCTCTCTTGTTATCCAGGGATTGTGATTCTCTACTTTCTTTGTAATTAAAGGGATAAAACGCTGCACACAATCTTCAATCATTCTCTTAAAGCAAAGCCACAGATCTTCAACGCTACGATTACTTGCATTGAAATGATCATATTCAAAGGCCAGAACATCAATTATAGATTCATCATCTGCTTTTGAAAAATTGGGAAATTTCTTCACCATCCTCTGCTGACTAAGTTCAACTCCCTTTAGCTTTAGTACCACAGCCTTGTGATCCGATATGCCATTTGTGACGCTGCACAACATGCTTTCTTTTATATTGCCACTTACAAGATATATATCTAGGATAGATTTAGTCCCCTGATCTATTCTGGTAGGGTCGGTGACTATTTGCGTCAAATCATATTGAAACATGATATCGGATATTTGAGTATCCGCAGCTTGACATGGGTCTGATATAAACGTTTCCCAATTCATATTTGGCATATTAAAATCTCCCGCTATGATTAATTTATCTTCGGTTTTTACGTGACAATGAAGGTAATCCTTAAGCTTTGCGATAACATCAAGGGAAGCATTTGGTGGCCTGTAAACGACACCAAGAAGATATTTAATATTGCCAATATACACTTTACAGAAGATGCTTTCTATGTCTTGAACGTCTGGCATTTTTACGACACGTGTATTATTCCTAAAAAGAATAGCAACGCCCCCTCCCCTCCCATTTCGATCCTTACGGAACACTCTGTAATTTTTCGGCACAAACTCACTATCAAAAACATCATCTCGTAGCCATGTCTCAGTTAGTAATACAATATCTGGGTCATGTGCTAAAAGCATGCCTTCCAACTTCTCAGCCTTATTAACAATACTGCGGCAATTTACATTTAACACCACTAAGCATCGTTCATCTAGTTTCCCCGAACCTTAATTTGGTTAGATAACTTATATCTTGTATTCTTATTATCATCCCAGCAAAAAAACTTTCCATCAATGCTTATTTTGTCAAAAACTAACTTCACTTTAGATCCACTTGCACGCTCGCGCGACGAACTTTGCCACAACTTTTTTCTGATATCACGTACACGAGCGGAAAAGTCTTCACTTATCGACAGCTCGGTGCCCTTTAGCTTGGAACACCTCTGCAGAATAGCTACCTTGTCTCGGTAATCGAGTATTTTTATAATTACTGGGCGTTTTTTGCCATTCTTTTTTCCCAATCTGTGACATCTTTCTATGCCCCTGACATTCACTCCCAGCTTTCCCTCAAACAAGTCCTTTTTTTATTGTTTCAGTAAGGTCAGCAGTCGTTTCATTAGCTTCTTCCCCTAGGCCAAAAACAATCAAGTTATTTCGTCGACTTCTGTTCTCTAACTCGTCAATTTTTTTGACCGCGAATTCAAAGTCTTTCTCAAGCTGTGTTGCTCTTTGCTTTAAGTCGTTTACATCTGTTTTCAGTTCAATCAAAGGTTTTGGCTGTATTTCGACGGAACTCATCCTTTCAGTCAAGCTAGCAACTTCTTTTTCGATTTTTTCTTGTTTTGATAAGACACTGTTCATCATATCAGTGATGTGTTTTTGTCCTGAAAGAAGCTGCTGCAGTATTTCTTTATCTGAAGGGCCTGGGTTTGCTTCAATATCCCCGCAAACTAACAAATCCACGCCAAAAGCACAAATGCATGAAAAAAAGCTACCAAGTGGGCGTGGCAGCAACACTAAAAAGCGGTTTTCACTGCGGTAACATGGCGTAGGCAAGTAGGAACTAACCTGCACCACAAAGACGAATGGTTTGGTGAGCATTTCGCCCCGAGTGCCGCTGCCTGGCCCACTGAAGTTCGACGGAGGTACGTGGCTTCTTATAGCCGTTGGAAGGTCCGAGGTTGCTGACGTCACCGATGTTGGCGCATGCGTCGGAGTCGGGACTAAGGAAAGGGCGGCTTCTTCGATAAGACAACGGTGACCACGCAGCGGAATCTCGATGCCGTGAAGCTCCTTCCAGCCATGTGATGGGTCTGTCAAAACGGATTTATATTCAGCAGCTTCCGTTCCGAAGATGGTCGCCACAACCTGCACCACAAAGACGAATGGTTTGGTGAGCATTTCGCCCCGAGTGCCGCTGCCTGGCCCACTGAAGTTCGACGGAGGTACGTGGCTTCTTATAGCCGTTGGAAGGTCCGAGGTTGCTGACGTCACCGATGTTGGCGCATGCGTCGGAGTCGGGACTAAGGAAAGGGCGGCTTCTTCGATAAGACAACGGTGACCACGCAGCGGAATCTCGATGCCGTGAAGCTCCTTCCAGCCATGTGATGGGTCTGTCAAAACGGATTTATATTCAGCAGCTTCCGTTCCGAAGATGGTCGCCACAACCTGCACCACAAAGACGAATGGTTTGGTGAGCATTTCGCCCCGAGTGCCGCTGCCTGGCCCACTGAAGTTCGACGGAGGTACGTGGCTTCTTATAGCCGTTGGAAGGTCCGAGGTTGCTGACGTCACCGATGTTGGCGCATGCGTCGGAGTCGGGACTAAGGAAAGGGCGGCTTCTTCGATAAGACAACGGTGACCACGCAGCGGAATCTCGATGCCGTGAAGCTCCTTCCAGCCATGTGATGGGTCTGTCAAAACGGATTTATATTCAGCAGCTTCCGTTCCGAAGATGGTCGCCACAACCTGCACCACAAAGACGAATGGTTTGGTGAGCATTTCGCCCTGAGTGCCGCTGCCTGGCCCACTGAAGTTCGACGGAGGTACGTGGCTTCTTATAGCCGTTGGAAGGTCCGAGGTTGCTGACGTCACCGATGTTGGCGCATGCGTCGGAGTCGGGACTAAGGAAAGGGCGGCTTCTTCGATAAGACAACGGTGACCACGCAGCGGAATCTCGATGCCGTGAAGCTCCTTCCAGCCATGTGATGGGTCTGTCAAAACGGATTTATATTCAGCAGCTTCCGTTCCGAAGATGGTCGCCACAACCTGCACCACAAAGACGAATGGTTTGGTGAGCATTTCGCCCTGAGTGCCGCTGCCTGGCCCACTCAGGTTTTGCAGTGTGTCGCTGATATAAAATGACCGTCATTGTGAACCGACCCGTGCTGAACCGCGCAACCGCTCCGTTCACATAGTTAGCAACATAAGTTGCAACGTGCGCTCTCTAATCGTTGTTTGCCACCCATTTGTTCCCATGTTAATTCTCATGTTACCCATGTTACCAGTGTGGCGCTACGTTCTATGACAGAGCTGTTATGCTCGACGTTTGCGTGTGTCGCAGATATCAAAAGATCGAAGGACAGATTGATTGATTGATTGATTGATTGAGTGATTGATTGATATGTGGCGTCTAACGTCCCCAAACCACCACATGATTATGAGAGACGTCGTAGAGGAAAGCTTCGGAAATTTCGACCACCTGGGTTTTTTTAACGTGCACTCTAATCTGAGCACACGGGCCTACAACATTCCCGCCCCCATCGGAAATGCAGCCGTCGCAGCTGGGATTCGATCCCGCGACCTGCGGGTCAGCAGCCAAGTACCTTATCCACTAGACCACCGCGGCGGGGCGATCGAAGGACACAGAAATAAGTAGAAGAGGATGAAAAATCGAAAAAGAAAGAAGGCTGTAGAGAGCGACTAGAAAGAGAGAAATAAAAAATAACGACATTGAAAGGAGGGAGAGAACAAACGAGAAGAACAAAGACAACAAAAACGGGAAAAAACATATAGAGAAAAATAGGCAAAAAAAAAACAGAGGCGAAAAGAATAAATAAAAAAATGGCAGCATATCCATGGAGTGAATGATGGAGAGTGGGGTGAAGAATTCGTCCGTCCATTCGTTCTTGCTTCCGTCCGTCCATGCGTCCGTCAGTGTGACCGTCCATACGTCCATCAGCCCGTCCGCGCGTGCGTCTGTTCGTGCGTCCGTCCCTGCGTTCGTCCATGCAGCCGCCCCTGCGTCCGTTCATGCGTTCATCCATGCATCTGTCTATGTGTCCGTTCGTCCATCTATTCAACACTCCTAGTACCACCATCTCGCATCTTTTCATCATATATCCCCCATATAGAAGCACCGCCATTCAGCGGACATTCCAAGGACTAAACGAGAGGTGGCACACGCACACTTTCTTACGGTTTGCGCTTCGGGTCCACTTCCCACCTTTAACCACCTCGAGTTCATGGTATATACTAGTTCACTGTATTCATGGCACTGCGACCGAACGCTCGCTAAACCTTTCGAAAACCAAGGAGGTTACGCCCAGCGAGTATGACGTAGCAAACTTTTTCAGTCAGATAGTGCTCAATGTACATGCCATGGCTGCTAATGGGAAATGAGAGGCGGAGAATTTGGCTTTTACTTTCTTACGGCTTGCGCTTCGTATCTACTTCTCATTTTTAACCACCTCGAGTTGATTCGTGGTATATACAAGTTTATTGTATTCATGGCACTGCGGCTCAACGCTCGCTAAACCTTTCTAAAGCTAAGGAGGTTACACCCAGCGAATATAACGTAGCAACCCTTTCTTGTCAGATAGGGCTAAATGTACATGCCAATGGCTGCTAATGGTAATCGCAGCCTGCGCGTTAACTAAAAGCCGAATGCTCCTGTCTCTCATTCCCCATTAGCAGCCATTGACATGTACATTGAGCACTATTTTTTATTGTTCAACAACGCACAGAAGAAGTCTCTCACCGGCACCACCTTGGAGGTCAAAATGTTATACTTGTTACATACTACGGAGGACGAACGGGTGCCGTTATGAGGAGTTTCGCCCGTAAAAGCAAGCATATGTGTAATATGGCAAGGGGTGGAAAATAGTCAGTTAAGAGGGTGAAAGTTCAGCTCAAGCCAGGACCAGAAAGATGCCCACCAGCTCGGCTGTGCCCAGAGTTGCGTTAGTTTGTGCAAGCGCCACTATGTTTTACCCAGGCACTGCTTCATCCATGAAAAAAGAAATACGGGTGAAAAATGAAACCAGAGAACACAAGCGTTTTTCACTTCCTATAGAAATGCAGCGCAGTGCAAGACAAACGACGACGGACGAAATCAAGAGGCACCGTTTCTTTTTTTTCCCCTTTTTGTCGTATTTCGCTGCACCGCAATTCTGATAATTCGAATAATTATTCATGTTTCATCTAGTCCGTAATACTGTTCATTGAATGCCGAGTGTATACTTAAGAATCATCTCGTCGAAAATCTGCTAACAAAATACAGCTCTGTAACAAAATAGTTGCAAACAAAATAGTATCGTCTGCTGCATATATAAGCTGTTTTCATGTCAAGCGTAATATGCCTTACTAGAACAGCCAAGGGAGACATGCGTTCAAATAAGGCAAATAATGCATGTCCTTCTTGCGAAGACGCAGTCGTGGACTCCCTCTCCTGCATAGGCCTGAAGAGGCCTACAGTACTGAATAAATAAACAGTAAATAAATAAAACATTGCGGAGTGCTCCTGCGAACTTTGGGGAACATAAATTTCAGTAGAAAGCCAACAAAGCACGACAAAACCTTGCAGACAGTTGATGTTCAGTGCTCACAAATTTCTCTCAACGGCCTATGAAAAAGTGATTTCCTGGAAGGGGTGTGAACTTACTAAAGACCCTTATAGGGACACTAAAGGTAAAATCAATTTTTCGCGCGTTAGTAAAATATCTTTTCACAAAACGCAAACACCACTCTTACCGCGAGATGATGCGTGGTGAGCGAAAAACTAACAAGAAAATGGGAGTGGTGACGCCACCTTGAAATTGCCGCACCAAATGCCACGCCGCCATGTATTTTGACAGCGTCCACTAGATCACACGTTATTCCTAATCTGTAAAAATAAGCTAAATCGTACCCTGATGGGGCCATAGACATAACATACCCATTTTTAGAATATTTCGGTGAGTCAATGTCCCGAAAATACGGGAAATACAATTAGAAATCCGTGACGTGTAAGCAGAAATTTCTGCGCGAAAATTAAAACTGAGACTTTGACCTTGATTTTCTACTTTATTAGTAAGGATATCATGCTGATTACAATTTACCAAAACAAATTGATTAATTGTTTTACTTTAATGTTCCTGTTATTCTAACGCCTATAATGGAGTACAGTGATGCGCATTGGTGGATGGTGATAGAAAGTGAAAGATAAAAAGAAGCAAAAACAAGAGGCCACCTTCTCGAGACGAGTTGAGTCATTGATTGATTTATTGATTGATTGATTGATTGATTGATTGCTCGATTGACTGTGGAAATTTTGACCATCTGGGGTCCTTTAACGTGCACCCAAACCTGAGCACACGGGCCTACAGCAGTTTCGAGACGAGTGCCCACACCGAGCGCCAGAATAAAGAAACGGTCGAATTAGGAATCGAACCCAGTCCCTCCTGTGCCACTGAAGGTAGATGCTCGACAACTTGACCAGCACTGCGGTTTCAGAGCCCAAAGGGTTGTGACGCATTGAAATATTAAAAATACGTACTTGTACAAAATAGTCCGTAATAAAACCGAAACTAGTATATAGTGAAAGGTTGTTGAAACAGCCAAATATATCTGCACGGACTGATCAGCATGTAAAATTTGAAGATACCTGGACAGGACGAACCTGCATGAAACATTAAAAAATACAATAAAAGGTTGTCGTTCCTGTGACTTCGGCAATGGCAGCAGCAAGCAGTTGCTACGGTGAATGGAAGTTCGAGAGAGCGAAATAGAGCTCTAAGATAACCGAGAGAAACGTGCGAAAAACAACGTGCTGTGAGGGGGTGGGAATGCTAATGCTCGTATAATAGGCCCGAGTCGTGAACGTTCTCTGTACTGTCGCTTGCACAATGGAAGACGGCTGAAGTCACGAGCTTCATGGTGTCGTATTTTTGATAATGGTCGCGTAATTTGTTTTTGTTAGCATGCATGTGTGAAGGCTGCGCAAGCCATCGCGTATATAGTTGTAGTAGTTAGAATAGTAGTTGGGATGTCTGTGGAGTTTGTATGTGTGTTTGTGTGCGTGCGTGCGTGCGTGTGTGTGTGTGTGTGTGTGTGTGTGTGTGTGTGTGTGTGTGTGTGTGTGTGTGTGTGTGTGTGTGTGCGGGGGGGAGGGGGCATTGCATTTGCACTCGCAAATGTGTGAATAAGTGCGGTCACGGTGGAAGAATTACCGATGGTTCAAGACCATAATATTACTACTGTTCGAAAGACAGCTGCTATTCCAAGTACTGGCCGTCTGACCACGTGACCTTTCCTCTCCGATGACGATAGTGGGGTCACAGTCTTCTGTTTATTCTTATCCTTGGTGCAGTCAGGCGGGGGATTACTTTGTAAAATTTGCATTTTTAAGTTCTTTCTCGTGAGATTATCTCGATTTCAACGTTGTGTTACGAGCTATATTGAACTTTTACAGTCAGACTTGGTTGGATACCTTATTTAATAACTGAAAAAATATATAAGTTAGATAATCATGAAAGAGTTACTTTTTGTTACTTTTTTTATCATGAATTCTGCCACAGGTGAGTGTCGGCTTTCCGTTTTGCCTGCTAACTACACACTGTTTGCTGCAGTAAAACTCTCTGCGACTGCAAATTTAGTGCTTATTAGGTAATAAATATTCAATTGCTTCATAACCTTACTTTTCACAATAGCCCCGCCACGGTGGTCTAGTGGCTAAGGTACTCGGCTGCTGACCCGCAGGTCGCGGAATCCAATCCCGGCAGCGGCGGCTGCATTTTCGATGGAGGCGAAAATGCTGTAGGTCCGTGTGCTTAGATTTGGGTGCACGTTAAAGAACCCCACGTGGTCGAAATTTCCGGATACGGCGTCTCTCATAATCATATGGTGGTTTTGGGACGTTAAACCCCACATACTGATCGATTACTTATCACAATATGAGACCCTTGGAAAGATTATAAGCACTAGTGGTGGAGCCAGGTGGTAACAGCCCTCCCCCTTCAACTACTTCTTTTTTTGTTTTGCCATGGAATACACCATTTAAGATGAGGCTTGATTTCGGCTGCCCGTGCGGAATATACTTCAGATAAAAAGTGTAACCCCCTCCCCCGGTTTTCCCACTCTTCTACTAAAAAACAAAAAAAAAATCTGCTATACACCCCTGATGAGCACTTAACTTAAGAAACAAGGTACAAATCATCTTGTATTGATTGATATGTGGGGTTTAACGTCCCAAAACCACCATAGCATATATATATATATATATATATATATATATATATATATATATATATATATATATATATATATATATATATATATATATATATATATATGTTCACTGTTATGATTTAATATAAATGCTGATATTCTTGTTCTGAATGAAACCTTTTTTTTTCTTTTCTCAGGAATGTCAGCTCCAGATGTCTGCACCACACCTGCATGTGTAAGAAGAGGTGGGGATGCTTATTTAGCCTCATTACGCTGACAACCACTAATTAGAACTAATTATTGCGACAGCAGTGGTGACTGTGAAAAGTTCGCTGATTATATGCGTAAATAATCATAAGACATATAATTTGACAACACGTCAGCTTTTCCCGGAATTTTTTTTTATTAAGGGGAAGCCTGAACGACAAAGTAATATACTTAAAAAGCACTTCTCGAAACATGTTTCATCTTCAAAGCGGTGGCGTTTTACTTACCACCGGTCCTCAAAAAAAGTAAAAAGCAACCGTTACTACAACAAATAGCCGGCAACGTTAACGCAGCTGAACAACATTCCCTAGATGCCGCAAAGGAACTGAAAGCAGACATGTAGGGGAAAAAAAAGCAGGTTAGGATGAGCTGCATCCTGACGCAGTTTTCCATCAACGTTAGTGGAGCTTAAACGCCCTGTATACCTATACATCCGATGTCAGTCTTAGTTCCACTGGGGCCTCGCCAAAACCTCTCCCTCGAAACAAGCAAAAGTGTCTTTTTAGCAAATGGTACTGTTACGCTAGCGATTGTTAGCTTAGTGCCCGTGTTTAACTCAGAGTTGTCACTTGGCATACACGGGCATTAAGCTCATTTCACTCAAGGCAAGGCTGGCTACATTACATGGCACTGCATGTCAGAGGTGGCGTTAGCTGTTGAGCTCTACATTAATCTACCCTATGCTCCGCGAAGGGCTGGTTAGTGTTTAGAACAAATCTTTGACGATTTTGAGTATGCGATGTACTTTTTTATGGGAGAGCTTTGAGCTGTCCCGATATGAAAAGGAACTATGCAAAAAAAAAAAAAGAAGTTTCGGCACGAGGCCGAAGCAATGAATGTAGTAGTAACCCATCGGATTGTTATACGAAGTAAAGCTGGCAGATTTAGAAACCATACGAAAAGTGTTGAACACAGTTGAATGCGAGTTGAGTGTTTCTCGCACGCGCATCAGTGCATTCTTCCTGTGTATGGGCACGTACGAGAGTGCGACTAGGATCTCGTTGGAGCTGTTCCGGAGGTGTCCGTACGACACGCGGTGACATCACAAAGGCCAAACTGCGTACAGCATTTTCGCCAGCGTTTGTCCGGCATTTCCTTTCTTGGCGTCAGTCGACGTGAACGATACCTGGGAAGGTAGCGAAAAGTACATTTCCAATGCACTTCACCTAAACGTCCGCCTCAGATTGTCCCAGACAATGCAGCGTGGACGTCAATGCCGGAATCAGCCGATGATGGCTGGATAAGCTTGCTTGCTTGCTTTTTCCTTGATATATGGCTCCCACCCACTGCTGGGAGTGTTTCGGTGGAACTAGCTGTCTCATTTTTCAAGTTGCATAACTACAAGCGAGACATGCATGCGTTGTTGAAGAATGTTTCCTTTAAGTCCATTGACGTTAAACCAGTGGTAAATGATGCAATATATATATATATATATATATATATATATATATATATATATATATATATATATATATATATATATATATATATATATATATATATATATATATATATATATATTTATACATGACTGCTATCGCAATAAAAACAAGAAGAAATGTTCGACGGTTCAGAGCAAGGTGTATTCTACTATGGGAGAGCGATATGCAGTCCCAGCTTAATGAAGTACGTAACACTGTGTTCAGAAAAAGTGGTTAATGATTTAGAGTTCCGGGTGCTCTACTATAGAAGAGCACAGAGCAGTCTCTTCGGCCTCACGCTTGATGAGTCCGTTTTGACAAAAAGTACGCCGTGAATGAGATCACGACGATGCCGCGAAGACGACGCGTGGTAGGCCATTGGTTCAGCCGACAGTAGGACTACACCGCATGCCTGTGTGTTGTGTTTAGAAAAAGTGTGTAACGATTTCGAGTACTTCGTACTAAACTGTGGGACAGCCATCACTATTCATGTCTATTCAAGAATGGCTTCACGCGTTAATAAAATCTAAGCCTACTGTGTTTAGAAAAAGTGGGTAACTGTATTCTACTATGGGAGAGCAGAAAGCCGTCCCGTGCACCTCACACTTGAAGAGGCCCAGTTGACAAAACTTGTGTGTTTAGAAAAAGTAGTTAACGATTCAGAGTAATAGGTACTCTACTATGGGAGAGCATAAAGCCGTCCCGGATTATAAAGGAAATATTGTTGGTAATACAGCCGTGAACCAATTTAAACTATAGTTGATTTTCACCGTGCAGACACGCGTTTTTGTCTCTGCTTTCAGAACAAAAAAATTTAACTCGCAGCGAAATTGCAGCGAATATTAGAAAATTATTTTCAAGGAAACGTAGTATTGTAGGTAGGACGATGAACTTTTAGTTACTATAACGCGTAGCATTGAATTAGCAGCTCAAGTACACTTATAGTTACAACAAAATTGATGCAGCAGGTTTCTGCAGGTGCAGTTGAATGGCAGGCGCACCGCAGTTCTGCAGGAGAATCTTGTGTGTGAATGATTTTAAATGAAATGAAGAGAAAAGTGAGCCCCGTAACTGTCTCTCAGGGGGGAGGACACCTCAACGGTAGTTCACGAGGGGTAGGGGTAAAGGAGGTAATAAAAGGATAGGATTAAAAAGTAAAAAGATCCGGAGAGGAAAGAGAGAGCGAGGCGCAGGGACAGTGAACGACGGAAGGAGAAGATAGGAAAGATGGACACGGTCGCAGGAGTCCGAGGACGGGGCACCACTCGGCGAGAGCTCTTGTCGGCGTCAGGAGATGGCGTAGGGGAAGCTCAGTCGGCCAGAGCTGCGCCGTCGTCGGAGATCGCGGGGGCCCAACCTGTCGCCGCGAAATCCAGAGAGCGAGTGAATCTTGTGTTGGATCTTATGATGCAACGGTCTGTAGTGTTTCCTGCGCACATTGTCATAATGATTGACACAGTGTTCATTGTGATTTCCAGGTGCTGAAGTCAAATCAAACATGAACACAAGCGTTGACCCGTGCGATAACTTCTATAAGTTTGCCTGCGGTGGGTGGACATCGAGAGAAGAGGTGCCTGAGTACGCCTCAGTGTACGGCCAATTTCAAGCGCTGAACAAGGCCGTGATGTACAACATCTCACGTAAGGCAGAGTCTTCTATGTTGTTTTATTTTGCTTGCAGGGAAGAGGCTGATGTACAGTCGCAAGCAATAGAAGGTGGAACAGTGACATTACATTTTGAAAGACGTAACGGCTAAACGCAGTTGGCAAGCACAAGCACGCTCATGCAATTCAATGCTCAATCGGAAAAGTATTATTTGTCATAATATACACCACGTCTGCATAATTATATTAGAAATAATGATTGATCAGACACTAATTTGGTGTCCATCCCTTTTGATATTGATCATTACTGTGCATTGCACCCGGGCTACTTCATTTTTATACGTTTTACAGTATAAAAATAAAAAAGCAACGCTCACCCTAAATTAAAAGTAGTGGAAAATAAAAACAAATGGCGAACTCACCAACTTGTCTGAGTTCTGCTGGGGGTCATAGAATTGAGAACGTTGGTTGCATTTTCCTGTGATGCCCAAATACGCAAATGAAAGAAGAAAGAGGGGAAAAAATACAAGGGCATCCGAACAAGCGCCCCTTTACATTACGAAAGTTACTTCAAACGTTGCATGTGTTGGTTCAGCCAAGGCAAATATGTTAAACTACTTCTTAGTGGAAACTAAACTATAGATAAGTGTTTGTGATGGACAGCCTTGTGCAATTATGTATTAGGTGGTTCCTTATACCGTATGTGGTGTATATACCTTGGACAATATGTCTCCACGCAAGCGTTGTATTGCTAGTTGAACTCTTGCCATCGAACTTTCCGTTGCCATGCTGTTTCCGTTATTTGTCTCACAGACATCTTATTCGCTGAGTATATACTGGAACGCAACTGCTGCTCGTTTTGATATGAACGTAGAAAATCGGGTGGGGCGGAGGGGTGGTTTCCCCTCCGCGAAGTTCTTCAATATTACGCGAGTATACGCGCACACGCACACACACAAACGCACGCACGATCGTACAAAAGATAAGGTCGACCCCCCTCCCCCTTACGTCCACCGCGGTGGAGCAGCAGTAAAGGTGCTTGGCTGCTGAACCGCAGGTCGCGGGTTCGATTCCAGCCGTGGAGGTCGAATTTTGATGGAGGCGTAATGTTTGAGGCCTGTGTATTGTGCGATGGCAGCGCACCTTAAAGAACACCACATGGTCGAAATTGCCGGTTCTCTCCACTATACGGCGTCTGTCGTAGTCATGTCGGGGTTTTGGGACGTAAAACCCCAAATAATAATAATAATAATAATAATAATAATAATAATAATAATAATAATAATAATAATAATAATAATAATAATAATAATAATAATAATAATAATAATAATAATAATAATAATAATAATAATAATAATAATAATCCCTCCCCCATCTCCCTCTTCCGAAAAAGTTACTGGCTACACCCCTGATAATTAGCAAATGCATTTTGTTCTATTTACAGCTGTATAGTGTTTTCCCCCAACTCATTCCACAAGCTCGTAGGATAAAACAAAGAAGCTAAAGATGCTTTCTGCCTGTAGCTGTGCGCGTGTGTCTGTGTGTGCGTGCGTGCTTGTGTTTGTGTGTGTGATCACTTTAATTTGGGACTTCGAAACGCGGGTAACTCGAATGTATACCGACTTCCAGATATTCTATCGAGGTCCTACGAAAACCCTGATCCGATCTTGAGCTCCTTGTACAAGGGTCACTCTGCCTGCATGCTCGGGGGTGAGTAAGGCGCCTCGTTGCACAATTGCATGATTTGATGCGCAAGTTTGTGTGTTGCTTTTGCCGCGTCAAACTGTACAGGACAGTTACATGTCACGTTGGTGAATGTTGAATTGTAATTAAGGGTTGTATGATTTGGGTCCGTTACGACGCCGCGGTGGTCTAGTGGCTAAGGTACTCGGCTGCTGACCCGCAGGTCGCGGGTTCGATTCCCGGCTGCGGCGGCTGCATTTCCGATGGAGGCGGAAATGTTGTAGGCCGGTGTGCTCAGATTTGGGCCCACGTTAAAGAACCCCAGGTGGTCGAAATTTCCGGAGCCCTCCACTACGGCGTCTCTCATAATCAAATGGTGGTTTTGGGACGTTAAACCCCACAAATCAATAACTCGATTTGGGTCCGTTGATGCGCACTCTTAAAAAGACAAGTAAGGGTCCTTTGACTTTCTTTAGAGAGTCCTGACTTGCCGCATATACGACTCCCTTTAAACAGACGCGTCAACTCCCCTCTGAGAGTCGTGTGACCTACAAGAGAGTTAACGGGCCTCTTTCAAGAGTCTCTTTATGCGCGTAGTCGGGACTCGATCACTCAGAGGAGTAGCGCACATACTCTTCTTTTTTTTAGAGGGTAGGGATCCATCACACCATTTTATATATTACCGTTCACTCATTTAGGCGAGTTCCGACTTGCCGAACATACTCCTCTTTCAAAATGCCCGTTCACTCTTTTTAGGACATCGCCATAGACTCTTCGAGAGTCACACAAGAGGCATGACTCACAAAGAGAGTTAACCTGTATCTTTAAAGAGTGTTATACGTGCGGCAAGTCAGGATTCGTCAATACCAGCAAAGTGAATTCGCTTTTTTTTTACTTCTACACTGTGATTCGTTAAAGGGGACCGAGAACCAAGTTTTATGGTATACATGTTTAAGCGCAACCGAAAACTTACAGATTAGAGTGTCTAATCACGAAATGCTAACGTTGTAAACGTGAAACAATCATAATCAGAGTATTTCTCATCAACATAATCAGACGAACAATCATAATCAGAGTATTTTTAAGCGCTTGTCTGTGTCCTCTCTGAGTGTGTGTAATTTTTTGTGCTTGTCTCATCATGAAGCATTACCAACACGCCCAACTGGCAGTCATCCTTAGAGTATTTCTATAAGAGGTCAATGCGTTGTCGGGTACTCATGTGACAATACGAGCTACAGACAGTGAGCACAAGAGTGGTTCGTGTTCCAACGTGATAGCTTGTGCTGCTGCTGACATGGTTTACTGGCTTCCGCGAAAACAACGCCGTTTCTCACCATGCAAGTCCTTTTACACCGTAAATAGCAAAGAACAGAGGGAGAATGGATAATATTACACGCCATAATTTCGAGGATCAAATATGACGCGCACGACAGCGTCACACTATACGTGAATACCCACAGCAAAGGGATCGACTTCATAATTGAGGTACAAAGCTCTTTCGCTAGGCTGCTTGCCATACCAGTTTTTTTTTTCTTACTTTTAAATGACGCTGGAATCTGTCAATATATTTCATTTTCTTTTGACCAGGATCCAATCGCACGTTTTGGTCAGTGGTTGATCCCTTTGAGCACATTCTCTACCTTCAGTATGCCAATTCGCACTAAGCTCTTGTAACCACTCTTCTTTGAAATGACACACCATGCATGAAATCCCGGGCTGCGACTTTCTCACATGCGTTAGTTTATGGATACAAAGATAACACGAACCAGACATACAAAGGTTTTCCATATGCGAAAATTAGAAGCTCGCTATAAGCATGAATAACGTTTTCACTTGTAAAGTCAAGAGTCCTGTTAATGCTAACCGTTATCGAATGATGTCATAGGGTACGTGCAGAGCAGCAAAGATGCTGTTAACTTGAGAAACACTCTGTTAGCCGCAGGTTTTGAACGTCGGTATTGGCATAATCGTCAACATTCTATCCCTCTGTGAATTTCCCGCGATATGAAGATGACCTGTACTTAGAAGAATTCTGGCCAGGCTACGTGTTGTAGCTGGATAAACCACCTAAAGATGTCACTACCAGTCTGTGGCTGTACTTTTATGTGTTCTTTTTTTTATTTAAAATCATTTCGCAAGAACAGCATTGCAGGAAAATACAAGAACCAATAGAAGGACATGACGCGGACCCTTCTGTATCCCTGTTGTTTTAGAGCGAAAGCTGTTGTGAGATCACAACTCTGCTCTCGCACAGCGCCGTAGTTGTCCGCTGCCGCCACCAGTTTCCGTAATCACATCGCGCCAAATTAGCAAAAAAACTGTACTAATCATACTGTGGAGCTTGAACCCGTGTCCACTGGGTGCTGGCCCAGTATTCTACCAATGAGCCACGCTGGGGCTTGGGACTCGTTGGCAAGCTTGCCGTAGGCAGGCTTGATGTCGGGAAAGCAATCGCGTTAACACAACTTATACAGCGCTTTAAAACAGCAAAAGAACAAGCAGTCGTCGCGCAATGCGAATAGCGTAACGAGTGGGCCGTCCAATGCTCCAATACATTACAAAAGCTTATTTTTGTTCAGCTATTAACTGTGGCGCATACCTACTTCAGGCATAATTCCTCATCGTTGTTAGCCACTGCATGAACAATTGGCACAAAATTCTTTGCAAGTGTTTAGCGGATACCGCGCTTCTCAGGGAATGACGAAAAATAGCATAGCGACTGCCAGCCTACCACCCTAGAATTTCATTATTAACACCGTAGTGGTCATCAAGCAAGTGTACTTGCGGCAGTTACCCAATGAGTGTTTAGAAAAGGCTCTGAAAGGCCACTCTTCTAGCTTTCGCTGTGACTGTGCTGCGCCTTCCACGCAGGCCTGGCGTTTTTTTATTTTCAGCATTGTTGTTTCATGTAGTTACTTAGACTGGTTGCTATTGCATTCCTAAAAGACACACTTTTTTGTGTGCAATGCGTTTCAGGAAAAAAAAATGAGATAGGACAGATCACATCCTATTGCGTTCTATCTCAATTTATTGTGAAACGTTACGTGCATAAAAAAAGAGGGGGTTTTCTTTAAGAATTTTCAAATACGCTTCCGCACGTGACTCAAGCTTCGCGTGTAAAGCGAGGGTTTTCATCTCAATTATTCGCATTGACTTCAGCAACTCGAGCACAAAAGCGTGCCCAGAGTTTCCCATTATTGGAAGACGGGGGGGGGGGGGGGGGAGTGCTTCCTTCTCTTGCGGGTCGGGTCCGAAATATATCCTTCACAACGAATGAAAAAGAAATGAAAATGATGCTACGAAGTGCTTCTCCTAGTGGCCGTCCTTTGGTTGCTTGGCTTGTTACCGGGTGTAAAGATGGGAACGAAACAGTTCTTTGGAATGCAGCATCAGGGTCTTTTGGCTGCCGTCAAGGTTAACAATGTCTGTGGCCTTCCTGTTCTTTAAATAATGACGAGACAAGTGCAATTGAATCATTGTATATAGGGCAGACTTTGCTCGCCTTTTTTAGGTTTTATGGGCAAAAGTGCCCTTCATCCTCTTCCCCTCCATCCCTGTGCACGCACCTCTATATGGTCTCGAGGTACGATATACAAGCCGGGCTTGCTTCACGTGCTGAAACCTGTTTGAGTAACTTTACAAGTTGACTGGCCGCATTGTGAACAAATAATTCGCGTATGAAAGCCGGAACTTGATTTCTTTTTAAATCTTCATTTGGTCGTCGTGCCTTCGTTTTTCATGCTTCATTCCGAGCAGACGGACTTCCGTCGCACTCTCGATTTCATCCGTGCTATAACAAGACGTCTTCTTGCGATGTTTAGGCAGCGGTGTAGGCAGAGACAATGAAGATGGTTGGAACAGGGTGTTACAGAAAATCGGAGTCGAAGAGTGGCCCAACGGTGCGGGTGACGTCACAATCCCGCTGTGGAGTAAGCTGCTCGGCGACCTAATGACCACGTTTAACCACAAGCCAATCGTCTACGTCGACGTCAAGTGGAATCGCGCCATGAAGAAAAACGTCATACACGTAAGCAACCATGCCTGTGCGTTGAAAAATTCCACAGTCCTTATTTATTTACCTTAGACCGTCTTTTGTTTTTCTTCTCGGTCGTGAAACCTCACCTGGCTACACTCCACCTCCATGATGAGCAGCCCACTATTGACCATATGGTGACGTCACTTCACGTGGCATCATGAAGTCATAGTGACGTCATAATGTCATAAATTTTGGCAGTCTGTGACGTCATGATGACAGTATGGTGCCGCCAACATGTGATGATAATTTTTTTCGCGATCGTGTTGTAGGCGACGTAAAATTTCTTGTTCGACAAGGCATCTAACGCTTTCACCTTAATACCACCTCACGTTCTTCTTGTTTGTGTCGGTGTCCTTTTACGTAGCACTCATCTTACTGCACGGGGTCCTGAAAAAAAGGGGTGACAGTTGTTCTCCGCTCAAAAAAGGTTGGTGAAATGTTGTTCAAAACAAAAGCTTACATGAATTCATTTTAGCTTCCCCCGTAGAATCCGAGATTAGAACCACCTACCCAGAGAAACAATCGAATGCGCTTCTGTTTTCGCTTTCATTACCGCACTTCAAAGTGAGAAATGATAGTGCCGTTATAACCAGTAGTGTATTCAACTTGTTATAAAAGCGCCACCATTATTTTTTTTTAGTTTTCATTATAAACGCAGTTCGTTAGCGAGCTCGTTTCGCAGAAATGCAGGTGTGGGCGTCAGCGTCGTTGGTTGTAAGAGAAAACTCATCATTTATGCGTTAACCCGACGTGATGGCTGTATCAAAGGACTACATATGTAATGTTTATAAAATTGGGTGGGCAGCACTGCAACCACTACTGACGTTTCACGAAGATAAGCGCCTATTTGAAAAATATTTCCAACACCTGGCGTAGCTCTGTGGTAACATGCTCCATTTCCAAGCAGAATTCTCTGGTTTGATTCCATCTGGAACCCTGGCATTTATTATTTGCATTCATCGGGTTCACGCTACCTATTTCCGGTATTTCTTAACCCTCGCGCGTTAAAGTTGCCCATGTGTGTTCTTGTCGTTCCTTAGTAGATACTAAGGGTCAATCACCTTTGACACATACCCGCATACCAGCCTGACACATCCTCGCCCGTGGGTCTGTACCACTGTCTGGCAAAAATTACGTATATGATAAACGTACGCGACGGGATTGGGACATTATTCCTGTCTTGATCATACCCTCCCATGCTAATTTTGGTTCACCCCATGTTAAAGGAATGACCACGAGAGCACCCAAACGTAAGCGGCAGGTAGATAGATACGCTAAAAGTCGCCTAAGTTCCCTAAGAAATGCTTCGCATTTAAAATCGTGGAGCAGAGTGGGGACCGAACCAGGGTTGCTTGGGTTTAATTGGGGCTCGAACTAGGGTTGTTTGCGTGGTAAGCAGATGTTATACCACAGGGCCACGCCTCTTTTTTTTTTCTTTATTACCGGTTTCGCACAAGGTAAACATATCAATATGTCACTGTAAACAGTAACATACAAACAGAACTGATGACAAAAAAGCCTCTGCTTGTGAAAACAGGGAAAAGAACTACTTCTGCTTGGAAATGCAGTGGAAGTAACTCTCATGCTTCACAAACACACGCATCCTGTATACATTCTTCACAATGCAACATGAAATATTGCAGCAATAATGCGTGGTACAAGCGTCCATTGCCAACAGGCGTCAGAATATGTGATTATCATAATGGCTCGGTGGTTGGAAGCAGGGTCTCCACTACAAAAGGCACACGCGCTACTGCGCCCGTTCCCTTAAGGCCGCGTAGTGGGTGCATAGCAAATTCGAAAAGTTTTCACGCACTAAGTGTTTGAAGTGCGCACTAGAAACAAGATGTCGCTATCGGGTTCAACTCCCAAAGGCGAAGCTTTAGGGTCCCCAAATTTTTCATGTTTTCTTTTTTTTAGTTACATTCTTTGATTGTGTTGAAATATCAGTGCACTCAACAGACGCCTTTTTTTTATTTTCGCTCTTTCATTGAAAGTGTTGAATAATGCATATTGTAAACTTGTCACTACTTGTTTTGCTATGCAGAATGTTTCGTATATTTGTGTGTAGCACCTGGCGTATTTGTCTCACTAGTTGACTTTTTCTGACGTTGTGTAAGTCCTTTATTGTTGAAGTGAACTTGTATACACAGTATAACCCATCCACTCCTGCTTAAGGCCTGAAAATTCCGGCCAGTAGTACTTAATAAATGAAATATTAAATAAACAATTAAATAAACAAACAAACAAACAAACAAATAAATAAATAAAATATGTCAAGATGTTGAGAAATTCAGCTTGTAGTTTTAACATTACATGAGGTTCACCCAGGGTTCACGTCGTCTCCGTTAAAGAAAGGTTCTTTAAGGAATATTTCCTAAATGGTCTCTGGACCATGAACAGTCCAGGAAAACTTCAAAACAGGCCTAAGTAATACAAGATTCAAAACACATGGACCGAATACTGTATATGTCTTCTGACATATGCGGTACAATGAAAGCTGAATCACAGTAAATCAGTTTTCTTCTTATTTTTGAGAGATGGGCTTTCCACTAAGCCGATCATTGCTCCATAACACGTGAACAGTAATTATCATTATCTCTCACTTTCTTCGTCTCCTGCTTCGCCGTCATAACGCAGGCGTCTGTTTGACCGACATCCGGGATCGGCGAGGGAACAAGTACACAAGGAGAGAGAGAGAAAAGAAAGAGATAGAAAGAAATAATTGCCGAGGTGGGATTCGAACACCAGCGTACCCTCGATCAGATGGCGAACATCGAAACCAATCGCTATAGAGGCACGCCAACAGAGCAGAGCAGAGCGCATAGCCTTGCATAGCATTGAACAGCGAGGGGATGTGAAAAGGAAGGCGGTATGAGGAGAAGGTAAAGGGTTGGGGGTGAGAGTAAATAGTAGTATGGAAGGAATGAGGAGAGAGATAAAGGTGGGAAAAAAAAGACAGAGAGAAACAGAATCAGATAAAGAAATAGAAAGAGAGAAATCGGAGGCAAGTGAACTATAGAAAGAGAGAGAGAAAAAAGAAACAAATAAAAGGAGGAACTAAAGGATGATAGAAAGAGCAAAAAAAAGAAAAAAATGTTTCAATGAAGAAAGACTCAGAAGCATGTCGTGCAGTGGATGTATTTTTCCCTCAGCACTAAGGCGACTTCCGACATAACCCACCGCATTCTAATTGCTCTATTGAATGTTTAATGCAGAAACGCAAACGAATAAATAAATAAATTCATGCTAAGTTAACTATAGAGGCTAACATCGGTCAGTCGATTCACCATAACACGTCGCTCTGGAATTCTGCGTCGTTTAATTATCCGACGATTTATTCGCCCGTCTAAACGGAGCATATAGACTGAGATGATCGTAGGAAAGTGAACTGTATGGCCACAGTAAACGAGGTGATAAAACTTTTTACTTTGCTCGTCCACGGCATGACTCGACGGAACTCAGCTACTTCGTGTTGGCCAGTTCTCTCAAACAGCAATCCGTCCCGTCAAGCTAAACCTGCAGCGTCAACACAACTAAATTCCATTGTATACAGTCCGCGCCACAACCATCATATATATATGCAGGGCCGGTCACAGTGGGGAATTCGATATTAACGTCAACAACCCGAGGCTGTTGTTATATTTAGGTGCAGTTTCCTTTTCCACGTTTCATCTTCGTCAAAGAGCGAGCGCCGTGGCTGGTGATCGAGCGGACTCCCTCGTGATCATGATCTCGCAACGTGGCGACTGCCAGCCATCGATGGTCCGGCTCAAGGCGTGCACACTTATACCGAATATCATATATTTCGAATATTGTATACTGTCCATGCCTTAAGCACGGTCATCCAGAGGGGTGGGCGCCTCTCCGGACGCCTACGCAGTAGCAATAAGCATTACAGCTTGATTAGCACGCTTATGTCCCACGTTGCTTTGTTAACTGGCCCTCATCGCCAATTTTGCACGTTGCACATTAGTAGTGACTAATCTTGACGGTCATGTCGGTCATGTCGTGCCAGTGGAAGAATATTCAGGGGATTCCGGTTCTTCATTCTCCCTTCCCCCCTGCGAATGCCTCCCCCCCTCGCAAAATGTCATGCGGACACCGCCTGGCGTTTGCCATTGGTGTGATCGCTATAGCAATAATGGTTCTAACTGAAGTAAGGCACTGTGCAGTCAAGTTTTCCAATCTGACTGCAGCGCCAAAACGCATAGCCTGGCGGATGAAAAAAGCAACTTTGAGACGGGGTCGCTCAAAATTATAGTGAACTATCATATTCTAGTTCACTATAGTAAAAATGGTACCCGATGCACAGGTCTCGTGCCCTGAATCATTGGGTGGATTGTGGCCACGCTACCATAGCCGGGCTGCACGGGGGGCGCGTGAACGATTATATTTTCTGCGTGCTTCTAGCGGCTAATGTCAGCGACTTCGAAACGGGGAGCACGAGCAACGCAGCTCCCTGTGGTCACTGGTCGGTGCCTTTTGAAGGGAGAAGTTACTCGGAGCGTTAACTCAGCATTGCCAAACCTTCCTCGCAGATTTGTCCTGGATCACTACCTACGAAGAAAGAACACCTGCCCTCATACTTCTATAAAACATACATTCTCGAAGTTGCATACAAGCTCAGCTCGACCACCCTAGAAGAACGACGAGTCGTTCGCGCTGTGGATGAGATAATACAGTTTGAACAAAACTTGGCTGAGGTGAGTACTTCCGTTTGTTTTAGGGGCAAAGCTCTTTAGGGCCTGGTTCGTTCCCCCCTCCATTTGCAGTTCGTACGTATGTATCCTTCTCTACATTATGAATTGCTCGCCAGATGGCATTGTGTGTATATATCCTTGTGTGCAATGTATTCGATTTGAGAAGTGATTGAGAGAAATGGGGGAGGAGCGTTGGGCTAGGAAGGTTTTCAGCTACTTGTGCATGAAGAATGTCGACACAAAATGGAGGAAGCGAACTAGTAATTGACTGGTAAATACTTAGAAAACAGCAGGTGGCCAAACCAAAAATAAATATTGGTTAAGAAGAAATTGAAGTAAACGGAGACTGACATGTGAAGAATTGGCACGATTAAGAAGTCCGCACTAGAGATCTATCGAACTTTTAAGCAGGAAATTGCCAAGGAAAGGATCTAGGATAATACTCGGGTAGTTCTCTATTGTTTGAGGCCAGGACGGGAGTATTGCGAACCAAGACATATCGGGCCAAATACGAAGGGGTAGACACAGTATGCAGTGCGTGTGGAGAGGAGGAGGAAACTGCCGGACACTTGATAATGTTCTGTAAAGGGCTTCACCCTATAGTTCAGGAAATGATGGCGCAGAGTTTTTCAAAGCACTGGGGTTTAGGGACAGGGAGGGCAAAATAGACTTTAAGCGGGTAAAATTAACTAGAAGGTTATCTGATTGGTGGCTAAAGTGAAGGCACGAGTGAAAATTAAACCCTTCACTGCAAAGTACCAGTCCTCAACTTCACTAAAGAGGAAAAAAAAAGATAAATCTAGTGGTTAGTTCACCAAGTATTACGGCTAGGTGGTGTTAGCCGCCGCCCGATCTAAAGGGTACAGTCACATCCATCCATCCATCCATCCATCCATCCATCCATCCATCCATCCATCCATCCATCCATCCATCCATCCATCCATCCATCCATCCATCCATCCATCCATCCATCCATCCATCCATCCTTGGAAATATTATCACTAGATGGCGTTAGTGGTTTTCGTATATAGTTGACGATTAGAGGGTATCACGGTGTAAGGATACAGAGGATTGATGGCGCTGTGATCGGGTTCTCCGTATAAGCGAAAAATTCACAGCTTATCCACGGAGTGAATGATGATGAGTAGGGCGAAGCGTGCGTCCGTCAGTCTGCCCGATGCGTGCTTTAGTGGGATGGGAGCGGCGACGGACGGACAGACAGACGGACAGATGAACGCTTCTCTCCACTCATTGTCTTCACTCCGTAGATATGCTGTGAATTTTTCGCTTATACGGAGAACCCGGGTTCACTCAACATATTTGGTAGACGATTGAAAAAAAAAAAACGTCCTCAAGCGTTCTTGGTCGCTTGAAAGGAATATTTTGGTGTTATTTAGATGCGATACTCTCATGGTCGAGCTCAATCCGGTTGCGGCATCACCACCCTTTCTGCTCATGCGCGTCCCTTCTCCCTCTACGTCCTCTCCTACACTCCCCCTTTCTCGTCTCATATTGCCGACGCAGAAAGCGTCTGCCGGTCTGCGCTCCCTCCCCCTCTCTCTCCTTCCCGGGGTGCTATGGGTGAATAGCAAAACGGCGCGTCGTCTGCTACGCTACTTCCGGTTTGAGGCCTATCCATTTGCTGCTTCAAGGTGCCTGCTGCACAATGTAATCGAGGGGAACACGTGCAATTTGTGACGTTTTTGTTGCCACTCATTCAATTATTGCATTCAATTGTTTTTTTTTGTGAATGAATACATGATATTTCGCGCATTTCAGAGAATGAAGCGAGACGTGGACATGGGCAAAAACGAGGAACGTTGAAAGATGGGGTTCGAGCACAGCGTGCGATTATTCTTTGAAACACGCAGTAATATTTTGCGGGATCACCTTGATTTAGTATATTCAAGCGCATACACGTACCGATACCACTTTAGGATCACTCACACATGTGTTCACATGATGTCATATGTCAATATACGTACGTTGTCTACGTATGTGCGCGTACTTTGCGTAATGAAGTGTGCCGATATAGTATATTTCTATTGAACAATCTGCATCGCTAACTGTCTGTCAAATTGATTGAAACAGGTGAGTGCATAAAATAATGGTATCGAGGAACGTAAAACGATTGAAGTCGCTTTTAAAGAAACGAGTAGCATGGTATGGAGTCTCTATTATGTCAGACTTGCAAGCTTGTAGTGCCGATAGGTCGTGTTATACTCCGACTCATAGCCTTAAAGGCTATCTTGCACAACTGCACGATGAGTGCGGATAATTTTGCATGAATTGAAAAAGATTGTTCGAGTGTGTGATGGACGACACCCCATCTAAAGAGATATTTGAAGCCGCAAAAAAAAAAAGAGCCAGAGAACTGCGAGCACGTTTCATTTATATTGTTCGAAACACATTACTACGACCATTTGCTACATGGAGTCCGAAATGGTATCTTTGCAACCAAAAAGTAAATAAATCATTTTACGGGTACGTAGGCAACGCGAAAACAAATGAACGGGTATTTCGTGATCCTATAATGTGCAGAAAATCATTGTATGTGACAAAACATGCGTGATGATAACCTTTGCTGCAAAACAACAACCATGCGTCTGGAGGTGGAAGCCGTTTCAACAACAACAAAAAATGACTGCTCGCACCATTATAACTATTTCGTAGTGATTGAGTTTGTTATTCAACCATGCTGCATAGCACTCCAAGGTAATATGCAGCAATTTGTAAGAAAAGGGCACCACGAGTGCAACTTGGAACATGCCAAAAACGTCGGCACTGGCCCGCGCAGCATCACGGCGTCTCGAACCGGAATTCGGTGCAGACGGGCGCCATGGCCCACAATCCATTGCGTGAGCCATGATTTTGCTATCCACCTATTCTGTACATTGCCGAATTCCGGCATGGTGTCAGATTCAGCCATTGATCGATGCTGATTGGCCAAGGGAGCTTTTACGACCTCTCTGATTGGCTTAAAATGCTGCCATTACAAAATTTGACAATATGGCGGAATTCGGCAGTGTCCTGAATAGCACCCCCGGTGGCTTTTACACCCTCAGTCACTTCTCTTCTACGCTCCCCTCTTTCTCCTCGCAATGCCGAAGCAGGCAGCGCCTGTCAGCATATAGGGACTTAACTAGCCTACGCTCACTCCTTTTCTCTCTCCTCTATAGGTGTTCGTCTCTTCCTCTCCCTCTCCTACCCCTCCCCCTCTATTCCCTCGTAGCGTCGACGCAAGCAGCGTCTGCTAGCGAGTTCTTTGATTGGATGGATGGAAGGATGATTTCTCCTGTGCGTTGTTGAAGAACAAGAATTCGCAGCGTGCGTGTTAACTAAGGGCGAACTGCGGGCCTCTGTGTCCAATTGGATTCTTCTGTATCTCATCGCCCATTATCAACGATTTGCATGTTCCAGTAAAAACACCAGGCTATCAATGCGTGCTTTGCGCCTCCCCAGGTTTCTCTCCAGCGTCAACGTCACCACCAGTGTGAGTGGCAGTGGCCGCTGCTTCGTATCTACACATGGTTCCCTTTAGCGGGAGATGGGAAGATGTTTATAATACGCACTCTTTAGAGCCTGTTTGCGCTTCACCGGGATGATTGCAAAGAAAAATAAATAAATAATTAAATAAATAATAAATAAATAAATAAATTGCGTGTAAGTTAGGAAAGAGGCCTGGCACATTAAACCTGTCTTCTGCACCCGCCTCTTTCACACTAATAGTGGTATTAGAATATAGAAAACTTCATTGTTTCAGTATGATCTCTTCCTGCACAAGGAATGATGCATTCTATGAACATTTTCAGACAATGGGCTAACTCGCCCAACAACAGATTGAATAAAGAATAAAGCAGTACGCGAGAATTCGGCTCTATTAACAACCGTGGTGGCGATTCATTTAAGGCAATGGCTTGGCCAGACGTTAAATGGATGTTACAGTGAAACAGTTAACCAGTTTAGACTAATAAATTATGCTCTGAAAATTCAATTGTCGTTAATTTTACCATCGCAGTTTTATTTATAGAAGAGATAGTCAAGATCAAAGTTTTAGAGTTGAAACATCCGCACGTGACTCCACAGATTTCAGAATGTTTTATTCGCATTTCGGCCACAGTGGCTCGAAAAACAGTTCTGAAACTTCGCGCGTTAAGTTTCTGGTCCACTTGGAGGATAGTATACTTCCTATTTACCGTTAGGAGCTACGAAGGCACTAGCACACGATGTCTAAATCAATGGCACCATGATGACTCGTGTGCGAGTGTGTGATTCACCGCCCGAATTCGTGCATTTTCTAGCTTACCAAGCGTCCTCTCACGGTAGGCCTAGCGATTTTGGTACGGTGAAACGATCTATCCTGTCCCCTTCTTTTTTCGTCTACGTGGGTTGCGTCCTTACCCTTTATTCCAGTGAAAGAGTAACTTACTAACGCAAGAAATATTATTTTTCTCTTTGTTGTCCCTTTAATGACTACGGACGCTTGGCGTTAAACGCTCCCCTTGATGTAATTGTCTTTGTATGCCGGCCGCCTCTGATTTTCTAATCCGTTCAGCCATTTTACAATTGCTGCGTACATGTTCTGTATAATGTGGTTTTGTCTAACCCCTCGAGATTGAAAGGCTCACATTTTCTTTTTTTTTTTTGCGCACAGATATTGGCCATGAAAAGCAACGGAAGTGAAGAAAGCTATGTCAGCGTCACGCAGCTCGAGAATGACGTCGATTTGGTGAGCAAGCTTCCACTCATTCTTGCGTTGCTAGTAAAGAGATTGTGGAAGTGCTTACCCCCCCCCCCCCCCTTGTAAAGTTGTCTTCGCCGTGTGGCGCACGTGTCTAGCCCCAAGGCCGCATTTCGTGTGACGACCACCGGGCGATAGATGGCGTTGTGTTCGCGTTGAGTACCCCTGTTGGTAGAGTGGTAGCGCCGGCGGGGACCCCTGGCGGAAGGCAGGCCTTGGTGGCGGGCGAGAGCTGAGCGAGTCTTTTCAGCGCGTGGCGGCTGCCGCGAACGGTTGTCTCTCGCGGTGGGTCTGCCGTGGACGGCACCGCGGGCCGCCTGCGGTAGGCCCACGTGGTAAGTCAAGCGTTGGCGACGCCGCTTTGGGTATGTTAATGTGTGTTTGTCATGTTTTGGAGTGTATGGAAATTGTGTGTAAGGATGTATTGGTGGGTTGATCACGATTGATGTATCATTCGGCAGACGATATTGTCGGTGTAAATTAGTTGAATAAATGTATGTTGTTGTTGGTTTGTACCGACCGCGTCTACTGTGTCAGTTACCTCCAAGGGCGTGGCCTGGCGCTCGCTTGCCGCGTCGAGACCCCACAAGATCAAACGTGCAAACCCTCGCAATGTGTCTACTCGACGACTGAAAATAGCGCTAAAAAACACAGAAGAGGACACACAGCACAGTGTGCTGTGTGTCCTCTTCTTGTGTCCTCGTTTTTTAGCGCTATTTTCAGTCGTCACAATGCACCAACAAGCCCAAATTTCGACAGTGGTGTCTACTCGCTTGTGCGGCCACCGTCATACGTTTAGGGAGCGCGAGACCCAATGAAGAGAGATGTTTTTGCGCACCTTAGTTTTAAATCCTGGGCTGAATGCAGCTCCTGCTGTCAAGCCTGAAAAAGGGCGTAGCACGGACATCTAGCTATTCCCGTTTGTTTACCTTAACCTTCGATGACGCAGACGCTTTCAGTAAGCACGTAGAGTTTTTCTGAGTGGCACAAGTCCAATCTTGTTAGAAAGATTCGTAAGTTCGTTGTGTGACATGCACGCTACCTTTTACTGCATGCGCTTTATTTCCTGCTTGTTACGGCAGTTGAGATACGTGTCGTGTGTAGCGAGTTCCATTTGGTTGTTTTCATGCAGCATCGTAGAGATCCGCTGAGAGGAGAAATCATGCACTCATGATCATCCTCCTCATCATCGTGTAGAAGTGGCCGGCTTTTTTTTTTTCAATGGCTGAACAGTGTACTGCCCAGACACACAGAAGATGCAACAACAACAAAACAGATTTAAAGCACACCGCAAAGGCAGGTGGCGCCCAGCATAGGTTCTCGATGGACTAGCAGCCACACTGGCGAAAGGCGTCGATGACATGCGCGCCACTTCTCCTAAGGTACAGGTAGTTATATGCACGATACCGGAGGTACCGGTGCGTGATAGCAACCTGCAAAGAGCGGTGGTCAACGCAAACCAAGAGATATGGCGGATGAGTCGAGAGAAAGGCTTTGAGGTGGTGGAAATAAACAGAGAGGTGCATAGGTGGGGGGGTTTTCAACGAGACAGAATTCACTTCGATGGGCGGCTAGGTCATGAGGTGGGTTGGCGACTTGCAGGACGCGCAGTAGCTTTTTTGGGGGGCAAGCGAGCCCTTCGGGGTGCAGGATAGCTAGTAACGAGGAAAACAACCAGGGAGACTCTTCGACAGCTGGTATGGACAGATACGATTCCAAAGTGGCACCAATATCTAAGATAGGTAGAGTCCGGGGCATAAATAGACGTAGCCACGAGCGCCGAGCCAATTCAGACATAGGGTATATTAACATGCAGGGTGGTAGGAACAGGCTGAAGTGGGAAGAGATAGAAGAACAGCTAAGGGAAGAGAGGCCGATGGTATACGGTTTTGTAGAAACACATCTCAGGGACATGGAACAACCTCCGAACAATCCGGACTACGCGTGGGAATATTGTAACAGAACAGAAGGCAGCAGAAAGGGGGGTGGTATTGGGGCATTCATTCATAAAAGTACAGACTGGCAAAGGGTCAAGCAGGAGTGCAAGGAACATTTATGGCTAAAAGGGAAAGTGGCAGGTCAAATGACACTCCTTGGTTTCGTGTACTTGTGGACGGGAGCAAAGGCCAGAGAGGAAAACCAGGCAATGGTAGAGTGTATATCAAAGGACATTCAGGAGTTAGGAAGAGAGTGCGAGATAATTATACTAGGAGACATGAATGCGCACATAGAAGATATAGATGGGTATACCGACCCGACAGGCAAAATGATCATGGATATGTGTGAAAGGCTTGATTTGATCATTTGCAACAGTACCGAGAAGTGTGAAGGGCAAATAACATGGGAGGTAGGAAGGCTTCAGTCGACGATAGATTATGCACTGATGTCACATAGGATGTATGATAAGCTCAGGGGAATGCACATAGATGAAGGTGGCTCCAGAAGTCTGGGTAGCGATCACAAACGTATCAAGCTAAGTTTTGGAAAGCAGTGAAAGTGGGAAGGAGACAAGATGAGCAACTACAGGAAAATTTTTATCCAGAAAGGCAAATTGAAATAGCCACTAAACAAATTGAGAAAGTAATCACGGAGGATAACAAGACAGTGTGGACATACACGAATCTAATTAGACTCTTTGAGCTAGAGCTTGTTAAGACGCGTGACAAATCACCTCGGAAAAGAAGACACAAACCCAAAAGTTGGTGGGATGAGGAAGTTAAGAGAGCCATAGCAAAACGTCAGGAAGCCTCTAGGGAACACAGACATGCTAAGCAGCGGGGTGAACAGACAGATGATGTTGAAAGAAAATGGGCAACCTTTTAAGCTGTAGAAGGGATGCATCCCTTCTGATCAATGAAAAGATTAGAAGGAAGGGAGCTCAGTGGCTGGCAGAAGTACATAAAAAAGATAGAAAGGCAGCTGCGAAATTTTGGAACCATCTAAACTCCCTAAGAAATGAGACGAGCCTAGAGCAGAGTTTTATAACTACAGCCCAAGGTGCTAGGCTAGAAGGGGACGAAGCTATTGAATATATAAGAACAAGGGTGACAGAAAAATTTCGACAAAGAAGTACTTTATGCACCACAATAGACAAGGACGAATCAAGTGGTGCAATGGCTCCATTTTCACAACAAGAGTGGGAAAGGGCTGAGAAAAGGGTTCCTGGTAGTACATCAACAGGCCCAGATGGCATTCCAATTAGGCTGATAAAGACATTAGGTCCGAAGTCTAAGCAGGCTTTGAGAGAGGCAGTGAGCAAAATAATAATCGATGGTGTAGTTCCCAATGGATGGAAACTTAGCAGGATGAGCATGATCTATAAAGGAAAGGGAGAAAAAGCTGACATAAACAACTACCATCATATAACTGTGACATCAGTGGTCTACAGGCTGGCGATGCAAATTATGAAGGAAAGACTGCAGGCGTGGATAGAGGATGAGGGGGTGCTGGGGGAACTGCAGAATGGGTTTCGGAAACACAGGAGGTTGGAAGACAATCTGTTCTCACTGACGCAGTGCATCGAAATAGCAGAAAAGGAACACAGGCCCCTGTGGCTAGCATTTTTGGATATCAAGGGAGCGTATGATAGCGTGGTTCAAGAGGAATTGTGGGGAATACTGGACACACTAGGCGTGGAACATGTAGTGACTAATCTTTTAAAGGGTATCTATAAAGGTAACAAGGTAGTTATAAAGTGGGAAAAACAGGTATCCAAGCCTGCAGAGGTAAAACGGGGGCTTAGGCAGGGGTGCCCCCTGTCACCCTTATTATTCATGATGTACCTACAAGGATTAGAGGCAAAATTAGAGGGAAGTGGACTGGGCTTCAACCTCTCTTTAGTCAAACAAGGAAAACTTATTGATCAGGCACTACCAGCATTAATGTACGCAGATGATATAGTGCTAATGGCCAACAACAAGGAAGATTTGCAGAGATTGATGGACATCTGCGGTAATGAGGGAGATAGGTTAGATTTTAGATTCAGTAAGGAAAAATCAGCAGTCATGATTTTCAATGACAACGAAGGTAGTGAGCTTAGAATACAGGAGGTCACGCTAGAGATAACAGATAAATACAAATATCTGGGCGTATGGATAAGCAATGGGACCGAGTATCTGAGGGAACACGAAATATACGTGACGACTAAAGGTAACAGGAATGCAGCAGTCATGAAAAATAGGGCACTGTGGAATTACAATAGGTATGATGTTGTGAGAGGAATATGGAAAGGGGTCATGGTTCCTGGGCTGACGTTCGGCAATGCGGTCTTGTGCATGAGATCAGAAGTTCAAGCAAGATTAGAAATTAAGCAACGTGGAATAGGTAGGCTTGCTTTAGGAGCTCACGGGAATACACCAAATCAGGGAGTACAAGGTGATATGGGATGGACATCATTTGAGGGCAGGGAAGCTAGCAGCAAGATAAAATTTGAGAAACGATTGAGAGAAATGGGGGAAGAGCGTTGGGCTAGGAAGGTTTTCAGCTACTTGTACATGAAGAATGTCGATACAAAATGGAGGAAGCGAACCAGGAAGTTGACTGGTAAATACTTAGAAAACAGCAGGTGGCCAAACCAAAAAGAACTATCGGTTAAGAAGAAAGTGAAGGAAACGGAGACTGACATGTGGAGAATGGGTATGATTAAGAAGTCCGCACTAGAGATCTATCGAACTTTTAAGCAGGAAATTGCCAAGGAAAGGATCTATGATAATACTCGGGGTAGTTCTCTACTGTTTGAGGCCAGGACGGGAGTACTGCGAACCAAGACATATCGGGCCAAATACGAAGGGGTAGACACAGTATGCAGTGCGTGTGGAGAGGAAGAAGAAACTGCCGAACACTTGATAATGTTCTGTAAAGGGCTTCACCCTATAGTTCAGGATGATGGCGCAGAGTTTTTCAAAGCACTGGGGTTTAGGGACCGGGAGGGCAAAATAAACTTTAAGCGGGTAGACTTAACCAGAAGGAGGTTATCTGATTGGTGGCTAAAGTCAAGACACGAGTGAAAATTAAACTCTTCACTGCAAAGTACGAATCCTCAAACTCACTTTTTAAGGAAAAAAAATAAATATAGTTTTTGGTTCATTAGGTGTTACGGCTTGGTGGCGCTAGCCACCGCCCGATCTAAAGGGTACAGCCATATCCATCCATCCATCCATCCGATCGGTCGTAGCGCCACACACCACTCAGAAAGTCATGTTTTCGAGCCTGCCAATGCGCATCTCTGCAAGCCGGTGGCGCCCTCTCTGGAGTGGCGCCGGCAGTAGCTGCATGTTTTCAACACGTGTTTAACTTTGTATGTTAATTAGAGCAATTACGTCTTCGTTATTTCTGATAAATGTAACACTTCGGGCCTTGTTCGTTAAATTTAGCCCCGTTCGATAATTGCTAGCCTTCTTATGGCCTGTATTGAGCGCTCTGCTGTGAGTGCGACCAGGCCACATGACATGCATGGTTGAACAAAAATCCGAGCTTCTCAAGAGCTCGGCACTTAAAGTCTAATTCTCCCGCTGCTTCGACATGCAGAAAGCTCAAACTTTATCGATTACTGGCTCGTTCTTAAGCTTGCTAACGTAACCTGCTAACGTAATGTAGAGTCGGCAGTTCGATCACCGAATGCCGAAAAATTCAAAGCTCTCTCATATCCAGTGCATGGTCTCTGAACTAATGACGCCGATGGTACGCGCATGTATACACATAAAAACAGGAAACTTCGTGTTAAGCCCCCACGACCTCTAATAGCCTCTTTGGTTGGTAAAAAACTGTGATTCATTGGGCTGAGGATTTTCAGGTGGGGTCTGTAGAGAGAGAGAAACGAGAAAAAAGGAAGGCAAGGAGGTTAACCAGATGCTAGTATCCGGTATGCTACCTTACACTGGGGTTGGGGAAGAGGGGGTAGGGGGTTGAAAGAGAAAGGGAGAGTTAAAAAATAAATAACAGAAAAACACCGACACACACGCACACACAAGTGGGGTCTGTAATTTTGTTGTGTAGTTATGCAGTTAGCAGTGTTAGCAACAAGCACATCTATCAAGGTAGTTCAAAAATGGCTATACTTAAATGTCTGGATCTTTCCGGTACCCACCTGCGGAACAGGGACCAGATTCAGCTTAAGTGGAGGAATGGAAAGGAAAATGATAGCTGTAACCTTAGAAGAGAGCAGAGTGGGTCCGGGAACAAATCGGGTTTAAAGATATTTTAATAAAATCAAGAAGAAGAAATGGGCCGGGCACGTAGCGCGTGGGCAGGGTAACCTCTGGTAATTAAAGGTAACTGACTGGATTCCCAGCGATGGCAAGCGGTTGAGGGGAATACAGAAAGTTGGGTGGACAGCTGAGATGAGGAAGCTTGCGGGTATGGGACACCAGCGCTGTCCAGATGGCGCGCCGTAAATTGCCTAATATACACGATGCACCGCCCTGGCGAGCTGGCTGAGAAGCAGCCAGTAGTAGGGAGCCGCCGCAAGGTGTACGTACTCGGCGTAACTTCAGCGCGAGGTGTTACTCTAGCGCTGGTTCTCCGTAAAGTGGCTGCAGAAAACACAGGACCGACTTCACTGGCACAACATGGGAGAGACTTTTATCCTGCAGTAGGCGTAGTCAGGCTGCTGCTGCTCCAGATGATAATGATGATGTTTAAACGAATGTAAAAGTGGCATTTAGAAAACATTTTTTGTGTGTGACAAACAGAAGATCTGACGAGTCACTGTTTGACCGGGTGAGACTTAGCAACACCTTGTGTACAACAACGTCGGAAAAGAGCAGCGCGTCGAGATAGGTAATAGTGCACTTCAAGTTGTAAAAGACTATGTCTACTTAGCGCAGGTAATAACCGCGGAGCCGAACCACGAGATTGAAGTAACTAGAAGAATAAGAATAGGGTGGAGCACATTTGGCAAGCACTCTCAAAATATGACAGGTAGATTGCCACTATCCCTCAAGAGGAAGGTATATAACAGCTGTATCTTGCCGGTACTTAGCTACGGAGCAGAAACCTGGAGACTTACAAAGAGGGTTCAGCTTAAATTGAGGACGACGCAGCGAGCAATGGAAAGAAAAATGGTAGGTGTAACCTTAAGAGACAAGAAGAGAGCAGAGTGGATCAGGGAACAAAGGGGGTTAAGGATATCATTGCTGAAATCAAGAAGAAGAAATGGACATGGGCCGGGCATGTAGCGCGTAGACAGGATAACCGCTGGTCGTTAAGGGTAACTAACTGGATTCCCAGAGAAGGCAAGCGGGTTAGGGGGAGACAGAAGGTTAGGTGGGGAGATGAGATTAAGAAGTTTGCGGGTATAAATTGGCAGCAGCAAGCACAGGACCGGGTTAACTGGCGGAACATGGGAGAGGCCTTTGTCCTGCAATGGACGTAGTCAGGCTGATGATGATGATGTGTAGAGATTGAAAAAATGCTTCACATTACAAAAGTAGACGTTAAATAATGTACTGATTCACTCATGCAGCATATTTTTTGCTTTGTCGTCTGCGTGGTACGAAATGAAGTGGAATTACGTCTGTGTTATGGCTACTAAAAAAAAAATTCCAAGATTACCTCTGAATTTCAGATTGTTCAAGCTACCACACAGCCCCACACTTCTTGTTGTCGCGGAAGGAGCGTCGAAAGGGATTCCATTCGTTTTTTTTTTTGAGTACGCACTGCGTTGGATATTTACTGCATTTTCGCCGACCAGAGGATATTCCTTAAGATATGTGGATTTTGTCACGATAGCAACTGCATGGACTCTCGGTGGGTTTTCGCTGTCGCCGTCGTGTTAGGCATCAAGACCAAGTGGATAATATCGTCGCGCGCATCGTGCGTTCTATCCGTGACTAAAAGTGCGTGAGCGGTGGCGATGAACATGGCTAAAGCAGAGATAAAATGACCTTTAAGCATGGGTTGCGTCCTTAACCTTTCTTGAAGTGATAGTAACTTCCGAACACCATGAATGTTATTTTTTATTATCTATTCAATAATTACGTAACAATAATTACCGTCACACGGAGGGCGTATGCGATAACATCAACTAGGGGGGCGAGGTCTGCTGTCGATTGCGTCAATTGCTCCTCAAGTAGGAAACACCCAACACTTTGTCCCGTTCCATGGCCCCGACAAACAATCAAATATGGTGGCAAGAAACGGCACACCAACACCGGAGCAGTCAAGGGCTGCGCTGTCCTACTCGGAGCCTTAAATGGGTACTGACACAAAATTTCAGGGCCGAGATAGCCTATGGGGTCAATTCTTGTGAACATTCGTATATAACTTGCAAGATATCAACAGCGAATATAGCTTGAAAGGTATTTTAAATAAATTTTGAAGTTTGCGTGAGCGACCGACTCCGTAGCGCTATAGACACCCTCTGAGGTGACCCCGAGGAGACCCCCTACTTCCCTCACGTCACCACGCTGCGGTCAACAAAACAAGATATGATGACGTCATAGCCATCATTTTTCTTTTGCCGCGTTTGTTCCCGAAGGCTGGTTGCGAGGACGTGGCCGTGGCGCACGCTTAGAAAGTTTTGTGTTTGGCGACATTCCATTTCCTATTCGAAAGTAATTCTTGATGCGGATCGTGCGGAAGCGCGTCATAGTTCTGTGTGCTGAGGTGGCCACGAGTTGCACACGCTAGGTGGCGACAGTTGCACCCAGATTTTGGAACTCTCTCAAACCGAAATTGAAACAGAATGATAATGGGGAACCTGCAATTAATTATTTATGACGTGCTGCAGCAAACGATGTGTCGTGTAATTACCAACAGCCCTACAGCAACGAATTGCAGCAGAAAAACGCGAGGAAAATTTTTTTGTGTGTGTCATTACCCCTTTAAGAGCAGCTCAAGCTTATCGACAGAGCTCGCAGGATGGCAAATGCCTATAGGGGCCCTGGACAGAGAGCTACATTTTTGCCGGGAGAACTCTTCTGAAATAATTTTTTTTCATTCAATTCTTAAACAGAAAGATAGTGCCCCACTCTTTTTTTAGGAGTGCGTGAAGGGAGTCAGAGAAAGGGCGGGGCTGAGTTGCTTGAGCAGCAACTTCGAGAACTTTAATCATAAGGGCGTGGATCTCGAGTGCTTGGGCATTTGCTATCTATACAGACATCAGCAAATGGCTCGTGTACCTTTGTGCGTGCTGTGCTCGCACTGCTTACTTCGCGTTAGGATGACAGAGAGCACAAAAACCGCTTCGCCGTATTGAGCGGCCGCACTCCCTTACACCAACGCCCTGTATTCCGCGAGATCGGACCAAAGAGACCCTCCCTTACTTCGTATAACATGATAGCTTGTTGCTATCGCATTCATTGCTTAGACCTTGCGGCGAAGCTGTTTCTTTCCATGATTTGTTTTGCAGAGACAGTCAATGGTGGACATCTTTCTGATAATGGACAACATATTCAAATCGGCCCACCTTGAACTACGCAGAAACGCTTCGGTGCTAGTGAAAGAACCGACCAAGGTCCGTCTTCTGCTTAAGGCCTGCGGGGAATGGGAAAAGTAAGCCAGCAATGCTATCAGCACCTTTATTCTTTTCTATCTTTTGGAGAAATTCATGATTCCGAGCCAAAATGAGAGAGAACCTGAAGCTAGTTCCAATTACCTTCTGTAACGTTCCAAATATACACTTAAAGATGCGAACATTACTAAAAAAGAAGGAAGTCATGTTACACATTTTAGTGACGCATAACTTTCGACGTGTGCCTATACACGTAAGCTTCCTCTCGAATATCATTGCACTCTCCGGATTGTCGTGGGAGGCGTGACTCTCCAAAATACAGTTCACGTGTATCTCTGAGCGAGTTACTGTAGAAAAAAAAGGCGCTAGTTTTTTTTTTGAATTTATTGAGTTAGTTTTTTTTTTCAGGCACATCGTTACGAATGTACTGGTCTGGCATGCGTTGCAAACTGTGGGAAAGGACGTGTTACCCAGCGTCCAGAGTATGGGCGCCTCTTTCAAGAGCCATTTGTGGAAAGTGAAGCGGACCAGCCCGCCGCAGACCATAGTTTGCAACACCGCCCTGGCGAATGCGGCGCCATCACCGTACAGCATGATCTACATCCTTAACTTCTTCAACGAGTCAAGCATGAACATGGTGAGATACCAATTTCCTTTGTGTGTGTGTGTGTGTGTGTGTGTGTGCGTGCGTGCGTGTGTGTGCGTGCGTGTGTGTGTGTGTGTGTGTGTGTGTGTGTGTGTGTGTGTGTGTGTGTGTGTGTGTGTGTGTGTGTGTGTGTGTATCTGCCTTTATAATTTGTGACAGTTATGTCTGCGTGTCCGAATTTATTTCTTGAGCTACCTTGACGAATGTCACTGTTTGGTAAGAGTAGAAGTTTCTGAGAGCTTGTTTGATCAAATTGAACTACCTTAATTCATTCTCTACGGACAAACACACAAGAGCGAGCCCATGCATCACCCACCCATTTCCCAAGTTTTCGACCACAAATTAACGACATGAACATGCTCCTGCACCCCCCGCCGTGGTGGTCCAGTGACTATGATTCTCGACTGCTGATCTGCAGGTCGCGGCATCGAATCCCGGCCACGGCGGCCACGTTTTCTGCACTTGAACATATTTTAACACAGCGCACAACTACCGGCCTAGCTTGCAGTTCATCTGCACATTTTCTGTGGAGGCGAAAATGCTGGAGGCTCATCTGCCTAGATTTAGGTACGGGTTAAAGAACTCCAGGCTATCAATATTTCTGGAGAATTCTACCACGGCGTCTCTCATAATCACATGGGGGTTTCAGGACGTCAAGCTCAATAATAGTTATTACTACATGCATAGTCCGCACCACTGGGGTAGCTGAAAATTTATAATGCTCACCGGCCCCCACAACCGCCACTGCAGAAATATTTAAGCATTCCATGTCTGTATATGAGGGAACATTATTAAAAAGTGGTTGACCCCCTCCCCTCCCAATGCCCTAAAGATATGTTTGGCTACGTCACTGTCCTTCTCAAGGCATTGCTAGAGCGCAGCTTAGTTTGATTGATTGATATGTGGGGTTTAACGTCCCAAAACCACTATATGATTATGAGAGACGCCGTAGTGGAGGGCTCCGGAAATTTAGACCACCTGGGGTTCTTTAACGTGCACCCAAACCTGAACACACGGGCCTACAACATTTCCCCCTTCATCGGAAATGCAGCCGCCGCAGCCGGGATTCGAACCCGCGCCCTGCGGGTCAGCAGCCGAGTACTTTAGCCACTAGACCACCGCGGTGGGGCGCGCAGCTCAGTTTGAGTGCGAAGAAAATATGCTACGGTCAGAAAGGGAAAAACGAGCAACAATATATGAGCGCTAAGCTTCCAGCTTTTTTATTGCGTGATCCTATACGGCACATAGCTCATGGCTGCACACGTGACACCGCACACATGACAAAACCGTAAGCGTGTGGCGCAGCACACGTTACCAGGAAATCTAGCTTTAAGCTGATATAAAATTAACAATTCTATATCAACACTTCTCAGCAAACACCCCAGAAAATCGAGCTGTTTCTTCAGATAAGGCTATGAATGGTGTAATCACACACAGCTTCGCACCTTTTGTGATAGAGTTTACATCAATAATCGGTTATGTCATCCTTTGATCAGTGTGTCATCTTTGGCTGCAGTCGAAAGCAGTTGACAGGTCAAATTATTTGGGCGAACTGTATTCACCGCCGCAGAAATTATCAGAAGCCGTCCTGTACAAGAAGAGTCACAAAGATTTGTCGCACGCTGCAATTGCATTCATTCTGGCGAAAGCGCTGGACGCTAAGCTGGGAGATATGGCACGGGAAAAGAAAATACGTCACGCGCGCCTAGTGGCCTTGAGAGCTTTTTTTTCTTTTTTTGAATATGTGGCTTTCAGTGGACGCAGTTGTGGACAAGTCACGGACTCCCGCCAAGGCCCGAGTAACGACCGAGCTCGCCATGCTTCAATAAACCAATGACTGATACAATAGCTTTGACAAGTGGTCTTTAAGATTGTAGCGTAATTTATCGAGAGAAGAGAAAACAGTTTGCAGCTGACTAGGAATCTATTGTGAATTCCACGCCGCGTGCTGCGCTCTAATTTTGGATCACGTGTTCTTGGGTGCCTTTACTACCAATTGGCAGCGTTTTCCGACCACGCTCAAAAAGAGTTACAGGGCCCCTTTAAACATTGCCATGACAAGTCCGGGTGAGTGATAGCATGAGCCACTTTCGACCCTTCCCTCCTTCTCCTCCTTATAGGGGGGGGGCGCCCCTTGTCTCCCGTGTGCGCAAGCCTACAGCTGACAGCATGGCGAACGCAATAACAATTCAGAAGTTAACAGTGTCTTGAACATTATTCTATGCTGTAAATTATCTGAAGTGTCTAACGCAAACGACACCTCTTATTCATAAATGAGGCGCCTTTCAATCGAAGTGCATACATGCTTCGAATATGCTTCATTCGTGTCTTCCGCACGTGCTTTCAGGCCAAGGTAATGATAGATTTCCAGCAGAGCTTATTTTTTGAAGAGCTGAAAAACAGCAAGTGGATGGACCAATTATCAAGAATGCAAGCTTTGCAAAAGGTAACTAAAAGATCCGTATCTTTTTCTTGTGTGTTCACTACGTGAATTGGTTAACCGTGGTAAAGGCACTGCTAATTTAGGATGATAGACTCCTTATACATAAGCATACGAGCCTTGATGATTGCCTGTGTTCGAAGGTATCTGCTCCTGGACGTGACGAAGCGTGTCGAGACCTGCTAACTTTATCAAATGAAAGTGATTTAGCCTCCCGTTTATATACACTGTTGACACTGGAGCTGCTTAAGAGTCAAGGGGAATCTGTGGGGATCGTCGTCCGCACTTTCAATACATCGTGCGGGGGCGGAGCATGACAAGATGGAGGGAAAGAGTTAGAGATAAGGGGGTGAGAAGGATGCCTGGTGTATTGAGCCTGGTAGAGAAAAGGTAGGGATGTGGAGAGGGTGAGACTATTTAGGGAGAAAGAGAGCGAAGACTAGCTAGGACGAGTGTGAAGCACGTGGTGGGGAGAGGATAATTGCCAGCAACGCTATTGGCTGCATTGATAAAAGGAAGTGTCCAATGGCAGCACGCGCTCGAGCACAGGTAGAGCAGGTGAGCGAAGAGGAAGAGCGCTCCGAGCGTTGGCGAAAGCGCCGGGCAGGGGTGGTTATGCCAGCTGTGCCGCTATTTAACCAACATTTGTAACGTTATGTCATTTGAAGCTGCACGTAAGTTTTGCGTATCCCTACTTATTATTTTCCAGCATACGTCATATCTAACATCGTGTTTTGATTTCCTCCAAACGTTTCCTATACTTCTTTAAGAGTAGGCCGACGTTGTGGCCACCCTGCTCTCTCCCTATTTCTTCTGTGCCCTTGCGCGTTTATGTATGATTATAAAATAATACTGATGAAACTCACAAAAAAAGAACAGAAGACACCCTTGCGATGCCATTGAAGGACTGTTGACACCACGTTTTTAAATCTTCTTTTTATTGCGATAGCAAGTGCTTGGACAATCTCGGCTGGTTTTTCACCGTCACTGCCACCGTCGCCATTATTCACCGTATAGGTATATCTATCTATATATATTTACACTAAAAAAGACAGAAAAAAACACCCGCACTCGGTGCCCGGCTCGTCGCGATGCACCAACGTGCGCTTATCTCTGGCGCGTACTTCACCCCGCAAAGGGGGATGTAGATGCTTGGACGCGCGCGCTTATCCTTGGGTGGGGAGAATAGTGTGCCTTCGGCTTTCATTGTAACGATTGCGTTAGTTGCCGGGCCCACAATGGTCACTTCGGTCTCTGCACAGGTCCAGTTTGCGAAAAAAAAAGGCGTGCTGTTCATACACAGCGAGGTATAACAACTGGGACACTTGTTAGTTTGCACTCATCTGTACCTGTGATTGCGTTTCGTGCGTTGTTTTCGGTCAAAAAGCACGTTACATGTCGACCGGTAAATGTAGTTAGTTCACTCTCGTCATGTGTGTGTTGTTTTCGTGCGTAATTTGTGTGCTCCGCGTTTCGATCTACTTGCTGTTCTCAGCATGACATTTCAAGTTGTTGCTGTCGCATTCATTGCTTTGCCCTTGCGGCGAAACTGTGACTTTTTTTGTATTACAAAACGCTCAGGTCATCATAATAAAACAGCGTGAAGCCTGAGACCATTGATAATGAAATTCATTCATTTTTCTCGTGGCTTTAATTATGTGCCGTATATGAACTGTGGAGGAAAAGATGTGTATCTTGCTGGACATTTAGCTTTCTATTAAAAGAGGTGTATATGAATAGAAAAATGAACCAAAAGCGGATTATTCTTCATGCATCTGAATTTCTTTCAAACGCGTCGTGTCTCTAGTACACACAAAAAACATACACTTTCGCTAAGCTTGTCGAGTTGACCCAGTATTCTGAGCCGTGCGCAGCATGCCAGAATGTATTTTTTGATCCACCTAGACTGCAAATAACGAGGTTTTGTGAGTTCTTTTTTTAGATAGCTATTTGAGAGAGAAACTTTAATGCAATACTACTAGCACTTACTCTGAAACATTGGAATACTTCATCCATGCTAACGTAACTGTCAGTCCGTTAGGCTGGCTAAATAGCAGGAATTGCCTAACCATAACTTTAAGATAGCAACTAGAGAGGAAAATAATCGATAAAAATATGTGACTGATCCCTTTGCCTAGAAATCAATGTAACATGAAAGTGGAACGTTTCTTCACGGAGGAAGTTCAGCGTTCGTTGTCCATTGTTTCGCCACAAGGGTGGAGGAACGAATGCATACAGCAACAAATCGTCATGTTACGCGAAACACGACGAGCAGCTCAAAACTTGCAGCACTCACCTCAAGCAAAAAAAAAGCACACACGAAATCAGCATAAACGGGACGAGAGCCGACGAAACACTGTCCCATCTCGCCACACTTAAAGCGCGCTGTTGAAACAGCATGAAAGACCCACGATACGAACGCGCACGTATACACTGGACGAGTGCAAACAAACGTCACAGTTCTTAAGACTTCGTGCGTGATCAGCGCGCTTCTTTTGTGAACGTGGCCGCGAGCGAAGTGACCTTGGTGCTCCCCTGAATAGAGCGAAGTGACCTTGGTGCTCCCCTGAATGGAGCGAAGTGACCTTCGTGCTCCCCTGAATCAAGAGAAGCGCGCACGTGCGATTACGTCTGCAGGGGTGACGCGCACGCATCGCAATGCGACGGGTGGTAACATTTAGAGCACGCCCTTCGCGCCATCTCGCTACTGATCACTAAAACCTGCTGAAGCTGCTGAGCTACGAGGACCGCCAATGGCATCTTGGACTGAAGACGTTGCGGCTTAGTACTCGTATCAAATAAACAAACAGTGCTACGGTGAACTCACGCGCACGAAATCGCTTTGCCGGCACATTCGACGTTTCACGACCACGATCATTTGATATTTGGACATAAATATCTACAAAGTAAACGCTTATCAGTCGAAGATGGTGGCTCCCATAAGTCGAAAAGAGAACCGTGTATATAAATAGCTTGCCGTTAGCAAGACGGACAGCGTACGCTCTATGGCCTAATGGCTTTACGCCGCGCGCTGCGAAGCGAGCTGTCGTATGTATACATATAGGTTCGAAGTTCCCGATGGAACTTTTTCTTATCGTCTTTTTTTTTCTTTGCAATATGTTAGTGTATAATTTACAACGTCATATGTATGACGAAATAGGTCGGTGGAGCTGCAGTAAGCCCCGCCATAAAACACCTTTCACGTTGGAAAGTTGTTGCGTTTGTTCATAAGCTGCGGAATATTTCATCTATGCTAAGATAGCTGCGCTGTTTAATTTCTTCCAGCTTTTCTTCAGAATGCACCGAACTAAAAAAATTGAAAAAAAAGTTCCAGGTGTGTGCGAAACGCACAGCACAGCTAAGCTCGAGCAGTGGTCGCTTTAGATCCTCTTGCTAAGCTGTTGGGGGTATATACTAACAAAAGTACACTTGCAAGGGACTCCCTAATCATAATTTTGGCCAAGTTGAAAACACCCACTTTACCATCATTCATCCTTCTGCGGTGAAACTGTGTATCCACAACACGTCTAGGCATTATGTGAGCTTCGCTGATGATGTAGCTGAAGATGGTGAATAACCATGTCTGAGCCATCTGTAATAGGTGGAAAGCTTTAAACCGCACACTCATTGCGCACTTTGCATTGTGCGACGCCTGGTTGCGATTTCACTCTTCTGCCGCGTTATATGACATCAATGAACGTGATATCCCGTCCCACATGCATGAAGTCGAAATAGAATATTTTTGCGCAGCATTTGAAACACTCGCGTGGTTGTGCAATAGAAGGGTCCCCTCCCACGCAGAGAGTCAGGGTTCAAACCCTGACCCTCGCTCATCGCGTGCGGTAGCGGTTACGCACACTGGCTGCGAACTTCTAAGCCACCGAAGCCGGCCATTGATGGAACCTCATAGCAGCTTTCGCTGCAAAAGTGCACTTATCTCAAGTTAGGTGAAACATTTCGTAAACATTTCAGTGTGTTTGCTCACCTTTTGTACGATTTGCAGCTTACGAAGTTGAGTTCTGTGGTTGGCTATCCTAAGTGGATCACGGATGAAAAAATGGTCGCTTCGTACACACCAACGGTAAGTTAGAGCTGCTTGCGGCGCCTTATTACTGCGCATATTTTACCTCGCAGGTTTTGCACGCGCAGAAAAGGTGGAGTGTGGATACTTGTGTTTCGCCCTAGCGCTTACTTCATGTTTACTCTGTTGGGACCTGCTCGTTAAATATGTTTACAAGTTTACTTCATATGTGCTTAATATCTGTCGGTAATATTAGGTGTTAAGTGATGCGTTATATAATGTCAAACTGCACAGGAGAGTCGAGGCCTTCGTCATGCATTTCGGTCATATGCCCTCACTTTGTTTCTATCTCTCTTTTTTTTTCGTACCAAAAGGAAAATGGATTTTTGCTTCAATCACATAGTTGTTGGCCAGTGTCAAAAGTTTTCATCGGGCACCAGGATGGTTCGGACAACCAGGCCAGGAATACAGCGATACAGGAACACTAAACGTGTCATTTGAAAATCATGTTATGAGAAGCAAGGCCCAGATAATAATGAAAAGAAGCGTACTCGATGGTCAACCCAATAGCCAATGTTCGCGGGGCGCAAATGCTGGCGCAAATGCATCACTGTACGCCATATTTAACGAATTCAACCCACTTTTATTCAGCGAAATTGCAATAACCCGCGAATTAGCTGTGTACCATATTTTGTCTGCGGGCCCTGTATTGCTACGGACGTTTATCACGTTGCTGTTCAAAGGGACCGACAACTGACCAGAACGTGTGACTATACATCATCGTTGAAATGATAGTAGAATATAGTGACAAATTCCAGCATCATTTTCGCATTGTGAGAATGAATGTATAAATTGTAGGGAACAATGCGAGACGACGACAACGCAGCCAGCAAGGCAAGCCGCAGCGTTGGTGATAGACGCGTGCTAGAGTTACTCTATATGCTACCTTTAGTTAACAGATAGCATATACAGTAACTCTAACGCTTGCGACCCAAGCTTGCGTTTGCTTGGATTTCGGCCTGCTGATGTTCCTCGGTCTGTATATACTGACGTTCTTCGGCCTCTCAGTTCGTTTGTACGTGAATAAATCACGTTACAGAGAGAGAGAGAGATAAATAGAGAGGAAAGGCAGGGAGGTTAACCAAGCTTGGCTCGGTTGGCTACCCTACACTTGGGGTGGGGGAAAAGGGGAATAATAGAACGAAAAGAGACAGAAAAGAAGAGGAGTAAGAAAGAGAAGCATAAATAGTCAGCTCGAAACTACACAGCACGGCCTCTCACAGTTCTTTCACAAGCGGTCGTGAAGTTTGGTGTTCCTTAAAAAGTACAAGAGGGCTTTCGTGGCTTTGCGCGTAAGGGAAGCCGTCGGCCAAGGTCCCAGGATCTTCTCTTCTGTAAGCGGCCGTGAATCCAGCTGACAGAGCTTGGCTTCCATATTACGTCGTTTGGTCTGGTATGCTGGGCAATGACATAGAATGCAGAATAAACTTTATTTAAAGCAAGTCAGGCAATTTTCTTCGGGCTAGGTGGAGGAAAGATAGGGGGGGGGGAAGTAAACGAATGAAAAGCTCACTGTTTGCAGCATGTGTTGTAAACGTGTGTGTAAGGCTTCATACTTTGCTGCGTGTAGAAATATTCCTATCATGAACGTGTCTCGCGGTGTTTTTGGCGTTGCCATTCTATGTGTAGACACTCTGACTGGTAGAAGGACTGAAAGCTGGATCAGTCCTTCTATGTTGACCGCACTTGAACATATCTTCCATTCATGTTTTGCCAATAACAATTCAGTTACGAGTCAGCGCTGCGGTTCGTCTCTTCTTATCTTGTGTCCGCGTAGTCGTGCGCTCTGATAAAATATGTTCACCTCGGACCGGTAGACTTTCGGTAGCGATAAAGAATATAGGTACCATAAAAGTGGCAAGTTAGGCGGGACTGTAAGCTTAGGGTGGCACCCCGCCGCGGTGGTCTAGTGGCTAAGGTATACTCGGCTGCTGACCCGTAGGTCGCGGGATCGAATCCCGGCTGCGGCGGCTGCATTTTCAATGGAGGTGCAAATGTTGTAGGCCCGTGTGCTCATATTTGGGTGCACGTTAAAGAACCCCAGGTGGTCAAAATTTCCGGAGCCCTCCACTACGGCGTCTCTCATAATCATATAGTGGTTTTGGGACGTTAAACGCCACATATCAATCAAAGCTTAGGGTGGCGTAAACAGAAAACTCCAGGTTTCGACAAAGCCGTTTGATGTCATGCGAAACCCTCCTGTGAAGTGCAAATCCCACAGTGGATGATAACGGCGCCCGGTATCTCTCTTTGCAATGAGGTGATAAACATAAAGCACAGTATTCGTTTCAAGAAATAAAACTACGATACAAGCATCAAAACCGCGTGATGGATTATACGGTGCCTGTGGGCATTGGGAACACCCTCCCACGCTGTCATGATATGCGCGGTAGGTTCATCTGGTGCGCGATGTTTGTGAGTTTGTGCTGTGCCGTACGCCGACGAAGATGACGATGAGACAAGGAAAAGGCGGAATCGTGTCGTCAAAGTCAAGCCAAGCCAGGATGAGAGAGAAGAGGAAGACGACGACGGGGCGTTCGAGAAGAAGGATCGGAACGAAACAGTGGCAGGCTGAAGCGCTCGTCGGGTCGTGGTCCCGAAGCCTACCTGTACCTGTGGTCCGCACGAGCCTGGCTCCCTTCTACCGTGTGATCCAGCAGCCGGCGCCGGTCCGTTGTACTCGGATCCGGGCGTTTTCCAGACCTGGGCCTACTACTGGCTGTCCGGGACGTGCTTGCCACACATCGACTCTGCCTCACGCTCCGCTCCGACCAGGCCTGAGGCATCGCTGATGTCGGCGTAAGACGCAACGCAACGCATCGACTCATCTGCCTTCGACGTCACACGGTGAAGTGTTTCAAACCTTGTGCAGTGCAGTGGGGGACTACGCTAAGCGTCAGACCTTGTCTTTCGAGAACGTGTGTCGTGCTCGTACTTAAGGCAGTTCTTCGCTGTTGCCATGTAACACGCCAAGCTTCTTTATCGGTTTTTTTTTTCGTGGCATTAAAGCCTTATAACTCAAGTTGCAAATGTCTTCGTCAGTCTCGACAACGATTATTTAAGTTGCCGTGATTACCCGAACCTTATCCCTCACACACGCGTTCACTGTAAATATTAGGTTGCAGCTGCTTTCGAAGGTGTCGTTTGACGTGATTCGAATCTCTCGTGGCCTTGCCGCGGTGGTGTAGGTGGCTGCTGACCCGCAGGTCGCGGGATCGAATCCTGGCTGCGGCGGCTGCATTTTCGATGTAGGCGAAAATGCTGCGTCTGCTCAGATTTAGGTTCACGTTAAAGAACTCCAGGCAGTCAAAGTTTTCGGACCCCTCCACTACAGCGTCTCTCATAATCATTTGATGGTTTCGAAACAAAAAAATTCGCATATCAATCAATTAATTAATCAGTCAATCAAGCAATCAGTCAATCGAATCTCTCTTGGAAGTGAACGCGAAGCGCATAACGGACGATAACTGCACCTGCAAAATGTACAAAGCACGTTCCTTCTCCCCGCTTTTATATATGAAGGTAGACCCGTCTAGCAACTCATTCAGCTCATACAAGACTGCCATGGTAGATCACGGAAATTAGAGACCAGCAAAACAGCCTGACCACAGTGCCCAACGAATTGAGCAGTTCTCGCCCAAGAAGCCCAGTGGAAGCGCCTTGAAGCAGACAGCGCTGCGAAAGGACACAAGTATTACGCTCCCGAGTTGATCAATTTGATCAGTTCCCGACGAGGACATAACAAACTTCAGTGTATGCAGTGCGTCTTCTTGAGATAAAGTCAGCCAACCACGCTGAACAGGTCGTGTTTGGATTTGGTACTCGCCAGGGATGGGGCGAAGTAGGGCGCGGCACCAATCACGGTCTACCATATAGCGACCACAAAGCAATTATCGGTGCCATTACTCAAAGGTAATAATAACTGATACATCTAAAACCGTATCAATGCAATTTCAGCTTATGTATGGGTGCTGTAAAATGGTAGCGTATCGATATAGTTGGTATTTCATGTTTACACTCGAAAAGCGCCGGAAATGGTGTCACAGAGAAGCGTATATCTATGTCCCACCTTCTCGCGCGTTTCTCGTCTGGGTAAAATGCTGACTGATTGAAACGTGACAAGAGTCGCAAAGTGGGCTTGTTGCTAACCCATGAAAGGAGTTTGTTGCAGTGCGAACCGTCAACATTCAGTTCAGTTCAACTGAGTTTATTAACTTAAAGCCCCCCCCCCCACCCCTTCCTTGAAGGGGCATTACATAAGGGGTGGGGTTGTATTTAGGTTAACAAACGCAGTGAATGTAGTTTTATAGTTGAAGATGATCAATAATACGATCTTGAAAGGCAGATGATGAGGTGATGGGGACGATGTCCCGGGGAAGGCCGTTCCTGTCTGTAGCTGTTCGAAAAAAGAAGGATGCAGAAAATGTATAGTGGTGCGTGACGATGGGCAGGCAACCGGAAAGGGATGGCTGGTTCAATGAGATGATGTGCATGTTGCAGCTGTTGAATCAAGTGGTGGATTGAGCGAAGAATAGTTTGTGATAAAGCATGAGAGTTGCAGTGCGGCTACGCAAAGAAAAGGGTGGTAGTCCAGATATGGCTTTCAAAGATGAAATACTGATATCGTATGAGTATGGTGAGCGAATAAATCTGGCGGCACGAGTTTGTACAGCTTCTAATGCATTCATTAGGTACGCTTGATGTGGGCTCCATATGGCAGATGCATATTCTAATTTTGGTCTGATGAGTAATTGATAGGCAAGTAATTTAACATAGCGGGGGGGGGGGCAAGTCGAAGATGGCGTTTGAGTAAACCGAGTGCTTTATTGGACGCTGATACTATATTAGCGATGTGGGTGCGCCATGATAAGTCATACGATAAGGTTATTCCAAAATATTTATAAGATAGTACCGATTCAAATGGGCTGTTAACGACGGAATACTGGAAACGATACGGGCTGTGAGGACGGGAAAAGGACACGAGCTTACTTTTACAAAGATTTGGGGTCGTTAACCATGCGTTACATCAATTAAGCACGCTGGTAATATTTCATTGGAGATCTAGGTGATCATGCAGGTTAATGATAGGGTGCTCACAGTTATCACAGTTATCGGCGAACGTGCGAGTGCTGCAGGTTTTATGATCGGGCAAGTCGTAAATATATATTGGGAAAAGGAGGGGACTAAGGGCAGATCCTTGGAAAACATGTGCACCTGATATGACGGCGAGAGGGTTAGGTGCATCCATTTTTTTTTTCAGCATGACGACTGAAATGTGGGATTGTATGAGATACCGATATCATATCGTAAAAAAAAATGGTCTCTAAGGATCGTGTTGGCTCTGATATAAGCGTGCGAGTCGTGGTTACGCACGAGATTACCAGTACTGCAGATGGTAGGAAACGAAAGTGTGTTCATTGTTTCGCTTTAAGTTGTCCCGTGTAAATACGTGCGTATACTGCACTTTGTTTGTATTATCCAACTGGTATGCGACTTAAATAGAGAAATCAATTACGTTCCACAAGTTTGGCGCAAAGTGATTGGCGCGTTCCGGCGTGCAGGGTAAGAGATTCAACGATGACCCGTTCGTGTACTACTACGTGGCATGCGCACAGCTGCACATGAAAAACAAGCTGCGCACCCTGCTTGGGAGAGCCAGACCGGGGGAAGGGTAAGTATAGAACTACCCTTCGCATCGCACGCACAATAGGCACTGCGCCGTGTTCCCGACCGGGTTGCAGAAATTAGGTGCCTTATCTCATCTTCTGACCACGGCCACGCACAACGTCGATTCTCCTACAAAATACGCTGTAGCGGGATGCAATTTAAGAAGTCCGGAGAGGCCCCACCGAGATGACCGAATTGCGGCAAAACTCAACCAGCTCTGCTTCGTGGACACCGGTGAAACAGCGCAAATGGTGGCGCTCCCTTAGTCAGGCTAGCGCATTCGTATACGTTTCACAAGTATTTCAGGTATGTTGCGTCACTGCCCTCCATTAAACACTATTTGTGTAGCTTTGAGATGGTATACACACTAAACCAAATCTCACCCTTAAGGGTGTAAATGAGCTTGTCGCCAGACGAGCACCCTTTGATCCCTTTTGGATGTTCAAAAAAGGGTGCTGAGAAAGGGTGCAGAGCTCAGCACCCTTAAGAAAAGGGTGCAGAGCAAAAATTTCAAAGGGTGTAACGAGTGCACCCTTTAAAAAAGGTGCTGTGATGTCATAACACCCTTTCAAATGGTAGTAGACCTGTGGCTTTATCGCATTTTGACCGTACCAGTATTTACACAAGCTTACAAGTAAGAATTCGCCGAAGATTATCCCATATGTTGTATCGCTGCTCTTTATAAAACACTTTGTTAAGCTTTGAGATGGCAGTAGTGCCACCACCTTTTTTATAACCAAAACTTGTCATGTGAAAGTGGCGTGACTACGGTAAGCGCGCATGTGGTCTGTTGGCTTAACTGTTGTTGTCTTCCTTTTTAAATGGAAGTTGTGAGTAGGGGGAACTTGACCAATGTTACGGCACATACGCATTCGGCCTCACACATTTCTGTGGCAGTATATACTAGTTTGTAGGGCTAAAGAATTGCATTCACCTTTAGTGCACCAACGGTGAGTCTATATAGATGGGACTTGCTTAATGCCTGTGGCGTATACCCGTTTTTGATGACCACAAGCGTTACCGCGGGTTCCTAATATGAAATGCTGGACCAATGACCACCTTGATGTTCATAGTCCCGCTCATGCACGCATCTCCGAAGGAGGAGTCACCACGGCTGTCCGGCTCTTGATGGTCAGCCTGTAGTGCGCACTCATCGGTGCAGGCTCGCACGGATCCGCATTTGAGCCGACAATATCGCGGGCTTTTACGCAACTAGTCGCCTATATGGCGTCGCGATTAATCTGCTACTGTAGAAAGTAACGATAATTTGGAAAATAAAGAAGGGGAGGGGGGGGGCTCTCTCCAAAATTTTCATTTTCTGTGTGCGTAACCACACGCTCACGCACAAATGCACGTATACGAATATACTTAAGAGTACGCATAATTCAGCCTCCTTCCAACAACTATCCCCTTAGTTCTGGCAACAGCCCGGGCTTCCACATTTTGATTGGGTGAAATGCAAGAACACCCGCGTGTGCTTAGATATATAGATGCTTGCAGACCCCCCCCCCCCCCCAACGGTCGAAATTAATTTGAAAACAATCCATCATAAAACGCCGTGGCTCATAATCATAGCGTGGTTTTGCATGTAAAACCACAGTAATTATTATTATTGGTATATCACAGTACGCCAGACCAGATTTTTTTCAAGCTAAACACTTCATTATAATGTTGTTACGTTGTTTTCTGTATTATATCTTTACTGCGAGGTCGATGGTAGATGGCTACAAAACGCGAAGCCTCTCACGTGGTTTTCGCGTTGGCCAGCTTACATGTGGCCCTTGTCCAATGTTACTGTTCAAAAAGGTAGGCAGCGATTAAGAGACGTACTCTGCAGATAGCATAAGTATATAATTTCTTACGAACATGCTTTATGTTTAGGCACACACCACGTGGAAGCAACATTTCTCTATCTATTTAAATTACCCGTCACCTTGGTTACCTGACCTAATTACCCATCACTTAGATTAACTGATCCAACGCAAGCTTCAATTCCTATAGTTTTAGGCAACGGCAACGCCACAAATGTACTAAACATGGAAAGGTACCGGTATTGTGACGTTAGAATTGTACAGTAAAAAAAAAAACGTGGTTTTGAATGCATCACCTTATCGAGCTTGGACACCACTTGTGTTTTACATGCTTCTACATATGCTTAATTTCAGCCTCGTGCTTTTTAAATTTCAGCCAGCCATTCAACGCTGCCATGGTGAACGCCTATTACTCGCGGACGGACAATAAAATTGGTGAGGCACTAATTAAACACATCTTGGCATAAAAGTGCGCCCGCAGGTTGCCGTTCATGATGTGCGCATATCACGAATCACTGAGATGGGACAGCGCTAATTGCGCTGTTACTTTATGCATACATTTCGGCAAGCATGTCGATTAGGAATTTCATCCAGCAAAGAATGGTTACAGATCTGTTGGAGGATGCGAACGCACATAAAAAAGACATTTTATCATCCTTAATCGTGGTTCGGAAGCTGTTGCATATTTGTTTGCGTGAAGAAATAAAGACGCAGGACGCTACACTGACGCTGTACTGCGTTTCTTCGTTCCAGTTATTCCAGCAGGGATTATTCAAGACCCCTTCTTTGACCCCGGACTGCCAAGGTAAGTGCAGTATTTCTAATGTTCACCCTTACGCCTTCTTATCGCTGTTCCCCTGTAAATGAGCTTTGAATGAACTCTTCTATGCTGATTATGCGAGTTTGCGTCATTATTCCAGCTTTGCATCAAGGAGTAAGAAGAATTTTAGTTCCACACTATCGACTAGCTAAATCTCTTGTTAGTCGATAAATTTTGTATCTCAAGCCCGGTGAGTACTCGTCGCTAGGTGCTTCATTTTTCATGCGATACTACTACAGAGGGTAGACTTTGTAGGGATATTTCCACGCAGAAGTTTTTATCTATCTATCTATCTATCTATCTATCTATCTATCTATCTATCTATCTATCTATCTATCTATCTATCTATCTATCTATCTATCTATCTATCTATCTATCTATCTATCTATCTATCTATCTATCTGTCTGTCTGTCTGTCTGTCTGTCTGTCTGTCTGTCTGTCTGTCTGTCTGTCTGTCTGTCTGTCTGTCTGTCTGTCTGTCTGTCTGTCTGTCTGTCTGTCTGTCTGTCTGTCTGTCTGTCTGTCTGTCTGTCTGTCTGTCTGTCTGTCTGTCTGTCTGTCTGTCTGTCTGTCTGTCTGTTCGACCGTCATTCCGTTCGTCTGTCTGTTCGACCGTCATTCCGTTCGTCTGTCTGTTCGACTGTCATTCCGTCCGTCTGTCTGTTCGACCGTCATTCCGTCCGTCCATCTGTCTGTCTGTTCGACCGTCATTCCGTCCGTCCATCTGTCTGTCTGTCGAATGGTTCAGTGAAAGTTTAACCTCGTGCTCAACGCACACCCATCTTGATGCACTGGCTGCGTTCATACTTACGAATATTGTCAATCGAAACGGAAATACTATGCATGTCTGAAGCGACACATCACTACTTAAGTATTAGGTAGTGTGTTTATTTATTTACAAATTGCATGGATACGTAGTTCTAAACACTGAAGTGTTTATTACATTGCGCTGACAATGCGATGCAATGAACGAAAAAACGACCCGGTGCTGCCACCTACCAGTGGCTCTGCGTCAAAAAAAACTCACACTACTGCCAGTTGGCATCATATCTCACGCCGTGCATGACTATTGTCTTTCAATGTACTTTGCAGCGAAGCGCCCAGGTATGCGACCAATTTTTTTTCTTTTTTACTCACGATCTGCTTGCTTACAATTGTTTTATTTTGTTTTGCTTTGTTTTGTTAGATAGGCCACAATTTAAGTAGAAGCCTATGCCAACTACAGGCACTAACTTCTCCTGCGTCATCGCGTCAATGAACATGTTTTCGAATTCGGCAAGTAATTTATATAAGATGAGGTCATGGATTCAGGGAAGCGGCATGAATAAGCTCTCCGTGATGCATAGTTGATCACTCAGTATCCAATCGAGTTGCTGCGTTCTGGTGGTTCTTCGAAGTAATCTTCGTTTTCATCTTAGCCAATGTAATAATGCCGCCCAGCTACTCTTAGAAAGCTTTGTGCTCTTAACGTGGCTTCGCATTGCCTCCAAGATGGGAGGAACCTCACCTGATTTTGCATCGCCTTCATGACCGGACTACCAAGCTATGATGCGATGCGAAGTCACTGTGACGCCATGATGCCATCGCAATGACGTCACAAATTTTGGCGATTTGTAACGTCACGTGATGACGTCATGCAATGACCACAATTTTTGTGCACTATTCGCCCTCGACGCAATACGATCAAGTTTCACGTTTGATGAGGCATTTGGGGTTTTCGTCTTAAAAAAAAAGAAGTAATCGCAGTTGGAGCGTGCGTTTTGGTCTGAGAGCGGCCTAACTGTTTATTTCAGGTACATAAATTACGCCACTCTCGGCTACATAATTCTTCATGAGATTACACACGGGTTCGACAGTGAAGGTAAGAGTCTACTTATTGCTTGTTATTCCATGATGTTTCAATGAACATATTTATCTTACTGAACAAGTGGGAAAAAGCGGGCTAGTGGCTATGTCACCCAAAGAACGAACTAATAGCGAAAACACGGGATGAAAAAAAAATGAAAACGCGAGAATACAGGACGTTCAAACCCGAGAAGGAAGTCGGGACACCACAAACGCCTATTAAAAACCAAATATGCGTACAACGGTGGTAAATAATTAAGGCACGAAAACTTACCTCCACATGCCCAGGCAATAGGCAAACCTATCAACATGACACGTGCGGGGGTGACTGCTAAGTGACTGCTAAGGCATTTGACTTCATATTTATGCAAGTTAATCGATGGTTGGCTCATGCACGCGCTACCTCTTTTACCAATATGCCATACCTTAATCTTCCGACACGTTTTTTTTTAAATTCCTGTACCGGTACAATACATCATATTCATTGAATATTAGCGTGCACTTATATGCTATGCAATGCCTGTGTGTTAAAAAAACTAGCCACCCCGTTTCCGAAGTGTCTTCTGATGCGGAGGATACCGAAATCTTGGAAGAATGCTAGAATAATCTTAAACCGCAAGAAAGGGGCTGACAAGGACTTGAATATTTACAGGTCGATCTGTTTCCTCTCCATCGTATATATACAAGATATTTACAAAGGTAACTGCTAACAGAATGAAGACAACATTACAATTCAATCAACCAAAGAATCAAGCATTTCCAACAGGCTATTCAACAATTAATCTACCACGTTCATACTATCAATCAGGTGATAAATAAGTGCTCAGAATACACCCAAACACTATACATACGCTTCATAGATTACGAGAAGGCATTTCGTTCTGTAGAAATATCGGCAGTCATGCAGATATTGCGGGTATGGGGGCGTCGACGAAGCATATATAAAAATCCTGGAAAAAATCTACAGAGGACCAACTGCCAGCGTAGTGCTCCGTAAAGAAAGTGACAGAATACCAAGAAGAGTGTAAGACATGGTGATACGATCCTTCCAATGCGTGCTTCCAGGAGGTTTTCAGAGACCTAGAATGGGAAGAACTAGCGATATTAGTTAGTGAAGAGTACCTTAGTAACTTGCACTTCGCCGATGGCATTGCATTGCTGAGCTACTCATGGGACCGATTGCAATTCATCATTACTGAATTAGTCAAGGGGAGCAAGAAAGTAGGTCTTAAAATCAATCTGCAGAAAACGAAAGCAATGTAACAACCTCGGAAAAAAACAGCGCTTCGAGAGAGGTAGCTGTGAACTTGAAGTTGTAAGAGAGTACGTCTACTTAGGATAGGTAGTATCAGCCTAACCGAACCACGAGATTGAAGTAACTAGAAGAATAAGAATGGGGTGGAACACATTCGGCAAGCATTTTGAAATGATGACTGGTGGGTTACCACTATCCTTCAAGAGGAAGGTATATAACAGCTGCATCTTGCCGGTACTTAGCTATGGAGCAGAAATCTCGGGACTTACATAGAGGGTTCAGCTTAAATTGAGGACGTCGCAGCGAGCGATGGAAAGAAAAATGGTAGGTGTAACCGTAAGAGACAAGAAGAGAGCAGAGTGGATTAGGGAACAAACGAGGGTTAAGGATACCACAGCTAAAATCGAGAAGAAGAAATGGGCATGGGCCGGGCATGTAGCGCGTAGACAGGATAACCGCTGGACGTTAAGGGTAACTAACTGGGTGCCCAGAGAAGGCAAGCGGGTTAGGGGGAGACAGAAAGTTAGGTGGGCAGATGAGATTAGGAAGTTTGCGGGTATAAATTGGCAGCAGCAAGCACAGGACCGGGTTGACTGGCGGAACATGGGAGAGGCATTTGTCCTGCAGTGGACGTAGTCAGGATGATGATGACGATGATGATGATGATGATGATAATAACTTTTGTTTCGTAGGACGGAAGTACAATGACGACGGCGCATTCATTAATTGGTGGCCACCTATGACGGCAGCGAAATTTCGCAAGAAAGCCCAGTGCTTCTTGGAACAGTACGGAAACGTCACAGATCCCGTCACGCATATGAAGGTAAGAGAATACCCATCTCATTTTATAGGCGGGAGGTATAGGACTCGCCTTTGGATGCTATAATTTATCAGGTGCAAACGTACGTGACTCTCACAAAAATGTTTTCTTGGGCTTAAATTGTGGGAGGTGTCAAGCTAGTTCGGGGTGGAACATACGCCAGCAATAGGGCACTTTAGGGACCCAGGTTGTCGTATGCGCTGTCGATGCCGTCGCTTGGCGCATCGCAGGCGAAACCACTGTATGGCATAGCCCTACATAGTGCTGCAGCGTGTATAGAGCAAATGTTGCGGGAAAGAACATAGATGCTGATGAGGAGTCACACAAGGGTAAGAAGGATAGAAAGAAGGAAGGGAAGAAACAAATCAAATTATAGTTATGCACGGTATTACGCAGGGAGAACCATGTGTTGCATAGCCGCGTATACAGCAATGGGCGAGGACGGAAAGCGAGGGCGAGGGTGGGCTGTCACCTCGTGCTGCCTGGCGGCACGCGAGTAAGACAGTGTACAACATAATGGTCAGTCATTGTAAGGGTGAGGGAAAGGCACTTGAGGGTGAGGAGGAGGATAGTGTTGTGTCGTGTGACCCCTGTTGCCATGCACACACCTACATGTGGGGTTACGCTGTTTCCGCTACATGCCGCTAGATGAAACTAGGCCTGCTCCACGCCTGTTCCCCCGGCCTACCCGGCTTGGCCACGTGGTTCAGGTGACCGGTGTCACGCCGGCCGATCACCCTTCTTCTTCCTCCTGCAGTAAACGCGGGAGAGCAGTATCTCCGAGGCTGGGTCGACGTGTCGCTTCACTGCGCAACTCCCGTCGCTTGGCCTTTGCCATCGCTCGGGTTATGCGCGCTGCTGCCTACACAATACATAGCATAGCCGTGTATATTGTATAACATAGTATAGCATAGTATAGTATAGAATAGTACAGCATAGTGCAGAATAGTATAGTATAGTATAGTATAGTATAGTATAGTATAGTGTGGTATAGTATAGTATAGTATAGTATAGTATAGTATAGTATAGTATAGTATAGTGCGGTATAGTATAGCATAGCCACTCCTGTTAAGCGGCACCGGTGCTGCGTCGCTGCATCTGATAGGTGAAACAACCTGACGGTGCTCGCTGCAGAGCACGTGTATCTCAATTAACTGCCGCAAGAAGCATGCAGTCAATAAATAACAGCAGCAAGTATAGCGCACATGTCGCACACCGAGTTTGCGAATTTTCTCTAAAACGAGAGTCGACTCGTGGTGGGGAAAGCCCGCATGCTTGCCTTAAACATTCCTGCCATCGACGTTTTGGTAAAGGGTGCAGTGGGAACGCTAGGAATGGGAGTCTCTGGGTGCCCGTGCCACGCACTTCAGGTTTTGCAGTAAGGGGGATCGAGCGTTTAAATCCCTTTCCACTTATGACATATTTACTGCACTATACTGATAAAGGCTGCAAATAATGTCCCGCATGCGTTCCTTGGCTTCATTATGTGCTGGGTTTCATTACGCTGTGTCTAACGAAGAAACGAGCTGTCGATAGCAATATTTTACCTGGGGTTTTAAGTCCTAAAACCAACTAAATGATTATAAGAGGGCTCCGTAGCAGAGGGCTGTGGAAATTTTGAACATTTGGTGTCCTTCAAGGTGCACTGACGTCACACAGTGCACGGGTCCCTGGCGTTTCGCTTCCATCGAAATGTGACCGCTGCGGCCAGATTTGACACCGCGACCGTCGGGTCAGCACCGTGGCCACTGTTCCACCGAGGCGGACGAGCCCTCGATTCATCCACCATTCTTCGTCCGTACGCCTACTTCGTGTAGTTGCCAAATTGAACTATTCTGAATTTTGATCTGTGTATGTATTGGTCGTTTTTTTCTCGCCTCCACCACGGTCTGCAGTTTGTTTGAAATTTACAAATGATCTGTTTTGGGGCGTTAGCGTTGTGTATTCTCACCGGATTGTGCGTTGTGTGGCCACCAGCACCTCTGCTTTATGTATATAACGGGGTTAGAAAGTAGAGACGAGTCGCTTTTATTCGCGCTCCCTCCATCAAATTTGTATTTGTGAAAATATACATTATTATTATTATTATTATTATTATTATTATTATTATTATTATTATTATTATTATTATTATTATTATTATTATTATTATTATTATTATTGTTGTTGTTGTTGTTGTTGTTGTTGTTGTTGTTGTTGTTGTTGTTGTTGTTGTTGTTGTTGTTGTTGTTGTTGTTGTTGTTGTTGTTGTTGTTGTAACGCGTTTCGTAACGAATTCCGTTCTACAATGCCAACTCACGTATTTTCGTTCGCAAGGTGTCACTGTTGCATATGCAGAACGAAAAGCGCCAGTTTTTTCACACTTGATATTTTCTTTTATTTTTTTAGCTTCCGTCTAAACAAACGCTTGCCGAGGACATCTCTGACAACGCGGCAGCTCGTCTTAGCTACTTGGTAAGCTTACCATTCTGGTCTACTTTTGTGTATACCTCCCGTCAACGTCGAAATTCCTACTTTCTGTACTAAGAGAGAAACTTGAGGGCCACGAAGCGTGCAATCGGGCAAAAAATGATAGTGATAACATTAAAAGATGTGAGGGTGGTAGAATGAGTCAGTGAACAAACAGCGGTTGCAGATATTGCAGAGGAGATCAAGCAAAAAAAAAGGACTTACGCTGGCCATTTAACGCGTCTACGACGGAGAAACGGTGGGCAGTGAGAGAATTGGCGTGGCCACCAAGGGATGGGAGACGCAGTGTGGGAAGGCGGAAAGTTAGAGTGACGAATTTAAAAGGGATAAAATATAATCAGATCGCACGTGATATGGTAAACTGGAGATAGCTGGAAGAGGCCACCGTGCTGAAAGACCTTCAACATGAAAAGATTGAGAAAATTATGACGACGATGATGAAATGACGATCGCATAAACTGCCTGTTTTTCTTCCCTCTCATAGGGTATGTAAACGAAATCTCGTGGTGGCAATATTTTACAGAAATTGCTGTCTAGTGGTGAAATCACTACGCTCATATCGGCGTGCACATGACAGAAAGCCGCCCCTATCCCCTTCCCATAATCATCTATGAGGGGGAGGGGGGGGGGGGCAATGTCTGCCCAATACGTTCACTCACTTAGGCCATGCAGGTTTCTGACCGCAATGGTGGCCCAAAACCTCTGGCCTTTGATGATGTAGTACAAAAACTGTTTCCTTCCCGTGTCCAGGAAAGCCAGGAACCAAAGACATACCACTGGGAGGAGCGCTTCATAGCATTTTTTTATTTCTTTTTAATTCGTTGCGCAGCATGTCCTCCTTTGAGTTCGCTTCTCTCCCCCCCCCCCCCCCCTCCCCCCGTGCCCGCCTCCCTTAAATACAGAACACCGAACACGCTGATCGTGAATAACCTCCCACCAACGTGGAGTCAGCGCCTCGTGTGTTATGAATAAGTGATCAGCTCCCGCAGAAGTCATTGTCTAGAGAGCAGGAGTGATTACTCCACAGAACTGACTGAAACGTTCTCCCGCAAACGTTTTTTTTTTTTTAGCGTAATACATTTTTGTGAATGCGGACTTAAGTTTGTGAACATAGTCTCGTAGCTATCGCTTGTTTTCATGATTTGTTTCGCAATGGATTGTTACGTTAGTCTGCGTTACACGGACCCTGTCAACGTTGCATGCCGCTACTAGTAATCGCTTTCGGTGGGAAAACAACGAGTTTACCCATGCTCCGGTGATTGGCAAGAGATGAAAGCGGGACATCTTGTAAGTATTTTCCTTCACATTCGTTTTTTATCTACTGTTTTCAGAGTAATAGCAAATGTTTTTTTTTTCTTTGTTAAAGCCAAAAGACAAGCAGCATAATAAACAAAAAAGACACCAAATGGAATCGTTTCGGAATCCGGTCGTACCACGGCTGTAAACTACTGTTTTTGCGCGCAGGCGTTCCTGAAGCAGAAACAGATCTATAAGGACGACATGCAACTACTTCCCGGTCTTGAGTCCTACACTCCTGCGCAACTTCACTTCATCAGTGCAGCCCAGGTGCGTTAGTAATTAATAACATTGAAGCAGCGTGAAGGAACGAGGACAGCAAAAAAAATGCATTCCCAAGTGAACTTTCAGGAGGTTTATATTACCTATACGGACATTTAGTTTCTAGACATTCGGTGTATATACTACGCTATTGGGTCGCAGCCAGAATTTAATTTTTTTCCTACGGGCGATGCCACTCTAGCTATATGTTTGCGCATGTATAGATACAAACGAATAGTTTTACTTTAAGTGCTGGGAATGGAGCGTTGAAGTTGAATCAAGCCCCACTTTATACGCCAATGCTATAGCATTTACCTAGACGTCTATATACGTTAAGACACAATATTTTTGAGATCTAACAGACAATCATGTCAAGGAAAGTATATGTATAAGGGCTGTTTTTAGCACTGATTGTAAAGTGAACGAAGAAAGAAAAGTGGATGAAAAGATAGCTTGCTCACGGCAAGCTATCTTTTAGTCCACTATTTCTTTCTTCACATTTACTTCACAATTAGTGCTAATAACATCCCCTATACTTTCCTGGACATGACTGTCTGTTAGATCGCATTATTATTGTGTTTAACAAAAAAAAATCGAGCCCATAAATGAATGTACACTTCTTTCCTGTGTACGTTTAGGGTATGTTTATCGCCAGCATTCTAGATCATCAAGAACAAAATTCACTTCTTTCCTTTTTCATTTGCCTGAAGCGACTTGAAAGCGGAAGCCATGTTTCCCTTGCTTTTCGTGCCATTCGATTGTATTCAGGGGGCATCCGCGTCGACACGCTCTTATTCCTTTTCGCCGGTTCTCTTGGCAACTTGTAACTTCGTTGTTTTTTGCTTGAATCAATTTCAACTTGAAAATCACCCCCCCCCCCCCCCTTGTAGAAAACGTTCTGCACCTTACGTGCTTTAGCACTGCCTCTGGAATCACAGGCGCTGGAAAGCTTTCTGTACATACCTCACTGGGTTTCACGATAACTATCGGCCGAACTTTGACTAAACCTGTAAATCTCATTGACTGAGCTAAGAAATCTTGAGCGTCCTCGCACACTTGCCCCCTGCAGTGCCAAATTAAAGGCCAGTGCATGGAAGGATGGTACATTAGAAAGTGTTACACCTACCATGGCCTCCGAGATGGCAAGCATGGCCGTGATGGCGGGCTTGCCTGCCATTCTCGGAGGCTATGCACCTAATCCGATGACGTGGAACGATGCTTCTAGAAGTGGCCCTCTTAGAAAACCTTCGAGACTAGATGGAGAAGTGTTTCATGTCCAAAAAAAAAACGCTGTGTACTCATATGCTTTTCTTTTTTCGCGTTTTCTTGCGGTAAAACAGAAGATAGGTAGTTCCAACCTGCCCACCAGTAGGTTTTATTGATCTTTTTCCTCACTCTTTCCTTCCTTTCACACGAACTATACAAATCTTGTTCACTTATAATCTATGATTGCATACTTTATTGTGACACGCCGCTCTGAACTCGATTCGCAGCTCTGGTGCAAGAAGTATGACAAGAATACGAAGAGGTTTGTGATCGATGATGACGTTCACTCCGTCTCGGAGCAGAGGTGGGTCGTTTCACCCAAGAACACAATTCATGTCGCAAGACGTGTGTGTGGAACGTGCGAATGCAAGAAAATATAATTTGTTTGAGGGGGGGGGGGGGGGGGCATGACGCGTCTAACTCCATATTTGAAGAGTGAATGAATACAATGTTGCCGTAAAAAAAAGATAGGGAAGGGAGCTTGAGCTTCGCCTTCATCAGCAGATCACGAAAGCATATACGGCTCTCGTGCGCATCGCCCTCTTAACATCTAGCCTGCTTCTGTTCTCAGTGCATGCCTCAACCGTGTCGTAAGGAGATGAATCACTGCGTGCGCGTATGCAGTATTGGCCGTTTCAAAGCATCATGGAATGTTTACTGCGAGTACAGTTTTTAGGTGCCTACTATCTCGTCGCTACTTCTTTCGCGAACCAACGTAGGGCCAATTACGCGACCGTCGGGCAACCTACACAGCTGTTTAGTTTGCTGATGCTTTTGCGGCCGCCGAGGATTAATTATGCCTCCTTGATTGACGCTTTGTCAGTCACATGAGGCACGTTTTCGTGTTCATTCTTTTCTCTTCTGTCTGCGGACGTGCTGCCGGTGCAACATGAAGCGTTCTTTGAAAAGGTGTATAGTAAGCCTTTCCTCCTCTCCACCTTTCTGCATCTGCCAGACACGGGATAACGGCCCGGCTGGCAATCACTCGCACGCAGCTAAAAAGTGCCTAGTATGTGTAAAATTGGTACGCCATTAATGTGCCAGAGTGGTGATACTATATCCACTGTTATATTAACTGCTCTTTGTAAACTCAAGTATTACGACAGTGTTTCATTTGCAATACAGTAGCAGCGCTGGGGTCGCGATGACGTTTATCAGACATAGTCATCCGACTATCGATTCCAACGAAGAAGACGATCACAGTTATGATAATTATAAACAGTTCAGGAAGCCGAAGGTAGTAGAATATTGCGCCTACACATTACTCTCTGTTAGCAATCACCCGTTGAGCTGAGTCGAGTAACTCGTTTAGTATTGCCAACCGTAGAAACGCGCCCACCGTGGTCACATTTCTATGCAGGCTAAATAGATTTAGGCGCACGTTTAAAAACACCGAATGGTCAAAACTTCCAGAGCTCTCCGCTACGACGTCCCTCCTAACCATAACGCCCTTTTTAGATGTAAAACCCCCCAAACTCATTGTCGCTAGTGGGTGACTTATTTCGTGTACTGAGGCATGTCTGCTCCATTCTTTATGCGTGTACGTATACTTTTACTGGTGCTGATGCACGACATCAAAAACCAAAATCCCTCTTGTTTGGCGCCTTACTTTCGCTGCTGATGTGCCACGAAACGTGGGGATGTTGCGAGTTATGCGAGCACATATTAACCTCTTTTGCAGGGTTAACATTCCCTTCGGAAACACGCCCCAGTTTGCAGAGGTCTTCAATTGCCCCCGAGGCAGCAAGATGAACTTCGCGAAGAAGTGCAGAATTTGGTGAAAGGAGCATTCTATGCATGCATTCGCCTTTCCGTCGTCACACTAGAAGAGTATGTGTCTGACGCCGTAAGTTCTGCAACGTGGCGTTCGTGAAAAACGCTCACCAATTGCAATAAAGAGTCGCAAACAGTAAACCATTCCGTTCTCTTATACTTTGACAAATGCCTTGCTATCTTACAGCTAGCTCGTTGAAGAAATTTAAAAAAACAGTCACATTTTCACCGAAATGGGGAAGCGGTAAATGCGACAGCAACAAATCGGAATGTCATACGAAGAAAATTTGACAGCTCACTTCAGCAAACATAGTTGTTGCAGCGCGAGCGAAGTGGCCTTCGTGTGAACTGTAGTCTTCAACGCAAAGTTTGTGATGAAGGCAGTTCACGTAGAAAGCACCAAGTACATCTGCTACCATAAAGGTAATCGGCGTGTATAAGTAACTCACCGTTATTATACTGGTATATATGCTGTGAGGCGGAAAGGTTTCATGCGTCGCACATCAGATTGAGGGTCGAATCCCCACTCACTCTGTAGAAATGTTTTATTGCAATATATATATATATATATATATATATATATATATATATATATATATATATATATATATATATATATATATATATATATATATATATATATATATTATATATAGTCGATGCTCTTTCATTTGTCTGTGTGTAAAGATGCCATTTACTGCGACTGTCTTCAAGTCATTACTGTTTCACTCGATGGCCAAACACGAGCTCTCCCGGTACGCACGCACTGACAGTTAGTTTTCATTAATACACAAACTGTCACTGAGCCATCGTCCAAATAATGTTTGCAACGACTGGAAGTGCACATACTCATAGCTTGAGGGTTGCATGCAGAAATGAAGGCAGCTGCTTTTAGAAAAAAACAGCTGTCGAAGCAGGAAACCACATGCGTACGGCAGATCGCGCCCTCGTCTCCGGATGGAAACACCGAGGTGTGTTGCATGTGCTGCGAGCTCACCCGACCTGTAGCAAACGTGAGGGTGCGGGTAAATGTTAAGGAATCAGCTGGTAAAGATGCGTCCTGGATGAAAACGTGTCATCCTACCTTGTCTGTGCGTACTGCAACCTCTCGGTCAAAGCCCCGCCAGCGTTGATGACACCGAAGTAGCCTCGCTTATCGTGGTAAGTGCATCCTGCTCGCTTGGACATATGGTGATTTCAATTCAATGTCAAACTTCCTTGTAGTACACGAAGTTGTTTCCGAATCTAAGTTGGAGAGGTTTTGCAGAAGAATAACCGACACCAGTTTGTGTTCAATTCACCTAATAGAAGGCAAATCCTGTTTTTATTTTACTTTCCACTGATTACTTCTATTCAAGAGTAAGACAATCTTGTTGTAATACACCTAATGAAAATTGGGCATATCCCACGCGCCATGGAAGTCTGTTATACAAAGCATGTGGAGGGAAGGTGACTGGTGGTGGTATTGAGCGAAACGTTACGAAACGATGCAGAACATATCTGCAAATGTTATACGCCCCGGCATGTATGTTGAACAGTCATATATGTTTTATGTAACCAGCTGTTTACAGTGGTGCAACGATTACATAGCAAAATGGGTAATGCCAACTACAGAAGTGGTTAGCTGAAACTTGGAGCTTGCGAAGATGGTATAGCCCTGGATAGCGCTACGCAGATCAACTATAGTGGATGGCATTTAGCTAGAATTGATGCTAAACCAACGTGACGCCTATGTCATTTAAGTATGCATGTGTTAGGCTTATAGAATTAGATTGGCAGCTCTGCAACCATGATAGATGTTACAGGAACATTACACTTGCATAGTTTCTTTTCACAAAGCAGTTCCGAGACATTCGTTGGCTGTGTGGTAGAATACTTGATTGCCACGCAGAATTCTTGAATTCAATTTCTACTGTCACCATAACATTTATTCTTTGCATTCGTCGGGTCAATGCTGCCGATGTCAGTTTTCATTAACGCTTTCGAATTTAAATTGCCAGTGTCTGTTCTCGCAGTTCCTCGGCAGATATAAACTGTCAAACACCTGTGGCGCATACCCGCGTAGACCGCGGCCTGTGCTTTACGGGTATGTGACACACGTGTCTGTAGAAAAAGGTTTCACATCGTACGCGGCTGGACTTTCCGATTATTCCTGTCTTGATCAGGCAGTCAAAATCGTCGAACCCTCTTACCTTCTCATACTAATTTTGGTGTACCCAAAGTTAAAGAGGTTATCACGACAGCACCCACACTTAGGCGGATAGATATATTGATGGATGGATGGACGGACGGATGGATTGACGGATACTGTTTGCGCAAACGCATTCATGGTCAGTCACGTCGACCATGAATACGTTTGCATTAACAGTATAATCCTCTTGAAATGTTTATATATAAGTTACTGACTTAACAATGCTATGTAGTAGAGTGATGAATACACCTAAGTGCAGCGTATAAATAAAACGGCGTGCCACAGACTTCAAGATGCTCTTGAGCAAGAAGTGATAGATGAATATATTTACGTTGAGAATCTGTGGGCTTCGTTTAGTCTCCCACATTTTTCATGTGGACGTCTTGTCTGTCAGTTTTTCGTCTCAAGCTCTTCATTCATCGCATCTTTCATGCATTTTATCTCTATCCATCTCTCTTATAAGAACGCAGCTACATGCAGCCGAGAAATCATGGCAGAATCAGGGTCGGTCGCTGCAGTGGACGCCAGCACCAGCAAGTCTCTGCGGCTTCGCCTTCAAGACAGCCGCAGAAGTTGGTTCACACTGGCAATGTGCATGGTTATGGCCCACACTGCGACCATAGGAAACCGTTCACAAGGCGCCATGTACGTCGGCATACGAGAACACTTCGGGGCCAGCCACGGAGAGGCATCGTTGCCGCCTTCACTGCAGTCTTCCCTCTGCCTGGTTGGAGGTATGTCGAGTGATGTTTAAATATACGGGTCGTTTTTGTCTACATTTTGTTAGTTTTTGAGAGAGGCACCCTCTGAACAAAGGGACAAAGTACACGCCGTTTCACAACGAACGCATGTGCATTTCTTGGCAGCTTTTCACAACGGTGAGCCCGCCAACCGTGTGTCGCGTATGACTACAGTAACTTAACAAATAACACAGCAGAATGTCTATATAATACACAGTAACAAGGTAAAATACACAACGTACCACAAATGCGGCGTCACCTGAGAGCGCTAGCCAGTGCCTATCGTAGCCATGAAGGTGAGTGTGAAGCACTTTATGTTTCTTTCTTTCTTTTCTGCCAGCTGGAGTCACGTAGCACGTGACCCTTTAACGAGCGGGCGGCTGGCCAGTAAGCCACCGTATACTATACTTGAAGACATCGCGTCTGCCGGAACGAGACCCTCGCCATTAATGAACGAAGAAAGGTAACTTCAGGGCTTTGTTGACCGGCGCTGACTAAAAATACCAGGTTTGCGTGCACATAAATTCCCGACAAAGTAGACGAGAGGATGACCACCACCGTAGCTTAATTGTCGTCATCCAGAGGTGGCAGGTTTGTTCCCTGCCGACGGGAAGTTGCCTGTTCATCTTCTAGCAAACTGCGCAGCAGACGGGACACACGAAACGAGACCAACGAGCGCAGATGAAGCTTTACCAACTACCCCAGCTTTCAACGCTTTGTGCTCATCCACTTTACTTCCTCTACAATGTTTTTCATTATTCTGCCATTTTTACGACTCTTCTGAGTGGACATGAGTAACCCGTTAATGTGCGGGATTTGTGTTCTTTGTTCTTCTAGGAATTTTCACGGGATTCCTGTGTGAGGTGATTCCAATGCGGTACATGTCTCTGGGCAGCTCCCTCCTCTTGTCCCTGGCACTCATGGTGTGCTACTTCGGCCTCACGGTGTCCTTCATCTCATTCTTCTTCGGGGTAGTACATGGTGAGGCCCCTTTCGGTGGCATTTCATTGATATTACTCACACAGGCGTAGTTATTATTTTACCAAATCGTATCAGTGGTGCTCGTGTGGGTGGACGTTTTCGACGCGTCGCAAGTTAACATGAGGCCCCATTAGCAGTAATTTCAGAACACTCGTTATCCTCTATGTCTTCATCAATGTCTCCTCCCTTGCATATCGCGTAAGGAATAGTGGGTGTATGATATGCCGAGAATATTGTGGTAACCTAGATCAAAATGCACCATGAACAGGCGAATATTGTGAAACAAGGTGCCATTTCTCTCTCTCTCTCTCTCTCCATTCAGAATACTTAATTGCTCAGAACCACAGAAAAATAGCAAGCTGTAGAAACGTAGTGAAGGAAGGAATGATGTCGACTAAGACAGGTTTTGCAGGAAAATAAATGTACATGTAATAACAACAACCATAATAAAGGGTCTGCCTACTCAATGTTTTCATTCGTATTCGGGCTGTTCACACACGTCGTTTGTTTTTGCTTCTCATCCCATGCGCTATGAACTGGTTCTTCGAAGTGGCGTGTAGATCCCTCTTCTTTTTGTTCTGCCGACTACTCGTAGATTGTCGTGTGTGTTAAGGCAATGATGAACCTTTCGCCTACCGCAGGGCTGGCAGCCAATGGTATGTTCGTGGTCACGTCTGTGGTGGTGGGCGAGTACTTCGTTCGCTGGAGAGCCACGGCGTACGCCTTGTCCGCTGCAGCCAAAAGTTCGCACTTCCTGACTCCATTCGTGGCCAACCACATCCGCGTGCACTACGGCACGCCCGAGATATTCCTGCTGTTGGGTGCCCTGTCACTGAACGGATTCGTGGCTGCTCTCCTCGTGAGGACACCGCCGTGGAGACTGCATCTTAAAAGCAAGGACGCCGGGCTCGCTCGACTCAAATCTGGGGCAAGCAAGGAACATAGCTCAACAAGCGTTAAAGATGAGAATACAGATGCCACACTACAGGGAGTGAACAACTCTACGACTGCTGATGTTGCATTTACTACTGAACCTTTGCTAGAGGAGGTTCCGCTAGATCATGAAGAATGTGGGTCGTACCACACTCCTAGTGGCCCCGAGATTTCTTTTCAAGAACATAGCGTACCTGTCACAGCCGCGAACTCGTGTAAGGTATCAAACACATGTTCCAAGGCAAAAATCATGGTAGATGAACGTCCTGTTGTTATCTTTTCTGCGTCCCCAACATTATGGAGCAATATAATCGCATTCTTAAGGAGATCTGCCAATACATTATCGAGAATTGACTGGAAGGTCCTCGTCTCACCTCTGTTTCTGTTCGACACTCTGTCATTTTCCCTTCAAAACTACGTCTTATCAAATTTCGTTCTTCTTTACTTGGACATGGCACTCGAGTGTGGCGTAGAAGCCAGCTTCGCGAGTTACTTTCTCCTTGCGTTCAATGTCACTGTGGTTCTGAGTTCTCTTGTCAGCGGCTTTGTCATAGATAGACGCGTGTTGTCTATGAACGCCACGATGATTCTGGGCTTCTGTGGCAACGCGGCGTCCTGCGAGGGCCTCGCGTGGTCCCGTTCCGGAGGTCAGCTCCTGGCCTGCGCCGTCGTTCAGGGCCTAAGCTGTGGAGCGATGGTTACCGTTGTATGCCCCGTTATCATTAGGGACTTCGGCAGCGAGAGACTTCCCCTCGTGATCGGCGGATGCCATACGGTCATGGGAGCCGTGCTGCTCGCAAGACCGTCACTCATAGGTGAGATCACAACGTGTTTTGTTTTTGTTTTTTTTTTTTGTCGAGGGGGGGGGGGGGAGTTGCAAAAGGCGAGGGAGGAGTGTTAGTGCTTAGAACGACGTTTTGAGTTTGTCCAGGTGCCAATATGGCTTGGCACACTGTGCTGGGTGTAGACTTCACTTTATGAAAACTTGCAGAGCGTTGCCTTGTAGTCATTTGAGTGACGTAAAAGTTCAGGAAAAGATTGAAGATCTTAGTGGATAGGTGGACCCGAAATGTTTACGGAAAATCCTCAGGTGCGCGACTCGGCGCGCGGCGCACCGCTACCACGAAGAGAAAGTCAGGCCAAGCCCGACCGCCGCATAGTCGATCTTCTAGACAATCCGCAGCTGAGCCCCGGCATCGGCACTCTTGATAGCGTGAAGAGGTTAAAGATTCCTGTACACTGAGTGCCACTGACACTTCGACATGCAATTTTTTTTTCTTCAGGGCAGCAACGCAGTTGTCTTGCCTTCATCTTGCGCTGTCTTGAATGAGAATTCGACCACGGTGAAACAGTGGTTACGGGGCTTAGCTGCTGAACAGGAAGTCGCGGGTTCGATTCCTACCGTGGCGGTCACATTTCGATGAAGGCGAAATGGCAGAAGCCTGTGTACTGTGCGATGTCAGTGCACGTTAAAGAAAGCCAGGTTGTCGAAATCGCCGGAGCCATATACACTACGGCGCCTCTCACAATCATATCGCGGTTTTAGACTGTAAAACCTGGTATTATTATTATTATTATTATTATTATTATTATTATTATTATTATTATTATTATTATTATTATTATTATTATTATTATTATTATTATAGATATCTTTCATGCCTGCCTTTAGGTATAGTGATTAAGGATATAGAGTTATTACAGAAAAATCTTGCACTGACTTGTTTCTGCCCTGGTTTTATCGTGCAGGCTACTTCAAGGACGTTCTGGGATCGTATGTTGGTATTCAGCACACCTTCGCATCGTTAAACGCATTTCTGGCGATCCTATGGATGATCAGACTTCTGTGGCCGAAGTGCCCTAACTGCGCGTAAACATCGCCTGCCACCTACAGAGTGGTGAAAACGAAATTTATTCTATATATTCCGTCACTGGAAAGTATCCACACTTTCAATAGGGGCTTACTGTACAAAGTAGGGTGCTTATAATACGTCGTATACTATTAAATATGTACACGCATATTTTTGGAACCTAAGTATATAGCATTTTTAACCGTGAAGCTTTGGATTTCTCTAATGTATATCTCGTGTTGCATGAATTTATTGCAAATCTACAGCCCCGCTGCTGAAGCGAAATATTATCCGATTGTTGCATCTGTACACATCACTCTGTTTCTATTCCATTGTAACTTGTACGCATACAGCCTTAATGTTAACACAACAATTAAATTAAATGAGTGAATAAATGAATGAAGTTGTAGCCAGCGCTAATGATACAATGAACAGCACTGACACTCGTAAATGCCTAAGCTGTTCGTTTATCTCTGCCGTTCTTGTGTCACACATTGTGAATTGCTAATTATTAAATACTTCTGCACAAGGCTAGCTTCTTCGAGGCGGGCCGTGCAATTAAGGAAGAATAAACGTGTCACTCACCCTAATCTTCTGCGACGGAGAGGTGCTCAAATTGTGATGTCAAAACGGCACCATTCTCGGGTGATACACAATAATGAATCTATTGACGCGACATAATGCGGTGGTAGTCTTAACTGAATATATATAGAGTTACAACGCCTTAAATCAACAAATAAGCAATGTCACTTCATGCATTGTCACGGAAGTGAAGTTGTAGCTCGTTCAAAGTACTACGGAGAATATTTACCACAATATTCTTATCATGAACATGCCTCATAAACAACGCCTTCTTTTTCTTTTTCGTTTCTCGCTGATTTTAAAGAAAATTATTCATTTATTTATTATGTTTCTTTATTATGTTTCTTTATTATGTCTATGGAAGCAAATTACTTTTTTGCATGAATTATATCCATGTACAATATATCGTGTGTGCATTTCATTTTCCTGTTTTCTTTTTTTGTTCGTCACCACCTTTTATTGTAGGGTGGCCAGGACACCCTCAAGATGATTCTATCAGCTTTTTTCCCTGGTCTCCCAGAACATTTTGTTGTAAATAAATAAATAAATAAATAAATAAATAAATAAATAAATAAATAAATAAATAAATAAATAAATAAATAAATATAGAGACTGGAGTCGCTACACATGCTCCCACTGAATCGATTTTGCTACTGCCATGCGTGTTTTCTCAGATCTCGTTTGCGCCAAAAAGAAGAAAAAAAACATTACAGTGGAGCGTGCAGAAGCGTCGGCCATTTTATTATAAAGTAAAATATCGGTAACTACAGCCGCATCTCTTTTTCGGTATGGTCCTGGGGGGAGGGGTTATTGTCTTTCTTTTCCCACTCCCATTGGAGCGGCACGAGTGGTTGCCTTGGCAACGCGAGTCGTCAGGGTTTCGGCACGTGGACGACTCCGGGCTGATCAAGGTTGGGGCCCACAATGTATTGCGTCTGGATGTCCTGCACGAAACAGCGGAAACAGAAGCAAAGCTTTGTGAAATACATGCACGCTAGTGGTTGAATGGACTCGATTGAATTTCCGTTGTGTACAGAGTGGTCTAACCACACCAGCCTTCATCACTGAAGACATGTGGTATTTCAGAGAACTGAGAACTTCAAGTTTTTTTTTGCCATATTTAGTTCTTTGCCAGTTATATTTACGGTTGAATTATTAGTTAGGCTGTATTGACATAGTATATTATTATTATTATTATTATTATTATTATTATTATTATTATTATTATTATTATTTCAACTTGTACGCCGTCTATGATAACTGTTTCATACAAGAGGTTTCGATGCAACATTTGAGTATGTATGGTACCTCCTAATGCATCATGCTAAGTACCCAATAATAATGAGCATTTAACGACAAATATTTACGCTGATTGCCGGCGTTACGAGAATGTCAGTCTAAGTCATTAATTAGCGCTGTATATCAAAAGTGTTTTGTGGAAGCTATGCATAAATTTGAGTGTCAGTTTGCCATATACTATACTGCTACCCAAGCCAGGCCCGTAGCCAAAGGGTTGCAACCTCCCCCCTCCCCCGAAATTAAAGGGGGGGGGGGGTACCGAAAATAAGTAATGAAAATAGGTGTTTATCAAGGGGCCTTCAACAAATGCCTTCCCCCACCCCTCGGAAAAACATTCTGGCAACGGGCCTGATCTAAGCACAGAAAATCAACATTCGCAATATTTCTGACATGGAACGTACATTCCATTTGGTGGCATGAATGTAAAAAAAATTAAAGAAATGCACTCTCGCTTCACAAAATAAAAACTACCCGAAAAGAAAAATATTCTCCAAGCCCAATAACATCTGTGGATATCACGGGCGTGCGCCTATCAAATTTTCTCGCTCAGTCTTTTTATAGCTCTGTGTATAGACAAAAAAATGAACAAAAAGTAACATTTGCTTACACACGTGTTGCTTTGAACGGACGTAAAGGTAACACTGGTTCACAACTATAAAGAATCTGATAGAAGTTCCTTTCATAACTTGCATATTAATGCGGTGTTGTTATCTAAGCCCACCTGAAGAACGACGCGTTGTGGTGCTGACTGCTAGGCAGTAACCAGTCTTGGTCTACGCCTTTATTCTGTGTGCAGACATTCGTACTGAACGTAGTATTACTGACGTAACTGCAATGTGATGCTTACATTGAAGGGAAGCTAAAGAGAAAGAAAAATTTTCGATTACTCTTTCACGATTCCGAAATCGCCTCGCTTGCTGCGAGAAGGTGCTTGGTAAGCAAGGAAACGTGCAAAAATGAAATGCAGGTAGCGACGCCATTATAAAATTCTCGCACTAAACGCTATGACAACACAGATTTTGACGGCGTTTACTAGGGCCTACGTAGTTTCTAATGAGTAAGTTCAGAGGAGTACATCGACCTCTGACTGAGGGGCTTTAGAATGTACATGACAGTTTTCAAGAAGTTTTTCGGAGCTGTCGCCAAAATTAGACGAGTATATTTTGAAATCCGTGGCGTCACGCGCGAATTTCGGCATGAAATTGGAAAATAGAGGTTCGCCATTGAATTTTTCCTGTAATAATAAACTTGTAAGATTTGAATTATCGTCATTAGAGTACTCCAAGCTCACTTTGTCAATCTAAACTCATTCATTGTTTCGCTTTAGTGTCCCTTTTTAGGCAATAAAGTGAATCCTGCTTCAGAGAAGTTCTACAGAGAGCTTCTCATAAGACGAAACAACCAGGATGATATAGTAAAAAGCAGTAATGGCCCAGAGGAATTCAACATCCCACCAGTAACGACAGGGGAAGTAAGGAAAGCCGTAGAAGGAATACAAAAACAAAAAACAAAGCCGCTGATGAGGATAAGGTAACAACGTACCTACTGAAAGATGGCGGAGAAATTGCGCTAGAAAAACTGGCCACCTTATTATATACGAAGTTTCCCTTGACGGGAAGTGTACCAGAGTCTTTGAAGAACGCTAACATAATCTTAATCCATAAGAAAAGAGACGTCAAGGACTTGGAAAAAAATACTGGCCGATCAGCTTACTGTTCGTTCTCTACAAACTATACCAAAATGACAGCTAATAGAATTAGGGCGACATTAGCGTTCAATCAACCAAAAGACCAAGCAGGATTTTGTACAGGCTACTGCACGAAAGGCCATATTCATACTATCAATATGATAATCTATAAATGCGCTCAATACAACCAACCCCCACACATAGCGTTCATAGATTACGAGAAGGCGTTTAACTCAATGAAAACATCAGCAGTAATGCAGGCACTGCGGAGTCAGGGCATCGACGATCGCTACATAAACATCCTGGAAAAAATCTACAGCGGATCGACAGCCACCATAGTTCTTCATAAAGCCACATAAATCCAATAAAGAAGGCTGTAAGGCAGGGAGACATGTTTTATCCAATGCTATTCACTGTGTGTGCCGGAGGTTTTCAGGGCCCTATATTGGTAAGTTAGGGATGAGAGTTAATGGAGAGTATCTTAGTAACCTGCAATTCGCTGAATAAATTGCCTTAATAAGTAACTCGGGGGACGAGCTACAGCTCACGATTACAGAACTGGGCACGGAAAGGATAATATTAGGCCTGAAAATAAATATGCACAAAACTAAAGTAATGTGCAACAGTCTCGGCAGAAAACAGCACTTCGCGACAGGTGGAGAGATGCTGGAAGTGGTAAAGGAATATGTCTCCTTAGGACAGGTATAACAGTGGAGCTGAACTATGAGAGTGAAGTAACTAGAAAAATAAGGATGGGGTGGACATTGTTGCTTGGTCGAAGGTGAGAATATCACCTAGGCAGTGCCAAACAAAATGAGGTGCTAAAAGCTTTCGTAAGTTTCGGAACATCAACCGAGACAAAGAAGCAGAAGGTGGCTTTCGCCTTCGAGTAGTCTTAGGCAAATGCGTAAATACAGTGTACAAGCACAAAAGAGATTTTAAGGCGAAAGTCTTTAACAGCTCATACTCGCGGCGTCCAATCAACCATCCGAGCCTTAAGACTTTGCCACCTGTGTCTCGCCCTCGCACACTTTCAGCTATCACGTGATTTTTGAGAGAGTGAAAACAATGAAATATTCAAAAACAGAAAGAAATGGGCATGGCTTAGTTAGCCTAATGGCCACGGGCTCTCATAGATGACACACATTAGAATTAACAAAGCGTCCTTCAATTTTTTTTCACCGTAACCGTGCGCGTCGAAGTCACAGGCTACTGTTCCACAAAGTTAATAGACTACCGTAGTGAAGCACTTTATAGCTCACCCTTCCGCTGTACCGGTTGTAGGCTATCTGGAAGACGATGCCCGTGCCAACGGCGAAGAGCGCCACCAGCACCACGATCGCCAGGATGAGCGTGTGATCCTGGCGGCCGCCGACTGCGAGGTGCGCAGAGGCAGGATAAGATTGTCTATAATAAGTACTGGAGATGTTTAACTGGTAACACATCTAGCACCGACATCAAAATTATATTCCCAGCTTGTTTTAGTGCACTTCAGAAATAAGGCCTCTCCCATTGATCTCCACTTTACACTCGACTGTGCGAGCTCATTTCATTATATCTATGCCGTAAAGGTGTTTATGCGTTTATTCGACTTGGCAATCAGCACTCAGTGACCATCGGTAATGACGACAGTTATGGAAGAGCACGAACTTCCAGCTGTAGCGGCTTTCGGTCAGAAAGGAGCCGAAGAGGGTGACCGACTAGAAGACTCTGGGGATGGCGACAGATGACACAGATCGTACGCTTTGCTACACTACGAACTGCTTGTTTTTGTCACTACACCTGCCTCTCTGCCTACCTCCACTGCTTATTTTATTCCTTGGTAACTATCCACTTGCTCTTAATGTCTACCGGTTGTCTGTTTTAAGCATTGCGTGGCTGGCAAAGGTTCATTTATTTTACTTAATGTCAAGATATGTGCTCTTCCTAGTGTTTCCCTGACCCATTGCGCCATCATCCGATTGCTTAATGTTACTCCTTCATTTTTTTCCATCACATGCTGCGTGGCCCTCGACATTTAGGGGCAAAGCTCCTTAGGGTGCGAGTCTGTCTTTCCTCCGTTGGTGTATGTGGCCACCTTGAAGATATCCAACTACACCCCATCACTGATCCACCACTTCAGCGACCATAAAGCCAATACTGTTGAGAAGTAGGCGATATGAAATGCAACATGGTCATGTACTTGTATCCAGGTGCGCGTTAAAGAACCATAGATTTTTTCCACTCCGTCCACCCATTGTTCCTACGTGACGGCCTATAGTTCCACCTTTGCAAACTGCCCACTACTTCGTCCTCGGAAACATCTCGCTACGCCCCATCGCGAATTCATCACTTCACCGACCATAAAGTCGTTATAATGAAGGGGGAACGGAAGCGACGTATAGCTACCATTTACCAGTAATAAGATTTTTCGTATAAATACATACAATGTTTATCACGTCTTTGATGATGTAGTGGGTGATATTCGTGGATGGTTCATGGTTTAACGATGAAACCCTCCAGCACTTCGCCCCACTCATTATCATTCACTCCGTGGATATGGTGTGATTTTTGCTTTGGTTGCTTTGTTACCTTCTATGTTTCACCCCGTATGTTAAATCTGCCAGTACATACAGTGAGTGTATACTTTTCGATTTAAACCCCACCGCGGTGGTCTAGTGGCTATGGTACTTGGCTGCTGACCCGCAGGTCGCGGGTTCAAATCCCGGCTGTGGCGGCTGCATTTCCGATGGAGGCGGAAATGTTGTAGGCCCGTGTGCTCAGATTTGGGTGTACGTTAAGGAACCCCAGGTGGTCGAAATCTCCGGAGCCCTCCACTACGGCGTCTCTCATAATCATATGGTGGTTTCGGGACGTTAAATCCCCCATATCAATCAACTACTTTTCGATTTAATGACAGTGGCAGTTTCCTTGCATTATTTATGAGTACTTGCTGATTGCATTCCATCATACCAAGCATGCTACTCCAAGTATGTATGTATGGAGAAGAATCACGTAAAGCACATTCCTCGCGACACATTGCAGATCGTACACAGAAACAGGACAACGCTAAGCAAATATTTCACCGAGACCAGTGACAGGCAGTCGCACAGCGAATGTGCAAGTGTGCACGTATATGACAAGAGTGCAATAAGCGCAGGAAAATACGTGTTCGCGTGTGCGACGTTCGTTAAATGCTCGTCTAGTCAGGCAGCATGTTTCACAGAGTGAAAACGTTAATGACGTAGTTAAGTGACCTCAGTGCTCACTTGTTGCAAGTTGAAGGTGGCTGCCTGCGTTAAAACTACATTCTTGCTCATACCGATGCACCGCGCGTATATAAAACTGAGAAAGTAAGGTGCAAGTAATATATGAAGAAGCCGTCCAAAAGCAGCTCGATCACGCAAGGAAAAGTCTATTGTAAGCATGCAGAACTGTACTGACGTTGCTTTTTTTTTATTGATATACTGAGATTGCCACTCGCACCCCGCGATGCTGCTTCGTTCACAACCTAGTATATTTCATAAAAGGCAATGACGAATACGTTGTCTGTTGGTCGCAGTGTTGGGAAACGGGTACGCCGATCAAAAGAAGGGTACACGTCAAGTGTGGCAGCAAGATATTCGCATATCGGTGTTACAAAGTGTCTCTGCTAAATGCAACACAGCTTCACGTGTAGCAGCAGCTTCTTTTTATACGCTGAACATTTTAAAATCTATTGGCGACGTGAGCTCAACCTCCGTTCTTATGATGTGGTAGGGTCGCCAGAGGTGACCGACTATACGCTGCAATGTGAGCTATGGTAGTAGGTACGCTGAATTCCTGCTTTGTTTATTTTTATTTATTTGGCAAGACCACACAAGGTCGCACAATGTCTCAAGGTCGTCTATGCTTAACCTTGAGAAGATATGGGGAAAAATATTTATCGAGCTACAACGAATTCCGACCAGATGTGCACAACGTTTGGGAAAACATTGTCACTACTGAATAAACCATTGCGGAAACATTAACTTCAATATTGCTTTTGAGCTTATCCGTCAAAGCGGCTGATTGATTTACATTATAGGAACGTAGTACGTAAAATAAAAAGTCAGCCCGAGTGCAGTTAGATCAGAACTAGTCTGCTGCGAGTATCGCTACTACAGATATACGGAATACTGTGTTGGCTGCCATCACTAATCACATAAGGAAGAAGAGGGGGGGGGGGGCTGCAAAGTCTTTTCCATGTACGTCTACATAATTTGGGGAGAAGGCACGGGCGCGAGCCCTACTCACCCCGCCACCGCTATGGTGGATAACGAGGTCTTCGTAGATGCAGCGCAGTATACGACTGCTCGGATCACTTTGTATCAGTTGTCACCACACTTAAAGGCAGCCCTTTGTCGTCACTGACGTTATTACACACGAAAGCCAATCGCGCTCAACAGGTTGCGGTAGCACTGGCTCATGCTGCCACCAAGCGCACAGCTATTTACACAGACTCGCGAGCAACCACCCGAGCCTTCATGACTGGTTTGGTAGGCCAGGAACCCGCTCGAGGTCTCTCTGCCACAAGTTTTACAGACAAGAAGCACATAATCTTGTTCCTGGTGCACGTTGGCCGACACGTGCATGGAACCATCCTTAATTGATGCATACGAGTTGGCGCACTCCCCGGCGCAAGGTCTAACATTCCACGTCGGGAAGAATTACTCGGAGGACACGCTCTGACATTACCGAGATCCCCTCCTAATCCTTCGTTAAAATAGCAAGCAATTGAAACGGTGGAGGTTCCCCTTCCACATCTAACTCTAGACGGAGCTCAGTCTATCACTTTACATCAACTAAAGACTGAGGCATACGCTTCTCCCCTTAAATTGCCTAAATATATGGACGGTATATATAGAGCCAGGCTTCCCTCGCTATGGTAACCAGTGTTTCACTTTACAACACGTTCTGTGACAATGTCCTGCACTGCGCAAGAGCCCCGGGTCTCCCTCGACGGGACTGGCGATCTCCGACAAGCAGCGAGAAGGAAGACCAGCTACAGGCTATTCAGAGAGCCCATGACATGGCCGAGGAGATGCACCTCCCTGTCCCGCCGTGGGTGCGGCCCGCCGATGTTGCCCCATAAAAGGGAGTGAGCGCCGTCACCGGATGAAAATATAGTTTTTTTTCCTGCCTGCCTGCCTGACGTCTACACAAAGGGACCAATCCCATCTTTGTTCAAATAGTATGGTTAAAGCCAGCAGCTTGACGATAATGGTTTCCCAATGTCCCTTGTGTCATATTCCAAGAATTGATTAATTCCAATATTTGCTTCAAAATCAATCTTTTTACGCTGCGATGAAACTTGACCCGTCCCCTGAAGGGAAATTATTCGCATGCCTATGAGCGTAATCATAAGCCTGAGCTTTAAATGATGATGTGCGTGGTCCGCCTTAGTAAAATCAGTACTGGCGCTTCCCTTAAGACTAATGGAAAAGAATTGAGCCCCCTCCCCCTCTTGAGCACACCTTCGCACAATCTGCGGGTGTTATGCTTTTCGCGAACGCTGACGCAGCGATATGTCGCGCTTACTGCAAAGGCGCTCGTCGCTTCCGTCACCGCAGTTGTTGATGCCGTCGCAGACGAATCCCGACCAGACGCAGTGGCGGTTGCTGCAGGCGTACATGCCGGACTCGCAGTTTCCGGACAGGTCTGTGCCGCAAAAACCACGAAGTGCCATGTACAAGCGACAGTGTCACAAATGCCTTAAATTTAATGCTCCACTCTGACTAATGGACCTTCTAATCCTGTAGCTACAACATCACGGTGAGAAATGTAAGCGTGCGACGCGTGGAACCTTAAAAGAGCCAGCACAGGAGATATGAGCATGTTTGGCTTCACGTATACGTCGTGTATAGTTCGAACTAAGCTACCTTTCTTGTTTCTTCAACGCTTCGTTACTAAGCTTAAATTTCAAGCGCTTTATTTCATGACTGAGCAGTCAATCTTCCGCAACATGCGCAACAGTTCATTTGCTCTGCATTTGCTTTTCCCGTCGTTAATACCAGTGCGTGCACCCATTTATGATCGCGATTCGACCAGATACAGATTTACTTTACTCACCGTGATTGGCTCTCTCGTAAAAGCTGCAGCAGAGAACCATGCATGGTTAAGAAATTTGATCCCTATAGGCCTTAATCGCGATTAACAGTGCATCGTTTGACCTAGAGTATAAAAACTTCGTTACACTTTTAGAAGGTGCAAGTTTGCGGTGCAAGTTCATTAAAAGGTACAAAGGTGCTATCAAAATTACCTGTTTTTTTAAGGGCTGCACAATAACAGTTAGCAGTTGTTTGTTATATAATACGAATCGAATGATGATAAACAAGCGTTCTACAATAAAGGTGTTATCCAATACGGTAGGCGCCGACAAGAAACCATCGCATGAACACATTCTATAATTCCTCGGCGTTAAGTCCCTATACACCATCGCTTCCGTGTTCTTTAATGACCGTTGTCGTAACATTAACTTCATTCACCTGTAGTCATAAATACCAGCTGGCGCTTAACAAACACTTCTTTAATCGACGCGCGAGCATACCTTCGAATTAATATTTGTATGTTCGATGGTTATTGCACATAGAAGAAAACCGTGATTCGTTCTTTTTATTTACGTAAACTTTATGCGTTGGCAATAAAACATTTGGCTATAGGGTTGGTTTGTCTGGTCAGAAAACGACCACTTGAACATTAAAATTTAGCCGCCGATCGGCAGGCTGTTTGCAGTTACAGATGCGTTACCGCTGTCCTTGTAGCTGGTGAGGATCATTTCTATTCTGCCGGGCTTCTCGCCGCCGTTGTTGATTACCCATTCGAGCGCCATCTGCGAGGTGGTGGTGCTGATGCTCTTACCACTCGCATGCTTGCCACACACGAGGTCTGGCTTGTCGGTCATGTAAATCTGCGGAAAAATGATGAAAACACAACGTGTTCAAAGTACCCTCAACCGGCTATAGCTCGAATTGGTGAACCGCGATTGATTAACGACACATGATTGAATTTCGCGCCATAAAGAAAGAGTGCTCTGTAGTATTCATTTCAGAGCTCATATAGCTACGTGCCACCGACTTATGTAGCATCGTTTTTCTTTAGAGCTCAAGGTCTTAAGCCCCACATGACCACGCATATCTCTAGGCAGACAGCGGTGTAGCAGTAGTTCAGCTGCATCTAAGACCATCTCAAGATCAATAATAAATGTACACCGTTGTTCGAAAAATACCTTCATGTAGATACCATCACCCGCTTACTTATGAAATAGTGCTTGAAATATGACTTTGGCTCCAATTATAGAGTAAGGGACAACAACCGGTTTTCCTTCATCGAAAACAATACAAAGTCTACAAACGTTTATCTGCACGCGTACACTGACAGCCTGTTTGTCCAAGATTGAACGACTGTCGAGTCAGTCCGGGTCAGCTAAATTTCAAACCGTTTGGGTGGACCGACCTTGAGGTACATGTAGCATATGAAGGGTTGCTCTATGGTGTCCAGCTTGACGAAAGAGATGGTGAGCCGCGCGTGCGACTCGGTCTGTATCTGGATGCGGCACTTGCTCACGCTGCGCGGCAGCACGCCGGACCGGTGCGAGTAGATGGCCATGCTCGCCTTCTGGTCGCGCAGGCTCAGGTAGTGCGAGCGCTGAGCCTTCGCCGCGAGACCGCCGCACGCCTCTTCCAGGTACACTGCATGCGACCAGGGAGACGTACGTCGAGTGCGTTGTCAGGACGCGCGAAACGGGTGCAACTGTTCAGCAAGCGTAAGATGCTGTTATGCCTGCGAGTCCACACCGAACGTCCATGCCTCTGAAAAAAAAAATCTCTGTCAAGGCCAGCACGCGAGCCCGCCTGACGCCAACAACTCAACGGCGTCATCACGCGGCGGTGCCTTTCTGTCGCGCACGCTCAGCGAGCCCATCGAGGCAATCGGCGCCTTCCTGCCTGGCGAGTCTGACGCAATGCGTGGTGACGTCACTCGTCCATGGGTGCAGCCACGTGCAGCGCAGCGGCTTCAGATTCGATGACGCGGCCCAGCGGCGACCCCATTGGAGGATTCTGACCTCACGACCAGCGGCGCTTCTGGTTGGACATTTGGTTACTCAAAGAATCCACCCGGTGCATACAAAAAACGCCCTGCGGCGCGTCGCGAGTAGTAGGCCTATGTGTCAGAGGAGAAAGCTCGGCTGTCCGAGTCTCTAAGCTGTCGGCCCCAGTGCCGAATTTGTAACGCCTCTGTATATATGCTGTACATAAACCCTGTTTAGCTCACCGTCGTCTCGTCCGCTCGTCTATCAGCTCTGCGCAGAAGCAGTCGCGAGCTGAGAAACCTACGCTACCAAACGGCTGGTGACCTTCCCGGCGGAGCTCGAAGCAGTGGCGCCTTCGGAACTGCGTTGGCGTCGTCCCGGCTTTCGTAACAATGCTCACGTAAGTTTGCCGAATGAAGCAAGGGAATTTCGAGAGTTCGTTTCGTTGTTTTAGGCAATTTTAAAGATAAGTTTCCGCCAAATTGTCTTCTTTCATTCATTCGTAGCGAGAGTTTCGGTCCGGCAGACTTGGCGCCTTTAGGTATTGTGCAATAGCTTATTGGTCGGCTGTCCGGTTGTTAAACAATCACGTGCTACGTGACACCAGCTAACAAGAAAAATAGTGTTCCGCACTGAACGCGTAATAGCTGCGAGAGGCGCTCACACACCTGCAGGTTTGCATGAACATAAACACCCTACAAGGGGAACGAGGGGAAAACCATCGCCGTATCTTCATTGATTATAAGAGCGCCCAGTTGCGTATTCCGAAGGTTGAAGGTTCGGTCTCTGTCGGCGGCACCAAGTCGTCTCTTCGTCCACTTCACTTTCTTCGCATCTACATTTCAATTACTACACTATAAACTTGATAAGACGGATGCTTGGGCTAGCTGGTGATATGTGACCAACATATTTGCACACCGCAATAAAAGGAGTAGTTACAGCGCTCTTTCCTGTCTAGGTGTCTTTCTTCAGTAGTTGCGCTGTAACTGCGCGTTTTCTTGCGCTGTGCATTTAAGTTGATAACAAATATGCATTACAATAAACGTCCTTTCTATCATGTTTGGCTTCTTTATCTGGTGGTTTTCGTTGAGGTAAATTTTCTTTCATTCTAAACATTCGGGAATTCAATGAACGCTTACGCTCTCGGTAGGACAGCGTGTAGGTGGGCTTCACGGCGTTCCGTTGAGACCCGTTGATGACTCTCTGGCTGAGGAAGTCGCCTTGCGGGCGATTTCCCGGGTAGCCAGCCGCCGTCACCAGATAACTGAAGCCCGCCAGCAGGGTTGCCAGCAGCCTCGTGGACTCCATGCCTGTCGTCGAGATGTCCCGACGCCAGAGCGGCCTAGCTGTCCCGACGCCGGCCACGCGTAACATTGTTAATGACAGTGGTGATGGTGGCGCGAGAGTCGTGAAGGACGAGGCCATCGCAATATTGTGTGCTGTAATGTGGGAGTGTTTGGCTATGTTATTACATTGTTTCGTTCCTTTCGTTGGAATTTATGACATGAAACACATAGGCATATATGTTGTGTCATACATGTAAATTAAGAGACGTTATCGGTAGTATTCGTTCTATATTGTTCTTTTTATTGTTGTTGTGACCTCAAACATGGCTCATAACCACACAGGGGGTAGGCCAAGAATTGATTACACGAACTTGTTAGACATTTCGAGTATTGAATACTGATAACTAAAAGAACAAAAATTAACGTAAAATAGAAATAGTGCAATAGTCCCTCATTGTTTATTCTATCTTCATCTTCTTCGCTGAGGTAGCTGCCTAGCACGGGTCCTCTCATGGCGCCGCAGTCGACAGTGACACTTTATATAACATTATTGAGTAAAGATTTTTCTAAAATTATCCAGAGGGGACTCTGGCACTGCGATCGTTCAGCGACCATGGGAATGATGGGTATAGTACACGGATTTGCCTAGTCTTCGTACTTGCGGGTGGCGAATCGCACCTGTGGCTTCGTTTAATGCTGTGTTTCGATTTTTTTTTCGAAAAATATAACGAACCTTTTTGAACTTTGTGACCCGGTTTTGAATTGGTAAGCCTAAATATTAAGGGGGTGAAGTGCAACCGCTGAACATTTGCTGATTTGTTTCGTGAGAAAACAACTCCAAGCCATATGTACACACACGGGGCCATAAGTACGAAAATTAGACAAATCCGTGTACTACCCATCATTCCTATTCTTGCTGAAGCGCCATGCGTTGGAGCTACCTTGACACGAGCGCCAGAGTTTCCTCTAGTGGATATATAAAAAGACTCTATGGTCCCTTGGAAACACGACACACACACATACACGCTGAGGATGTTTGGCAAGAACCGGATAGTTTTAAAAGAAAATTATTTATTTATAAGCTGGATGTCTACTGAATGGTGCACAAAAAAACTAAACAATAATGAAAAAGATAAGTATAGCTAAATAGGAAAGTTTGAATATATGTAACGAAGTGGAGAACTTAAAAAACACTAAAGCAATTTGTGGAACCAGGAAAATAGGTGTGGAAAATGATTCTATAACCTAAATCTCTTTTAACCTCAAACAAACTCCTTCAAGGCACCCGCAACCTACCCGCCACTCTACGTAAGAGATGAAGCCTCAAAATAAAGTACGTTTGATACATATAAACCTAATCTAAGCAGTTAGAAGGTAGCACCTATGGTAATTTTGAGCTAAGAAGATTCTTGCGGGAAAGGAAATAAAGCTCAGTTGTCTCATGAACTCCGCAAAAAAAATGGCCCCGTATTTGCATGTTTTACTGCAAATGTCGTCGAAAGACGATAGTCTTGCGTGTTGAGAGAGTGAACAAAACGTTTATTTCATCTGCGCGAGAAAATAAGTGAATTGTATTCTGGAAGCGCTGCGTTAGAGAGTCTCTATCCATGCAGCGAAGGCGAACGAGCGCATTGAGGCACGTTAGACACGAGTGCTATCTGGGAGTCATCTTCGAAAACGAAGGGAGGCGTGCGCGCCTTCAGAGAACGATGCGCGCCTGTCTCGGAGGCGATAAAGTGCAGAACGCCAAGCGACCGGCAGGTGCCGCCACCGTGTAATCTTAGCAAAACGTTGGAAACACTTGCCTTTTTAAGCGTCGGGTTGCACTGTCGGCGCAGCTTGATAAACGCTAGGGTCCTTAGAATGACTTATCTGTGCCTTCTCTAGTATAAAACCACACATACAAACTATTGACGCATGGTGCCTCAGATATGCGCAATAATTAATTTTTAATTGACTATGGCACAAGTATGAGTGCTGAGTGAGTGAGTAGAAACTTTATTGAACATGTCCGGCGTCATTGAGCGGGGTGGGGCTGCAAGCACCCCGGCCTAGGTGACGGCCTCGAGTCCTTGGACCCGGGCGGCATCCTGGGCTTGCCGGACGGCCCACAGTTGATCGGCAAGGTCGTGGCTCAGCAGAGCCGCCTCCCATCGCGCCTCGCGGTTCGAGACTGCCATGTCGACCGGGTTCGTAGGGGACTGCTGCGCGTTACCGGTACACTTCCACAGCATGTGCTGCAGCGTCGCTCTGGCTCCGCACGCCTTAAACGCGTCGGACGTATAAATTCCTGGGTAGCAGAGGCGAAGGATCACCGGAGTCGGGTACGTGTGTGTCTGTAGTTGTCTCCAGGCAACCTGCTGTTTCTTGTTTAGTTTGGCGTGGGGTGGTGGATATTTGCATCTGTTCAGTCTGTAGTGTTGCGTGATGTCTCTGAAAGTGGTCATGCGATCCCCACACGTCCATTCCCGCATCGCTGTCGAAGTGTGCGAGACATCGGGACTGTCGGCAGGCGTCGCAGCTCGGCGTGTGCCCACGGCGCAGCTCGAGCCGCGGCGTGGGCAGTCGCGTTGCCCGCAAGCGGAGGGTCCGTGTGGGCGGGGGTCCATACGAGGAAACTGTCGTTTTTGCGGCAGATGTTGCGTTCGTGAATTTGGAGAATGCGGGCCGCTTCGCGGGAGATCCGGCCGCTGGAGTAGTTGCGTATCGCCGCCTGCGAGTCGCCTATTATCACCTCGGCGTCCGTGGTGGCTATCGCGAGGGCTATGGCAGCTTCTTCGGCCGCCTCCGTATCTTCACTGCCTATCGTCGCACTCGTGACGCAAGTTCCTACATGATCCGTGATCGCGACCGCGAAGCCGCGGTGGCAGTCGTAACGGGCCGCGTCCACGTCAACTGTGTCTTTGCTATTGCCGAATTTCTTTTCAAGGTCTTGGGCGCGCCTGTTGCGCCGACCGATGTGATGTGTCGGGTGCATGTTCTTAGGCAACGGCATAACGACGATGCGCTCGCGAATACGTCTGGGTATCCCGACCTTTTAGCCGCGCTGCGTATGGTAGTTGATACCCAGTGTCTCGAGGATGTGTCAACCAGTTCTGGTCTTCGCCAGACGTTCGTACTGGGCGATGTTGTGTGCTGTAGCGATCGGGCTATGCCTTGACCCAGCGAGTCATTTGCCACGCCGGATTAGTGCAAAAAGGACCGTCTCGCCACGTCTGGACGGAGGAAGCAACAGAGGCCGGCCCCACGAGACGTCGCCTACTGATTGACAGCGGCGCCAACGGGATGGAATGTCGCCAAAGAGGGTTTTGGAGCCGCCACTCTATCTCCCGCCTGGGCCAGTCACGCATCGTTAGCGCGTTAACCGGCAGACGACGACGGCGCTGGTCAAAGGGCTCTCCCCAGAGAATTCCACGAACCTGGCACCTCTCAAAAGGCCGCTCTAAGATCTCCTCGTGGGAACGCAGCCCGCGGCCGGCATCAAAGGGGTCGAGGCGCCCGTGCGTCTTCCGCCCTCCCCCTCCCTGTTCTACGGCAGCGCTGCGACTAGTGGCAAGAGTGTGTGTGTATGTGCAAGCCTGTGTTGTGCCTCTATGAACAGACATGATGGGCGGTACTTCAATGAGAGGAACTGCCACATCACCATTGGTCCGCATTGTTTTATATAGTGATCCCCAACCTAGGGACCTAGGGAACGGGGGTCAACAAAAAGGGCGTGGAGTGCCTCGCCCAACGTTCTTCTCTTCTCTTCTGTCATCTCGACAACTCCCTGTAAAGACGTAAATAAATCCGTTAAGTTTGCTCAAAGCTCTCCCCTAGTCCTTGGCTCGACGGAGCGACGGCGATCGGCCCCGCTACCCGCAGACTGCGGTCGCCGCGACCCGCAACAACTGGATGGCAAGCGGTTGGATGTGAGCCTGGAGGACGGAGAATGAACAACACGCCGAGATCATGGAGACTGGCAGCTGTGGACTGGTGAGTGCTGGCTTTGGTTTTTTGGTTGCCAGGCTGATAAGATAGAAGTGCAATCTTTTCGCTGGTAGAGGCTACCACAGAAGCAGTTGTTTACGGAACTTCTGGGTAGAGAGTGAGCTGCACCACACTAGTTCTCTGTCATAGATTGGAAGCGTTTGTTGAAGAATCAGCTCCTGATTCTGGGGGAGGAGCTGGGAGCAGAAGTAAATGCGGGGATGAAGAAAGACGCAATTGTTAGCGCTATCGATAGCTTGAATCTGAGCAGTGAAGATATTAAAGAAACATGGAGCGAGATTCAAAAGCGTGAGGAACAGGAGCGTCAGGATAGACGACAGGAACAGGAACGCCAAGAAAAGCGTGAGGAACAGGAGCGTCAGGAAAGGCGTGAGGAACAGGAGCGTCAGCTAAGGCAAAAAGAACTGGATATAGAACAGTTGCGACTCGAAGTGGAAATGAGGAAGATGGCAGGGGTCCAAGGAGTGGAGGTAGAAGGCAGACAAAATCTTTGTGATTTATCTAAACAACTGCAACCCTTCAAAACAGGGCAAGATGTGGGCCTCTTTCTTGTGAACTTTGAGAGAACCTGTGAAAAATCGAAGCTTGGTCGTAGCACATGGGCTCGAAATTTGTTAAGTTTGCTGCCATGTGAAGCAGCGGATGTAATCGCGCGGCTTCCGGTGGAGGATGCGGACAACTACGACAAAGTGAAGGATAGCCTTCTAAAGAGGTTCCGACTTTCGCCAGACGCGTTCCGCCAGCGGTTTCGCAATCTGACAAAGAAGCAGGGCAGCACGTATTCTGATTTTGCCTATGAGTTGAAGGTCAACTTAATAGAATGGATGAAAGGAGCCAACGCTTTTGGGAACTTCGAAATGGCTCTTGAAGAAGTGGCTCTCGAACAGTTTTTTTCAAAACTTTCCGAGCCAATGAAGCTCTGGATCCAAGATAGAACCGGCGTAAAAACAATACAGGCAGCGGCCGACTTTGCTGACGAGTACGCGTCACGCCGGGGAGAAAGAGACGAGGTTCCTCCAACAAAAGCGGGAGATAAAGGGAAACCTTGGACGGCGAAGCAGGGAGCTGGCGCAGGTACGACTGCACAGAAAAAGACAGACTTCGCTGCAAGTGGTCAAGGATCACAAAACAAACAGGACGGAAAGGTTTCGGGGGATTCTTCCAAAAAGAGTCCTTTTGAGGCTCGGAAACCACCTACTTGCTACAAATGTATGGAGGAAGGGCATATTGCCGTAGGTTGTCGTAGGCCCAGGCCAGCCTTTTCGTACACTTCTGACTCAGCCACTAGCGAGGAGCTTCTTAGTCCGTACCTTTTTAACCTAACAGTGAACGGAAAGCCGTGCCGCGTCTTACGAGACAGTGGGGCAACCATGGATCTGGTGCACCCGGACTATGTGGCACAAGCAGACTACAACGGCAAGTGTGCATGGATTAAACCAGTTTTGGAGGATGGAAGCATTTGTCTTCCGGTAGCTCGAGTAATTCTGACAGGGCCGTTCGGAGAAGTGGAGACGGAAGCGGCGGTGTCAGACAAGCTGCCCCCGCAGTACCCCTATTTGTTCTCGAATCGGACCGACCGTCTGCTGAGAGAGCAAGGGAAAAGTTTTCACGAGGGAACAGTACAAGCCTTGACACGAGCTAAAGCACGAGCGTTAGCAGCCGAACTAGAGCGGCAGGAACCGAGTTTTACCGGAAGTCCCGCAACACCAGCTATAGTCAGCGCAGTTGAGCCTGCTATCCCGTCGCCTACTGAAGAAGAAAGAGAGGGGCCAGAGAAGCAGACTAGCACTGATACAGCGGAAAGGGAATCGGAGCAGGGGCTGCTCGCGTTTCCGGTATCAAAAGCACTAAGCAATGTACTGGGGAAAGTGACAAGAGACGAGCTCATCGAGCAGCAAAAAAGCGATCCCAGCCTTAAGGAGATTTGGAACATCGTCAGGGAAGGGGTGGCGAGGAAGAATGTCAGTTTTCCTGTCAAAGAGGGCATCTTGTACTGCCACTACCGGACTGCAAAAGGTCGCACGTTCGACCAGATTGTAGTGCCAGCTAAGTATCGGTCTGACATTGTGGATCTCTGTCACGGAGTTGGTTGGTCGGGGCATTTAGGAGCTCGGAAGACCAAAGATAGGCTCCTAACGGAGTTTTATTGGCCAGGATGCTTCAAAGAAGTTGAGAAGCACGTAAGAGCGTGTGACACCTGCCAGAGAGTGGGAAAACCGCACGAGAAGGGAAAGGCACCACTTAAGCTTGTTCCGTTCATTTCGGAGCCATTTCGCCGGCTGGTAATAGACGTTGTGGGACCACTCCCAGTGACAAAGTCAGGCTACCGGTATTTGCTTACCGCCATTTGTCCAGCAACCAAATTTCCTGAGGCGATCCCAATGAAGGAGCAAAGCTCCGTAGAGGTAGTCAACGCCCTACTGTCTATTTTTTCGAGAGTGGGCTTTCCTCAGGAGATACAGTGCGACCAGGGCTCAGTATTCACCAGCGTTCTCACTACGGGATTCCTGGAAAAGTGTGGAATGAAAATAATCCACAGTTCCGTGTACCACCCGCAGTCCAATAGTGTAGAACGGTGTCATTCCGTGATGAAACGAGTTCTGCGAGCCCTTATCTTTGAAAGGAAGTGTCAGTGGGATGCTTGTCTTCCGGCAATGCTGTTTGCGCTGAGATCGGTCACTCATGAAGCGACGGGTTTCAGCCCCGCGGAGCTGGTTTACGGACGGACGCTCAGGTCTCCACTGCGACTTTTGCGCGAAACCTGGGAGTCGAAGAGTACCGACCCTACGGTGGTCGAGTACATTCTGGAATTGCTGGAAAGGCTGTGGTGTGCTCGCGACATTGCTGAGGCGAACATGAGAGAGGCGCAAAATAGAGCCAAGAGCTACTACGATCGAAACGCGAAACTGAGAGCTTATCAGGAAGGCGATCAGGTAATGGTCTTGCGCCCCTCGCGAGCAAATAAGCTGGAGATTCAATGGGAGGGGCCCTTTCGGGTTGTGAAAAAGCTCTCGGACACAAATTACGCACTGGAACGTAAAGGAAGACGCCGAGAGGTTGTCATTTACCACCACAATTTAATGAAGAGTTATGTGGGAGAAGTGCAGAAAGTGAACTTGGCTCTTAACAGCACGGAGGAGCTAGCACCTGAAATTCCAGGCTTGGTGGGGGTTGAAAGATCAATGGATGTTACCGATGTCATGAAAGCCGTAGCACCGGCCGAGGGCTTGACTGAGAGGCAGAAAGTCGACTTACGCAACTTATTGTCAGAACACATCACTGTTTTCTCGGAAAGGCCAGGGCGAACTGAGGTTATCACTCATGACATTGAGCTAACTTCTGACACCACTGTGAAGTCGAGGCCGTATAGACTAGCCCCGCGACAGCAGGAGATCTTGAAAAAAGAAGTAGATCGAATGCTCGAGCTTAAGCTTATCGAACCTTGCGAAAGCACCTGCACGTCCCCTATGATTCTCGTTGAGGTTCCGGGAAAGGATCCACGGCCTTGCGTGGATTACCGCAAACTTAACGCGATCACGAAGGACCAAACCTATCCTATACCCAACGTAGAGGAGCTGGTGGAAAAAGTGAGCGCCGCTAAATACGTCTCGACTTTGGAGTTAGTATGAGGCTATTGGCAAGTTCCAATGACTAAACGAGCTAGTGAATATGCGGCCTTTGTGGCGCCGACGGGCACATTTAGGCCCCTAGTTCTGAGCTTTGGCCTTAAGAACGCCCCTTTTTGCTTTTCAAGGCTAATGAACCGAGTTCTGCAGGGGGCTGAAGGCTACGCTGTTCCCTACTTAGACGACATCGCTATTTATTCCAATACATGGGAAAATCACCTGTACCATCTTAGCGATGTCCTTAGACGTTTGACGCACGCTGGACTGACAGTGAAGCCTGCTAAGTGCCAGCTAGCTCGCGCCGAAGTACGGTACCTAGGGCACGTGGTAGGGCAGGGCAGGAGGCGACCTGATGAGTTGAAAGTAGAGGCGGTTAGCGAGTTCCCGCAACCAGAAAGCAAGACGGCTATCCGCTCCTTTTTAGGCCTGACAGGGTATTATCAGCGCTACATCCCTCAGTACTCGGAGGTAGCCGCTCCGTTAACGGATGCACTGCGCAAGAATGCTCCAGAAAAGGTAGTTTGGAGTGCGGAAATGGAGGGCGCCTTCCAGGGGCTCAAAGCGGCTCTTGTTAGCTCACCCGTACTGCATACACCGAACTATGATCGTCCCTTTATTGTGCAGTGCGATGCCAGCAACAGAGGCTTAGGAGTAATACTGTGCCAGGAGGATGAGAACGGGAACGAGCACCCTGTGTTGTACGCCAGCAGGAAACTCTCTGTTCGTGAGGAGGCCTACAGTGCTTCGGAAAAAGAATGTGCCTGCATTGTGTGGGCTACCCAAAAATTAGCCTGCTACCTCTACGGAACTTCTTTTGTCTTCGTCACTGACCACTGCCCACTGACATGGCTATCGCAAATGTCGGGAAAGAATCCACGACTACTACGTTGGAGCCTTGCGCTTCAGGAGCTTAACTTCACTGTGAAGTATAAGAAGGGTTCCGCAAACGCCAATGTTGACACATTAAGCAGAGCTTTTTAGCTTTTCTTTTGCTTTTGCTTTCTTTTGTGTTCAGTTGAGGGGCGTTTTTCCGTAATGATTTAAGGGTTAATTGGAGTAATCGAAATTTTTTAGCTATGGGCAAGAGTATTAGTGTGGTTGCCATTTAAAAAAAAAGCGTAGGTGCATTGTGGCACATTTGAAAGACCGGCCTGGTTGCCGAAAACTCATTGCCGGCGCTTGCTGGTTCTAGCGGTGGGTCTTTGTGGTTTAAATGGTGTTGGGAGACTGCGGTTACTGTGATCTCTCCCGTCGAGCAGCTGATACTACCCGACGTCCGAGATCTTCCCGTCGGCGGAGGAGCTGTAGCGATCGGGCTATGCCTTGACCCAGCGAGTCATTTGCCACGCCGGATTAGTGCAAAAAGGACAGTCTCGCCAAGTCTGGACGGAGGAAGCAACAGAGGCCGGCCCCACGAGACGTCGCCTACTGATTGACAGCGGCGCCAACGGGATGGAATGTCGCCAAAGAGGGTTTTGGAGCCGCCACTCTATCTCCCGCCTGGGCCAGTCACGCATCGTTAGCGCGTTAACCGGCAGACGACGACGGCGCTGGTCAAAGGGCTCTCCCCAGAGAATTCCACGAACCTGGCACCTCTCAAAAGGCCGCTCTAAGATCTCCTCGTGGGAACGCAGCCCGCGGCCGGCATCAAAGGGGTCGAGGCGCCCGTGCGTCTTCCGCCCTCCCCCTCCCTGTTCTACGGCAGCGCTGCGACTAGTGGCAAGAGTGTGTGTGTATGTGCAAGCCTGTGTTGTGCCTCTATGAACAGAGATGATGGGCGGTACTTCAATGAGAGGAACTGCCACATCACCATTGGTCCGCATTGTTTTATATAGTGATCCCCAACCTAGGGACCTAGGGAACGGGGGTCAACAAAAAGGGCGTGGAGTGCCTCGCCCAACGTTCTTCTCTTCTCTTCTGTCATCTCGACAACTCCCTGTAAAGATGTAAATAAATCCGTTAAGTTTGCTCAAAGCTCTCCCCTAGTCCTTGGCTCGACGGAGCGACGGCGATCGGCCCCGCTACCCGCAGACTGCGGTCGCCGCGACCCGCAACAGTGCTTCGATTATCTCATCTAGAGTATTGTGCAACCCCAGCTCGAGAAATTTTTCCGTGCTGGTATTGGGCGGTAATCCGATTGCGCGTTTGTACGCCTTGCAGATGAGACAATCTAGTTTGGTGCGTTCAGTCGCCTGCCACTTGAGGTAGGAGGCGACGTACGTTATATGGTTTATAGCGAAAGCATGTACCAGGCGAATGGCATTGCTTTCCTTCATTCCGCTATGCCGATTTGTTATTCGTTTCAGCAACCGGATTGTTTCATTGACCGCGCCCTCTAGTCTGCGAACGGTTTCGCCGTTGTGGCCGTTGGCGGACAGGCGTAAGCCCAGTACCCTAATGGTGTTAACTTGTGGGATGACAGCGCCGTCTGATGTGCGTACATTAATTTCTCTATATGCGCACTCGAGTGCGGAATCGGCGTTCTTGGGTTTACGGCCCCTGCGCGATGGTCTATAGAGCAGGAGCTCCGATTTAGCGGCGGAACATTCGAGGCCAGTGTCGCGAAGGTAGTCCTGCACCACGTCGACGGCTTCCTGCAGCGTTTGCTCCACGTGGCCGTCATTTCCCTCGGCAACCCAGAGGGTGATATCATCGGCGTACAAGCTATGGTGGAGGCCTTCTATCTCAGCGAGTTTTCGTGGTAATCCGACAAGCACGAGGTTAAAGAGCCTTGGCGAGATTACGGAGCCCTGTGGCGTGCCCGTACAACCCATGTATATGTCCTGCGATTCTAGTCCGCCGATCGCTAATCGGGCCCGGCGGCCCGTAAGAAAATCCTGTACGTAGTGGTACGTTCTCTCGCCCAGTCCCAACGCTCGTATACTTTCAAGTATCGCAGCATGGCTAACGTTGTCGAACGCCTTTTTGAGGTCGAGCCCGAGTATCGCTTTGGTGGATCGTGTGGGATTGTCTACGATATCGTGCTTGAGTTGAAGCATAACGTCCTGCGTGGAAAGGTTACCACGAAACCCCAGCATCGTGTGTGGGAGCATGTTTCGGTCCTCGAGGTAGTTGGTAAGGCGAGCGAGAACCACATGTTCCATGACCTTACCAACGCAGGACGTCAGGGATATCGGTCGAAGGTTGTCAATCTGTACTCGTTTGCCCGGTTTGGGGATCATAATTATGCGCGCCGTTTTCCACGAGTTCGGTATAGCGCCCGCATTCCAGCACTCGTTCATGTAAGCCGTCAGTTGTTCTATCGACTCATCGTCCAAGTTACGTAGCGCTTTGTTGGTTATCCCGTCCGGGCCTGGCGCCGACTTTGTGTTGAGCCTGTGCAGCACTGCCCTCACCTCTGCAACGCTGAAGTCCTCGTCTAGCTCCGCGTTACCCTCACCCTCCCAGGCGTATGCCGAGTGCGCGAGGGGGCTACGTGACTGAAAGTAACGGCTTCGCACGTCATCTAGAAAGTCCGCGTGGGTGCCTTTGTAGTCGTGCAGCAACTTGTTAAGCTTGTGTGCGTGCGATGTTTTCGTCTCCTCTGGATCCAAGAGGTGCCGGAGGAGATGCCACGTCTTGGCCCGTCCCAGCTGGTTCTCCATCCCATTGCAGATCTCTTCCCATTGCGTTTTGCATACCTGTAACGCGTGCTCTTCCATGTCCCTGCTTAGCCGTGCTATGCGCCTGCGCAGCGTTCGATTGTGGCGTTGACGCTTCCACCTGTCTTGCAGGCTGCGCTTGGCTTCCCACATGTGTAGGAGTTTGCTGTCTACCACTTCGAGCTGTGCTTCTGGCGGAACCTCCCGCGTCGCCGTTTCTAAATCCCCCTTGAGCGTCGCAGTCCAGCTATCTATATCCTCAATAGCCGCACTGCCACGATTCTGCTCTTTCCGGACTTTGCGAAACGCGTCCCAATCCACCAGCCGGCGGTTCTTGCCCTTGGTACCTTCCCGATGAACGCGGTGGTGAGGTTCAGCGTCGACCTGGATCTCGATCACTGAGTGATCGCTACCCAGGTCCTCCTGTGTATTGTGCCAACGCGCGCTAGCAACGTTCTTGGTAAATGGGAGCTCGGGTGAGGTGTCTGCACATACGCTGTTGCCCCTGCGCGTAGGCGCGGAAGGGTCTGTGATGAGCTCGAGGCCCTCATTCTGCGCATCGTCCCAAAGGCGCTTACCTTTTGGCGTTTCGTAGCCGTACCCCCACGCCGCGTGGGGCGCGTTGAAGTCGCCCGCGATGAGCAAGGGCCCGTCGGCAGCTGCCTCGCGCGCCTCTCGCAGTAACGTGCTAAAGCGGTGTCTGGCTTTGGGTCTGCTATACACGTTCAGCACAAACAGGCCGGGGCCGCGCCCTTTCGTCGGGATGAGCTCTATGAATACATGCGGTATGCTAACGTTCATAAGTTCGCGTTGCGCCACGGTGAGGTTGCGTCGCACTAGCGTTGCAGCGGCCGGTGGGGCTCCCGCGGTCACAGCTTCGTCTATAGATTTGTACCCCGCCAGCTTGACCGGGTCATTGGTTTCCTGCAATAGTATTACGTCCGGTCGTTGCCGGCTACGTAAGAATTGTTGGAGAAGCGCCCGCTTCCTCCTGTACCCCCTGCAGTTCCACTGCCAAATAGTGAACGTGTTCCGTGTGTTATGCTGTTGTGGGCGTTGTGTTTGTGTGGTTTCGTGTCAAGCCATGGTGACTGTACGTGTTATGGTTTGCCGTCCGGCTGATCCTGCGCCTCTTCGTCGGTTAACGGCCTAAAGTACGGTTTCCCAGTCGTTCGTACTGGGCGACCCACTGCGCCCGGAAGTCGCATTTCGATATTGTCTATGCGCGTTTGCAGCGTCGCGACCATTTTTGTGAGCTGAGATATTGCAATGCTCATCTGTTCGGTTTGTGCGGTTTGCTGAGCGATTGCGTTGTTAAGTTGCGCGGTTTGCTGCGCGTGTTGGGTCATCATCGCGTCTACCTTGTCGTCGAGTCTATCGACTCGTTCGCGGAGTTTCTCCTCGCGTTTCTGCGATTTGACGTCGAATTGTTCCGGGTCAAGTGCCTTACGTTTGGTGGGTGCGGGGTGCGCGTCTTGAGCCTCCATGACTTCCTCCACTCTCTCGGCTGTACTAGCAGCCGCGTCGGCTGCGACGGGTTTAATTGGAGGAGGAGGAGGAGGAGGAGGAAAGGGAACTGTCGGGGCCTCCCCCTTCAACGTGGCAATTTCGTTTCTTAACCTTGCATTTTCCTGCTTTAGTTCTTGGATTATTGATTCGAATTGATCCGATCGTTTCTGCACTAGACTTTCTGGGTCGCTGTTGCGTTTGTAAGCAGAGCTGCCGCGTCTGTCTACGTCTGGGTTTCTATCAATGGCAGTCTCGGTTCGCGTTAGCGGTGCGCTGGGCGCGCGTCCGGAGGCGACGTCCACCCACCTCAATTTATGGGGGTCAACCTCTCCTCCGCCTTTGGCTGCAGCTGTGTGGTTGGCTCGGGCCGTCGACGTGCTGCGAGGCTTCGCTGAACGGGGTCGGGAGACGCTGCGAGAGCGGGCTCGAGAACGAGTACGGGAGCGAGTGCGGCTCCGCGCGCGGGTCTCCCTCGAGGCCGATCGACTGTTGCCGCGACGTCGTCTTGGTGCGTGGCGTGGTCCGTAGCCCTCCTCCCTGTCGTTGACGGTGCTGCTACTGCTGTAGGCGGCCTCAGCCTCCTCGCGCATTCTGCGTTCCCACTGTCGGCGCTTGACTAGGTAGGGTGTCTTGTACTTAGCTTTGCACTTGCGGTCTCCGGTGAGGTGACCCTTTCCGCACAGTTGGCACACCGGCTCGCACCGATGATCGTCGGGCGGGTTACCGCATCCGCACCCACGGCACTTCTTGTCGTTCGGGTTGGGGCACACGTCGGCCCTGTGTCCCAGACGACCACACTCGTAGCACATATCGATATGTTTCTTGTAAAGAGTGCACCTTATCACCATCCCGCCGTAGTTCACGTAACGAGGCACGTAGTAGCCGTCGAAAAGGATTATCACGTTGGTCGTGTTTCCCATGCGCTTGGCATGCAGGACGTTCGGGTTGCGGTGGGTAACCAGACTTCTCACGACGTCCGCCGGCTTTTCGTCTAGCGATATGCCCCTGATGAGGCCTTTGGACGTGTTCTCCGGAGCCGCTCTGTAGGCACTCGCTTCGAACTCACGGTCGCCAATTCGCAGCTTGCAAATGCCTCCATATCGTCTAGCGCGATCTTCTGACGGCGTGCTTGCCACAATAACGTTTTGTCGCTCATTGAGACAGACGCTGTCTTCCTCGGCTACCTCGCGCCCCACCCCTGCAGCGTTGCGTATGCAGCAGTGGACGCGGTCCTTCTGGTAGTGGGATACGTTGAAGCCATCCCGGGGTCGCACGATGATCTTGTAGTCATCCGTTGGCAGGTTGGGCATTCGGCTCGTCATGGTGATCTTCCGCACGTACTGCGTCGCTTTCTGTATAAACGCCGCCTTCTCGGTAGACGCTGGCGTTGCTTGCTGGTTCTTCGCCGGGTCGGCGTCTCCACCCGCCTTCTTGGTGTTTCGTTTGATCTCGCACCATCCCTGCTCTTTTCCGAACTCTGTCGGCGATATCTCCTCCCCTTCGACTTGCACGAATTTCATTTCGGGCGCCGGTGCAGCGGATGGGGCACCCGCTTGCTCCGACGACTTGTCAGGCCTACCGTGCCTTGTCTACTGGCTTGACTGTCGTGCCAGCGAGGCGGTACGGGCAATCTTCGAAAAGTGACCGAAACACGGGCTCACCTGCACAAATGGTATCGGGAGAGACCGCAGGACTTTCGCAGTCACTTGGGAATACTCTGAACTGAATGGCTGGAAAGAAATCGCCGAAAACCATAGAAAATCTGCGGAGCCGATGCGACGCGCGTCCGCACACCGTGGCCCCCTCATGAGTGCTGAAACTTGAGCAATATTGGTTGGTGCTGCGGATGGGGTTGGCTGTTTATCGCTCGGTGCCGTTTAGAGTATTGTTACGAAGGACAAACAGACAAATGTTCAGACAGACAGATCAAAAATTTTGCATCGAAGTACCGTAAGAAAAACTATCGTCTTTAAAAATGATGAGCGGAAGCTGCCATACCATGCAATTTTCAGACACACAATGAACTTTATTACAGTTCTGAGGGGCGAGTCGGGAAGTCCCTTTACGGGAGAGGAGCCGCTGCGGGCAGCTCACACGTCGGGACGAGCAGGCCCTGTCTGACCGTTACGCCCTCTGGACGACCCGTAGCTGAGCGGCGAGGTCGGAGCTCTTGAGCGTATCCACCCACTCTGCTTCCGTGGTGAGACAATCGTTGCGCCGTAACGAGGAACAACGCCATAGCAGGTGCTCTAAAGTGAAGAAGGTATCTCCGCATCCCGGACAATCGGGCTCGTAGGAGTCTGCGTACTTGCTGAACCTTGGCTAGGCTGGGATAGGACCCAGTGTGCGACATTCGCAGAGTGGATGACTGAGGCCTGGAGAGCTTGGCGTAAGGCAGGGGATTCAGTTATATATGAAAGAAATTTAGACGGGGAGTCTGACGACGTATTATAGTGAGTGCGACTTTAATTGCTTGTGTTTGACATATTTTACTACTTCAATAACAACTCGACTACACACCAGGTTTTGGTTATTTTCCTTGTTTTCTTCTATAGATGGTTTACGCCACCAACGGTAATCCCAAGTCATGTATGTATGCGGCGCTATTAAGAATTTGGGACGCTAAAGTAAATGTGGAATAGTCTTAGGGTTGCATAATTATGCAAAAAATAAACATGATTTAACAAACAAAGTTTTCACCATATGCATGGGCACCTTTGTGGCAAGACCCATAGCGATAAGGCTCCCTCAAAAAGCAATATACCCATTTTGAACTAAGTCGTGTAAGGCTGAGTCAGAGCATCTCGTCCTGACTTGAGGCTTTTACTCTCTAACCCGTCTCTTTTTCATCCCTTGCTATACCATACTACACATGGCTAAGCTTGCTTGCTTCTCTTTTCAGATTGTGTTTTTCTATCGCTTTATCTATGTGCTTATAAACAATCTTCGACCATAACAGCAGCTCTGCCGTAAAACATTTACAGTCCGCACGGGCGAACATATTGGCCAAATCCCATTCACCACATTGGTTCACTCAATATTAATAAGGTGCATGCCACACGTTGTAGGTTCTTTTGTTTTCTTTAATTATTAATATACTAAAACAGCCTTTTGGCATTACAAACGTATACATAATTACACGAGAGGCTCATCACACATGAATAAGTGGGTTACACTCGTGCATAAAGATTAACAATGATTGGTGGAATGATCGTTTTATGTACGCTTGTAAATACGGAGGGTGACTGGGACGGTGACTGGTTGCTCTGAGAAGACGAAGGTGCCCTTGCTCAACCATTTGTACCGTGCTTTAACGGTGATTAAGCACACGCGAATTCATGATGGTGATGATAATATTTTATACACGACGCATGGCAGACCTCGACCACACAGCTATGCTGTGAGAAAAATCACAGCATGTCCACGGACTGAATGATGATGAGTGGGGCGAAGCATCCATCAGTTCGTCCGCGCTTCCACCCGTGCGTTCGTTGTTGCTTCCGTCCGTCCGTGCGTCCGTAGAGCCATGCGTCCGTCCGTGTACCTGTCTGTTGGTCCATCCGTCCGTCAGCTTGTCTGTCTGTACGTCCATGCGCCTGTCCTTTCGCCCATCTGTGCATCTAGTGAACACTCCAAGTACCACCATCTCGCATCTTTTCACCATATATTTATCATATAGAAGTACCACCATCTAGTGGACATCACAAGGACCAAACGAGAGGTGGCTACCTACTACTATGGCGACGACTACTGCGACATACATCCCGGACGCACGACCCACGGCATAAGAAGCTTCGCCCCTAAAAAATGCTGGTCATGCACTTGATGGTTCAATACGATTCTGTGAGATGAACCTGCTGAAACGCTTTGTTTTACTCATGAAGGCATACGGTGACTCATGGTAAATGACGCACTGGAGTAGTGCACACGTACCGACTAACGATTACGAAAAAGGCGAAACGGATGCAGACCCTACCACTAAGAAGTTTTGTTCTCTTGGTCGCTAGTCACATATCACCACAAGGCCATCACAAATTAAGCACAGCCCTTGTGAGCTCAGTAACTGTTGTGATCAGGAGTGCTTATATAGAGCCCGACTTCCTGCTTCAAATACTCCCGAGTGATGATGGTAATGATGTTCCCCTCTCTGATGGCACGAACCGGGTGGCAGAATCGTAATGTAGAGGGCTTTGAATTTCATACTAATCACTCATACGAATAGCTCTTCTCGTATCTTAAATTCGCAAAGAGTAGGAAACGGTAGGGCTGTCTCTCTAGCTTCAAGTAGACGAAGTTTCATATTCGTTTTTGCATTCAATTTTGACACTTTTGCTTGACAAAAACACGTTCTTTAAAACTCTTGGTGACCCTCTTTGTGTTAGAAAAGTTGAAATTGGTTACTAAAAATACAACGCTACTTGGCACAACGTCCTTAATCATCATCACCAATGTAGGAACGTGCAGAAGAAGACGATAATCACCACCAATATAGGAACGTGCAGAAGAAGACGACATTTGATCTCGCTGCCTCGCTATTCGAACGTCCACGCAATCGTGAGTGGGCTCCCGGCTGCTCTAATTATTCAGTGCGCGTGTAATCTCGCAATAGCGTGACGTCAAATTGTTCTGCACACACGACTGCTCACGAGTTCCTTTTTGGCTGGCGAGCGCTGACCTCCATGTAAGCAGCCTCTAGCACTCAGTGCAAGCTGTTGTTAAGACACCTGTTAAATCTAAAACGTACGTTTGACTTCGTTCAGCGATATACGACGTGATTTGGACGTCGTAACTGCTAGGTTTATGACATTGCTGTCCTAAGAGTGTGAGAAAACGTTCCCTTGTAAAATGAGGTTTGAGCACTTTCCCAGGCTTCATGGACTATCACATAGGTGCTCTCATATTATTATTGTCAAATTGTAGTGTTCTAGGATCCGGTGACCGCAGAGTATAACGTTGGGCGTGTTGGTGCATACGTTAATGAAAGTTTGTGACACAAATAGAGAAGAAAAAAAACATAGTGACAATTGGATACGGCAACAGTACAGGATGCGTCCACATTTCAAGAAAGAATGAATGAAAGAAAGAACAAAAGAAGGAAAGAAAGAAAAAAAGATGGAAAGAAAGAAAGAAAGAAAAAAGAAGGAAGGAAGGAAGGAAGGAAGGAAGCAAGGAAGGAAGGAAGGAAGGAAGGAAGGAAGGAAGGAAGGAAGGAAAGAAAGAAGGAAAGAAAGAAAGAAAGAAAGAAAGAAAGAAAGAAAGAAAGAAAGAAAGAAAGAAAGAAAGAAAGAAAGAAAGAAAGAAAGAAAGAAAGAAAGAAAGAAAGAAAGAAAGAAAGAAAGAAAGAAAGAAAGAAAGCATGCACGATAATTAAATAGAGGGCTGAAATCGATCCGAGTAGTGCACCGAGGCTGAACATTACAATCAAATCTTGGAGCCGGCACGCCACACATTTATTAAGGTAGCGTGACACTAGCACGTTGGCTTAAACTGGCTTCACTGGAATTGCAACCGGATTGCAGGGACGGAACTTGACGCTCTTGAAAGGAGCGTTCAGCTCAGTAAATAACGTCGTGGCATACAGTGGATTGCGCTGGTTGTATGTTCCGTGCACACATACGGAGGGTGTTAACGAACGCTGAGTGAAACCGTAGGTGTCGGATGTGCGACGCAAAGATCTCCTAGTTAAAACCTCCAAGTTAAAAGAAATGCAACAAACTGTAGTTATGAATTGCGCGACTCGTCTATTGTCGCGCAGATATTGTTGCCCAGAGATATCGGGTGTGCTTCCGTGACATTCCACGAGCAGCTTCAGTGCTGCATCTTCTTTGAAGAGCTGAGTCATGGAGTACGCGTCCGCCGTCTCGCCGCCAAGTGGAGCACAAGCTGCAGCCACCGTTCTGATCGGATACTCTGCACCCCTCTACGCACTGCCCATCTACAGCAGAGAGCATCCGGTGAGTTTGCGTGGCGGAGTCGTAGCCAGATGTTATTATTATTATTTTTTTGCAAGGGGGGTGGCGGCTTTAGGTGCTAAACATGGCATTTTTACATGCGCAGATTTGCCTTTGCATCGTGGATACGACTCGCACAGCCTCTATACTCATTGTTGATGCCTCACTATGAACATTCACACTCACTCACTTTACACAATTACCTTCCACGGTGGTCTAATAGCGTAGGCACTCGGCTACTGACCCGCAGGTCGCAGGATCGAATCCCGGCTGTGGTGGCCACATTTTTGAGGAAGGCGAAAACAATTGAGGCCCGTGTGCTTAGATTTAGGTATACAATAAGGAACCCCAGGTGGCCGAAATTTCAGGAGCCCTCCACTGCGGCACCTCTCATAATCATGTGGTGGCTTTTGGACGTTAAAGCCCAACAATTATTATCACTTAATCGCACTACTGAGCTGCGCTAAAACTCTGAAGGGTAAGCATAGTTCTTTCATAATTTTCAGTACGAGCAAATTTCAAAATAAAAAAAAGCTCAAATCGATTCTGACATTACAGAGAACGGACATAGTTCCGAGTTGATCTGTTCGCCTGTTCCATGTACTTTAACCACATATTGCCAAAGCCAGATTAAACTTTCTCGCTTTAGAAATTTATGGTTAAGCTCTGCATACCGGCAGAGTCGAGCATCGCTTCATTCACGGCGTGTTGATAAGGGCCTATTGCTATATCATGGAAAGATTATAGACTATTTTGCGTAAGATGTATGGGAGCCGCCACCTTGAGCCGTTAAAGGAATGATTTCTTGTTTTTTGTATCTCATGACGTGAATTGATAGGGCCAGGAAGCATCAAATGCACCAAACCAACTGTTTTCGTGTGTGTTTGTCCACCGTAGCAGTGTTCGTTCGTTTGTTCAAGATAACGAAAACGGCAAGATTAACAGCCCAGAATGGCGGCATCATGTTGGGCTGCCATGTTGGTCATTGAGGCCTCAACAATACCTCAAGAAACTTGCATCAGTAAACCAGCCACGTTCTTATCGAAAAAAAAAAACATAATATTTAGATTCTTCGGCACGTGGTGATCAGACTCATAGTTACCTACTTTTTCTTTTAGTCTTTCTCTTGGTGTTTTTTTTCTTGGTTCTTGAATGAGCATGCGATCTGCATCGTCCTCGTCAGTTCTGATTGGTTTAACGTCTGAAAACTACCATATGATTATGAGAGACGCCGTAGTGGAGGGCTCCGGAAATTCCGACCTCCTGGGGTTCTTTAACGTGCACCCAAATCTGAGCACACGGGCCCACAACATTTCCGCCTCCATCGGAGATGCAGCCGCCGCAGCCGGGATTCGATCCCGCGACCTGCAGGTCAGCAGCCGAGTACCATAGCCACTAGACCACCACGGCGGGGCCCTCGTCAGTTCTCTGTGCACTTTTATAACATTCGGCATTAAGCAGTTTAATAATGAAATACCAACGAGCCCGGTACCACACTTCACTCCAACATGGCGGTACCGAAGCCCATCCGTATAATGTAAACTAAAGCGCGACAGACACTCTGCTCTGTCTTACCCTACCGGTCCCGTGTAATGCTGCTTTACAGCTTGGTCACCAGTTCATGATTACTTCATGATAACACGCGCGTTGTACGAGTCGAATCACGTGTCCGTGACGCAGGAGGCCCGCTGCGCGTACTGCCTGCTGGTGCTGGCGGTGTGGACGCTTATGCAGGTGCTTCCGGCTCCCGTGGCCTGCGTGTTCCCACCGCTCGTGCTGGCCGCCTCGCACACCATCGTCGACGACGACGCCATCAGCGCGTACACGTCGGTAAGACCCAATGTCCTCACAGAAGTCTTCATATTTATGCTCCTCGTTGTAGCCGCGAATCTGTTAAATGCGGAGAACTTCTTAGTCGCACGATGTCACGCTTCGGCGTCGGCGGTGGAACATTCCACACCCCCACTGTGCATGATCGCGTCTCGTTCCGGCCCAGGAAGGCAGCCGCAATAGTGTCGCTCCCCTCCCTCCCTCTCGCGCTTCGCAAGGCCGATGCAGGCAGAATCGGCTAGTAGAAAATAAATAAATAAATACTGCTCTCGAGGCACTAGATCGCACTTTAGGAATTCAGTCCAAATGCGTCTTAACTTGGCTTTTGCTTGACGTGCAGGCAACGCTTCTTCTTGACGTGCAGGCAACGCTGACGTGCAGGCAACGCTTCATTAAGGATGATAATCCTTAATAGGCACGTGCTATGTTTGTTCTCTTCTTCATATTCTGTTTCGTTCACAAAGCACATACGCTAATTTGTACGGCACACGATTGCTCCCGTATACACCCTTGTTCTTGGCGAGGCGTGATTCCAAGCCGCGTACCCCGATCCGAAGCCAAGCGTAACCACTTGGCTATACAAGCACTCTAGCAGGGCGCAGAGAAAGGGAGATGTGAAACTAGGTCAGCAATGACTTTTTCTTGAATTCCTTGCGTCCTACTTTTGTTCAAGAAATCAAGCTAAATTTCTGGCTCTGTATATTGGGAAGGTTTACACGCCTATTAGGCTCATCACTACGTCGTCCCACCCAGCCGTACGTTCTACACGTGGTGGCCGTCATGCTGCTCATTCGACTGGGCCACTCGCTCAGCCTGTTCGACCGCGCCGCCATGATTGTGATCCGGCTGAAGGGGACGCGGGTGTGCTCGCTCATGTTCGTCTTCTCCGGGCTGTCCCTGGTAGCTGCGCTGTTTCTGGACAACTGCGTCACCACGCTGCTCATGGCGGCGCTCATCGAGCGCGCCACCAAAGCACTGCAGGACAACGCCATCCAGGTGCATCAGAGAAAATCGCTGTTCCACAAGGTGAGAACGGTGCTGCTTTTTATTCACGCGAAATGCAAATGTGGCCCGTTCACCTTCGTTCGCTTTCGACCTAAATGTGCGCACGAGGGAGGGTGGAAGGGGAGGGGGCGCACTTCTAAGCAACGTTTATAGTAATGTCGCTCGTAAAATGATTAAAGGAAAAGGCTGTCTCTCTCCCCCTATTTATTTATTTATTTATTATTTATTTGCAATACCCTCAGGGCCAAACGGCATTACAGAGGGGAGTGGTTGCGAAAGAAAAGACAAAAATTTTTACAAATGCAGCGGCGAATCTTACATCGAGCAGCTGTTAGCTAACCTGTAATTATACAGGTTAGCTAACAGGCTTTATAGCAAACAAAAACGCGGGAATGATGAGAATTACATCAAGACAGAAAAAACGACAAGAAAATAAATACTGTACAGGAACAACACAGCATCGGGTAATACAATACTTTGTTGGCTGTAATTACACATAATTAGCTAAGACACTTTTGAAATGAAGGTGATTTACAATGGTTGCCACTGATGCGGGAAGCCGGTTCCAGTCCTCAGAGGTGCGACGTATGAAAGACTGAGAAAATTAGCTTACGATCGACGTTTCTATAAAGATTTCTTAGGAGTGCGCCAAGTCTGCCCAATTGCTTTGCGCAGACGGACCGGTCCCGTGAGAGTTAAGTGTTCAAGGTTAGATTTGGGTGCACGTTAAAGAACCCAAGATGATCGAAATTGCCGGAGCCCTCCATTAGGGCGTTTTTCATAATCATATGGTGGTTTTGGGACGTCAAACCCCACATATCTATAAAATGTTCGAGGTTGCGGCCATGCAGGCTTTCGAGAAAGAATGGCAGCTGAGGACCACTGATGTTACATTTGAAGAGCTGTTTACGTTCTGTTCTTACACCCGGAAAGTCGGGTACCAAAGGTGGACTGTTGCAGGAACTCGACAAACGAATGGATGTGTGTTGGGAGGGGGGGGGGGAGGTCACGGGGAGATTTCTACAACTTCCACGAAAAAGGATGAAGGCGACAGTTGTCCCAAGAAATCACCACGAGGCGATGGCGGCGAGCCGAAGACCCCGAGTATCTGCAACGAGGGAATACTATAGAGAAGGGGATAAGCAAATGAGGATGTGAGAAGACCCCGGAGTGGTGGAAGGCGTACGTTGTCTTTTGTATAACTCAAAATTCTCTGCGCTGAGAATCAACGTACAAACAACCTAGTATCACCTAACTAAAATCTAGAAACGATCTAGGAGCAACCTAGAAACAACCTACATCACCTAGCTGAAGCATAGAAACAAGCCAGAAGTAACCAGATTAATCTTGAAGCCTTGCGCAGCTGCTTGAAGCCTTGCGCAGCTTGGTGCAAGGTTCTCCTTTCTTTTTTTTTTTTTCACTAAGCTATCGCTGTATAGCAGTTGTAACCTCTCTGTAGGTCAATTTACTACGCACAACGTTTTTATTTTTTATCAAAGTGTGTGACCTGCTGCGCAGGTATCTATAGGCTTGTAAATAGCCCTGCCATTCGTGAAATTGTATTGACATCCAGCTGTTCGCAACACAAAGCTACAAAAGATCTGTCTATACACTGCTCGTTTTCTGGACCAGGCTAGGTGTGGCCTCTCGCGCTACCGTCGTAAGACGCTCGCGGACCTGCTGGAGCAAGACACGGAGCACACTGACGTTAACTCGTGCCACAGCCTGGACCTGCAACAACGCGACCAGCAGGGCTCGGCGGCCACGCCGCCCCCTAAGGAACCTGCGACTGACGACAACACCGCATCGGATGCACGCGGCCAGGATTGCGCCAAGCACGTGATTTCGCCCATTTTGATCGCGAAGACGACGACAAGGTCATCGCTGGCATCCAATTCGAAGGTTAGTGGTAGAACGCTTCGTGGGAAGAGGGTATTTGACCAATGCGAATGTTTACTCAACGCGTCCTTCACGACACAGTTCCGTGTTCAAGACGCCAACGTGCCCCCCCGGAGGATATCCATCATGGAGCGGGGTCGCGTCGTGCTGCCGGGCATCTCGTCTCCCACACCGCCGCTGGCACGCGGCTATGGAAGCACGAGTGCTAACTTCTGTACGTACACTGCACACCACGAGATCAGAGCTGTGTGTGACAAATTTCACACCTCGTCAGTATACACTTCATCTATCTATCTATCTATCTATCTATCTATCTATCTATCTATCTATCTATCTATCTATCTATCTATCTATCTATCTATCTATCTATCTATCTATCTATCTATCTATCTATCTATCTATCTATCTATCTATCTATCTATCTGTCTGTCTGTCTGTCTGTCTGTCTGTCTGTCTGTCTGTCTGTCTGTCTGTCTGTCTGTCTGTCTGTCTGTCTGTCTGTCTGTCTGTCTGTCTGTCTGTCTGTCTGTCTGTCTGTCTGTCTCGACTGCGGACGTGTCTTGACGGTGCGAGTATGGCCTTTCTTATTCGTTTTTTTTTTTCAGCTCAACGAACGACGATGATGTCCAGCGTAGCCTTTAACTCTGACAGCCTCAAGGAAGTTGCTTCTTGGGAAACAAAGTATGTTTTCATTTGTGTATGTGTGACTGCTCAACAGTGTGTCTTATTTGCAACACACGCTGTCGAGAAAAGCGATTTAGAATTATACGTGTAGTCATGTTTATACACAGGTAAGGGGTTGCTCCCATAACGACATTTTGAACGCTAAGAAGGAAAGTAAGGGGAAATTTTGAGAAGAGAGTGGAAGAGAGTACGCAGCGTTTCGTTTGCCCTTCTCGGCACTGTAAATCTCGTACATATACCACTGGCGATTCACCTAAGAGCAAGTCTTCTAGATGGCGTCGTTGCCTTTTTCGTGTATGGCAGAAAGTGATGTTGCAGCAACTACGAGCATTGACCCTAAGCTGAAATGAATGGTATGTCGAAGTTGAACTCGTCAGCTCTATAGACCTAGGTGGTATAGCCATCAAAATTTTATTGGCACTCTCAACGTCCCTTTGAAAGCACTGGAATAAGGCGGGTTTTTTTTTTGTTTGTTACAAGCTATCTTGATATTCGCCTGGTAGTCTTGTAGCAATGCACAGTATTATCTTAGTCGAGGTGCTGCGCTGCCTTGCAGTAGTTCGTGTTTCACATCAAGGCTGGTTTAGATACATGAGGTAGCATGCTATGTAACATTTCAATATGTGCAGTAATATAATGCTTGTCGGTTCATTCATTGTAACGCTCATATTGTAGCAGAAAGAATGGTGCCTCGAAAAATCATTTAAGGCGAGCGGCAGCCACAGATTGCTCGTTTGATTACCCCTCTTCACGAAACAATGAGTCAAAATCTCGGGTTTTTATAGCAACGAATTTAGTCTTAAATTTTGTAGCTTTTCGTGCTAAAAGAAAACCTACGGTCCTTTCCATTTTCCCCCTAAGTGTATCAAGGAAAATAGTGGAAAGCTCTTTCGCATGTCTGTTACTTTCACGTGGACATTCACGTGTAATGTCGAAACTAGACGTCGAAGTTCACTTTTACGACGCTCACGTGTTGTACAAGGAAGTTCCGAGTTACGCATGCGAAACTCGCACAACAGGTACTTTTGATTGAACCTGCGACAAGTTAGAGAAGTATGCTTCTCCTTAGACGTTCTCTCTTTGTGAAAAAGCCAGCTCTGACGACTGCGCTCGTTGGCGTTTTTCACGCGTGCACGCACGTACCTGGGTCATAGACTTATGTTTGGTCGGTCGGTCGGTCGGTCGGTCGGTCGGTCGGTCGGTCGGTCGGTCGGTCGGTCGGTCGGTCGGTCGGTCGGTCGGTCGGTCGGTCGGTCGGTCGGTCGGTCGGTCGGTCGGTCGGTCGGTCGGTCGGTCGGTCGGTCGGTCGGTCGGTCGGTCGGTCGGTCGGTCGGTCGGTCGGTCGGTCGGTCGGTCGGTCGGTCGGTCGGTCGGTCGGTCGGTCGGTCGGTCGGTCGGTCGGTCGGTCGGTCGGTCGGTCGGTCGGTCGGTCGGTCGGTCGGTCGGTCGGTCGGTCGGTCGGTCGGTCGGTCGGTCGGTCGGTCGGTCGGTCGGTCGGTCGGTCGGTCGGTCGGTCGGTCGGTCGGTCGGTCGGTCGGTCGGTCGGTCGGTCGGTCGGTCGGTCGGTCGGTCGGTCGGTCGGTCGGTCGGTCGGTCGGTCGGTCGGTCGGTCGGTCGGTCGGTCGGTCGGTCGGTCGGTCGGTCGGTCGGTCGGTCGGTCGGTCGGTCGGTCGGTCGGTCGGTCGGTCGGTCGGTCGGTCGGTCGGTCGGTCGGTCGGTCGGTCGGTCGGTCGGTCGGTCGGTCGGTCGGTCGGTCGGTCGGTCGGTCGGTCGGTCGGTCGGTCGGTCGGTCGGTCGGTCGGTCGGTCGGTCGGTCGGTCGGTCGGTCGGTCGGTCGGTCGGTCGGTCGGTCGGTCGGTCGGTCGGTCGGTCGGTCGGTCGGTCGGTCGGTCGGTCGGTCGGTCGGTCGGTCGGTCGGTCGGTCGGTCGGTCGGTCGGTCGGTCGGTCGGTCGGTCGGTCGGTCGGTCGGTCGGTCGGTCGGTCGGTCGGTCGGTCGGTCGGTCGGTCGGTCGGTCGGTCGGTCGGTCGGTCGGTCGGTCGGTCGGTCGGTCGGTCGGTCGGTCGGTCGGTCGGTCGGTCGGTCGGTCGGTCGGTCGGTCGGTCGGTCGGTCGGTCGGTCGGTCGGTCGGTCGGTCGGTCGGTCGGTCGGTCGGTCGGTCGGTCGGTCGGTCGGTCGGTCGGTCGGTCGGTCGGTCGGTCGGTCGGTCGGTCGGTCGGGTAAGGTCGGGTAAGGTCGGGTCGGGTAAGGTCGGGTAAGGTCGGGTCGGGTCGGGTCGGGTTGGTCGGTCAACTAATAGAAAACAAAAATAAAATACGACGTCACAACCACAAGCGGTAGAGACGTCGTGAATTTGCCCTATATGACGCGAAATTAACATTTTTTCTCAATTGATGACTTTTTACGTTTTGTTATTATTACGCGATTTTATTTCACCTTGTGGCTCGCTAATTGCATGCGGGAGAGAAAGGAAACAAAAAAAACAAGTAGTGAGGAAGCAAAGATGATTTATTAGCCAAATGACGTACTCACAATAAGCACAAAAACTTCGCAGATGCAATTGTGAGACAACTGTTCACAAGCACAGTAGCATAATAGTTCGAAAACTCACGTTGTCCAATCGCCGAAAACCACTGCAGCGAGACAGCGGCTTTGAAAATGTAGCTTTGGCAATCGTAGAGTACAGCGTCTCGTTGCTTAGCGTGTCGCGTTCACCGTCACCAAAGGCGAGGACGCGCCGGCGAAAGCAGTCGCAGTCACAGGAGCCGCAATATACACATTCTGTGAGCTATTTCAGCTCTGAAATGTCATACCAGTAAACAGCACATAAAAAAATAAGTAAACTACCGAAGGTATGCACGAAACCATCACGGAAAAGTGAGTGATGCTTCACTGAGCTGGCAATGCGCCGAACCAAAGAACACGCCGAACTAAACATAAGCTCTGACAGCAGATTCCCTAGATACGCCCCACCCCATCCTCACTTATGGCACTCGACGAAAAATTGACGCACTCAACCATATAACCAGGTGTCAGAAACACCGTAAAGTAATTTTTATAGTTAACTTTGACGTGTATGAAATAACCACTATCTGAAGAAAAAATTATATTGAGTTTTTAGTATTGGTTTTTTGTCTCCTCCTCACCTAGCCGCGTTCAAATCGTCGGCGGACTTTGATAACTGTGGCAGTAGGTTTCCGACACACTTCGCTCCAAGTTTCGCGACCCATGTAATTTCACCATGTGTTGCGCGTGTCTTGCAGGCGTTATACGTCACTACACCGGGACCTACTGCTTGGCGCTGTCATGGTGGCGGTCATTGGCTCCATTTTCAGCCCACGCGGAAACACGGCCAACGCTATGCTCTTCAGCTACTTGCGCATGTGAGCAACACACGTGGCTCAAGCATGATAAGGGCCTTATGACTATTGTCTTCCACTACGACGTATCTCATAATTATATGGTGGTTTTGGGACGTGAAACCCCACATATAAATAAATCGATCAATCAATCAATCACCTTAGGACTATCCCAACGAATAGCACATATAAGGAAAAGCTACGTGATTGACTGGCTTTTACAGTGGGATCCGGATGAACGTATCAGAGAGGTGGTGTGTGTACAATGAGCACCGGTGACTTCAGTTCCGTCAAACTAACAAACAGTGATCTGGAAGGAAGGCTGATATGGTGTCGTATTCGTTTAGAAGGTTCAATCTACATGGTTTATCATTTTTGGTGCACTCACTGTCGGCAAGGGTTTCGAAGAGCTTAAGATCTCATTGCTTCATTTTTTTTTTCAGTTTGTACAATGTTCCTCCTTCGCTATCAGCCTCAGTTAAAAAAGAAATGGTGGTTCCGGCATATCGAGTTCATCAAGAGTATAGTAACAGTTTTTGAGTATTTGGTCAATGCTGTATTCACGATGTTTAATCCAGCCGCCCATCTCGTTATCGTCCTTGTTAGTGAGCCTGATCACAACAAGCTACAGCTTCAAACGTCATTACAAAGCTAACGAAATCACTTAACGAGATCTTTGTAGCAGCCATATCGGCATGAATACCACGAACATCGGCTAATCGGAAATTCTGGGAGGCTTCGCCGTGTGATTCTCTCGAGGGCTTCACCTTAAGAGAAAATTAAGATCTAAATCAAAATGTTGCGCATGACATATGGACATTGCATAGATACATCCCAAAGTTTAAATTAGGCGGTTGCGCGTAACAAAATTTAAACTATGCACGAAGTAAATAATAAATCATTCGCGTTTATAGCGTCTTACTCTGTAAAAAGAAAGGTGAACTATATATAAGCAACGTAATTGGTAGTCTACGTCGAAGATAGAGAAGTTTCGCAAAAATGATGAAGCTCATTGTTTCAAGTCCGTCCATGCGCTTGGAGTTGTCCATAAGATCGCGCTTGCAGTGTCAATTACGAGCTACCTGGTTTGCTCGATTGGTAGAGCAACCGCCTCGGAGTTGGTTCCGGGTTTGATCCCCGGACCAGCACGAATGTTTCGGCAACTAAAAAGCTTTCTTTCTAAAAAATTTGCATGGATTTCTTTGCGACTTCATGCTGCAAACGGGTCGTTGTCCATTTCCCTCTCTGAAGCATATCGAAAGACTTTTGAATGTGTATTGACGCCGCATCACCACGCTGCTGTGGCGCAGGAGGTTCTCTGACTTCGTGCTCCACATCACCAGTTGGATGCTGGTCGTCTTTCCAGTAGTCGGCTGCGGTCTCTTGGCCTGCGTGTCCGTCATGTACTTCACCATAGTGCAACAGTGAGTGCCGCTCTTCGCAGTTTTTTTTTTTTTTTTTTGCGGAATGATAGCGAAAGTTGGGCTAGTTGGTGGTTCATACTTGGGAAGTAAAAACAGCGCAAAAATATAGACAAGGACAGAGGAAGAGACGACACCGCGCTGAACTCGCAACTAAACTTTATTGGAAGACACACGCACATATATCAAGCATTCGACCCGGTCACGTGGAAAACCAAAAGGCGTCTGCGCATCAAAGCAAACAAGGTATGAAACAAGCCTAATCATATTGAACATCAACACGTGTGCAACAACCATAAAAAAAACAAAAAATACACCTTCATACTTGCCAAAAACATGCGCAACAGTCCATTAACAAACTAATAATCACTTTAACATGGCAGCGCTGTCTGTGGCCCTTGGGGAAAAGAAGGTTCGGTTCCTGGGTTCAGCGCTGCAATGTTCCTCTTCCTCCGACCTTGTCTATATTTTTGCGCTCTTTTTACTGCCCAAGTTTTCGGAGTGAAGCGCGCGAAACAAAGCGCTTGATACTTCAAACCGACCAATGCTTCAATTCATTTTAGCAGCGAAGCTGTTCAAGCTTGCAGAAGGACGTCCATTGACAAGAAACTCCTGATGCGTCGTTGCCATAGCAACTGCCACAGGTGCATTCACCTGTGCTAAATATAAACAAGCCGGCGCCGAGCCATAGCAACCAACACCGTTTCTTAGACCATGGCTCAGGCACAGTGATTTCACTACAGAGTGTTCAGTTTTGCGCGTATTCCGGATTCGCGCGTCTCCGCATCTTAGTTGCAGCTTCTTCGACCTTATACTCTGGATACAATGGACGCCGGTGTTGCGATTCCTGTGCTGCGGCACGACGAGCTGAAGATCAACCAACTTCGCTGTGTCGAGCTGAACGCAACTTAGTGCAAACTTTCCGCATTAAAAAATACTTTTATACTACTACTACTACTACTACTACTACTACTACTACTACTACTACTACTACTACTACTACTACTACTACTACTACTACTACTACTACTACTACTACTACTACTACTACTACTACTACTACTACTACTACTACTACTACTACTACTACTACTACTACTACTACTACTACTACTACTACTACTACTACTACTACTACTACTACTACTACTACTACTACTACTACTACTACTACTACTACTACTACTACTACTACTACTACTACTACTACTACTACTACTACTACTACTACTACTACTACTACTACTACTACTACTACTACTACTACTACTACTACTACTACTACTACTACTACTACTACTACTTTTACTACTGCTACTACTGCTACTACTGCTACTACTGCTACTGCTACTACTACTACTACTACTACTACTACTTTTACTACTGCTACTACTGCTACTACTGCTACTACTGCTACTGCTGATTGCTGATTGCTGATTGCTGATTGCTGCTTCTTGCTGCTGCTGCGGTTGTTGTTGTCGTCGTTGTTGTTGTTGTTGTTGTTGTTGTTGTTGTTGTTGTTGTTGTTGTTGTTGTTGTTGTTGTTGTTGTTGTTGTTGTATTACGTAAGGAATGTGATTGGGCTGGATCAAAACACCAATTCATTTCTGTTTTGCCCTGATTTTTCTTGAAGTGATGCCGAAGAAGACGAGAATTCTCGGTTAGAGATCCTCAAGATCATCGAGAAGCAGAGCCAAGAGCTAGGAACACTAACGTGAGTTGCGCGGGCTCGCGTTTTCCTAATGACCGCGTCCCTTGCACTCGGCCAAATGGTTCAACAAGTACACGTAGTGCTACAATTAACGTTTAACGTTTTTGTAAACTAATATCTGGTGAAATACGGTACTCGACGATGTCTTTCAACAGTGGATATTCAGTGACTGCCTTACATGATTTTGATGAGGCATCTGAGGTCTACCATCATCCATGGGCGTCAGCGTCAACAGGAGTGAGGCTAAAAACCATCCCTTGATGGCTTAGTAATGTGACGTCATAATGTCGACCAAGATCGCAAAAATTTGTGATGTCACCATAGCGTCATCACATGATATCGTCTCTTGGTCAAAGGTGGGTCGATTACGGAGACACTGTAAAACCAGGTGGCTTACAGGAACCTTGCAATGCCTTCGAGTACAAAATCACGTTAGGTCCAGAAAGCTCAGGAGGAGAGTGAGGGGGATCACTACATTGACTGAAAAAGAAAAAAAAATGCTTCCGCTTTCCGAGTCGTCTTAAGCTATGCACGAGGAAACCTTCGAGTTTTCCCAACAGGGGTAATTTTAGTCCGTCTTATTGCATCCACACTGTTACTTATATCGTCGTCTTGTCGATATGTGTGAAGCAAGGTATTTTAGCATAGGTGATAATTTAAGCTGGCCGTACGAACTTGTCTTGAAATCATGTCTGCAAAAAGCTATCGTCGTTATGAGTGGCTGTGCCACAAAAATTAGGCAAATCCCACTTGTCGCCACTGGTCCCACTGGCGGGTAGCAAGACGGGTCCTACAGGAGGCTACTGGCGGGCGGCAAACACCAATAAAAACTTCAAGACTGATGTAACTACTAATTGAGAAAAGCCCTAATAAACCGTCGGGATTGACGTTTTGTCTCTCTCACACAGTGTGATAAACACAGGTGTGCGCATGGAGGAGGGGGGGGGGGCAGTAATCTGAAAGGAGAGGGTGTGCAAAGTCTATCCCATACACGACTTAAAAGGGAAGAAGGGCGCTGTGATGGACCCCCCTGAACGGAAACCCTGCGCATGCCTGTGGATAAACATGTACCATGGCCGCACGTTTCGGCTTCGCTGAAATATCTGTAGTACGTATTGTTTCAACGAGACACTATTAGGGAGCAGGATTCGAAAAGACTCCGAGGCGATGGAACCCCTTCGCGAATGACAACGTGCCCATTGATTTATATTTGGGCGCCTAGTTTCAGTTCGAGTTTCGGTCTCTGGAGTTGCGCGTCTTCGACTGTCTGGTTTAACTTTTGTTTACTAGAACGTTTGTCACTAATATTTGTTTACTAGAAATAACACTTTATTACTGTTGTATGTGTTACAGTATTTGCACATGTACATTTTGTATTTTTGTATATCTTTGTATTTTTTCTGTATTCTGCAAAATTCTTTTGACAGCCTGTCTGCCTCACTGTATTTGAAGCAAAGGCCCTTAGTCAGGCTTTCAGCCTTTCGCCTTCGCTCCATTTTCTGTACTGGCACAGAAAGAAACAAATAAAGAAACACAGAAACACAGAAACTAAAACCTCTCTGTGCTAGGGAGAAACCCAGAAACAACTTAGCTAACGAAACAACAACCTAGAAGCAAACGTAATAGACTTCAGAATCGTCCAGCTTCGCCGTTTCAGGCATTGGGCAACAAGCATGGCTAGTCGTGACCGTAGTCGGCTTAAACGTGGTCAAGGCTGTCCTTGTAAAGGGGGTTTTTAGTGGAAGCGTTGCCTCTTTTTTTTTCTTTTTTTTTTTGCCGTGACGGCGGGAAGATTCGTTATCTGAGCGAGCTACACTTGCGAGACCACGCATCGCTTTGTTTCCGATACATTCTCTGTCATTCATATTGTTTTTTTGTTGTTGTTGTTGTTGTTTTTCAACCTCGATTATCGCAGGCCAGTCGAGCGCCTCGTTATCATCGCCTTCACCTTGGCCGTCGCGCTGTGGCTCGCCGTCCACGTGATCGCTTTCTTCACTAAAGACGGACGCTTCGCCATCTTCAGGTTTTTTTCACGGACCTTCTTATTTGCAGTCAATTCAGTATACGAGTTATGTTTTCGTTCCTAGAAGAATGTGAGGCGTACACTATGTGCATGGCATGCTTCGACTTGTGCGTGCTATCACATGGTAACGTTGCCACCTCAACACATACATATGATATGATAGTTGCGCATTTATGTATGTATGTATGTATGTATGTATGTATGTATGTATGTATGTATGTATGTATATGTGTGTATGTATGTATTTGTTTCTTTGTTTGTTTGTTTGCTGGCTTGCTTGTTTGTGATATGTTAGCATTTTCTTTGCCCCGCCGGAGTGGTCTAGTGGCTAAGGTACTCGGCTGCTGACCCGCAGGTCGCGGGATCGAATGCCGGCTGCGGCGGCTGCATTTTCGATGGAGGTGGAAATGCTGTAGGCCCGTGTGCTCAGAAATGGGTGTACGCTAAAGAACTCCAGGTGGTCGAAATTTCCGGAGTCCCCCCACTACGGCGTCTCGCATAATCATATGGTGGTTTTGGGACGTTAAACCCCAGATATCAATCAATCAATCAATCAACACACTTTTTGCTTTTAAAATGATGTTAATGGGTTAAGTTTAGCAAATTTTAACACTTAGCGTGCTTCCGTTTCAAACATACTCCTTATATGCTATCCAATTCCACCACTATTCGAATTCGCTTGCACCTCACTTCAAACCACAAAAGTGACACGTGCACACGCCTTAAAGCTGCAATGCTTGAAAATATTACGCAAGATTAGTTGAGTCATCACAGAAACACTCATTTTCTTTTATAATAGGTGATATATACTATTCAAGCTATGCTATTTGAAATTATTTGACAAACTGACTGTTCGCTTCGAACCTCAAACTTACAGAAGTTAAAAAACAGCGCTAAAAAGACGGGACAAGAAAAGAAAGGACAACAGGACTTTCTTGTCCCGTCTTTTTAGCGCTGTTTTTTAACTTCTGTGAACATGAACCAACCAGCCCAAATGCGTACGCTTCTGCTCAAACTTACTATTCGCCCATCCGTAGTGTTTCTTTGTTAGTTTACCATCGTGTTAAACAGTGCGGCTCAGCACTCCGTCGTGCGTTGTTTGCAGCGATCATGAAACGTTGGCGTTGGACTACCTGCTCGTAGCACTGCTGTCATCGGCAGACTCCCAGTGGTCTGCAGCCAGAAACGAGGCGAGGGCGACCGCCGGCGGCCCGTCGAATGCCCTCGACTGGCGCAGCCTGGTGGCCAACATACTGTGGGGACCGCTCATCATCCACGGCTCGATGTCGTGCATGGGACGCGCTCTGCAGGTGTCGTATCACAGCGGCTGTGCAAATCACTAAGATGTCTGCATGTACAACGCACGCACAAGAAGACTCATCCGTGCAGACGGCCGCTTGATATTGTCATGTGGTTGTGACGTGACCCGAGACAGCAGGTGGCGTGTGCGAGATGTAACTCTTTATTTGGCCGAACTTGTGGCCGAGCAACGGGAAGTCAGCAAAACACACGGTGCAATGATAGCGGTGAACAGGGCGTCGGCTGTCGATAATCTGATCCGTGGCAAGGAACGGCGGCATTTATGCATGTGGCGTGGAACATTCGAGCATTATCGCTGGTGGCCACGCCGTTGTTCGTGAAACAACTAAGCTGTTCGCGTTTGCGCGCTCAATCTTACAAAATAATATCAAGATAATCTAGAAAAATCTGATGTTGTGGCGCGATTCACGCAAGGAGCTATCTACACGTGCGATGGGCCAGCATCGGGAAACACAGAAAGAAAGGAGCATGCGCGTTAATATATTGACTTGGTGTCGTCTTTGTTGAGTCGGGTTCTCTTATTAGGTGATCTGCCATGGTAGATCAGTGGTTGCGGTTTCTAACCCGAAGACCACGGGTTCGATCCCGGAAACTTGGGTGGACGAGAAACGGCAAAGGCCCGCGTACTGGGCGATGTCCGTGTGTTTCTTCTCTGCTTCCGTGTGCTCGCGTGAATACGCGAGGATGAATTTGTTCCAACGAGGCCAAGTTCCAGTATTGCATATTTTTGATCACAGGCATAGAGTTTGATAACAACAACACTGCATCTTTGCAGGTGAGCGGCGCGACGTACTGGATCCAGGCGCTGTTCAGCGAGTTCAACCTGTTCCCGCCCACGACGATCCAGATCGTGCTCACCGTGCTTTCCTGCGTGCTCACCGAGTTCGTCAGCATCGATGTCACCGTCGCCATGCTGCTGCCCGTCGTCGTCGACCTGGCAAGTATTGTGTCTGTGACACGCGCGGCGCGCATGACGAGGGCATGCAATGAACGTGCTTTTTTGATGACGAGAGCACACGCACGCTCAATTGCACGCACCTTTCGCTTCGGCACCGCCACATTCATGCACAAAAACAAACATGCAGCGATCTCTGCACATTCGCCTTGAACGACAAGAGGCCGACAGCTTTCTTCCTTTTCTGCATATACTATTTTGCCTTCATCGTAATGCGACCGCCACTGCCGGAATCTAACCCGCAACATCCGTGTCAGCGGTTGAGCACTGTTCCATCGAGGCGGACATTACATATGACTCAAGTGTGTTATAGAGAAGGCCGAATCATTAAGTTCAAAGCACGCCGTCTTGTGTCCTTATTAGCGAAATGATAGCGTCTTTCAACGATGAACTTATTTGTAACTGCTCAGTATGTGCTACCCAACACGGTGGTTTATAGTGGTTAAGGCACTCGGCTCCTGATTGGCAGGTCGCGGGATCGATTCCCGGTTGCGGCGGCTGCATTTTCGATGGAGGCGAAAATGCTGTAGGCCCTTGTGCTTAGATTTAGGCGCACGTTAAAGGGCCCCACGTGGTCGAAATTTCCGGAGCTCTCACACTACGGTGTCACACAATCATATTCTTACAAGGAAACGTATATTTGCAGATATTTACGACGTTTACAAGCGACGACAATGCCTGGCACACTGGCGGGCTGAGACCAGTCTCTATCCACCTCGCAGTCTTTTCTTCCAGGCACAGACCCTCTACCGCTTCATGCCCCAATCCCATTACTGCCTTGTGGCAATATTGTTGTTCTGAGACGCTAAACTTCAATAATTATTGCTATTATCAGTGTATGCAGCCCTGCTAGAAACTTGGGGGAGGGGGGGGGGGGCTGTATGGTTCCTGAATACTTTTTTGCTTCTTTGCGATAAAACTTGTTGTAAAACAACAGCGGGCGTTCAAGAACTCGTGACCGTTCATTTATTCAAATTTTTGTACACACATGTACTGATATGCGGTCTTTTTACGTTCATGTACTGTCGGCATCAAATGAAACGCGAACAGCGGAGCGCGTGGCACAAGCCTTATATGACTGGTCGACGCGTGGCACAAGCCCTTATGACTGGTCGACGGCATAGTGCGTGCCGTCGACCAGTCATTGGCACAGGCAGGCCCGCACATCCGGTGTTGCAGCACTGCGTGATCCCCCTATAGTGCAATATTTCTGCTTGTGTTCCAGGTATGGTATTTGAAAGGAACAAAATTAAAAAAAAATACAGAGGTTAAACTACTGCAGCCGAAAGCGAATATTGAAGCATGGTTTGTCATCACGGAGTCCATCATCATGGGATTCCTGGCTAATTCTATATTCATAGTGGACAAAAGCCGGTTCAAAATGCTGGAAATTTCATGCTGTTGTACTTCATGTCGGTACAGCGAAACAATTTGCGCTCTCCCTTCTGAACAAACGCTCGGCATTTCTAGTTAAAGCGGTGCGCTTTCAGCTCGGTCTCTGAAAGAAGGGTGCAGGCTAAGCAGCGCTGGCGTACTTTTGGGACGTTAAACCCCACAAATCAATCAATCGATCAATCAAGCGCTGGCGCACGAGATACGACGATAATTTGAAAATAAGCCGTAAACCGATTATATTTCTCTTTTTGTTTTATCGTGCCAAGTCACCGATTGCACTGCGACGCTGAAGTAAAAGCAAGGAGTTGCGAGTGATACGATCAAAAGCGCTTGGCACGCCCACAATGGCCACCATTACAACCATACGAAAACTAGAGCAGAAACGAAGATAACACACTGTAGGGGGATCGCGCAGTGCTGCCAAACCGGATGTACACGCCTGTCAATGTTGATGACTGGATGGTCAACACAATACTGTTTCTAATGCTGGAAACACGCGCTCCGCTGTTCGGGTTTCATTTGACGCCAATAGTACCCGCATGAATACCACGTTGGTATGTAAACGAATTCAGATGCACATTAAATTTAACTGAAAGTTTACGCTGGTTGTGTCTTCTACTGTTGTCCGTCTTTTTTTTTTTTTTTTGCAGTCGTACTGAAGCGATAAGACATTCAAGGCTCCTTTAAAAACGCATTTTTATCTATGGTTACAAAAATTTTGGCGCACCTGAGATGCTCAGATGGCTATCGTTTCGCAGGGCGAATCGGAATAAATCGACAACTCGAAATGCAGAGTAACTTAGTAAGCGTCTTATTAATGCCGGGAATCAGCCAGGCGCAGGGAGCAGCTTTCGTGTTCTTTATGTCTTTGTGAGTTCGGTGGATTATGTATTTTTTTTCTCTCCTTGTTCGTGCAGGCCCTGATGGTACCGTGCAATCCACTTTACTTCGCCATCCCCGTGGCGGTGGCGTCGTCCACGACGCTCGTCCTTCCCACGGCCGCCATGTCGATCGCCATACTCGACGACGTGCTCACTCCTTGCCGCCGCAAAATGGTAAGGTGCCTCGCGAGGGCGCCTTCATTGCACGCACCGCAGTTTTAAGCTATTCGCTCATAAAGCTCGAGGTATAATGCGTCAAGTGTCAGCAAAAAAAAAAAAATGACCTTGTGCCTGCATCTTTCACTGCAAATGTCGTCGAAAGACGATATTCTTGCGTCTGGAGAGAGTGAACAAACGTTTATTTGATGATTTGTGCGAGAAAATCGGTGAGTTGTATTCTGGAGGCGCTGCGTTAGAGTGTCTTGATCCGTGCAGCGAAGGCGAACGAGTGCATCGAGGCACGTTAGGCACTAGCGCTATCTGGTAGTTATCTTCGAAAACGAAGGAAGGCGTACGCGCATGTCTCGCAAGCGATAAGGTGTAGAACGCAAAGCGACGGGCAGGTGCCACAACGGTGTCGTCTTAGCAAAGCGTTGGAAAAACTTTTTTTTTTTTTGCATAGTGTTGCATTGTCAGCGCAGCGAGATAAACGTTACGCTCCTTTGAATTACTTATGTATGCTTTCTCCAGTATAAAGCCACGCATACAGAATATTGACGTGTTGTTATGGTGTCTCAGATATGCGCAATAATTGTATAAGTTTTAATTGACAATCACACAAGTATGAACGCTGAAACTTGAGCAATATAGGTGGGCGTTGCGGATGGGGTTGGCCGTTTTGGCTATCGTGTGGGACTATTTGGGGTATCGTTAAGGCGGACAAACATACATACAAACAGATACAAACATACAAACAAACATACAAAGACTATTGTCCTTAAAAAACTCCCAAGCATTTCCCCGAGGGTGAACATGGTTAAGTGCGAATACACAGGGTGATGCTATGAGGGGTATTTATTAATTCGCACTATTATATTTATTAATCACACTATGGTGCCTTTATGGTGTAATGGTTCCTGGGAATCGCAATTTGATCACACGGGGGAGTTTACGTCAACTCACTGGCGAATGCCAACGGATTTTAACTTTACTCCCCCTCACGACCCGCTCTCGACGGGAGACTGAGAGAGAAGGCGGGCGCGCGAGAGAGAGGGGTGCGCGCGCAGCTGCAGCGAGCGAGGAGAGTGGAGGAGCGAGCGAAGGGGGAGGGGGTATAAGGCGCGTTACTGACACCGATATCAGCGTTGCGTCCGTGGCTTATTCGGTAGAGCGTCGCGCTGCGGCCCGCCAAGTCCTCTTTCTTTTAAAGATAGAGAGAAGACTGCGGACGCCGCCGACGGCGGTGGATGGTTTGGGGTCGCTTATAAAGTGTATTCACACTTAAAAAAAAGAAAACCTTCACGTCGTTGCTTTTTTAATGTGTCGTTGCCAACGTTTCCGTTTCTTATCAGCCGCTCCCGCCAAAGGTAACGGTTCGCACAGCCGCCGCGCCGAGTTTGTCCGCCGCGCGAGCCGAATACGAGTGACGATAGGGCGGCGCATCTACCGGAGGTGCCACATCCAGGTTTTTACGTTAGTTCTGGCACCGAGTTCAAACGTTCTTGCATGGTCCGTGGCCGGCCGTGGTTCAAGTCTACTTCGTTTACGTCTAGGGAAAACCTAGCATCAGCCAAGGAGGTCACGTCTCGGGCAACTTATCTCCACCTTTTGTTTTTCTTTTCTTTAGTGATTGACACCAGCGTTTGATGATAGAATGGGGGGATTCCTATATATCGTGCTTCATATAAGACTATGCGTCGATAACTACTGACTTTGTCGATAACAACATTTCAGTATTTAGAAAAATATACTAATTCTTGTGGCCAATGTTTACGTCAGCGGCAAAAATAAAAGCGTATGCTATAATTGTCGGTGCTTCTTGTTTTATTTTATTTCAACAACTTTGCCATATTTTCTTCCACTAGTGAAGGCCAGTACTAACAGCGTAACCTTTTGCATCATAATATGCATATATCAATCGTTTTAAGTATTTGTGCACTGATACCCCTTGTGATGCGTATGTTCTACCTTCAGATAGGGCTTTGTGTGCGCTTGTACTGCGCCTGTTTGACACCATGAGTCGCTTTCCGATTCTAATATCGAACGTTTGCGATGTTTTTTTTTTTTCACACTTAATGTATACTGCTACAGTTCAATCGTGCTCGTTTTCACCCAGTAATGTAACTTTGTGGAAGTTAACTGAAAATGTGTAGGTTTGTGTTCTGATAGATATAATGAACAGGTACAACTCAGACTGGTGTGTTGGGTGTTTCTGCAAGTTGCTGTCTGCATCTCACGCAGTATGTAGGTGTAGATAAGCAGCGGCCCATACATTCGTGAAAGTTGCGTCGAATCTATGACTGTAGACTTGGTCGAGATCACATGCAAAAGCCTAGTCTTCTCGCCAAAATGACGGTGCAGTATACTGGTCCCCTATCCACTGTTGTTCTAGAGGTATAACCCGGACGAAGCCTAATATCTTCACAAAGACATCAATGAGCTCTATATAGTGCGGTTATTGAAATGCCGTTACAGGCTAATAAGGAGGAGATGAAGAATACAGCTACTTTATTAATCAATAAATCTGCCTACTCATTTCCGAATGTGTGGCTGTTCACCATGATCGGAAAGGCCGGTAAATTATCGGCAAGAAAACCACGCAATACGAGCGAGCAGTGATTGAAGCATACTGATTTCGAAAACGTGGCTCCAGAATAATGCATTAGCCTACCTTCCGTACGGCTATCGAAGAAATAAATCACTTATTGGGGAAAAAAATGTGGTTACCAGTTGTCATTCTCCGCTATTCCAATTACACTTCGTACTACGCACGCGTTCTCGGCTTTCCGGGGATATCACGTGTGATTGCTTCATTGAACTCGTTGTCGCTCGTGATTCTGCCTTGCACGATTCTAACCCTCGTATTCACAAACGCTCCTCGACTCCACTTTCGCCCTTCACTTGACAGAGTTGAGCACTGCGCCGCTGCTCGGCTGAAAGTGACGCTGCATTGCTCGAGAATCGCACCCCATTATCGCTGATATGCAGTGACTTGCCGTGACTAGAGGGCGCTTCCATCGGCTTTCTCAAGTGAAGGTGAAGCGTTGAGTGAAGAGGGACGTTCTAGAATACGGGGGTAAGAAGCATCATTCGTTTTTTTTTTTTTTAGGCAACTTAGAAGTGTGGCAGCTTGTGCTAGTTGGTATGACATGAGGATAGTTACAGCGCGAGAACAGAACGACGACAAAGTGATAACAAGGGCACGATGGACACGAGCGACACGGCTGCAGTCTTCTTTCTCACTCTCTGGATGACGCAGCTGATACACGGCGCTGTGCTGAAGCTGGTGACGCTCTCGTCGCTAATCTTCTCGATGAACACGGTGGGCGAGTTGCTGTTCTCGTGGAGCGAGCTGCCCAGTTGGGCGCAACAGCAGCCGGCGCCCAACGCCTCGTCCGCGCTCGCCATCCGGCGGCTTCTCTGGGGTCTCTGAAACGCTCGCGTGCTGTGCGCGCCGTGCCGCGACAACCCACGTCGGCTATTTGTCTGCCAGAACTTTGTTGCTGCGTTATTTATTTATTAACTTTCCTACTTCTACTTATACGATTGATCAGTAATAAAAGGAATGAAGGAATCTGGTATTACATTTAATGCGGTGCTACGCCTTTTTGGTGAGCCTTCTGAACGATGGAAGGATTTTTTTTCGCGTGTGGCTCGCGAGTGGTGTAAAATCTGAACTTCAAAACAGAGCCACAGTTCACTTCGAGTTGTGCCACGATTTGTTGCCGGAATCAATCAAGTTGTCTCATTTTTCGTAACCCTTTTGCGCGTTTTTTTTGTTTTTACAAGTAGTTTTCTCTAGCAAGTTACTGCCTGTAATTTTTCTGTCAATTCTTCTCTCCCACCATCACTAAATAACGTTCTGGTGTCAACAGCGTAGCAGGCATGTTGCGGCGCGATCGAAAGCCTTTCGTCTTCTCTGTCCATCGTCATTCATCATTCTTCATTGGCAGATACACTTCCTAGTTATTTTGTATTTTTCTTATTTACTACGCAGAATGACATTGAGTATTAGCAGAATGTATTTGTAGATAAGCTGAAAAGCTAATATGTTTTTTTTTGTTTAGCATGCATTTCTTCAGGATAAAGTGTGCACATGTGTCTGTTAACCTCCATAATGGTATTACTGACTGCTCACGAATGAACGCGCCGTGTAATCACCATGACAACAGAATACTTGACCATGCGTAGCTGGTTTTTCTTTTTCTTTTCTGACAGAGACACCTTTTATCGTTTGCGTAGTATCACGTATTAGAAATAACACCACGTACGTGTTAAGCGATGGCCGTGCTATGCAAGTCGGTTCTCTTTTTTTTGTTTTCAGTTGAAATATGCATCTTATTTGGGTCCGCCAGCTTTGATAATTTTGTGAGATAATTAACTATCGTATGATAAAAAGAAGTGGGGGCGGGGATTACCACCTGAAGAAATCTGTTATCCCAAAAAATGGCATCTCGTTGATACATTCTTTGGATGCCTGAATACTTTCCCTTAACAAATCAGAGTTATCATGACTTCAGCTTGAACTAAAAAGACAGGTTTCGTTTTACAATTCAAGCTTTTCTTCATTGTTTTGCGCCTGTTTTACGTAAGTTTTTTTTTTTCACATTACGTTTCGACCGCACCTTATGCTGTTATCACTCTTGGGTTACTTTCTATGTTTTTGTTTTTCTCTAACGAGACCTAATAGTGCTAGTTTTTTTTATAGCCGATTGCCAAAAAAATTAGTAAATACCACTCTACAAGAGAATAACAGCTTATAATAAATCGCTATTTGCATGTATATAAGTAGTCCCTCCTCTGTGTTTCTCTTTTTGCCCTGAGTTACTGTTTTCTACCCCTACAGGGAGGCCGACCTGTCGTCAGTATTGATTGATTTGTAAGGTTTAATGTCTCAAAACCACCATATGATCATGAAAGACGCCGTAGTGGAGGGCTCCGGAAATTCCGACCACCTGGTGTTCTTTAACGTGCACCCAAATTTGAGCACATGGGCCTACATTTCCGCCTCCATCGAAGTGTCGTCAGTAGCTCACGCTAGGAAATTAAGACTTTGAATAGCAGTACGTGTGGGACTTCTTTAACTTTTTTTTCTCTCCTACATTTATATGGGCATACCGTTTTAGGAAAAGTGAAACTAGGCACCTTTTATGGACATGTAAAGGGTTACGGCCAGAACGCTCCCGTCACCTCACTCAAACGGGCCTTCGCTACTGCGACACAGCCAGTTACAACCGCTGGATACATGAAAACAGATTCCACAAGACACTACTTCATTTCATACACAACATCGGCCTAACAGCACACATTTAAAAAAAATTATGCCTTAAAAGCAAGTCTTTGCCGCAAAAAAAAAAAAAAGAAAAACTATGCACTACCATTGGGGTCAGTAAGGGGTGTGGTAGCGGCAGTTATACGACGAAGGCACGGAGCAGCACGGAACGCACTTTATTAGGAAACAACGCTACAGAAATAGTTTCCAACGACAACTATCTTCTGGCTTGCGTTTTTTGCCCCGAGCTCGTATTCGCCGACACACATTTTAAAACCGGAAGCAAAAAAAAAAAAGAAAAGCCTTGATCCCGAAAACGCAACGACGCAACAATCCACTGGGCTAAGCACAGGCTGAACTTTTTTTTTTTTACACTGGCACCACAATGCGGGGAGGAAGAGAACTCGCCGGAATCGCGCGTCACATGCTTCTCGGCCGCAGCTGGAGCAAGCAGTGCGCAGGCGCACAGCCTCCGCTCACCGCTGATCCCCGTATTTTAGAACGCCCCTTAACTCAACGCTCAACCTTCACTTGAGAAAGCCGATGGGAGCGCCATCTGTTCGCAGGGAAAGTCACTGCATATAAGTGTTAATTTGCTGCTATTCTTGAGTAGCGCAGCGTCATTTCAGCCGAGCAGCGGCGCAGTGCACAACTCTGTCAAGCGAAGGGTGAAAGTCGAGTCGAGGAGCGTTTGTGAATACGGGGGGGTGAGGCGATGGCTGATACAGCTGCAGGTCTATTCGACAGGGCACGATCGTACCGCCAATGACGCTCAGTTAATAATAGTTAGAGATTTACCTCTTAAAAACCCGATATGATTTAGAGAGATGCCGTCGTGGTAGATTCTAGGAATTCCGACTACCCGGAGTTTTTTTCACGTGCACCTCATTCAAAGTACACGGGTTTCTATCACTTCGACATTCGTGCCAGCAGTCGGGCACATCAACCACCGAGGCGGGTGTTACCTCGTTCAATTGCGTATCCGCTAAGAATGGTCAAACGCGTGGCAGAACAAAGCTCGCAGTCAATATGCTTTTCGTGTGCCCCTCATGATTTGTTGTATCTAATGAGCGTTGTCCAATAACCCGTTTTTGTTTTTTTGTTTTTTCGTCTTGTACAGTTGTCCACCTCTCGTTATTACACTGATATTGTGTTTCACTTTGAGGACACTATCTTAGGTTTTTTTTATATATTAGCCTCACAGATTTTTAACATCTTTTATTTATGAAGAAACGGGTGACACAAATCTGACTAATGTACTTGAGCTGCGATGTTTTTCCGCCTACTAATTTCAATCGTTGCAGTATTTGCAGTGGTTCACGGGGTTAACCACATTCCCTGCTTAATGACTTCAACTGGCGCCACCCTATAGGTAGTGAAAGAATAATTAGCCGTCTAAATTCATTGAAATTTCGGTTCACCTCATTACGATAAAGACGTGCTGTCAAATGGGCGACCTGAGTTCGGCAAGAGTCCAGCGAGAATCTCGGTTCCCACGGGCGCACGTTCCTACGCGTAACAACAAGGCGACTCCGCTGACGAAAACAAACAAAACACAAACAATGGGTGTCCATGAAAACACAAACGGTGGGGGCGTGAAAGGGGAGGATCAACAGTATAACACACATCAAGCTTGCTACAAGCACTGACAACTTTCACTCGAACGATGAAAGGTTTTTTTCAGGCTAAAGACTCTAAGCGCGCGTCGTGCTTGTATCGAAATGCATGACAGATGACAAACGGAAAAACCGATATACACGGATGTGTCACTTTTCCAGACTCGCACCTACAGGCAGCATCGGGCTGAGTGTAATGAACGAAAGAGAACTTAGAAGTTGGTACCAACCCGCCAACTCGCGCACTCGTAAAAGAAATCAGCAAACGGGAATCGATGGGGAAATTAGGGATTTTAGTGACGTCACTAGTTGAGCGTAGGACGGGAAAGGGAAGGTGGCAAGCGAAAACGAAGACGACGCGAGGCGGACGACGGTGTTGTTCGAAAACCGCGATGCCATTTAACGTAACTCCGCGTTAAAAGAGCGTTAAAAACCCTAGGAGAGAGAGAGAAAAAAAAAGCGAAAGACGAGAGGAGAAAGCTTCTCCGGCAAAATATGTTTTGTTTGTTCGTCTAGGGCTCGCGTTACGAAGCGGGCGAACGTACAAAATATCTCGAGTGTATCGCCACGCGTCGAGTGTATTCTTTTTTTTTTTTCGGTCACCGTCGTGACCCGTCTTAACATCTGCTCACTACAAACAGTAAAGTCTCGAGTCTCTCTGTCACAGCAGCCGCGCACACTCTTTCCGTCACTCGCGTCACACTCCTCATATTCGGCACATCGAGGATTGGGCTGACGATGTCCCGACTCGCTGAGCGAAGCGAAGGTAGCCGAGGAGGGCATGCCGGGAAGGGCTTCTGGAAGCGTCTTCGACCGACCGATGGCGGCAGGCTCAGTCGTGGATGCGCCGCAGACGTGGCGCCACCTTGGACATGAGTATGTCAATCGGGAGCTTGTCGTCGAACAGCGAGGGCGCCTCGAGGATGATGCAGGCGGAACCCACTACGCACGTGAACGTGAACAGCAGCAGGAATAACCGGTCCAGGACCATGGCCACGAAACGCCAGTCTTCTATGACCTGCTCGCGCACGCAAGAAAAACAGGTGAGCTTCTTTTCATTGAACGCGTAATCGGGGGTCGAGAACATGCCCGCTACGACGGCTGTCGAAATGTTGTGTATACAAGAGACGAGTTCCCTCGCAGGCCTACTCTGAAAAAGCACTGTTGACGGTTTGTCGTTCGTGGTTAAGAAATGTGTTACCTACGACCGCCATATAATCTACCTCACAAAGGAAAAAAAAATAGAACTTATTTCCGTATCAGGAAAAGGGGTCAGCGGAACATGGTGTATGCATGCCTGGCGTTTATTTATTTATTTATTTATTTATTTATTTATTTATTTATTTATTTATTTATTTATTTATTTATTTATTTATTTATTTATTTCGCATGGCGTTGCGTGACGGGAATTGGATGGCATGGACATTAACGAACCATACCAACAGTTAGCCTTTCCGAGTTTAGTGGGCGAGTAGTGAGGGCTAAGCTCAGACTCTATGGCACATACGTGATTTTTTTTTTTACCCACACAAGATTTCTTCATTTTTAATCGTTCAGAAGTGACAAGCGCGGCTCGCCCATTCTCAGTGGCACGTACTCGTCAAATCTTTCACGTACGCCGACAGCGACACCGATGTCGAGACGAGTCAAGAAATACAAGCTTCGCCTAAAAGCAAGACGCTCAAACATGCCCGTCTTTCCAAACTTTCCCATCGGCGAAGAATCCCCCCCCCCTCACTAATCGAGTAAGAAGTGGTGCTAAGTACAGAGAAATTCCGTTCATTCTGGCAAGCAATGCATACTGACATCCTCTGATATTTACTTTATTTATTTATTTATTTATTTATTTATTTATTTATTTATTTATTTATTTATTTATTTATTTATTTATTTATTTATTTATTTGGAAATATTGTCAACCCTCATAGAGAGTCATAACAGACAAGACATACATAAAGAATATACAAAGTTCATAAAGTTTTTTAATACCTTGACAACTCACAATGAAAGCCGGTATTCTCCTAATTAACAACTCAACATTCAAAATAACAATTCAAGAACAATTCAGACTTCACAGTCCTTTTTTTTTTCAAAATATTTGCTATGAACATGAAGTCGCTTACATCACTTGGCACTGAAAAAAAATTTAATATAGCAATCACGTAAATGCGCTTCCACGGCAATTTCAAAGTCAGTGAGATCTTCTAAAACAACAATTTCGTTCGGCAGTTTGTTCCACATTTCTATGACATCTGAAAAAAAAAGAATATCGAAATGTGTCAGTATTGGTTCGATATGGTTTTGCAACGCAATCGTGGTTAGTTCGGAGATTTGTTTTGCCTGGAGAATGTAAATATTTGAGCTTATCTATCTTCTATGTGAGCTTATCTATATGAGCTTATCTGTATGAGATTATATATATGAGCTTATCTGTATGAGCTTATCTGTATGAGCTTATCTGTATGAGATTATCTGTATGAGCTTATCTATTTGAGTTTATCTATTTGAGTTTATCTATTTGAGCTTATCTATTTGAGTTTATGAGTTATGAGTGATGGAGCACTAGGCGCACCTGGTCAAAGTGGTCGGCATTCTCCATGTGCTGCGCGATAAAGCGCACATTGAAGACGGGCCTGGCCAGGTCCTGGTCGAGCAGGGATCCAGGGTCGGCGCCGCCGTCGGGAGGCGAGGGCAACGCCCGTGGGGAGGCGTCGTCCCCACCGCTCTCTGGGGGCTCGGCTGAGTGGTACGCGCATAATGTCAGTTCCTGCGCACAGGTGGGCCTCTAGTTAACCTTTATGGCTTTCCTTACCTCTCGGCTTCGACTAAGGTTAAGTGAAGAGAAAAGATGCACAGTGGGTTTTCAAATCTAGAAGTACACGTTGCTGGGCTAGTCGCTTTATGTTCAATTCGGAACCACAGTTGTGGCTATTTCGTGCAAAAAGGATAATAACGATGGAAACTGTGAAGGGCACCTTTTCGCTCCCGTTAAAACAATTGAATCGCAAATGACGCAATTTAAGCTACTGGAGGCGCCTGACCGCCATTGCTGAAGCCAGATTTGCCCGCCACCAGTATATGACGGCTAACTCTTTTACTTGCTCACTGGCTCGCCTATACTCGCTAACAAACGTAACATGCAGTGACTGTCTAAAGAACGTGAATTGAAAGCAGTGCAACCAGTTCAAGATGCGTGTCTGTCAATGTTTCTCTCTTGCAAAGTCGCTGTGGCAATTAGGGTGAAACCTAGGGGCACCTTGCCAAAATTGTCGTAGTGGTCAGGGAGTCATATATACTTCACTGCATCATCTGTAGAAAGAGAGTGCCTTTGGATTCCCCGAATGCCTCGACACAATTCGTTCCAAACATATTCCTATATGATAAGATACTCGTAGCACGAGTTTATTTAAACCATTTACGACCATGTCGACTTGTGTAAATGCAGTTCTATTTATTACATCTATATATGTGCGACAAAAAGTTGGCACCTATACAAGGAATGCTGTGTGAATTAAGGCTCAGACATTGTAGAGTACCAGTTCGACGTATCTTTGTGCAAATTCACACCGTGTAGACGCTGGGCGTTCTATACCGCGCATCGATTCTCGGTTGTCTGTTACGTATATGCGCAGTCTCAGAGAAAAACACTCGCAAAGGAAGTGCCAGTAATTTGCATATACCTGTAGCGGCGGTGGTGGCGGTGGTGGCGGCGGCGGAGGAGACGGCGGAGCTCGGTTGTCGGCGGACGGCGTGGCATCGAAGCCCATGGCACTGGCATCGTCATCGTCATCATCGTCTTGGGGCCGTTTCATGAGGAGAACGGGGGGCAGGACCTTGAGGAAGACGTGCTTGACCCAGGGCGCCATCTTGTGCGTCGCCGGCGAGCGGAAGTTGACGTTGAGCACGGCGATGGTGACGAAGACGGAGAGGGAGACGAGCACCATGGTGAAGAGCAGGTACTTGCCGAGCAGGGGCACGGCCAGCGACGTGGGCGGGATGATCTCGGAGAGGAGCAGGAAGAAGACGCCCAGCGAGAGCATGATGGAGATGGAGAGCGAGACCTTCTCGCCGGAGTCCGAGGGCAGGTAGAAGACGAGCACGGAGAGGAAAGAGATGGCCACGCAGGGGATGATCAGGTTGACGGTGTAGAACAGGGTTTTGCGCCGCAGCGTGATGTTGAAGGTGATGTCCGGAAAGGGCTCCTCGCAGCACGAGTAGAACTTCTCCTTGCGCCGCGCGGGCACCGCCATGATGTCCCACTCGACGCTCAGGTAGAACTCGGACAGGTCGATGCCCACCGCGATGTCGTTGGAATCGTCGCGCTGGTGCTTGTGCTTCAGGTCGACCTGCGCATAGACTCTTGTTTATTATATAAGAACCTTATTAGGTGCCTCGTCATACGCGATCAGTGGCAGTTGGTGGCTATACGAGTCGCAGATAGATGATACTTGTCATGTCACATGACATCATCTTATGACGTAGTCGCATAGTCATGGGAGGTGGGGGTGGCAATCCCGGAGGCCTATCGGTACAGAATGCTCGCGGTGTCCCCGGTTCCCAATTGTCGTGTAAGAGCATGCCGCGCAAATCGTTCAGATATCAATACAGTCGACTCGGAAGGAAAAAAAGTAAGGTGGCTTTCACCTTCGAGTTATCTCCAGAGGACGCGCTTTATCAGATTTATTAATATCTGTGCAAATCTACAGTTTCACTTCTTTGGTGCTCGAATTAGCGACTGAGCCTCGTTCAGAGACGCTGCTAATGACATACGTATATCAGCCCCATGAGCTCACTTACGGGAAGTCTGAAACGAACACGTATTCTGTATTATTAGCAAGATGTAATTGTAGTTCATAGCGCTGAATACACACACTGACCGTGTATCCGTCGTAGGTCCAGGATCCAAACTTCATAAAGCAGGTCTGCTGGTCAAATGGAAAATATTGCACGTCTATCTCACAGGAACTCTTGTAGATTGCGGGTGGTTTCCAGATGACGAGTCCATCCGAATGGAGAATGGCTTTGGTCATGATGGTTACCTCGTAGTTGCCATCAGCACTGCCCAAGGAAACGTGCACAGTGGCGACACAAACGTTATCAGAACGAGCGCCGCAATCTCGCAGTGTCCAAAACAGTCAAGTGGTATCGTACAAAATGCATCGACAGTTGTGCAAAGCTCTAACACAGAATAGTCTTATGGCGTACAAGTTACTTCAACGAACAAGTGACAAACCAGAAATTTGATGAATCTCATTCGAGTCATCCTGTAGTTTTTTTTTTACTGTCGTACCAACTTATGAAACCATCAACATTAGGGCTTGCCTAACCATAAGAAAGGAAGAAGGCGCCAAGTAGAATTAACCGGGTGAATAAACTTGAGGTTTTTGAAACGAAAAATAATCATCAAGGCTATACAGAAGACAAAAATTGAAGGCTCAATACTCAGCAGTAAGCATCTTTCGTATTTAAATTTAGAAACGTGCACATGTTTTCACGTATATACATGGTACTATACTGCACGTGAGGAAATGGAGAAGATAAAGTCTATATAACCAATTCGGAACAACCTTGGAAACAGGAAACACAACTTCTCATTTCAATTTTTTATTTTATATTATATCCTATCCAGCTTGAATGACAGGTGGAGGGCTCGATACTGCTTTGATTTGTAATGTTGGGAACATAAGCAGGATGCGTACTCTTTTGATTTTTATTGCCCGGTACATTAAAGCATGATTTCTCCAAGTGGTTTCTGCAGAACGTAGAAGTTCGGCGGGTCCCTCCTCGGTACACCACGGGACACTGATAATTTTTTTTCCTGGCTCCCCACTCGCCAAGTCACTCAGATGGTGAAACCGATGTGCGATCGGTTTAAGGAACCACTAATAATCACGCCCTAGAGTTGATAGGCACATCTCGTTGCATAACAGAAACACGCGAGGTGCGCAATAAATCCGGCCAGTGGCTTGAAGCCAACCAGACTCCAGAAACGGGCAGCGTGGTTAAGCTACTGCGTTTGAATCTTGGAGGCCCTATATTAACCCCACGTTCGCTTCTCCTGTTTGAAGGTAGGTGCCGAAGATAAGGCAGTGGACATGCTGATGCCATTTTCAACTGAATATGCTTGTGAGCAAGATTTATCGAGGCTATAGCCTATCGAAAAATAAGCGCAGGAATCGGCCGAACAAAGCAGCCGACATGCGGCCGACCTCGAATATGACTGAGCCTCTCGATTTGTTGGTGCATGGAAGGCGAGTTCAGTTGCATGTGAGTTAATCATTTCTTTACATACTCTTACTTTTAACTTCATTGCAGGTGAATGCAGCGTGAGCCAAATGAAAAACGTTTGCATGAAAGCGCGCGAGGAGGAAGGAGGAAGTCGGAGGTTCTATATAACTTCTATGGCACTTCATGGAACTTAGTGGATTCCCTGGGACCAACATGCCTGAGGATCCCTATATTAAATGATCATCGAAATTGTTACGCATTAGGTTTGTTGTAATGTCGTGTCTGCATTTTAGAATATTAAAAGACGCCAAAAATACATTGGAATGTACCAATGTAATTAATTTGTACAAGCCAGCCCTCGGTTCAGTCAAAGTGGCAAGTCGTCAACGATTAGCAACACAACCAACAAATAAACATAGACGAAAATGGCTATCTTGGCATGACAAGAAATAGAGTCGTTATACAGTAATATTTACTTAATTGTCTGCGTAAGATACTGCTTCATTGTGACCTCCTGAATGCAGATCTATTCGTTTTTTGAAATATTCTATGGCATTCCGCTCAGAAAATGAGAAAAAAAATGATTTGAAAATATAAGCATGCATAAACAAAGATTGTTCACTGCGTAGCAAAGGGTTTTCGTTGTGGAAAAGAAAAGCTTCGAAGGCACTCACTTATTGTAAAGAACAATATCGGGCAGCCATATTTGTTCAGCCGGTACGTGGACTTTCGTCACTCCGCCATACTCTTCTGGGTCCCAGCGGAGCTTGTAGTCGTTCCACTCCTACACGGAAAGCGCGACCCGAATGGAGGCACTTCAGAACAAATGCATGCTCTAAGGTGGCTGATGCCAGTTGAATTGTGAAAGGCCGCATCTTTATACGGTGCGTTTCCAAATGCTTTCGTACGTGGATTTTATAGAAACAGGAGTGATTGATTGATTGATTGATTGATTGATTGATTGATTGATTGATTGATTGATTGATTGATTGATTGATTGATTGATTGATTGGGGCAGCTTGAGACAGTACTGGTTGAGCTTTCGCCCGGACCCACTTTTCCGGATCCTCCATAGCATCTTCTTAGTCTTCTCTAGTACACCATGTAAGTTTCGGTGATGTCTAAAAAAGCATGAAGCGAAATAAAGGTTTTGTCATTATAGCAATTTGGCCATTAATCTCATGACAATCTAAATAATCACCACAGAGAAAGCACTCCTTTACTGTACTACATGATTAAGGAGAGAGCTCTGCGGCCAGCAGTATGATGTTCGCTTTTTGTTTTTTAGGAGCAATAAAAACATAGCATGGCTTACCTGCTCCACCCACACATTTGTTGTCATGATCTGATTCTTGAGGTTCTGAAAAGAGCCAAGGCGGCATCTCAGAGCTTTCAAAAGCACACCTTTTCGTGAGCGACTGTGAGCTCCTACTAATGACCAATTAATGAACGACAAAGCAAGGCTTGTTAATTTACCTGGTACAGTATATGTATATGCATTTGATTGTGTTATAAACAATGATTACACATGTGGGAATCATTTCGTTCTCACTGACTTGTGTCTGCTGCCGACAAGGCGTCAGCCCAAAAGCAAACGGTATTTACATTTAAAAAAAAATCGTGCACCTTCCCCTCCCCCTAACGACTTCGCTTCCACGAAAAACATGAATGTGTGCCATGAATGTTTTCTCGCGCCTTTATATAACAACTCTTCCTTCCCAAGTCCCAAGTCGGGCGCTAGCAACTCAAGCAAGCAGGCAGTAACCAATGGCCGATGCCTACTTAATTTAGCGCACTTATACGTGCTAGCTGTCGCCGTGTAGTCTGCGTTCTCTATTCCATGTTATCCCCTAATGGCTATAGGTATTGCACCCAGTACCATCGTAAGTGGGCGGGTGTCCTGGTAATTGTTTGCTGAACGGCCCTTGCGAGCATGTAAGCCTATAGAGCCAGCCAACAGCTTGCAGCAGTGCGCGTTTTGCAGTGCCGATTACATTACAGTGCGTGCGCTGCAGAGGCGATCGATGGCGCAGCTAGCTCACCACGTCGATGAGCTGCGACAGGCGGAGGCCCATCTTGACCGTGAGACGGTCCGAGTTGTTTCCCACGGGCCTGATGAGCGAGCTGTATCCGTTGATGAGGTCGTGGTACAGGCGCTTGGTGTCCGCGTTAGCCGCGCAGCTCGGCGTTCGCCAGCTGAGCAGCGCCACGATGAGCGCCGACAGCCGGAGGCGCCATGCCGGCCCGCCGCCCGCAGCGGCCGGAGGCGGCGGCACGCTTGTGGTCCTCGACGGTGTCTCGCCCATGGCACCAGCAGCAGCAGCCTACGTGCTTCGCCGCATGGCCCGCTGCTGGTGAGCGCTGGTGGGCGCCCGGCGGCCAAGCTGTCCCCGCGCCGGCGTTGCCGCCACCGCGTCGTCCGCTGCTCCGCCGGCGTGCTGTCGTCTCCGGCGACGCCCTCCCTCCTCCGACGCGCTCCGCATCCTCCCTCCGGACGAGTCCTCCTCTTCCGCAGGGTGAGGGAGCGACTTGGCCAGCGGCCAATCTCGAGGAAGCGCCGCGCTGCGGCAAGCCGGCAGGCGGCTGCGAAGCAGTGTTGGAACACCACATTCTTTGCCCTCTGTTTGTAGGCGTGTCCCTCCGCGTCTCTGTATGTGTGCCTGGGAGGACGTGTAAACGTCGCGCAGCTCTCTCGCGCGCGTCATTTATCAAATGTGCAAACTCTAAATGAAGATGGAGAGCATAGTTGTGCGAAATCGCCAATAAAGCAAAACTTGTGAGGACGGTCTTCCAGCCTCGTGGTGTATTACTGCATTTGTTTATTTGCTTTGCATTTCATGCTCCACTCTCTAAAATCGATCGGCGCTACACCAAGGTAACGTTTACTGAGAAACAGAAATTTGCTTCTTTGATGGATGTCGTGCACTCAGTTGTCCATTCCCACAGTTTTCACTTCTGTATTTAGGTATTTTGTTATGGGCATTTTGTTTTTAAAGTTATTACTCAACAATGTCGGAAATATATATGACACTACCAGTGTATGACCCTCACGTTTTTTTTAACAGTGGCACATTTTTGTAAATTGGCATCTGCATGTTGAAACACATTTAACACAGCCCCAATCAAAAATGACGGCATTAGTCGACCATTGTTTTTTTTTCGTAAATGTACAAATTTGTTTTCCCTCAGAATGTTTTGTTTTTGAGATATAGCCTCTACTTAGCGTTTATTGTAAACATTTTGCTCTTGTTTTTTTTTTCACTTCGCTAAGTGTTCGTCACGCGTCATCACCTTTTTCGGTGTCAATTGGTTGTTGTTGGCCGTAACTGGCTATAATCTAGTGCTCGACTCAACTGTCAAGCGCCCTCAAAGCGGGTCTGCCCGATCTGTCATCACGCTTTTCTAAACGTTTCCGGTAGATTCGCAGCGGCCAAAGACGGATCGCCGCCACCGGCTATCTCTCCTTCTTCTCCCGGATCTTCATCCACCTCCTCCGTCGCCGGGATATGCGGGAGCAGCGGATCGATGGTGTGGATGGAGACGTGGAGAGAGGGCGGCGATGGCGTCGTGGCCGTTCCCCGGCGGCCGACGTGGTTCTCCATCCATGGCGGGGCCGGCCGAGCTGCTCGTCGCGGCCCTGCTCGCGCTCTGCGCGCCCCGCTGCTGCCTGGGGAACCCGGACGCGAAGAGGCTCTACGACGACCTCATGAGCAGCTACAACCGGCTCATCCGACCCGTGAGCAACAACTCGGACCGGCTCACCGTGCGCATGGGGCTCAAGCTCTCCCAACTCATCGATGTGGTAAGTCTCGCGACGGGTACCACGCCTACTCGTCTTTGAACCGTAGGCTTCAGAAGAATTCTTTGTTGCGGTGTACAAACCCGTGTTGTGTCGGAGCTGGGGCGAAGGGAAGCGATGGTGTAGCTTATATGGGGGGAGTGTTGTTTCGGCTTGGGGAGGGCAAGTGCCCCTTTTTGCACCTCTTGCCGACGTCCATGATACAAAGTGCTGGATCTGGGGTACAGCGTGCGCAAATAAGAGGTTACGAAAATGTTCTTTACCATGTCGCGAACTGTACCCGTTCTCAAGGTGTGGAGACATAATGCCCTGGGAACGTATATAGCTATTGTACCATCAATCCTACAATGTAACGTTAAAAAAAAACTCAACGAAGCAGCCAGGTAGGAAAAAAATAAGCTAGAGACAGATGCTGAAGCCACAGTTCTATACTCGTGCTTGCAGATCTTCCCTTCTCTCGTACATGACTAAGCTCTAGGGGTGAACAAAGCGGTAAGGTTTACCATGCCGTTCGCTATCACTCTTGGCTGTACATCCTAGCTTACCACAACCTGTTGCCAAAGGGCAGGTTGTGTCAGCAATGTTATTTAACTGCCAGTTTAGTGTTGTATATGATATTATACGTGTCAATCAGCTCTGCACAATTTATATCGGCACACAAGCCAGCTCTACACAAAAATGCTCTAAACAAGTCACGCAATTTCCACACAAGTCAAAGCCCCGAAAGAATGTGGAAATAATAAACGAATTTATAGATGGTGACGAAAAATATAGAAGTGAATTAAGCACTTGTTTATTTGCTGCGCTGCTTCGCACAATGTGATCATCATTTTTCCCATTTTAATTATCATCTTTCTTTCCTTGTAGAACCTAAAGAACCAGATTATGACAACCAACGTATGGGTCAACCAGGTAAGTACGAAAATCACGTTGCTCTTATTGCTCTGAAGACTCTAGCTGTACATGGCACATAACATGTTCTAGCATTTATGGAGCACCAAGCAACATTACGTAGCTTAAACGCATGACATGCACGATAGCGGTAACAGTCACTCGCGACTTGGAGAATATATCGTGTTTCACAAAGCAGTCATGCTAAATTAGGTACAAAGACTATATTTTTGTTTGTACCGTCTTTTACATATTTATTCTGAATGAATGTAGCAATTTCACATACTGAGAGCAATAAATAGTTGCAGCACAGCTTTCTCAGAAGAATCGCAGTTTAAATTTTTATACTCCCGTTATAGTTCGCGTTCGTGTTCAACTTTATTTGTGTAGAACTTGCACCTTGCACCAGAAATTCGCGAAGACACGCTGCTTTGTTAATGGCGGGCTTATCTGCAGTGTGAAGATTCTATACAAAAGAACTAATATTAATTTAGGGAGGCGTTGAAGTACGCTTAGTGAACCATAAGTTTTCTGAGCCCGCTAAGAAAAACTGGCTCGCCGGGTGCATGTAAGGTTATTGTGAGTCCGCCAATAATTCAACATAACGTCAACATGTTATAAAGGGCGCTAATAATTTCACCCTGTGTTACCAATTTTTTTCTACCTCTTCAGCACTGTAGACTCGTTGTATAAAGGCCCTGTTTCGTTGTTTCCCACAGGAATGGTCGGACCACAAGCTCAAGTGGGACCCGCAGGAGTACGGCGGAGTCACTGAACTATACGTACCTGCAGAACAAATCTGGCTCCCTGACATTGTTCTCTACAACAAGTGAGTCGCACATCATTCGCAATTGAGCCTTCCGCAGCTCTGCGCATGCATCGTACTTCGACATGCAGCAAGTGAGAACTGCGTCTCGTCTCGTAGCCGCTATACAAATGCTCCCAGTGCTCAAGAGACATTTTTCTTTCTTTATTTTGTAGTACAAGAACTTTAGAACATAATTTGTGCTTTATTCGGCATTCGTGAGTTCCCTGCTGTTGTCACGACCTCCCTGGAGCTGAATAGCGCAAGAAATAAGATCTTGCAAATAATGAATGTGTGCGGCATTAAACGGTTAAAAGTGCTAAAGTAACCGCAGTGCCGAACCATGGGAGTGAAGCAACTAGTAGAATAAGGATGGTGTGGATAGCATTCGACAGGCATTTTCAAATCATTATTGGTAATCTACCGCTAACCCTCAAGAGAAAGGTATACAACAGCTGCATCTTGCTCGTACTTACCTACGGATCGGAAACCTGTAGGCTTCCAAAGAGAATTCAGCTTAAATTGAAGACGACGCAGCGAGCGATGGGAAGGAAAATGATTGGTGTAACCTTAAGAGACAAGAAGAGAGCAAAGTGGGTCAGGGAACAAACCGGAGTTCAGGATATCTTAGCTGAAATCAAGAATAAATGGACATGGGCCGGGCATAGCACGTAGGTAGGATAACCACTGGTCATCAAGGGTAACTGACGGGATTCCTAGAGAAGGCAAGTGAGTTAGGGGGAGACCAAAAGTTAGGTGGACAGATGAGATTAGAAAGCACGCAAGTGTAGCGTGGCAACGGAAAACACAAGACCGGGTTGATTAGCGGATCATGGGAGAGGCCCTTGCCCTGCACTGGGCATAGTCAGGCTGATGAGGATGAGATGCTGAAAGTAAAAATTCTACGTTGTATTGTGTGGTGAACCCTTGGCTTATGTCTGCCGCTAATGCCCAGTGCTGACGGCAACTACGAGGTGACCATCATGACGAAAGCCATAATTCACGAGGACGGTCGGGTGGTGTGGAACCCGCCGGCCATTTACAAGAGCTTCTGCCAAATCGACGTACAATACTTCCCGTTCGACAAGCAGGACTGCTTCATGAAGTTCGGATCCTGGACGTACGATGGATTCCAGGTGACTGGAGCAGGCATATTTTACTTTATTTATTTATTTCGGCGTACTGTAGCTTCGAATGGATGTCGCGAAAGTGGAGGTAGTAAATACGAAATTGCAATAACAAAAAACATACTGAACATGAAGATCAGTGGTTAAGTAACGCGTTCCGTTTTGCGATATACCTTTTTCATAATTGTAAAGCCAGCTTTACTGTTATGCAGTTTGCCCTATACTAATTGCGGCTTGCCACTCACTGCGAAAACCGTACTCAAGCGCAGATTACGTGCGCTATGACATGAGAAATGTAGATTCGGCTTTCTTGGCATAAACATGCACAATAGACAATGCCTAGCACGTAAAACTAGTAACTTGTCTTTACTTGAAGCACCACAGGTGGCCCCATTAATTGGGTGAACATGAAGTGTAGAAAAACGCACCTGCAGTTTTGAAAAGCATGTTTGATCCCTCCGTGATGGAGATAGGTAAAAGACCAAAGTAAAACATGTCCTCACAGGAGTGGTCTAAAATTTACTGTAGATTGTTATAAGAGAGTTAGTGCAATGTCTACCGGTTTTTGAAAGCTGTAGCACCACCTAACGTGTATGCATTCACGTTGACGTTTAGAGATACAGGACAGAGAATGTGCAGCAAGACCCTACGAGGCAAACTCGCCTGGGTTACGGGCTTATTCTAGGGAGCCGTGGCAGACCCACTTCGTTCGGCCAGGGCTAGAGGTCCAAAAAGGCCAAGCGGGGCGTGTAGCGAGGATCCCTGAAGGCCTAGAATAGGGACCCACCTTCTCGCTGTTTCCCCTTCTACCCCTTCTCCTGAATAACCAGTAAAGTTTTTCCACCCACCACTCATCCCCATCTTGACGACTAAAAACTATCATTTACGATTAAATGAAGCCTTCTGGCCATAGATGCTTCTGTTAGCTGTGGTAGTTAACAATGAGAGCGGATAAGACAGCCAGAAGAGCATGACTGATTGGACGCGGAACTTGGGCCAAGGTCGCCTACTCGATGCCATGTTGGAGTTATTGAACGCCACTGCCCTACCAGAAAGAAAGGCGACGCGCGTCGTGCCTTTGCTTTGGCTAGCTACGATTATTCACGGGGTGATCGTAATTTGTTTATTAACCATTTATTTATACATGTATCTACAGCAGCCTCTCGGGGCATCAATGTAGAGTAAGGGGGGAGCGTGGAGTAAAAGCCAGGAGAAGCCGGTGAGCGTCACAGACGCCGACGCTTGGAGTGAAGTAGCCTTGTGGGGGTGTGTGAAGGCGTTGACAAAATTGCACTTTTCTTATTGGAAACGCAATGTTTGTAACAGGTGCTTAGAAACGACGCGTTGAAGAAACTATCGCGGGTAGCACGTCCATAATGCATTCCTACATTTTACGTGATTTTACCAAGAACACTGCTAGAGGACAGTAGTAGATATAAAGGGCGTATTTTTTACAAGCGTGGAAAGTATCATTGTGGTACAGTGGATAGTGAGTGTGCCCGGCATCTGTTGACGCCGACCCAGAGGTCATGGTTTACACTCCCGCTGACGAAATTTCTTTCTTTGTCGACTGATCTTGCGTATCTTTGACGTCGTTTCCGTGACGGAAATACGTCACTAAATTCTTTCTGCATCCCGGCATAAAACACTATCGTGTTAAACGTCGATATTCGTTCAGTGATCAACAAGGAGCACGCTCGTATTTATTTGTTCATTGGGTTCTGTCACCCCCTGTAAAGTCATTTTCATCTCATGGCGTCCACGCATCATTCGGCGTATAGTCAGTGTACTCGCCGCCGTGCAAAATACGACGCTGTTCCCGCGGTAGCACGTGGCACTTCCCTGGTAGCGAAAAAATACGCGCGTGCATGATATAAGGTACTCTGTCTCGTTTGGCGCTGGACACGCTCGTTGGCGGACGTCTCTCGTGTGAAGTCAACGGGGACGATTCCACCGCTCATGGTCGCGGACTCCTGTGGTGAGTCTAACGTCGGCGATGCCGCATACGTGGTACATTGTGTGTGTTTATTTATTTATTTATTTACAAGATACTGCAGGCATGGAGCCCAAGCAGGAATGGTACAGGCAGTAAGGCAATCAAGCCAAGCATCACGCAGCATACAATAATCCAATCATCACACACATACAACAATAGTGCAACCAAGCTTATCATAACAGCGATGAATTAAGTGGGATCGCGAGAATCGCATTTTTTTTATCAAAAGAAAGGGAAAGCAACATGGCACTGAAAGTAAGCAATCAACAAAAAGGATCAGTGGATAATAAAACTGCAAATCATTTTTACATCCTCAGGAAAACATGTGCGTCAATAGAATCTGTCGACAGCAGGGCGGCCAACGGTAAATTGTTCCGGTAAATAGGTTGTTACTGCGTGTTTCATTGGCGCTATGTTGGGATATTTATCAAGATGCTGCAGTTATTTGTATGATTTCACTGCCAAACTGACTGTTATGTAAAGGTCACTAATAATAAATGGCCACGGGTTTGTTATACTATGGTTTTTACCGAGTCCCTAACCAAATTTACAATGAAAGTTGAAAATAAAAATTATATGTTATATGTACACGCGCATGAGTTCACTGTTGTGCGTGTGCACATGTGCATGCCTGAACACCAATTTAGACAACCATTGCCAGTTGAACGCTGCCGTATAATCGTTCCAGGTGGACCTTAAGCACGTGAGCGAGATTCCAGACACAAACATCGTGCCGGTGGGCATCGACCTGACCGAGTTTTACCTGAGCGTCGAGTGGGACATCATGGCCGTGCCGGCCATGCGGCGCGAGAAGTTTTACTCGTGCTGCGAGCAGCCGTACCCGGACATCACCTTCAACATCACGCTACGACGCAAAACGCTCTTCTACACCGTCAACCTCATCATCCCCTGCGTCGGCATCTCCTGCCTATCCGTCCTGGTCTTCTACCTGCCTTCAGATTCCGGCGAAAAGGTCCCCCCCGATAACTTCATTACATTTCATCGAAAGTGGACGTATTTTGAATGCATTGGCAATACTTGCGATTGACTATAATGAATCTGGAAGTTAGGAAATCCACATTACGTTAGCATGTGTCTGCGATGACGTCACCTTACGACCAAACATTATCGAATCATGTTTGAACCATCGTCGAACAACACAAACAATTCCAACAAATTCCAACAAATTCCAACGAAAAGCCGAATCATCTTCGTTATATTACAGGCACTACTTCATTATATAAAATCATTTACTGCATCAGATGTCTTCGGTACGTAATTATGCCAATGTGGAACGAAGGAGACGGTGCTGCAGACAGCGCTGTTGGCCGCGAGATCGAGCGGAGTCGCCGCCTGCTCAGGGCGTAATGTTTGTGAAATGCCCTTAGAGCTTGTGTAATCCTGTGTGTTATGCCCATTTTATGAGGCGTAAAGATGCAAGTTCTAGACACCTAAGAACGCCCCTAAAGATGTAATCGGGATTAACAGTGCGCGGAGTAGAAAAGGCGCACTTGTTTAAATGCGCAGGTGTCGCTGTCGATCTCGATCATGCTGTCGCTGACGTTCTTCTTCTTGGTGCTGGCCGAGATCATCCCGCCCACGTCGCTGGCCATGCCGCTACTGGGCAAATACCTCGTGTTCACCATGATACTGGTCACCGTCTCGGTACTGGTGACCATTGCCGTGCTCAACGTGCACTTCCGGTCGCCGTCGACCCACCGCATGGCGCCGTGGGTGCGCCGACTCTTCGTGCACCTCATGCCGCGGCTGCTGCTCATGCGCCCGCCGCAGTACCGCATAGAAGTGAGTGACGCCCCGCAGTTTCAAGCGAACGCTATGCGAGCAGAAGCCTTGCTCATACAATTTCTCCGTTAAGCATTCAGCTACGAGTGCTCAACGCAGAATGGGATTGTGTATGCTATTAAATTTCTATTGAACGCCTATAGCTGCTGAATTTCTCGACATTCCATTTCATTTCCGCAAGTGATTGACACCCTAACTCAGCGAAAGTTTGGTTAATCTCATCTTCATACTATTTCACTGCCTTCGCCTTGTCGTTGCTTCCTTAAGGTTCACGTGCGCGCGCGCACACACACACACACACACACATGCGCGCGCACACACGCACGCGCACGCACACACATATATATACACATATACACATACACACATACATATACACACATACATACACACATACATACATACATACATACATACATACATACATACATACATACATACATACATACATACATACATACATACATACATACATACATACATACATACATACATACATACATACATACATACATACATACATACATACATACATACAAACACATACACACACACATATATTGTGTGTGTAAATCCAGAGCACTCAAACATAGACACGAATTTCCATACGGAAAGGGGGAGGGGGGCCCTTATAGGGGCATTCATTGTCCAATTTGTTGAGGAGGATAAGCAGACAAATAACGTAATAGGGAGATTGCCCATGCGTGACGCCTTGCAATCACTTGTTTTGCTGTGGTTACTATGCCTTTCTGCATTTGGGTGTAAGTTCTCAGCTGAATCAGAACGCAGCGTGGCCGACACATGTGTGTACCTATGCGTTGCTTTATGGCATCAAGGGGCAGCGCTGTTGTTTCGCAGGTGGACGAAGCTTCCTCGTCATCGGCCAAGTCGGCGCACCAAGGCAACGCGCATGTGGACGATTCTATGATCATGCCGGAGCCGCTGCTACTGGCACGGCCGCAAGGGCTGCGCCAAGCAGACCCCGTGGTTGGAGACCAGCCGCCTGGGGACATCGAACGAGCAATCCACAATGCCATGTTCATCGCTCAGCACATTGATAATAATGACGACTTCGAAAGTGTAAGTGTAGCTTGCTGTCCAAGTTGTGCACTTGTTGAACATTCTATCTTGGCGCTTGTTTCGTGCAAGCAGAAGTTGGAGGCGCCACATCATAACTTATCGCTATATGTCATCCATTCCTAACGCTGAACCATTTAGCAGCAAATTATCTGACTTGCCGCAAGGTGCGAATCTTATGGCAGAGGGGTAACGCTTTTCTACACCATGTAAGTCTACGGGTTCCCACGTTTGTCAACTAGTGTGCAAGAAACACTTAACTGCACTGAATAGCTTACTTGACCAGTCGTCTAAGTGAAGAAATAGTCACATATATGCCGACAGTTCGCACAGAATTCAGGCGTTCTTACTCCAGCAACATCCAAACATCCGCAGAGTAGCAGACGATGATGATGATTTGTTAGTGTTCTCTTTTTAACGGGCGGCTGTACTTATAGCTGTAATGATGGATGGATGGATTTATATGGCTGTACCATTTAGATTGAGCTGCGGCTAACGCCACTTAGCCGTAATACTTGGTGAACCAACAACTAGATTTATCTTTTTTTTTTCTTTTAAATAGTGAAGTTGAAGACTGGTACTTTGCAGTGAAAGGTTTAATTTTCACTCGTGCCTTGATTTTAGCCACCAATGAGATAATCTCCTTCTAGTTATTTCCACCCGCTTAAACTATACTTTGCTTTCTCTGTCCCTAAACTCCAGTGCTTTGAAAAACTCTGCGCCATCATCTAGAACTATAGGGTGAAGCCCTTTACGGAACACATATGACACAGGTTATAGGTAGCGCCACCAACAACGAGCGGGGACATGAGCTAGTAGTTTTGTTTTGCCAACCGCCGCCTTGCAAGTGCGCCGGTGACGTCACGCAGTAACGTACCTCGGTAAAGGTCTATTAACGTGTGACATACCCACGAGTAAGGGATGATCCGAATCTAAAATAAAAGCATTCCTGGCGTAACCTCGAAAGCAACTATAACAACCGAGCAAAAGAGGTGACGAACGATAGCCTTCACCGGATTCCAGTCGGGATATTTATTGTGCGCGCCCGGCAAATGTTCTCTGATGCCGCAAAACTTGTCAGCTCTGCAACTTATGAAGCTGCCCTTGCCGTCGTCAAAACACAGAAAATGTCGATTGGACCAGAATACTCGGATGAGTAGACACCCTTACTTTAAAACCATCCAACTTAAAATATCTCATAGGCAATGCTATCAAACTACGCAAGCATCTCGAGTTTCCAAATTTGGTGTCACGGGTCCTTTGAACAGCGTCGCTGTATAGGCGGCGAACCTGCCCCAAGCTATCATCATCATGAGTAGCCAGGGCGTTGGAAAGGGAAGTGAGCATAAGGAGGAGAGACGTGATGGTATTTACGAGGCGGCATTCGAACCCGCGTACTCTCGATAACGGTAACCTCCATCCGAAGGCGAAGAGTTCCTGGCCACTCTGATATCCAGGCGCACGCAGCAAGGGGTCGGAAAGAGAAGTGCGCGTGATGAAGAGAGGGGAAAGCATAGCACAGAAAGAATGAGAAAGAGAGAAACGGAGAGAGGTGAGGAAGCCGTGCATTTCGGAGCTAGACGTGTCGGTCGACGGGGAGTACGAGCGGCGAAGGGCCTGTGCTTCTCTTGTCAAGCTTGCACAAGCTAGTGCAAACTGCCCGGAAGCGCTTTACCTGCTCTCAATGCAACTCGATTCTTTCCTGCCCGACTTGAACAACTAGAATTGGGGCAGCCACTAAAATAAAAGTAGACTTGTGTAAATATTCGAATGCTTGGAATATTCGAACAAATATTAATTACTGTATACGAATGCGTTTCGATTCGAATTTACATTGTTGAAAATTTTGAAGTATTCAAAATGAACGAATAGGTGTGTATTAATTAGTCCGCATATACCTTCCTGTAAATGTCGTTTCGCTGCTGGAGTGGAGAAAGAGGCTTAAGATGTTTACACTAGTACGCATGTAAGCCACTGTAAGTGTAACTTCACTGCAGTAAGTTTGTGCTAAGCCGTGAAAACACTCAATAAAAAAATTACAGCATATTCACGGAGTGAATGATGATGAGTGCGCCGAAGCGACAGTCCGTCCGTGTGTCCATTCGTTCGTGCGTCTGAACGCATGGAAGCATGGACGGACATACGGAAGCACGGACGGGCTCACGGATGGACGAACAGAAGCATAACGCGTGGACGAACGGACGGACGCATGGACGGACACACGGACGGACGCTTCGCCCCACTCATCATGATTCACTCCGTGGATATGCTGTGAAAATCACTAACTCCATCTAGTTATATTAGTTATATTATTTTCAAGGACATATACACACAACGCCATCTATTGAGCAACTCATAAACTAGAGGTGGCTACATACTACTACTACTACTACTACTACAGAGGAGGCTATGACCCACGACCTAAGGAACTTCGCCCCTTAAAAAATCCGCATTACCGCGAAGCCCCCCTTTAAACTTATATAAACATATTACCGTCACATCAATTCATCATTTTTCAAGTTCGAAAGCTTGTTTGTTATACCGGCTTATATCCTGTAAGTATAGTAAATTTTAAATCGTAACATATTTTAGAAGTTATAACTTCGATCCATTCTATACCGAATGTCAAATCCTGCTACTATTCAAAGTTGTTTCCACTTTTTTTGAACCAAAAAGAATGGGATTGAAATTTGCACAGGTCTTGTTTAATTTTTTTTTACTATTGTACAGGAAAGTTGGGTTATGACAAACATGCCTGTTTCTCTTTATATTACGTTACATATACTACTTGAATTCGATTGAAAATTATTTGACCATTATCACTATTTTCTTCGCATTTGCCTCGGACCTAAAATTCATTATTCACACAAGCCTGAATAAGAAGTATGCTTTTGTGCGACTGTTAGACACTGCCCGCTGGCAGCACCTCTCTTTTTGAGTGGAGTATCAAGTCTGCAGTGTTCCATGCTGCAGTCTAAGATGTCATTGCCTTTTGTTTTACCGGAAATTCAAACCAAACCCCCTTTGATACACTTGCATCTATCTGTGCAGATCCGTGAGGATTGGAAGTACGTTGCCATGGTCCTGGATCGGCTCTTTCTTTGGCTCTTCACAATTGCATGTGTTGTTGGTACGGCAGGAATTTTTCTCCAGGCTCCTTCGCTCTACGACCAGACCGATCCCATTGATGTAAAGTTCTCGCAAGTAGCTCGCCGAATGAAGAAAGACTATCCCTGGACAGATGTCTGAATATAGCCCGTGCAAAGACAACCGGTTGGACAGCTCACAACGGGACGCATGAAGCCCTTTATAAGACCGCTCACGTTGCATGGCCGTCTTTACATACTTATAGCATCAACATGTGACCAACAAAGGCTACGACACTGTCAAGACTGGCAAATTACTTCCCATGTCAATTTGACAAGTTCCTTGACTGTCCAAAGCAGGAGACTGCGAAGATGTCCGACTGTACCTGCTAACATATAGTTCTAAGTGAGGATAAAAACTGACAAAAGCTACAACAAAAGAATAGGAACAGTGTGTTCATAATTAAGATAACCCGATTCTCAGAACTACCCATTGAACATTTTCCGTGAAAGGGGGATGTGACGATACCTTTAAAATTCAGGTTATTACACCAAATACAATGTTAAATAAGAAATATTATACATTGTAAAAGCGGTGCAGCAACCTGCATGGGATCATGTAGATGAAAAACAGCATGGCAGTACTATTGCTAGATACGAGACCGCAAAAGAGCAGGCTGCTGAACATACACATTGTGTCAGTGATTATTGAAAGACCGCACAGGCTCCATAGTTGTACACTCATCTGGTCTATGGACCCGCGGTTGTATAGGTCTCCGACAGTGGACAGCTATGCCGTACCAGTTTTAGTGCTCACTTTTGTGTAAAGCACCCCCAGGGAAAAAAATGAATCATGTTCCTGTTTCCTTTTACATTTGTGGATTCTTCTCATTACACTGCAAGCAGCCTCTTTATATCCACCATGCAAGCCTACTTTTTACACACCTTTGACTTAACAGTAGCTCTATATACTGCTCAAAGTCACCTAGCAGACTACTGAGGCCATAGCTATGACAGGCATATTCAAGCAAAGTGTTAGGTCTTTTTGACCTGGTTACAGTCAGAACTATCTTGAGAAAGTAATGTGGTGGCTGTGTGCCCCATAGACCCAGCAAATCAAGGATGCAAGAGCAAGTTGTGACAACTTCTTATGTTGCTGGCCTGTTACCATATACATAGATCACAGAAATTATAAGTCGCACTACAATCACTCCTAAAATTCATAGTTCAGGATATAAATTTCATAGAGATATGCAAAATTTATTTTAAAAATGAACAAGTCAAATTTTTCACATATCCATTTCTTTTATGCGAGGAAGAACTTATCACAAATTTTCAAAGAGAAACACTAATGGCCTTGGGGCTCTTCAAGATAACCATGCTGCAATAGAGCAGCAATGGTGGCACTAAAGCAGGTTCTATTTAGAAACAGTACAGAAAGGATTACTGTTGTGTTCTGTCATTTTTATAACAATCAGCTTTATCTAATTCAGGCTTGGTGTACCACTCGATGTACGCAACTTCTTTCTATTGGTAGCAACCAGTCATGTCAAAGGAAAAGCATGAGACAAGAAGTTTCAATTGAAGGCTCCTCCATGAACAGATTAAATTTGTGGAAGTGTGCTATGTATTGTTAAAGATGTTCAGTTTTGTAGTGAAGGCACATTTAATAAGATGTGACATGCCGCTCATAACTGCAACGACAAAGAAATTCTTTTTTCTTGTAATGTTTGCAGCCATAAAACTTGTATCAAATTGTTTTTATGTAGTTATGAAATATGATCACTTGCACAATAAATACACACATAAATACAGTGCAATTATAAAGTCTCGTAACAACATATGCAAAGCAGCATAGCAACATCTTCAGAGACCACGAACACTGAAATATCAAGCTTATTATACCCTTACTTCATTCTGCAGAATGCCTATTGTACTCGGACAACTAGCTCTTGCAAACGTAGCCTCAAGCGTGTTTTTTACTCTAGTTTCAAAGTAAACATAAAAACTCGCAAAAGTTGGCAGCACCTTTATTTCAGGCAGCTTAAGAGGTACATAGACCGCAACTTAGACTCGCATACCACAGGGAGCTTTCTCCCTGTAGATGTGACCATGCAGCCAAACCATGAAGCAACTGGACAAGTTACTGTTGCATGTTATACACTGGATTTCTCATGGTACACAAATTTAGGGACAAGCACATGACTGGGTGTGCCGCTGCCTAGGCAATATTGCGGCAATCGTACTGCTCCATTCGTTATCACATGCAGAGCCTTCGTTCCAGAGAAGCACATCTCAATGCCACTGAAGTTTGAGCGTGAGTAATCTTATATCCAGCATGCTGCCAATTTGTTTTGTTTGTAGATGGACACATTGATTAACACCAGAATTTATAATTAATGATGCTAGCATTAGTTTTACATGACACCAAAACATTAACAATTGAATATCATCATTATCGATTGCATGCACAACCACGAAAGCCAAATATTTTTTTAATTCAACTGTCAGTGGTTCTTTTCACTTGCTTGCCACGAGTGTCCAACACATTATGCATTACAGAGAACTTGATTTGCTCACCAAAAGTAACTTGTGCCTGAAGGGACTGTGGCAGCTTCAAAACGCACTGTTGATTTTTTGCGAAGCAACTTAGCATGTTACAATGTGTGCAGGGCAGAGGTGTCACTATCATTCACAATAACTTTAATTTTGTATAGCTGTTGGCTGATGATTGATATGTGGGGTTTAACGTCGCAAAACGACCATATGAATATGAGAGATGCCGTGGTGCGGTAGTGGAGGGCTCCGGAAATTTCGACCTCCTAGGGTTCTTTAACGTGCACCCAAATCTGAGCACACGGGCCTACAACATTTCCGCCTCCATGCACAGCTGTTGGCTGAGCACACACTCATTAGCATTACATGAAGGTATGGAGTAACATAAATAAGGATTTTTTACCAAGCAGGCCACTGCTAACCTGGTTTCACTCCATGAAAAATTAATTATGCTGGTATTGAGCATTCCAAGACCCTTCATTACAGCTTGCAATGGGGACAACTGCAAAGGCTACTGATGGTTTCTACAACAGCTCGTGCACACTTTGCCTTTTCATTTTATTGTACTGTCCTCTGTTGTTTTCATAAGGCTTTGGTATTGGGGCACTTTCAGAGTGCTAACACAGACACACCTCAAAGAGACTACACACACCAGAGCTTGTATGTGTAGTCTCTTGGTCGTGTGTCGGCGTTTGCACTGTAGAAGTAGATGATTATGAGCAAACTAGGCCCAAAAGAAGTGTTACTGAAGCTCCTTTGATATTGGGTCCAGGAAAACTACTGTAGCCAGAACTAAAGCTTCAAAGATGAAGGGGTGTTTTTCGTCTTTTCTGATAAGGGAATGGTGCATACACCTTGCCATTGTGAAAGATTCAGATAAACAGAGGTGTACTTCTATAAAATTTGCCTGTTAGAAGATGCCACCTCACATATGTTAATTTGGAACCAAGACAGTGCGCAAATGGTTCGCAGGGTTGGTCGTAGTGAAGGGATATGTGCACTATGTACCTGCAGTGGTACACCGTAAGGCACATTCTTAGCTGAAAGAGCGTAGCCAAGGTGGGGGTTCAAAACCTCCGAAAATTTTCAATTTAGCTTTCATATATATGTATGCACATATACAAACACGTGCCCTAACGTACATGGTTGAACCACATTCTGAAAAAGATTTTTGGCTACACCCCTGCTTAGCTGCATAAGAGACTTTAAAGGTAACATTTAACAGGACACTAGCAAGACAGCAGTTTTTTTTTTTTCATATTAGTGAATTCCTTCATCACAATACCGAAACTGCCATGCTTGCCACGAGATGTGGTAAGCAAGAAAAAAAGTGCATCGAGAGCTAGGTTTTTATGGCGACACTGCACTCGGGAGTTTATGCTATTGCTTTTGTCAGCATATTATGGAGAAATTTTTTGAAGGAATGTAAAGAGTTATAGGAGATCGTATTAAAATAAAGTTAATTATAGTTAATTAAATTTGCGAGCAAGACTTAATTACTTGAGTTACACAGTTTCTTCTGTCAAACAGTGCATACATGTAGCATGCTTATTTGCCACGGCTGCGGTGCCGAGGCAGTGGTAAAAAGATGCAAGCTGGCACCCTGTGTAAAGTCAACGCATTTTAGTTTCCCAATATTAACTAGAGGGAACTCAAGTGCTGCAACTGTTCGGCCACCATGGAAATTAGTACACGAATTTGCTTAGCCTTTGTAGTTGCAACCTTTACATAGTGGCTTTATTGTTTTCACTTTGTTTCGGATGAAAGGCTTCATGTTTCAATGTTGTTTTGAATGAAACGCTTCATGTTGCAAACTTTGTTTTTTTAATTCGGGTTGCCAAGCCTAAAAGGTCAAGGTGAAGTGGAACTGCTGGAAATTTGCATATTCTGAAAGTGGCTGCAGGTCTTGAGTCGCCAAATCTAATGACAAATTCGTGTACTACCCATTCTTTCCATGCAGGCCGAAGTGCCTACATTGCAGCTCCCATAGACGAAAGCACCAGATAAAAAAATTAATTTCTTTACAAGAGTTGTCTTGCAAATGGTAGGGAATGATTTAATGAGGCAAAGCAAGTATACTCCAATTGTCAGGGCTTGTGCGTAGGTTGACTTCATGTGAACGAAACTAAATGCACTTGCAAATTTACGATGTCACTCTTCATTGGGCATGTGGCTTATTTACCAGCCTGTTAACACTACAGAAGTCTCGGGTGAAGAAAAACTTGCGCTAGTTCCAAAACAAGAGAATCTGGGCCACAGTGTCAAAGTCTGGAATAATATTTTATTGGCCTACTAGGCCTGGGTGGACGATTGGCTCTGGCCGTGGGAAGCGGAGCGGCGGCGACGGATCTTATCCTGCCTCTTCTCCTTGGCTTCCTTGGCCCTCTGTGCCAGGAGGCGGGCGTAATCGGCAGCCTCCTCCTTACGCTTCTGGGTGCGCCTCTTCTTGAGGGCCACGCGACGGCGCTTGTGCTGCAACATGGCGGGCGTGATGAGCCGCTGGATCTTGGGGGCCTTGGAGCGCTGCTTCTTGCCCTCCTTGAGGGGCAGAGGGCGACGCACAACGTACTGCCTCACGTCGTCCTCTTTGGACAGGTTGTACAGCTTGCGGATCTTGCTGGCCCGCTTGGGTCCGAGGCGGCGCGGGAGAGTTGTGTCGGTCAGGCCAGGTATTTCCTGCTCGCCCTTCTTCTTGACCACCAAGCTGATAACGCTGAGGTTGGAGTCGACAATGCAGCCACGCACCGACTTGCGCTTGCGCTCGCCGGTACGCCTTGGCCGGTAGCACGAGTGGCCCTTGGACAGGAGCAGCCGCACACGTCCAGCGGTCAGCACACCCTGCTTCATGGGAAATCCCTGCTTGTCGTTGCCTCCAGAGATGCGCACCACGTAACCCTGCAAAGCAGAGGAACACAAGCTCGCAGTGTTTCAATTTGCAAGCCTCAATTCACAAGCCTCTTCATGAGCTCTGATTATCACATAACTGGCAAACAAGTGAACAGACAAACACTGCTAAGCTAATGACTAGGTAATAACATGAAAACATCCAGAAGCATTCTCAAGAGAACAATACTGTAGAAAAGTGAAAGCTAAGTTATTTGACCCATACAAGAGTTGCAAAGCTAAGGATTGCGCAAAACAATGTACATGAGCTTTACGTTGTGAATCCACTTTAAGCATATTATCCACATGCAGTTACTACTGCTAAGTCATGAACAACAATGCGTGCGTCATGCTTACATCAATACGATTTGACAAAAGTGAAAGACTTCCATTTCCCAGTAAATAGGCTGATTCTTCTGCACAATTTCTCATATATTAAAGTTTAATGTGAGGTTGCATGCAGTGCACACAGTAATTGAATAACCTTCGTAAGTGATTTTGAACTTTACATTGGTACCACACGCTGTAGAATAGTTGTCCACAATGTCAGACACAACAAACCTGTGACCAAATTCAAGTATGCCATTCAGCCAATACCAATCAGTTTACTTGTAAAGTAATACCATAATGCTTTCTTTTCTTCCACACTATTCCCGTCTATTATCCTAGTTACAATCATTAAGATATACTGTTAATGGAATACTTTTACAGTAGATTACCATATCAAATTTATACATAACAGAAATTAGACATCATGATGATGCAGCAGACATGAAAAAGACAACGTGCAGAGTCCCATACTCTGTCACATATACCGCACCTGTCGAATATGGGTGACAAGCGAAGCCTGCTGAAAAACAGGTCTCCAAGGGCGACTTCCATCACACTCCCATTGAACAGTAGCGAACTAGAAGTTCGCTGCAGCCAATACTGGTGGTAGTACTATTTGATGCTTTGCATTTCTATGGGCAACTCCAGAGCTACACCAAATAGCCATGTCAGTGTGACCGAAATTTAATAAATGAAAATTGACTGCTTGTTACATAATTCAATGTATATTTTAACTCTTTCAGACCACTGATATATTGGTAAGTTCTTGATTTCTGCCCTATAGCACTACTGATGCGCTTGTTTCACACTCTCTACTAGTTTGTGTGCAGTAATATGAAAATTTCCAATCTCTGAGGTGTTAGAGCTACACCAAATAGCCATGTCAGTGTGACTGATGAAGTTTCATAAATGAAAATTGACTGCTTGTTTCATAATTCAATGTATATCTTAACTCTTTCAGACCGCTGACATATTGGCAAGCTCTTGATTTCTGGCCTACAGCACTACTGATGCACTTGTTTCACACTTTCTCTACTAGTTTGTGCACAGTAATATGAAAATTTCATATCTCTGAGGTTTTAGAGCTACACCAAATAGCCATGTCAGTGTGACTGATAAAGTTTCATAAATGAAAATTGACTGCTTGTTTCATAATTCAATGTATATCTTAACTCTTTCAGACCACTGACATATTGGTAAGAATTTCTGCCCTACAGGACTACCGATGCACTTGTTTCACTATTTCTCTACTAGTTTGTGCGCAGTAATATGAAAATTTCCCATCTCTGAGGTGTTCCCAGCATCTCGTGCATATTTCTAGATGCGTATCTTTTTATTTTCATGCTTTCCTCATTAAAGGCTAATTTAAGTGACCACTGAACGTGCCCAGTTGGTGTGTGGTTTATACTTTGCATGACAACAGTTCCCGTTCAAATTTGAAACTGCAGCCCAATGCCATCCATTCTGCGAGTTGCTGCCATTTGTTGTATGCTTCTTGTATGTTTCTTTTTACATATTGTTGTCATCGCTAGACATACACTGTTAAGCAATAAGAGTGCTCCTAATGTAAGCAGTACAGCAAAAGCTCGATAATCAGGAAAATTGAATAATTCAAAAGCGTTTCTTGGTGCCACTGAGCACCAAGCTTGTTAATTCAATTACATCTAACCACGACCCGGTTAGTTCAACTGATCCTCTGTACACGCCAAGCATGAGGTACTGCAAATGTGTGATGCAAACGAGCAAGAACTGGGTTCGCAGACAACCGAAGTGACACACTGCTATCCACGCACAGATCCAGCACTCAGCAGCTTCATTTTACTTGATGCAACATGTACACTGTCGAAATACTCAAGCATGGTGGAAGCTGTTGATGAAAAGCTTTCAGCCACGGTCAATATTCAGGCATAAAATTCGTTTGCTACATAGTTATTTGTCGGCAATTTTACCTACAAAAACTATCCTCACATGCGTATGAAGATGCTGGCAGTATTTTAAAGAGAGAAATGCAGAATGCATTTTGGACTAATTAAACATGGGAGTTCGATACTGTGGTCGCATTGAGCACAAATTCACAAGATTACTGAAATTGCATATTTTACACTGCTCTTATGCCAAATAAGAGCAGGATTTAAGGTGAAAGTGCATTTGCTCACTGTTTTCTCGACATTTCTGATAATTTGGAATTCGTACATTAGTTTGTGGTCCCACTATATCCGAATTAAGCTTTTACTGAACAATGCAATCTTTATTCAAAGTGACTTGCATACCAATATTTAAGGTGCGAAGAGTAATTACAGATGCATTTGAATGTATTACATGTTCAAGAGCTTTCGAGTTATATAATTGACATGCCAAGAAAATCGAGACAGCACTGCATGAACACTCATACACAGCTTTTCAGGCGGAACGGTTTTCCATGCCAAACTACACGAAACAAGCATTTGGTATGTACTGAAAGCTGTGGCTTTGATAAAATGCAAAATGCTTGACCATGGGATGCACAGTACAGCATGTAGCTCTTACACTGTTTCCAATGGGGTTGACAATCGTGTAGGTCAAATTTACAACTGCTTTCCAACCTTACTTTTTAAAAATGGGGCAACTTCCAGCTATGAACATATTGCGCACTGCAGAAACAGCATGATTTGTTCAAACTTCACTCTTCACGCAGTTGAACAACCTCAAACTACTAAGGCTAAAAGTCAATTGAGTCCAATAACAATGTGTTCAATCGCACGGACAACTATGTGAGCAGTCAACAAGGTCCCGAAGCTATTTTAGTACTCCTGGGCGATAAGTTCGCCGTAAATATAAAGCGCTCTAACGTGGTCTAGGTAAGCGGGCACAGAACATGTCAGCGCCATATTAGACAGCGTGCATTTCACGTCCCACAAATTCGACGATCGTACACATGTCAGCTGGACGGCGCACATGGCATGAAAACATCGTTATTCTGCTTCAGCTTCTCACTGCCACTAAGTTCATGTTTTTATCACAATGAACACAACTTGTTCGACTAAACAGTAACGGCTGAACCAAGAAATTTCAATGTGAAATCGAACTCACCTTCCACTCATCGCCGAGACCATCGGCCTCGACCTCCTGGCCCATTCGCTTCTCGTAGAAAATGCGTACTTTTTTCTCATCGTCAACTTCGATGAGTTTCTGGCAGCCAGTGGCTGGGTAGGAGATGTTCAGCTAAATAGCAACGGGAGGACAAAAATAAAGGAGGAATTAGCCTACAGTCATCGAACTGTGGTGCGCTACACGCACTGCTCGACAGGCACACGTCGGCAAGCGCGACACCTAACCGCTCCAAAGTAAGACAACTCATTTTTACTACAAGCGGTCGCACTTCTCAGCTTCCTTCGGCAGCGACTCGATTGCCGTAGCGTGACAATTCGAGCATCGGTGAACTTGCTTAAACCAACATCAACCACACCGTCCGGCACAGACCCAGTCCGGCAATCCGAGGAATCAAAGTTCTAAACATTAAAATTCAGGTAGAAATGAATGTCATTTAACCTACGCCACTTCCAAGATGTTATGTGGAACACTATTTTAATCTCAAATGAACTCATTGACCATTAAATAATTCCAAATTCTCACCTTCATCTCGCTTGCATTCACGCAGAACGCGTACCCAGACTAGGAAAGGAATAAATCTACATTTGCTTTTCAGGCCTTAAAGCAAAAAGTTTGCAGAGGGCGCTATCAGTCATATTTTATTTATAGAAAAGTAACAAGTGTTTATGACGTTTACGCATCACTGAATATTTACTCAATTATTACACGCAATAATATTGTTGTTTGCAATGTGCATACAAGTATAAAGTAACCATTTTAATGTTTATTTGATTTATAATTTTATACGCAGTTACACGCAAAACATGTGTGCTGTTAATTAATATGGTTCACTCTAATATGGTTGTAGGTTCTATGGCTTATTAATGAGCGCATTTACAGGCAGTACTGACAGCTCTCGTCTTTTGAATCGGGGACATATCGCTCCCGATAACGGCGGCTCAATTTTCGTACTGGTAGGTGTTCTGTGACGTCCCTGGTGGAGGCTGCGGCAAGTGGCGATACTTCCGCTGTCTCCGATGCACGGGGGGATCGCCGTGTTGATTATTTATGTTGGATCTTCACTGAAGCTGCATTCTGAATCATAGCGCAATCGTTTAGGAATCTGAGCAAATCCCGGGAGGCTGCGCCTTCCGAGTTCCAGCTTGCGTTCCCTCCTCCACTCATCGGTGACCCGGACGCTGGGAGATCTCGGCAGGAGATCGGCCGAGGTCCGTGGCGGTGCTTTGCATTTGTTTGCTCTCCGGCTACTCTCGGTTTGGACGAACGGTCGCGATCCCGCATGCGTGCTCCGCTTCACAGCTGATGTTGGACGAGAGGGCGACCGCCGTGCTTTCTGTGACGTGCGGCCGCCCCGAAGGTGTGGTCAGTGGGATGGAGGTTCTCCACACGGCCGAGTTGTGAGGTCCGGGCACTGAGGCTTATCGCCATATTGGCGTGCGGCTCATGCGAGATGCCGCTTTAGCGCATCGCGCAATGGAAGAAACCAAGATCATCTACCACATCGACGACGAGGAGACCCCGTACCTCGTCAAGGTGCCCGTGCCGCCGGAGCGCGTGACTCTCGCCGACTTCAAGAATGTCCTCAACAGGCCCAACTTCAAGTTCTTCTTCAAGTCGATGGACGATGATTTCGGGTAAGCTAGCGCACTCCGTCGAAAAGGGCTCCCCAATTTTAAAGAAGAGGAAAAGCACGCGTGCACTGTTTGTGCAGTGCACGTGAGCACCTGCCGCTCATAGATCCGCGAGTAGTGACGGGCCCGCCTTTGTTGTCTGCACTGACGCCGTTCACGGACATCGGTGCTTTCCGCGCAAGTCGCAGCTATGCGCGCCTTGGACAGCATCGAAGTTTAGAAAGCCGTGCAAGTTACAGACTTTACTCAGACAGCCTTCCCGACAAAATGCTTTCTTGCGGCATCTATTGCCGCAAATTGCATGGAAAAGGACGAGCCGAAAGTCGCGCGATTCGATATTAGCTCGTTCGGGGACTATTTCCTGCGGTTGCCCAATCAGTCCGTAGCGATGTTGCTTTTACAGCTTTTGACAGATGATACATCCGCAAAGTTAGGTATTATTTCTGCTTGGTACCGTCGTCACACGGACACCGATCGTGATCAGGGTCGATCAGAATCAGGCTCGATCTGAATGAGGTTAGTACTACAAGGTCACATTAATCGCAATCTGCGTGCAGTGTCTGGCTATCGTCAGCGCCGAACTGATACCAGTGACGCACGGACACTTCTGATCGTGATCAGGGCTCGTCCTGATCGAATTTCTTGATCTCGATCGTCAATGGTCGCTACTACATGGTCCAAGCTAGTTTGTATCGATACCGGTGTCACACGAGCACTTTCATTTGCGATCAGCATATAGTCTGCTGCAGTACATGTTTTTTGAACCTCGTGGCCTTCATGGCCGGTCCGGATCGAAAGCCGGCTCACTTACCGTTGCGCGTTCGGGATCATGGCAATCTCGATCTGGCTCCCAAATCGCGATTTGTTGGGCGTTTGCGGCAAACTCAATACCTATTAGTTTTGACCGCTTAGCAGCGATCATTTTTGATCGCGACCAATACCTTCTATATCAATAAGTCCGGATCGCGATAAAAACTGCCCGTGTGCCACTGGTATAGGTTCACAAAACACTGCATCAACTATGTGCATATCGAAAGAGAAAAAGGGGGCTTAATGTGTTCGGGCAAATCTTGTGAAAAGCTGCTTTTTGATATACTCTTACCGCGCCATACAGTTTCTTTACTTGGGTAGGACAAGAAACGAGAAAGCAGTTACAGCGTGCGACAAATCCGAACTGTGCTCATACTTGACAGTTTCTAAACATTTTTGCAATGGTCGATTCTTGAGGCAGTAAACTCCTTTAATGAAGCCATTTCACGGTAACTTGGAAATGTGTTGCAGGACCCCTTTAAATTGGAAAGTTTGTAAAATCGAGAAGGCGATCTTTCGGTCCTTCAGAATGTCAAATTGTAATGTAGGACATTTTACTTGGCGCTATCACATGCCTGCCTGTCTGAAAATCCGCGAAAGCTCACGGGACATGGAGCCACCCATGTGCGGGCGATACAGACGAGGGGGACCATCACGTGAAGCTATGACAAGCCGCCGATATGAAAGGATGGGTAGATCGATGCAGTGACTGTGCGAGCAGGCAGGGTAAGAAAGTTGTAAGGAGGTGATCAGTACCATCTGTCTCACAAATCATAGCATCAAAAAGAAAAACAACCACCATACTCTTGTGGTGGTTGTTTTTTGTAAATTTTTGTAAATTTTGTAAACCAACTCTTTTGTAAATTAGTACGTAAAAAAACTACTGACTGTTAAGTCAGTTGTTCCTTGCATGGGAATGGTGCGCAGCCTCGTCAAAATAAAACTTTAGGCTAGGGCGGCCAGATGTTTCAGCACGTTATTGTGCACTCCTGAAGAAAAGCTGTCTCTACGAAAATTAGAAAAAACATATTGCTGCTTTTTTACTAATATATTTCTGTAAAAAGTTTGTTAGATTAGGTTCAGTGTTATCATTGTTTTATTAATTCAAGTTGATGACAACATTGAAGTTAATGTATATCTGCTGGGGAATGGAAAGTCACATGTTATTACAGGAAGTTTGTAATATCGGGTTTTATTAGGTAAAGTCTTAGCTGTATTTTATGTGGTGCTGCTGTTCCTGTATCCCGTGAAGTAGAAAGCGTCTCTCATTCGTAATGGTGCCATTATTTTTCGTGTAGCAATATAGGACTGGCCAGTGATGATCTGAGCAGTAAATTTAAATTATGCTTTCAAAACTACTGTAGTGGCATCTTCTTCTCTTCATATGCCCTGCTATAACTGATGTAAAAGACTTACGTACATTGTAATTGTAAACTGTAATAGCCCAAGCTAAACTGCATTCTCGGTGCCTCCCTATATTTTTTTCTTTTTTGGAACTGCAGTTTTGAAAGAACAGTCAGCACTGAAATGTTGGGCTGTGCAAACAACAGTACTGTTGTGGGGAGACCTGGTTCCATTCTACCTCCTGTTAAAATTTCTGAGTGGGCACTTAAAAAAAAATGCAACCGCCTTTTTTTTAAACACATAGCATGAAGTAATCAATGGCCTGACTTTCCGAGTGTTTTCTTTTTTTGTTGGGCCTTTCACTTTATTTCAGTTAGGCAGAAATGTTAGAAGTTTAAGAACAATTTCAATATATCGATGTTTGCTTTGTCACTGAAATGTTTGCACTTCAACTAAATCGTATTTGATACACGGGTTAAAAATGTAGTCTGCCTTGTACATGGTTGAAATTACACTTTGCTTAGCTGTGCCAATCATTCAGATCTGTGTTATTTTCTTGTTTGCACAGGGTTGTAAAGGAAGAAATTGTTGAAGATGACTGCCGATTGCCTTGTTTCAATGGTCGTGTGGTCTCATGGGTGAGCGAAACTGTACATTATAGCGCCTATGCTCCTCTTCTTGTCCCAAATCGTTCATCTGCTTTTGAATGCTAGATAATCAAAATCAACAAAATGAATTCATTTGAAGCCTTCATGTTACCTAGCCATAGTTTGTTAACTTAGCTTCAAATACTCTGGATGCTTCTGGTGTTTGTACTCCTGCAAAAAATGTGCTGTCTGTGACAGCTGAAACTCCTCAGTGTTTAAATCCACAATCTCCATTGTAGCTAGTGAACTGGAATAGTCACAAGTTTCTGTTGTCATTGAAGCTATGTGTGTCCTCCTACAATTACTTTCATTGGTATTCATGTGTAATCATTCCTGTGCCTTGTAATAATGCTTTTAATGTGCATGCTCTGTGATGAACTGTGCCAGTAAATACGACTGTGCTGCTGTTTTCTGATGTTCAAGTTCTGGACTATACTTATATATGCAGTAGAGTGAGCGCAACAGTTGATTACTGCCCCTTTTGTGATGCTTTTCTTGTTTGTGTGTGTGTGTGTGTGTGTGCAAGGTTGATCACAGATATGTTACCACTTCAATGTCGAAATATGTAAAGGGTCAATTGTTCTCACAGTGTTTAGGTCTTGGGATACTGAACCGAAATTTCCTGACTGAGTTCACAAAGCATATCAACATGCTTTTTAGCTGGAGTTTTTTCTCATGACCCTAAATGGCCCCTTCTTAACCAGTTCTGTAATTTCTCTGAACGGGTAAGAATGGAGGCTCACTTTTAGACGATAGTTATAGCGCGAGAATAAAACGACGGACACGGAGACAAGAAGGACACGAAAGACACGTGTCTCTCGCGCTATAACTATCGTCATGCCATACCAACTAGCCCAAGCTGCCACACTTCTAAGTCACTTTTAGACTTTCAGGCAATAGGCACGCAATGGTTTGACACTATAGTGAAGAAGATGAAGTAGCGTCGCTACTGGACATTAAGTTAAGGAACAATGATTATCTGCATACACGTCCATGTAATTAATGCAATGTCACTGCTTGTCCCTTAGGCACCAGTATTAAAAGGGGGGTGGCCATTACACTTCCTTAATTTTCGACATTAATGTGTCAAAAGGGCTTTGGTTAAAATATCAGTAAAAGGTGAGACGTGGCGTAGTGAAGTGACTTGAAATTTTTTATTCGTTCTACGTAGCAGCTTTAGTATGTATGGCGCGAGTTTTTCTGGGGTTGTGTGCTATCTGCGCTACAGGCAATGACAGGGGGACAACTTGGTGTATTATAAAGTGTAGCACTGATTTAGGCAATAATTTCATGGCTAACACTGTGTGCCCTATAATCTTTCAGCTTGTGTCAGCAGATGGGAGCAGCGTTGTGTCTGAAGGAACTGAAACACACCGGCCACGCCCATTTCCGTGAGTAACTTCTCATTTCACTAGCATTTGTTATTGCTTAATGAATGAATGCTGTTACAGGAGCTCCAGATAACACATGCAATAAGCCTGAACGTCAACTCACTGCTACACACGACAGTGAGCTTATTATTAGTTATCGTATTTGTACCATTAGGTTCTTGCAGATTCTCTTTGTTATTGTGACGTTTCCTGGGCAGGGCTGCAGTGTAAGTACAAAGCAAGTTCCGAAATTGGTGCAGCTGTAGCTGCTGCATGCAAAAACGGTTTTTATGTGTGGTCTCAATGTACACCAGAAAATATCGGGAATGTCATGGTCAGTGTCGGAAGTTCTCAGGTGCAGTACTTACTAGCAGATTGAATTTTTACTGCATTTAAAAGGCCAGGCACCCTACTTTGAATGGATCTGACTCTCATTAAACCAAATGTAATAGTGGTTAATTCTCCTTGTAAAGTAAAACAGTCTGTGAATGATTGTCTCCTTTGTTCTTTTTCCATCACTTTAGACCGCAGCTTACCCATTATAAAATGCACTGGTATGATAAACAGGGCGAGTGTTACCAAAGTGCACATGTCTACATTACATTGTCAAGTACAGCCAAGAGGGCTGCAGTTAGCGATAACTCGAGCCTATGGTACACCATTATTTATGGAGATCAGTGAAAGCTGCGCATTCGTTTTTAATTTCGTATATGCTATGTCTCTTTTAATTGAAACATCAACAAGAAGCAATAATTTGATACGTCTCTCACTGTTTAGTGCAAGAACAGTCATTCAAACTAGGAGTTGTAAAAGCAGTAATTATGTTGTTTTTTTCAGTGCAATCTTTACATTTGTAGTGTTGTATAGTGTCCTACATTTCTGATCTTGTACCTTGCAGCGATGCAGCAGAGACCAGCTTTACTGAGTCGGAGTCTGCCATTAGCTCCCACAAAGGTAAAACACTTATCTAACTGGATAAGTGAATTCATGTTTCAATTTCCTGCCAGCTCCAACATGTAAGGCAGAAACAAAAATGTCTATTTACTTTTCGTGTCAGTTCACGAACTACTCCATCTAGTCTGGCTCTTGTAAGTATCGCATCTTCACATGTCATTTGTTTCTGCTGTCTTACTGTTTTTTGTGGGATTCCTGCGCAGCGTATCTTCTCTTTGCGAGGCGAGCATAGTACAGTGAAGTAAAGCATTTGTTTAAATACATTGCTTTAACTAGATATTCAGTTACGCCCTAAAATGCTATGGTGATCCTCAATTTCATTATATAGGCTTACTTTTATTTATTCCCAAGTTTTAAAAAATAAAAACATTTCTGTTTCTTGATATATTAGTTACCTTGCAGTTTTGTTTATGTGTAAGTTGCTAGTATTTTCTAGGAAAAGCTGTATTAGTATTGCGGGGCATATGACTTCCACAGTAAGTGTAATTGTTTTGATATCCTTTTTAATTAGGCAGAAAAAAAATGTGCATCTTTTTTTTGAAAACCTCAGTTGCATAGTGAAAGATAAATATTGCATTCTAGAATTCAGTTTTCATGCTTGAATTCAGTGCAAGTATTTATGTATGATTTATTTTTGGTTGATAACCTTAAGAAATTGAGTACAAAATTTAATCCTCTCAACTAACTACAGTAGCCAAGTGGCTGCAGGGTTGCATTGCGAAACTTGAAGTTTACATTTGTTCCTCACAGCAGTAGTTGTGTTTTAATGCCAGTGGCGTGTGGAAACGGTTGTTTAGTTGGATTTGGGTATGCACTGAAGGAACTTATTTATGTAATCATAGCTGCTTTGCATTACAATGAGATTGGGGTCGTCACCCAAAACTTCATTTTATTTTAATTATAACATGTATTTACTCCTACAGAGCACCACCACCACCATCAAAGAGGGCCTGGCCGTCATCGAGATAAAGGTGGGTAGCCGAAAGAACAAAGTTTCTAAACAAACCCACCATAATGTGTCATTGTATTTATTTATTATACTTTTGCAGACGGCAACCTGACATTTCAAGAATTTATCACTGGACTTTGTAATATAGTGCATACATAACACCTTTAGTTATTCTGAAACATGTCATGTCTTTTGTCTGATGTAAAATCAACTCGTTACCAAATGCCGCTTTTAAGCACTTGTAAACCTTGGTGTGCCATTCACCTACTCTATAGTTTGTGGACAAAAGGTTGTACAACCAAGGTAATCACTGAATTTCTTGGCTTTCTAAGCACGTGTGGATACCTAAATATTACGAATTGTAGTTATACAATTCGTCATTTTGCCAAATATTAAGTTTCACTTTCTTATGCCATAGCCCTGCCGCGGTGGTATAATGACTAAGGTACTCGGCTTCTGACCCGCAGGTTACGGGATCAAATCCCGGCTGTGGCGACTGCATTTCCAATGCAGGCGGAAATGTTGTAGGCCCGTGTGCTCAAATTTGAGTGCACGTTAAAGAACCCCAAGTGGTCGAAATTTCCGGAGCCCTCCGCTACGGCGTCTCTCATAATCATGTAGGTGTTTTGGGACGTTAAATTCCACATATCAATCAATCAATCAACTTTCTTATGCCGTATTTGGTTGGGCATTAGCGAGTGCTCTGGAGTACTCTTAAGACTACCTTAGGCTGGTTTTTTTAGAGCATCACACTCCGACTCAAAGGGCTCCTGACTGCTCGGACTTCAAAGTGAAAGCGTAGTGCAATCTCACTACAAACCGGCAACCATGCCGCAAGGTGACATTTATTATTTTTTTTTAATTTATATTTGGCAAGCACTATGGGAGAAGTGCGAGTGTGCATTTCTAGCTTTTTAGGAGAAGGCCTTGCCAGGCACATATTACTTCATCTACGTGTATTTTCGGTGGAGTTTTTGACCGTGTGTGGCAAGTTCACATTTACGAACCAAAAGTGCGCCATGTCAAGAAAGAGGCGGCTAGTAAAGGCAGAGAAAACGCCAATGTCGTTACAGCAGCTCGCAAACGAATGCATTGCAGCTATCAGCTCGAAAAAAGACGACGACGATGTATCGCCAGATTTATGTTCTAAGCTCAGAAGGCTGTCGCTGCTTCCAGACATGTCGGAGGGGGCCACTGAACGGATCGGCGCAATTGCCCATGCCGTGCAGGAATGTTTACCCGGCGACTTGTCACGCTTACTGCACAGTGGCACTACTGGCACGCTGCTCTGAAATCGCAGGTGTATACAATATTTACACGGCCTCTTGCACTCTGATTGCGGCCTGCCTCGGCATCTGGCGACTCCAAGCCAAAGGAAGGGAGCAGCCAACCAAATATACCATCACTCTTTCTTGTGCCTTGGCACTTTGAAACTTCTGCATAATGTTGCAAGTGTTGCAATATTTATAATAATCTAAGGCCATATTCTTCAGGAAAAGGCTGCAAGGTTGAAATTTATATTCATATGTGGCCTAGTTGACTTTTTGTACAATTAACAGTTGTGTACCCATTCCTAGTCATTGCAATAAACTGATCTGGGGATCATAAAGCTTCATTGACACTTTGCTTTCCACAATTTCGTTGTTTGCTGTTGTGCAAGTACGTTTCTGCCATTAAGGCTTGTATATAATGGTTACTACAAATACCAGGGTGTCTTCTTGCTTGACTCCGTACATTTCAGGTGTCCTCATATAGCATTTAAGCATGTCCTTAACTTTTCTTGGCTGGCCAGTTTGGTCCTCTATATCTTGCTAATAAACAAATAAGCAAAGCATTGGTTGTGTTCTTCGTAGCCGGCCGTTCCAATGGACATGCAACAGCTAAGCCAGGGGCAGCCTCGGTTCTAACCACCAGTGACATAGAAACCACAAGCTTCTTAGACTCTGAGGATGAGACTACCAGCCGGTAAGTTGTGTGTATTAATTTGTTCCTATCTCAAATAATTTGCCCAAAATACCGTGTATTAAAGGGACACTGAAGAGCAAAACGATTTTCTTGCATGTTAGTAAATTACAATTTCACAATCCCGAAAACACCACTCTAACCGTGGCACAATGCTTGGTAAGCAAAAAAAAATGCACGAAAACAAAATGTCAGTGGAGACGCCACCTTATCCCTCACCAAACATCAGGACGTCAAATTTTGAAGGGGTTTACCACTTTCTAAATTGCTTCTAATTGATAGAAATGAAGTACATTGTCATCTGTGGGGGCTAGACACCTAGCATACAAAGTTTCAGAAAATTTCATGGAGCAAATACCGCTAAAATGCAAAAAATACATTTTGAAATTTATTACATCTCACGTGGAGATTTCATCGCAAAATTTAAAAGTGGAACTGCAACCTTGATTTTCGCTGCTATTAATGAACTTATGACAGTGAAACTTACGGCATCAGGATTTTTAAAAGTGCAGTTTATCCATCTAAGCCAGGTCATTGTTCCTCTTTATTGTCCCTTTGAATACTTTGGCATATAGAAAATGTTTTCTGCATAGGAGCATTTAGTACAGTAGCTTAAATGCATTTTCTTGGCAATTTACGTAAGATCCATTAAAAAAACATAAAGCACAGTTCACTGATTGTTGATCCATAAGTGCATCGTTGTGGTATGTGTCTAATGGCAAATAGTGGTGTTTTTTTTCGAACTGTCGCTCTAATGACATTGTGCACCAACACTGTTATGAAAAACCTTGTAAATCATAGCACAAAAGTATTCAAGCTGCCATTTACTTTATGGTGGCTTTGTACAGCTGCATTGGCATGCTTGCGTTGTAGTCAGGAAGGTTGCAAACTTTGCTCTGATTAATACGCTAAAAACCAATGGGTAGTAAGAGATGAAGTTTTAGGCAGCACTTTTAAATAGGAAGCTGCAACATATAGATGCCTTTTTATAATAATTATATCTGAAAATGGCCAGATTGATTAGAGCCATATTTAGCTTTGTCTTCTGAAAATGTTTCTTCCACCTCAGCGTTTAACCTTCCTTGAATTATGCTTTGCCAGGATTTCGACCACCACTGAGGAGAGTAGCGTGTCTCGAATTTATGCAAGGCACCGGCGTAGGCGGCGAAAGAAGATGCCTCCCATGAGTCGGGTGAGAAGAATGTTTGATGATCTCGCAACTTGACATGACATATTGCCTGCTTACTGTGATTTGTGTGGCTCATTGAATATGGTCGGCTGTTTAATTTTCTGCTGCTAGAAATTTTTATGGGGCTGTATTTAGTAATTTCCTGCCACTAAATATGCTTGTGGGGCTGTGTGTAGGATGGAGAACTTTGCATAACCAGAGTTCTCATGCCTTGTGTCAAGAATAATTTAAAATATTCTTGGAGAGACACAAGTGGGGTTATACATTTATTAAATGTATTTTTGTTTGTATGGAGAATCAAAATTGAGACACTTCACACAGACTGTCAGTGGACTAGGTAATGCATGATTGCTTACACTAAGCATAAAGTTGTATCAGCATTATGTGTGCATGTCTACCTGTATGATTTCAGGCATTTAAGGTGCTGCATGCTGGTAAAAAACTATCACAGTAGTGCTGCATAAATTCACTGATTATGTAGGGCTACATCCTACAGCCTATCAACTAAGCTATGAGCTCTAGGGCATAGCCAGTTTTTTGGGAGGAGAGGGGGAGCGGTTCAGCTACCGTCTGTAATATATAGTTGTCTGTGTGTTTATATTTGTGTAGTAACACCTCGTTGATACGTTTATAAAAAATACGGGAGATAAAACGTACGATCTGGAAAAACGTACGATCCGAATCCAGCAAAAATTGAGGCTGAGAAGTCCATATAGAGGTGAAAGGGCAAAAAACTCTGAAAAGAAACATTGCAATTTCCTGTTGCTGCCTCTCACCCATTTACAAGAAAAGCTGCTTCAGCACACATTGTAGACCCTTGTTCGCAATTTGTTTTTTGTGCAAGAGAAGCTTTGTAACTCTTCCAGTCCAGCAAGGGTTTGCGCAAAGTTAGCCGGTTAGCGCACTCTTTCGTTCTCGCCGCTATCTTCTGGTGCTCGTTCCCAACCTCCTTCTCTGCATCGCCCTTACCGCCTCTGCGACAATCTCTGCAACAGTTTGCGGCTCGCAAGTCGGGACGTTTTTGTCTATCGGGATGAATTCGGCGAAGGGTGCATTGGCACCAGTGGAGGAGAACTCCCAATTGATGTTGTCATTTATGTCAGACACACACGTCACAGGGTCGTCTGCGCTGCGCTCTGTATGCTCCGCTGCAAGCTGCCACTGAAAAACGCACATCATGGAACAATTGCTAACCGTTTCACTCGCCACATTGTCCCAAGTAGTGCTCCAGTAGTGCAAGGGCTTGCGCTTCCTCGACACCATGCTAGACGCAGCTGTCTTGAATCGGGAACTACTGAGCAATGTGTCGCCTCGCACATGGCCCGGCCTGCATATGCCTTTTTTTTTCTCCTTGAAGTAGCGACAATCACTTGCGATGATCTCGTTGGGCAACACTAGTTTCCAGTGTAGATTACCCTGCACCATTCATCACGGTTGCGCCAATGATGAACGCTGCAGTGTTACACAAGATGTGGTAATACTAGCACCGATCTTCAGCTTTCATTTTTGATTTTATAACCATCATAATTACAGTAGACTCTCAGTGAACAGAACCTGAAGGGACCGTTACAGTATGTTCCATTTAACAGGAGTTCTGTTTAATGAGAGGTGAACATGGGTGCAGAATACAAGCCCAATACCAAGCATTGCAGTAGTTCCGTTTAAGCAGTAGTTCCGTTTAACAAATTTTTGTTTACTGAGAATCAACTGTATACAGTCGAATCTTGCTTGTCTGTTAAAACGAAGTTGTGACGAATCCCTGACCAAGTCTCATAGAGACTAATGCATTCGCAGACCGCTTAAGCCGTGATGTGCGGTTTATGTATACCGGTTAGTGCATACTAACTGCATACCGTAATAACATTTTGCGCCACAGAATCTTACTGTGCCGCTGAACTTGCAGACGCCACAATGTGCCCTGAACGTTTTTTTTTTTCTTTTTTTTTTTTTTTTAATGTTGATAAGTGTGGAGATCAACCGATAAATTATTGCAACTACCGTGCGATTGCGGCAATGACATTGTGAATAATCATGTGGTAAAAAAATGAAGGGGAGGTGGCGACCAGCGACAAACGCGGTGGTATGACTTATCGCCGACGAAAAGCCTTAGCACAGTAAGCATCCCTGATTATTTGCTCAGGCACACGTGTGGGATAGCGTAACTTGAAGCCTAATGCACACATTTAGTAGGCGACTACCTGAACGCACTGGGTTACCGATTGCTGCCGCTTCGTTGTGCGGGACCGTGTTCAACCGTGCACTGTTTTACAGAGACATAAACAGCTCGCTGTCATGGAGTTAAGCATTGCGGGTCGTGGGCACCGAGAAGCCTTGCTGTACTATGTCAACACGTGCACCGTATAGCAAGCATGGTGTTGTTGTAACCATACTGCATGCTTTTATTTAGCGACAACCCAAATGCGCTTCCGTTCATTGCCATGACTGCTAGAGCATCACGGAGAGCACATTGCTTGTGGAAAGCTCGTCATTGCCCTACTCGCCGCATCTGTGCATGGCCTGAAGCAGAGAGGGTGTACTCTACAGCAAGCAGATCGGCAATCACAGTGTGCGATAAGTGAGCGAAGTGCTGCACGCAACTAGCCATGCAGTAAACAATCTGGCTCTCTACAACCGTACCGCATATAAAAAAGAAAACTGCACCAGTTTTCGCTTAGAAGCAGACCGCGTAACAAATGTACCACGCTGTGTATCCGGCAGTAGTTTCCAAATGCCCATTGGCGTCGCCACTGCATACTATCAGTGCGAGAGTGCGAAACTTTTCTGCACTTTGTTGGCAAAAATAAAGAAATGGCTTTGTGGTGGGCATTTTAGGCAATACTTCCCGTTGAACTGAGTTTGTTTCTTTGTTGGCGGCGATGGCGCATTGTAGCTGGTGGTTAATGTGTAGTGCGTTTAGTGCGTAATTATGCCGCCGTCCTCGGCATGTGTGTATTAACAGTGTTTCACTGTATTGTACTTTCATCGCGTGTGTTTTCAGACTTCTTCAATCAGCAGCATCACGGACAGCACGCTGTCGTTAAACATCATCACTGTCACGTTAAACTTGGGTAAGCATGAGCTTTAGGTTATTGCTTTGATTTCTTAATATATAAAATTTGCAGTTATAACTGAAATAATGTGCATTTATTATGTTGTGTCACTAGTATGAAGAACTGCAGTTATGCACGGATACATAAAAAAGGTCCCCCCTTTTTCTATTTCAGACATTGGGCATTGTGCAAGGAAAATTCAATACACCTGAATTTCACTCTGTTTTTTTTTTTTTTTTTTTTCATCTAGTAGTTTCATGAAATGATAGAGGTGACTTCTATCTAAGCATACCAAATGCTTAGGGAGCCTGTGGTAACTACAAGAGTGGCGATGTGGGCTTGTTGGTGAAACATTTGAAAGAAATTTATGTAGCGCGAGGCGAAAAAAGGAACACAGGAAAGAATAGACTGAGAGGACAGAGCGCTAGTCCTCTCAGTCTATTCTTTCCTGTGTTCGTTTTTTCGCCTCGCGCTGCATAAATTTCTTTCTTTCTGTGGTAACTAGGTCATGGTATGCTTCTGGCATCTTAGGATGTTTAAGTTTTCAGGCACTGTCTGCAGAGGGTTGTGCACCCAACAGCAAAGAAGTTTAAGGGACGCGGGCTCCATTGAAAGTGCAAACTGCTGCTCTGTTAGTGCATGTCACTTCATTTCTAGCAAAAAATTGTAGAGATTGCAAGAATAGGCTGGTACACTTGATTAGCGACTGTGTTCCTGGACAAAGCATGAATACAATTTCGCCAAAAATTTTGCATTCTGCAAGCTTTTGCTGGATGATGTACCTTGTGCAGAAGTGTGCTAAGTTTCTGTGCTATACTTGCAGATACGGTCAACTTCCTTGGGATTAGCATAGTGGGCCAATCGAACAAAGGTGGAGATGGTGGCATCTATGTGGGCTCTATCATGAAAGGGTGAGTACTGTACAACTTCCAATGCAATGGATGGCTCTTCATTGGTGAAGGTGAAACTGTGCGAGTCATTCACTACTTACTTCCCTGCCCCATAACTTTGCAATACAGTAGTATATAGAGGTCCATTGTAATTGATTGATATGTGGGGTTTTATGTCCCAAAACCACCATATGATTATGAGAGACGCCGTAGTGGAGGGCTCCGGAAATTTCGACCATCTGGCGTTCTTTTACGTGCACCCAATTCTGAGCACACGGGCCTACAACATTTCCACCTTCATCGGAAATGCAGCCGCTGCCGCCGGGATTCGATCCCGCCACCTGCGGGTCAGTAGCCGAGTACCTTAGCCACTAGACCACCGTGGTGGGGCTAGAGGTTCATTGTAGTTAATCGATATATGGTAAATACAATTCAGCATACAGTATATGATAACGAAAAAAGAGGCACCAGCTGACAAAGTCATTGTATGTACATTAGCAACTTTAAGGTGATTAACAATATTTTGAGTGATTGGTGTATAGTTGGTGTTGATATGTTAAGATAATTATCGTGTTTTGGTGCTCGTGCTATCAATCGCTGAAAGTGAAGCTCCACAGTACAAAGATAAGTCATCACTTTAGCCGTGTTGTTTTCTCGTGCAAACCATAGTGGTGGTATGCTGTCACGAGTTTTGGAGACTCACGAAAAGAAAAGGCATCGTAAATGGTGAAACATTTTTTTGTAAGCAGTCTGAAAAGTGGTCGGTTCTGTTGGAAATGAGCTTAGGATTTTTGTAAGTATTAAAAACTGCTAGAGTTCTTCTCCATTCAAATACACTACAACTTGGCCAAGACAAGACGTACAGTTTGAATTATCTGTCGACTTGAATTTTGATAGCAGACCTACTACTGGGGCTAGATGAAGGAAAGCGTAAATTTTAAAGGCTCGTTTTCTTTGTTAGACATAATATCAATGAGAAATAACCTTTGTTTAAATGTACATACGTACCCTATAAAGTAGAGGTAATAATGGCCACCGTAGCTTAGTGGTAGAGCATCAGATGTGTTATTGGAAGGTCACAGATTCGAATCCTGCCCATAGCAAGTTATCTTTTCATCCACTTTTCTTCTTTTTATAGTTACACTACACTTCTAATAACATCCCGTATTGAGGCTAGTTGGTTACACATACTTATGGCCTGTTACTGTATTCATGATAGTATTGAGATTATGGTGTTGTCATACTTTTCAAACCAACTTGCTGCAGTTTTGGTCTGCTCTAAGTCTAAGACTCAGTGAGCGTCTGTTCACTTGTTGCAGGGGTGCTGTTGCGTTGGATGGTCGCATTGAGCCAGGTGACATGATACTTCAAGTGAACGACATCAACTTTGAGAACATGAGCAACGACGATGCTGTGCGGGTGTTACGAGAGACCGTGCAAAAACCGGGGTGAGTCACCGTCCTTCAAAACAAGTGAAAAAATCAGCCCACTTCACATTACCATGTTGCCGTATGACCATTAAAGTAGTGCCTTACATAATCAGTCATATTATCTTCTCCTCCCCCCCCTCTCTCTCTTATTTTTTTGCAAGTTTAAGTCGCTCGGCACAAATGTCTGATGAATCCTTTTTGCATATTCCTCCTTGGCTTCTTTACTCAGTGCACGGTTGCTTCTGTGGGCTTTCGACAGCTGCATTGCCTCTAATATGTCAAGATACTTTGCGAGAAATGTAAATTTAGTTTTGATGGGTGTAGTGTAGAATATCTTTAAAAGACACCTCCCCAGGTCCGATTTCAAAACGTTGGTTAATTACTGGAAGTCGTAAGGTGCAATATCAGGAGCTTCTTACCAAACTAACTTTTTAAAACACGTTAATTATTGGACATGTTAGAAGAAATAGAATTTTGTTGCCGTGCCTCCAGGAGGCAAGCTTCACTCCCGCAGTAGACAGTCGCTCATTGTTGCAGCAAGCAGAGTAGTGCACTGAAGTGGCAGAGCAAATGGCGCATGTCTTGTTTGCATAATTAACCCTAAAATTTCTTTGTTTTCCCTCTTTTTTTTTTCTTCTATTTTGCTTCGAAGTGCACTCTGAGTGGTGGCATTATGTACTGTGCTCCGGATGCTGAATCAGTCATGTGTCATAGTTGTCCACGTTTCCTGGTCTGGCCATGCGCGTGTGGAACTGCAGGCCAGTTGTGAGCATTTGAACAAGTGCCTGTTACATAAACATAATGCATCATAGCCCCAACTCTTTCTTGAAGTGTGGCTCCCACAAAAAGAAAGTTGCAGAGGATTCTGTTTGACGTTTCAATTGTTTTTATGCCATGCAGGCATTTCATGATTTGAAGACCCAATCACTACTGTTTGATCTTTGGGCCACATTCGTTTGCTTGAAATGTGTGGATCTGGTGAAGTACTTTTTGAAAGGAGGATGAAAGAGGTGCAATACATTGAACCACATAATTGATTTTACATTTGTCACACGAAATTCCGAACATTTTGTAAAGCTTTGCTGTTAAATACAAAGTATTGTTAGAAGCACATAGGTAGGATGAATGCATGTGTCGTGTGACCTCGCAGCCCCATCAAGTTGGTGGTGGCCAAGTGTTGGGACCCCAACCCCAAAGGCTACTTCACCATCCCACGCACCGAGCCCGTGCGCCCCATCGACCCAGGAGCTTGGGTGGCACATACAGAGGCTGCACGCGGTTCTTCCTCTGCCATTGGCCACTCGCGGCTCTCGCTGGCCCCGGGGCCTTCGCTCCGTCAACCGCTGCTTTACGATGGGCCTTTGAGGCCACCATCTGTTTCCACCCTCACCTCCACTTCATCATCAGTCACTTCGTCGGTGCCTGAGTCAGAGAGTAAGTGCCTGGGGCTGATCCGTGCTGGCACTAAGCTATTTAACATGGCTCATGGCTCCACAGCTAGTCTCTATTATTTTAGCAACATTGCACAATGATAATTTTAGAAATTTGTCCTATTTTTATTGCTGAAATGTGTTGCAGTTAATACGCTATTACCATTGAGGCTTGTTGCTTCCTGAATGCCCCCCACCCCCAATCCAACTTTCTGACGTGACAATAATGCCAATAAAGTGACGCTGGTAGCAGAGCTCCATATCTAATTGCAATTGCTATAACTATGATTAGTCATCCTCTGTCATTGTGAGGGCAGTGGCAGAGTGAATGTAGAGTGATCTATTATTGTCGAGCATCTTTGTTACGCAGATACAGCTTTATTGCTTTGGTAAACATAGTTGTAAAGAGGCAAGCTTGTTGATAATTAGAAGTGATGTTATTGCAGCGCAAACTTCAGAGACAAGGGACAAAGAATTATAACACACACAAGCAATGTGTGTCAGATTCTTCGTTCCTTTTCTTTAAAGCTTGCAGTAAAGTAGGATCAATAGATTACCAAGTAGCCCACACTTGTGCATTGTTAAATAAATTTCAAAAAGGCAGTCATGAGACCCTTCATGACTGTGTCGCATTTTTTATGTTATTGTATAGCCTCAACTGTTAGTGAGCTTTTGAAATGTCTAGTGCTTTGTAGGTTTTTGGCACTTGCTACCAAGACAGAGCTACCATAAAAAGTTGAGCTAACTTGTAATGTATTCATGTTGTTGGGCACATTGGAAACACAGAAGAAAAAAAATTTTAGCACTAATCAGTACCTTGAGCTAAACCTTCCCAGTTGTTATATGGGCGAAGAATACCTTGTGTTTAGGTGGAGCGTTGGGCACATTGGAAACACAGAAGAAAAAAAATTTTAGCACTAATCAGTACTTTGAGCTAAACCTTCCCAGTTGTTATATGGGCGAAGAATACCTTGTGTTTAGGTGGAGCTGCACCGTAACCAAGCATGTTATGCTTCACAGGGCAGCTCCAGGAGCCACCACTGACTGTGGAGACTGACATGGAGACAATCGTGAAAGCCATGGCAGCTCCCGATTCAGGACTGGACGTGAGGGACCGCATGTGGCTCAAGATCACTATCCCGAAGGCCTTTATAGGTGAGCGAAAGAATTAGCCATTTAAAGAAAACTAAAATGGACTACGCGATTTCATCTATCACAAATGCCTTTTATCGAAACAGCGTTTGCTACCACCTCGTGGAATACTAGTAGAGGCTGTGTCACCCTTCTGCATAAATTCTTGCATTGTTATACAGTTGAACACTTTTATAAGAGGCATGTTCTGGGCAGCAGTTCTTTTCTTTTATATCAGATCTCTAGTGAGCAGGGTACCGCGTATGCATTTGCTTATCAACCCGTATTTTACTGTAGGCACACTATTGTCTCTTATAAAGAAATCTGACCGTGTACTACTACAGGGCTCAAAGCACATGTTTTAAGCCAGTGAAGATCTGTGAAATGACATTTCGACATGTCAGTCACTTTATTGGTGGTTTATGAGGTTTGTGTAAATATTCGAACGAGTATCACAGTATTCGTATTCTCTTTCACCTAAATTTAAATTATTTAAAATTTCGAAGTATTTGAAATGAACGAATAAATGTATATTAGTCCTCATACTATAACTTTTTGTAAATGTGGTTTCACTGCGGTGTAGGAGTGGAAAGCCGTGAAAGCATTTATTCAAAGGAAATTCGCATTGCCGCGATGCTGCACTTCAAGCTTAAATGAACATATTGCCCTCTCATCGATTCATAATTTTACAGCGAAAGCTGTTATGAAATCACAACACGGGTCACGGGCGGCATCGTAGTGTTCTGCCGTTGCCACCGGTGTCCGTAACCACTATCGTACGAAATAAGAAAAAAAAAAACTAAGATAAAAAACACCAAGGACTTGGTGGAACTCGAACCCGGGTCCACGGCGTGCCAGCCCAGTATTCTATCACTGAGCCGTGCCTGTGGTTGGGACTCATTTGCAAACTTGCTTTAGGCAGGCTTGACGTCGGAGAAGGAATCGCATTAATATGATATACAAAGCGTTTTAGAACAGCAAAGGAACAACCAGGCATCACACAATGTGAATCGCATAACAAGTAGGTTGTCCAATACTCCAACTCATTACAAAAGCTTGTTCTTCATCATCTATTTAACTATGACGCATACCCATTTCAGGCGTAATTATTTATCGTCGTCAGCCACTGCATGGAAAACAGGATTCGCACAAAATTCGTTGCAAGTGTTTCGCAGATACCATGCTTCTCCGAAAAATTACGTAGGGTGGCAGTGAATGCCTGCCTATTACACAATGAAGAATGGCATAGTGGGTTCCCTGCAAGTGTGCTTGCAACAGCTACCCAAAGAGTTTAAAAAAAAAAAAGGGCTCTTAAAGGCTGCTCTTCTAGCTTTCGCTGTGACAGTGCTGCGTGTTCAGCGCAGGCCTGGCGTTTTTTGTTTTTTTTTTTTTTTTAAGTCTAGAAATTTGTTTGCTTCAAGACTTTAAAGCATAACGTATTTTACTGCTTATCATTTGCTTTCTACCAAAAGTGAAATCCTGCTACTATTCAAAGTTGTTTCCACTTCCTTTGACCAAAAAAATGGCATTGACACAGACCTTGTTTCAACTTTTAAAGTATTATGTGAAAGTATGCACATTTTTCTTTATGATATGTAATATGTGCAATATTAGAATTCGATTCGATATTATTGAAATGTCACTTTTTGTTTCGTATTTGCTTTTAACCTAAAATTCAGTATTTGCAGAAGCCTTTAGCTTGCAGATTGAACGAAATTGAAACTAGGACCCTCTGCTGAGACCAAGAAGATGAATGTACTGTCCTGTTTTCCACAGCAATGGAGTGGCTTGACTTGCGTTCTTTTGTGTTGCAGGGGTGGATGTGGTAGACTGGCTCACAACGCACGTGCAGGGCTTTCAAGACCGCAAGGAAGCCAAGAAGTATGCTAACCAGCTACTCAAGGCGGGCCTCATTCGGCACACTGTCAACAAACTTTCCTTCTCTGAGCAGTGTTACTACGTGTTCAGCGACCTTTCCCTTGGTGAGTGTGTGCCGAGGTCAACCTGGTTGTCAAAAGGTTTGATTGTTGCTTTTAGCTTGTCATTACTAATTTACCAACCGACTGTATCAATTCTGTATCACAGTCAGTATGACAAGAAAGCAGGTTATGAAAAATGCTCCAGTTTCCAGATGCGAAGTGTTCACACTCGACTAGCAGCATAAAGGCGTATTGATGCAATCGAGGATGAATAAGTCGCGTCGCATGTGATGTGATTCATATCGCTCCACAGTCACCTTTCACACAACAGTGGAGGATTTCGGTATTTTTCTCCAAATTGTGCAACTGTGGATTCGTAGTGATTTTTTAGCACATATTGATCGATCCAGAACTGGATGTGCAAGAAAGACTCTGGATTCACACCAGCTAGCCGAGTTTTGTGTTTTGTTGACTGTGACTGTGATTTTGGTCTCCTTGATTTCACGAATCACTTCATGAATGGGTGAAGTATGGTCACATAACACACAATCCATGGACTCTGATCTCAGTTTAGTTCTTCGAGTGAATACAACTCAGCATTTTAAGACTAAGATAAAATTGTAATGAAGCTTATACATGTATGCTCATTAGGCTTGTGCAAATAGTGAATTGTGGGTTCGAATTGATTGGCAAATTTTGGTCTAATAATTTTTAATCAATTTCGAACAGTAGATATACTGCATGTTATAAAGGAAAAGGTGCATACTTGTCATAAACAAACTAACATGCATAATATTTTTTAAAAATTGAAACAAGGCCTGTGCAAATGATTTTTTTTTTCGCATCAAAGGAAGTGGAAACAACTTTTAACAACCTAGCAGAATTTTACTTTTGGTACTGTGCAAGTGATAGTCTGCAAAATATGTTGTTTTAAAATTTGCTGTACTTGGAGCATGTAAGTCGATATACAGAGCTTTTAAACGAAAAAAATAAATGATTCAATGTGAGGGTAATATCTTCATTTAACCTTAAATTGGAACTTTACTGCAGTGCAAATTTCTCGTGAATATGCGTTTTCACAGCTTAGCACCTCTTCACTGCAGTGAAATTACTTTTACATGTAAATGTATATACATAAAATTAAATGCTTTCACAGTTTAGCACTCATGTACTGCAGTGAAACCACCTTTTTATTTTGTTACATGTAGATTAATAATATGTTACATGTGGTTTTTATGCAGTGAAGACGTGCTGAACCATAAAAACATTTACCTTTTTTTTTTTTTAAGGTGGTTTCACTGAAGTGAAGTGGTGCTAAGCTGTGAAAACACTTGTACAAGCAAACTTTGCATTGTCGCAAAGCCTTACTTCAAGGTTAAGTGAAGAATTTAAGTTTCTAAACATGTTCTACTGACTTATATGCTCTAGATATTGCACATATTAAAATGTAACATATTTTGCAGGTTATCACTTGCATTCTACCGAAAGTCAAATGCTGCTACTATTCAAAGTCGTTTCCAGTTTCTTTGAAGCAAAAAAATGACATTTGCGCAAGCTTTGTTTCAATTTTTAAAAAATATTAGGCACGTTTGTTATAACTTGACAAATATATTCAATTATCTTTATAATATGAGATATATATGCTATTTAAATTTGACTTGAGGTTATTTGACCAAAGTCACTATTCGCTTCGAACCTGAAATTCACTATTTGCATAAGCCTAAAATAAGTGATTCGGTCTGCATTGCCTCATCCCTAATAAAACAATTAGGGAACACCATGTTCCTTTCTCATAAGAATGTGCTTAGGGATCCTCTGCAACCTTTCTTCTATAATTTCACCTTAAAGTATTAGAAAATATTCAAATGATTTGCACTCGAACTTTCATATTCGAATTCGCTTTGCACTCAGAATTTTGCTATTCACACTGCTCTAGCTTTTACTTTTGATGTAGCCCTCCTCTTTCACATCCAGTTTTGGTCACATGATTCACACTCTGTACCTTGCCCTGCCCTGTTCAGACATGTGCTCACTGCGTCTTCAAGAAGAGGACGAGGAAGGTGGGGCTGGGGGCATGGTGCCCCCCTGGGGCTGCTTGGGTCCCCTACTGCCAGCCGGGTACGTGTGTGGCAGCACGGCTGCCCCGAGTGCTGCCGAGACACAACTGGCCTCCTACGTCAACTATGCTCGTGAGGGGAGCACCCATTCGGGATCTGGTGAGCACTTTGGTCCTGAACTCTGTGTCTAAACGAGCCCTCTCTCGTCAACCGGTGTTTCCCTAAATAAAGTCTGATTGCAGTAGTGGTTTATGTGAATGTTTGGTTTAATAAAGCAAACAGCTGCCTTATTCAACATTTGCTGTACTTTAATTCCCAACGTCTAAACTTTCATTCTCATTTCTCTGAGAATGAAAGATAGGTCGGTCAACCACATGCATATCTAGTTGCCTTAGTGCTTAGAGATAAGGAGAGACATTCTAAAAGCTAAATATCCAACCCTATGTGAGACACAATAGTACTTTGATTTAATGAAAAAATACCATATTTATGTCCAGTATCAACTTTGAGCATCCATTTTTTAGATGCTGATGTCAGTATGAGGTATTTTCATGATGCTCTCAAATTATGTTATTTCTTTACTATATTTGCCTGGCGTGGCCAGGCCAAAAAGAAGTGATATTGCACAATATCGTAATATATTTGATCCCAGCTATAACGACCTATCAGTTATACCGACCGTATTTCTGTGCACTTACAATTTCCCTTTGCTGTCCTTTGAAACTGTGTCATGAACACTTCCAACATGATCGCAGTGAAAATATTATGCATACAAAGTAGGAAAAAAAATTTAAAACTGGATTTCTAAAGCGCGTGAGAAGCTCGCATTCAAGTGCGCTCCGCTGCAGTTTACTTGCAACAATGTTATCATCAACGGCGGCAAGCACCGCATGCAGATTTCGGGTGCTGCAAGAGAGTTCCCTCGCTCTTCAGATGTTTCTTCAGTGGCAGAATGACAGTGAACCTTTTCTGACGCAGTTCTCTTCATCTATGACAAACGGTAATGAACCTAAAAAATTTTCAAATGCAAAAAGCCATAAATGCAGGAAGCAATAACTTTTTTTTTGCATGAATGACACCACAAGGTGCCACAAAACGTTTTGCGCCTTTCGGTTACGACAGAGACTGATCGATCAATAATAATGACTCCCGTGCGGTTGTGGCAATGCCTTCATGAATAAGCATCAAAAAAGAGCGAAGACAATGTGATTGGTAGCAATGAACATGCCAGTATGACCAATCACTGACAACCTTATCAGTTATCTGCAAATATCTGCTTGGCTGAGCGTTTGACATAAACTGTGTGAAGTGACAGTGGTACAGGGGTGCTATGCTGTCGTTAGCAAATCCACCGCCGCTGCGCCGTGCATGGCCACTTGCCAAATACATGTCTTCATCACATTGAATGAAGAGGCTATATGCCGCACGAGTGAAGCATACACGAAGAACGCAACAAACACGTGCATACATTACTGCAAACGACCCGGCATGTGACGGTGTGAGCCGAGTATTCACATACTACACGCAACCAGACAGGGATGATCGGTTCCACATGGCAGTATCACGCTTCAGTGAAACAGCATCAATTCTAGCAAAGGTGGTTCAATTCAGTTGTGAGCACGCAGTGGGCATCACTTAACACACGAAAAGGCGTGATTTGTCACCGGTGGGGTTGTTAGGGCGTTGACGTGATGACCTGTGGCATTGTAATCTAGAGTAATTGTTATGTGTGCGGATGGTGTGTTCTCTGCTGTTATTGCACAGGTCACATTCGGTTTTAAGCAAAGCTTTTTCAAAAATAAAACATTTATATTGCACTTATTTGTGTGCCTCCTTTTCTTGTCCCCATGTGTTCCTCGCAAAGCACTTCAATGAAAATTTTCAGTCGGACATGTTTTCATTACTCTTGACTTCCCTCAAATCTGGATATATTGGACGTAAAGGTGATCACAAGATACTGTATTTACTCGCGTAAGGAACGCTTAATGAACGCACGCGGGGTAAATGTTATGAAAACTTTTTCGGGAAAAAGAACAAATGCGCTAATGCAAAAAAAAAAAGTTAGGTCGCTTAGCCTTTCATATGCACGTACACTGTTTGAAAACAGCTTTTTTGTTTCACTTTACTCATTGTCCGGTGGTTGATGGGACTATCTTCTGCAAGCTGACCTCGGGCCACGGGGGGCGGGCGCTTTGCAACTACCTTTTCTGGCAATCGTTTAACTGCAAGAGTGGTATCTGCTTGTGATCTCGAGGGGCGTCCGGGGAATGAAGGAACAGTTAGAGTGAAGAAAAAAGAAAGGCTAAAAAGAGGGAAGGGGGGGGTTTCGCTGAAATCAACCGAGTTTGGTGACCTTCGCTGGCTATGTGCTTATCAGCTGCGATGTCTCTACATCTCTTTACACTCACATTGTGCATGAACCCAGCTAAGGCGCATAGATAAGATGGGGGGGGGGGGGGACCTGCTGCGCACAGATAGTAAAAAAAGCAATAGGCACGCGCAAGGGGCGAGGTGGCGAATGAGCCAAGGTGTTTGAGGGGGGTTGGCAAAGTAATGAAAAGCGGGAAGAGAGCGAACGGGTGAGGAGGCACCAGGTGTTGGTTAGCGGGACTGCAGGAGATGAATGTAGGAGATGCGTTTATCATGCGGGGGGAAAAAAATCCAAATTTTTTATTACTGAAGTTGGGGGTGCGTTTATTCTGCGAGTGCATTCATTACGCGAGTAAATATGTTAGTTCAGTACAGTAAAACCTCATAGATACATTCCCATTTCAGGCTATTTCCTGGTGCCAATCTTCACAACAAATGCCAGCTATGGTGTAATCTGTCAATATGGTTTATTGGGCGGGTTGGTGATACATAATTGTTTTGAAATGAGAGCACACTACTTAGAAGCGCTTGTCCCTGTCTTTCTGTCTGCGTCTAAGTAGTGAGCTCTCATTTCAAAACAAACAATGTTGTGAATCATAAATTTTTAGAGTGATTTTGCTGTGTCTTCCTCTTTTCTCTTTGCTATTGTCCTTCATTAAGAAAGCACAGCATTTGGTTGACCAGCCTCGTAGAAATATAGCCATATAGACAGGCATGCATGAATGCGCTCAACGAGAGCACAAGCCAAATGGAAATGAGGGGGGTCTTGCAACATGGAGACCCGGCAACAACAAGGTTTTGACGTCTCAAGGTTCAGTGACATCATCTTCTACAGCTGTGTGACACAGTGAAATCTGATCATTCAAGGACAGATACCATTTTAATGAACTCTTCTGTGCATTCTGATAAGCTGCTGTTAGGACATATCACTCTACGCAATAGGCAGTCCGCAACTAGGTTACATGCCTAAATGGTCTGCAATGCATGTGAATGTGATATTGCATAGAAACACTCTCCTGTTGGATTGGGCTACGTTAGAAGGCAAAATTTTAAGCCTACTGTTATGACTGCATTATATCTCACCTCAAGTTATAGTCATCTCTTTCTTCTCCTTGAGTCATTGAAAATTCTTCCTCCTTTGTCTTTCTCATAATCTCTCAACGAGCTGCACAAAACAGCGCAGAGTGTCAGGTGGCATTTTTAGAGCTGGTGTGATGCCCGGTGTGGCAATGCAGGGGGCAGTGGCGGACCACCCGCGGAGTCTAGCCGCAGCGTGGACGGTGCCGAGGGCTCTCAAGAACTGACCGGTAGTAGGCAGTCCTTCCGCATGGCCATGGGCAACCCCTGCGAGCTCTTTGTGGACGTCATGTGACGCGTGCATGAGCATGCCACTGTCCCACAACCGACGAGCTCCATGAGGGTACAACACTACACTTGCGTCAGCTGTGACACCTTGCACACAACACTTATCACCTCTCAAGTAGCTCACGAAAGGCCTTGATGCCCTGTATTTTATGGCTTGCGAAACACAGTGTGCCGTTACACTTTCTACATACCGTAATGTAGAAGACTTGAATACAATTCTGTATTTTCAACTGCCATTACTAGAACCCGTCTTGAGAGCAGTTTATGTGTGACTAGCAGGCGGGAGAAAGCTCTTGTCTGTCATAGCTCAGTTGCATATAAATGAGAGTGTGGTTTATGCAGCTTTCGAAGTTCAACTATTTGCTTTAGCCTTGATACCAGCAACCAGTAACATTGCTTTGAAAACGCTTTCACACAAATCACACACACAAATCTTCAAGCACTCACACAAATCTTCAAGCAATATGGTCTTGTCATCTGAGAAACTGCTTTGTACGATGAAGCCCTACCTTGTGCCTCCTTGATTTTTTTTTTTTTATCTTGTGTCTACTCCTAGATTAGTGCTTGGATATGGCATGCAGTTGGCTTTTTGTTTTTTTCTTTTCAGAAATAGCATGTGACCAGTGCTTTCACTGAAGATGTGTAAATATTAAGTAATGCCTTGTCCATGCACAATGCTGCAGGTGCCATCAGTTACCTAGCAACTGTCCAGAAATAGTATATCAAAAAAGTTGCTGTTAACCCAAGGATAGTATGAAACTGCCGGGACATTTTGGGGTGTATATGTGTATGCCTGTCAATTCACAGCAACTTTTTCTCATTGTGAGAAATGTTGCACATATCTTCAGTTGTCCTTAGGGGACTTCAACAGTTGTAAGGGGTTTTGCATGGTATGGCCACCATGCATCTAGAGAGCCACCCTATTGTGTGTGCGGTGTTTTTATTGCTGAAGAAGGGTCAAGTTACTGTTAGCTAGGAGATACTTTGCATTCTGGTTGTCACATTGGTGAGTATTCTAAGCAATGCTGCACATCGCAAGAGCTCAACTGGCTTCTGCATCTATGCATGCCTGTTAGTTTCCCATGCAGTACTGGAGAACCGGCTACTAACTTACCATTACTCAATCTCATTTGTCAGCACATGGTGGCTTGTGTAAGTGGCAAACTGTGCCTACATGCTCCCATTTTCATGGGTGTAACGTGAGAAGTGTAAGTGGTAGGGGCAGGTGTAACGTTGGGTGATCCAAGGATGGCAGAAAGATCAGAGGGCAAACATGGGTAGTGGATATTCTAGTTGACAATAATCGAAAGGTATCGACTTGGTATGGCCGCATGATGTGCAAGACAGACAACTGCTGGTGAAGTAGAGTGATGGAATGGTCACCAAGAAATGGGAAATGCAGTCAAGGATGGCAACGAGCTAGATGAAGTGACGAAACTAAGAAGTTTGCAAGAATTAAATGGGAAGAGCTCACACAAGGCGGCAAGTGAGTTCTAGGTTACCTTGTCAATATGTTTGATTGGGCGAGGTGGTGATGCATGATTGTTTGAAATAAGAGCGCATTACGTAGACACGGACAGGATAGACAGAGACAGACAGGGTCCCTGTCTGTCCTGTCCGCGTCTACATAGTACGCTCTTATTTCAAACAATCTAGGTTATGTAATGAACACACTTTTTTTTTTTCTAAAAATATCAGAGCAAAGGTGGGAGTGTGTTTACTATGCGGGGCAAATTATATGAAAACTTTTTTGGGATGGGCTAAAAATGTAGTAATGTAAAAAAAAAAAAGTCAAGTCACTTAGTCTTTTGAAATTGACATACACGTATGCTGTTTGAAAACAGCTCCTTTGTTGCACTTCACTCATATTCAGTGGTTGAAGGCGCTATCTTATGCAAGCAGTCCCTGCACTGCCCGTGCACTCCACAAAAGCATTTCGCGGCTTTCTTTTCGTGCAACCGTTTAACCGCAACAATGGTATCTCCTGCGATCTCGAGGGGTGCCCAGAAGCATGCGCTACGATGCCCTTTGCCAACTACGTGACAACTTTGCACAATGACTGCGACGACACTGTTATTGCGTCAAGCTACTATCAAGGCATCAAAAAAAAGCCAATTGAAATAATAATGACAAAATACGGCTGCTGTACGGCTTCTCGTATGTGAAATTACTGTAGGAAAGGTAGCCTGTATTTTGTGTTTCTTGAAGTACACGCTGGTAACAAGTATGAAGAGAAAATTGCAACTGAAGCGAGAATATAGAGTGCTGCCACGTTGCAGTAATTGTCACGATCTTTTCTGGCCAACAAGTCAATTTCTTGGGATTTCCAAAAACCTGTGACGCGATGGCAACGAATTCACAACAGCCATGGCGACAGCAAACACTGTCATCGTCGCTCGAAAATCACGGACATGTGGGTGGGCCTTACAGTTTAATATACAGAAAGCGACTGTCGGTTGGCGCAGGCAGTTTCGTGACCTTTGCTCACTGTGTGCTTATCAGCTGCGATGTCTCACACTCGCACCGTTCGTGAACCCCAATGTGGCACAGATAATTAGAAAAAGACAGGGGATATGCCGCACACAGATAGAAAGAAAAACAATACGGCACGTGGTAGTGGGCGAAAGGAGAGGGAGCGAGCGGAGGGTGCCGAGGGGGGTCGGCATAATAATAAAAAACTAAAGATCCAACGGGCAAGGAGGCGCCAGGTGCAGGTTAGCGGGACTGCAGTGGGTGAATGTAGGGGGTGCGTTTATTAGGTGGGAGAAAGCAAAATTCAGATTTTGACTGAAGTTTGGAGTGGATTTATTGTGCAAGTGCGTTCACTACGGGAGTAAATATTGTACTATAAGGGGCCTTCATCTTGCAGTGAACAAAAAATAAATTGATGATGATGAAAAATGTTGCTGAAGATGACATATGCTGTTTTGCAGTTAGTTACGTGTCCCCATTCTTTCGCCTAACAGTCTGGTAACTGTAGCAACATCAGTTGTGGCTGTGCACTTCTGTGCCACCACTCTAGATATAAAATCATGCAATATTATGTTCCAGGGCCAAAGGTGTGCATGTTATTCACACCAAGAACTAAGAAGACATAACTGTACAAAGTTGGCGTGCAGGTTACATCGTAATTTTGCCTTGTGGTATGGCCACAATTTATTTCAATATAAGGCGACAAGTTTCGAAAACTGCACCACTGTGGCAGTAAACAATAAACTGTTTTGAAACTCTGGTCCGTGTCAATAACACTGTAGGGTGTTTCATGCAGACAGTGTCAATTATGGGTTTGAGGAACTTGTACATGCAAGATCGCTTTTCACTTCTTTTTTCAATCGATATTGCGTGAAGTAACATTATGATAGTAATTTGGGTTATACATGCAGATGGGTCATACATACATATATAGAGATGGGTTATACATGCAAAATAAAATAAGCTTTGTGTGCCTGGTCCAGTCATCTTTTTTGCTTTTCCAGCACAAATCACCTTTACTAACTGTGGTTGCCATTTTTAAGCAGATCCCTCAGCACCTTATGTACATGTTGTAGTGTCACCTCGAAGCCCTTCCCTTCCGAAAACACAATCCACTCATCTGTGTGAAGCATAAGCTGTGCATGTGTGGTATTTAGGAGGAGTCTGTTCTTGCATGACCGACTGCCTGCCTGTCTGCTGGGACACTGCATGCTCTTTCGGTCTTCCCTAACCCGAGTTCCTTGCCTGCTTTGCAGTGGAAGAGGATGGCTTGGAGTATCAGTACTCAGACAAGGGCTTGGTCTAACGCCTTAGCCTTCACGATGGAGCCAGAGGCAGCACTAGAGCGTCACAGGACTCCAACATAAAACTTGACACAGCGTCTGGCCGACGCACAATTTGAGCCCAATGAACCTTCCTTGTCAAAACTTGCTTTTCACACTCGGCACTAAGATCCGAGCAATTTTTTTATAGAGCCCTGCTGGTCAGCAAGTGGTTGTGGCAAATCATCAGTGGACAAGTGGTGCAATTCTGCGGCCAATCATACGTACCGCAGTGGCACTGTGAGCGCCGCTGCAGCAGCGCGCTCTTTTTCAATGTGCTATACGGAGGCCAAAAAAGTGTGTATGATGTGTGGCAGTTATGCGAGGACATTCCGACTGGCACGGTACTATCCCAATGTAATGTGTTTGTTGACCAATGTCTGATGTGTGTTTATGTGGATGACTGCAGGCCAACAATTTTTAGCGTGCTTGTTTTTATTTAGTGACCTCTACATTGTGCTTGTCACAAACCATGAATAAAAGGTTGCTGTATAGTGCTTATGGCTAGTTAATCTTGACTTGTGCTACACATGCTTGTGAAACTTTGAACCACTAATACTCCTCACACTCACTACACTCGTCAGCAACTTTCCTTGATGGCACTGTGGGAACTACAGAACCGAAGTGCATACCTGCTACTGCACCAAAGGGCCGTATTCAAGTTTACTAATAATTTTCTTGTTTGCCTCGCTCAAATAAATGCTGCTTTATTTATTATGAGACTAGGACAGATGCTGGAGGTTGCAGGTAAAATACAAGTATTGTTTGCTTTGCAGGAATGCCTTTCTTTTCTTTTCATTCCTTAAACAACGGCACATTTTCAGCAAACCCATTTTTCAAGGTAAGCGTGTGGTTACAAGCGCACTGTTTAGTTCCCCAAGAAAATATACTGGTAATGTGACAGTAAAATTTACACTGAACCACCAAAGTGTTTCTCCCATTCACATGTTCGTGAATATAGTTTTTTACGATGCGAGCAAGCGAAACCGAAATCGGCTGCAAGCTGCTGTACTACTTGCAGAGCAACATGTATGTGTGGAAGCCCCACCTCTGTAGCTTTCGCTCTGATGTCAAGATAAGTTGTTGCCGAGTACAGCTGCGTATTTGGCCCAACCTTGCCCTTGCTAAAAGTTGGCCATTTGCTTTGCAGTGTAGCATAGATTTCACACCCCATCTTTAGATGGCAACGTAGGGCCGTTATTTACAATTCACAATTATGCTTGACCATTCTTCCACTTGTCATTTAAGTCATGTCACACTCTCCGTTTCTGGTCATTACTGGCCATACTTATACTGATTTCTTGTCATGCATAAAATAACATCAGTCGTGCTTGGACTATCATTGAACGTGATACTTATCAAGTTGTTCATCATCTGAAAACCAAATTACTAGGCTTGTGCGAATTGCGAGTTTTAGGTTCCAATAGAATAGTAATTTGGTAAGAATAATTTCATCATATTTGCGTATTATAAAGAAAACTTATCATATTTATGATGATCGAACTAATCTGATCTATATTGTTTTAAATTGAAACAAGCCATGGGCAAATGCTATAGGTTTTGATTCAATGGAAGCAGAAGCAACTTCCAATAGTACCAGAATTTGAGTTGCAGTAGAATGCACGTAATAACCTGTAAAATATGTTGCGTTCTAAATTTACCATTCTTAGAGCATATAAGTTCCCATAGAAATTTTGTAAGCTTATAAAAAAAAATAATGGCAGCATAACCACGGGGTGAATGATGGAGAGTGGGGCGAAGCATCCGTCCGTCCATGCGTCCGTCTGTGTGACCGTCCGTGCGTCCTTCCGGCTGTCTGTGTGTGTGTCCATTCATGCATCCGCATGTCCTTCCCTGCGTTCGTCCATGTGTTCATCCGTGTGTGCAGCCATCCATGCATCTGTCTGTGTGTCCGTTCGTCCATCTATTCGACACTCCAAGTACCACCATCTCGCATCTTTTCATCATATATTCCCCATATAGAAGCACCGCCATCAAGCGGACATTCCAAGGACTAAACAAGAGGTGGCACACGCACACTTTCTTACGGCTTGTGCTTTGGGTCTACTTCCCACCTTTAACCACCTCGAGTTCGTGGTATATACTAGTTCACTGTATTCATGGCACTGCGGCCCAACGCTCGCTAAACCTTTATAAAACGAAGGAGGTTACGCCCAGAGAGCATAACGTAGCAACCCTTTCTTGTCAGATAGTGGTCAATTTACATGTCAATGGCTGCTAATTGAGAATGAGAGACAGGAGAATTCGGCTTTTAGTTAATGCGCACGCTGCGAATTTTTTATTGTTCAACAGCGCACAGGAGAAATCTCCCACCGGTACCACCTTGCAGGTCAAAGGGCAAGACTGGTTATGCACGACGACTACGATGAGGGATGAATGGGTGCCGCTTTAAGGAGCATTGCCCCTAAATAAAAGAATCAATGGGTGGGTTGGTGGGTGGGGGGGTTAAAGTGTTTATTTAACCTCAAAGTAAAGTAGGTGTTCTGTGGTAAAGTTTTGCGGCAGTGCAAACTTTTCCTGAAAAAATGTGTTAACGGCAGAGCACCCCTTCACTGCAGCGAAGCCACATTTACAGAAAGTTACATGTGGATACACCTACTTGTTTACTTCGAAATTTCCAATAATTTAGATTCGAAGGGAATGCAAATACATTAGTATTCCTTCGATTATTTGAAGTGTGCAAATATTTGCACAGGCCTACAAGTTACAATGATTTGCAAGAGGAATCTTTGTCGATTAGAACTGAAGGGGTTAACAGTATTTACAGCTTTGGCAAAATGGTATCTACTGATTTGCTTCAGAAAGCCAGCTTTTAATAATGTGTGTGCAACCCCGGTGTCCCTAGGGATGTTATCTTTTTTTATTCAGATGTAGATTAAAAAAAACAGGGCACAGGATAGTGCCACGAAGCTCCATCCAGTCCTCTTCTTTTGTCATCTACGTGGGTTGCATCTGTAAACTTTCTTCAGCATGAGCAGACTAGCCCAACAACACGATCCAGTTTTTCTAGTGTTGTGATGACAATTATATGGACATTCGGCATGTTTTGTCGTAACCATCGATGGTGCCGTGATGTTCTATATAAAGTCCTCATCGATAACATTGCCCCACGCATGAAATGGTTTATGTGCAAGGTATTATTAAAGAAGCAAGGAGGCATCTCAATTTAAAGAGCGACACAAAGTAACTAATAAAGAGTGCATAGCCAAAGAAAAAGGCAGCAACAAGTGAGGAGGAAGTCTCATCTTCTATAAGAGAAGACAGGTGTATGGACTAGTATATCGTGGTTGGATACTATCAACATAACATTTTTGGTGGAACCAAGTGAAATCCATTGTTTTGGTGATGATTTCGACTAGATCTGTGCAAATATAGCAATATTTGAGTGCAAAGTAATTTCAAATATTGAAGTGCAAATGTGAATCATTAAATATTTGTCAATTTTTTAAAGAATATTTTGTAATATTATTTGAAGCAAAATTGCAGAAAAAAGTTGGAGAGGATTACTAGGCATATTCTTATGAGATAGCAAATGAAGGTCTTTCTTTTGGCTAGGTTGATGAACCACTGGCTAGGTATTTATGTACATGATTTGGTGCAGGTAAAAATGTTGCCGACAACACTTTACGCATTACAGGCAAAGATGCTATTTCCTCAGCCTCTCCTCCTTTTTCAAGTAATGTAGAAGCCCAACTGATGTGGGGAACAAGGGAGGGCTCCTTTCAAGTCCAGAGTTTCATATCTTCCTCGTAGACATCTGTATATGAGAACATCTGAAATTTTAGATGCTAAAAATCTGCAGCGTTTATTTTTACTTCCTGCCTGAATTTCTGGTTTAAAACAGTATTAATTGAGCCCCCACCTTTTTCCCATCTGTCATCTACATCTAGGAACCTATGTTTTCTGGAGTCAACACATTTGAGACTGCAGCAGAGCCTGAAAGGCAGCTTTGCCGCAATACGAAACTAAGTTGGGGTGAAGCATATAAAGAAAATCTAAAGGAGCAATTGTTAATTGAGATGTTCAGTGTATTTCTCTTCGGAAAGTTCGAATAGAAATAGAAATTTTAATGTGAACAGAATTGAGTAGCAAGCACTATTTTTTTTTGAAAACTAATCGAAATTTTGAATAAATACATTAAGTCTTGTATCCTGTCTTCTTTGCTTGAGCTGGTACCTGCACGGATAACCGTGCTACCATTTCGTTAACCGGATTAAGGTCCCTAAGTTTCATCTAGGTACCTTAAAGAGCAATTGTTAATTGAGATGTTCAGTGTATTTCTCTTCGGAAAGTTCGAATAGAAATAGAAATTTTAATGTGAACAGAATTGAGTAGCAAGCACTATTTTTTTTTGAAAACTAATCGAAATTTTGAATAAATACATTAAGTCTTGTATCCTGTCTTCTTTGCTTGAGCTGGTACCTGCACGGATAACCGTGCTACCATTTCGTTAACCGGATTAAGGTCCCTAAGTTTCATCTAGGTACCTTAAACCGCGTAACCGTGCTACCACCCACTGTCTATGCTTTAATGCAATCAAGGATGTGATACAGATGTTCTCTGCCACCACTGCGGGCATCAAAGCACTCTCTGACCTTACTGTTATTTGCCGCCTCATCATTGCTAGCATTGAACGTTAAGGATACCAAGAAAATGAAATGTTCATAGAACATATTGATGCGCTCAAGCAATTAAAGTGCCTCCACTTTGCGCACCTTTTCAGCGAAGGCTCCGTAGGTGCAGCGATAATCCGCTCTGGGACGTTGTAAATATGCGTGGTCCTCTTTGAGAATCCTGAAGCGTCGCATAGGCGTGTGCAGGGTTCTGAATCAGGGGGGAGGAGGGCAGAAGTTCATCGCAGCCCCCCCCCCCCCCCATTTTATTTGGTGACTACCCCCTCCCCCACGTGTACTACAGACTGCCACATTACCCGGGGGGAAGGGCGTGCTGGGCCACAGAGGTAGCGATGATGATGGGTTCTGGTCCGTGATGTGGTCGTCCTGGAGTTCAGAAGTGTTCTGGCTCGGGCAAGTTTGTTATTTATGAACACATTTTGTTATCTATGAACGTAGCGCGGCACATATGAAAAAAAGGAAAAGACGACACAGACGTCAAGAAAGGTAGGCGCTAAACTTCCAACTGTTTATTTCATGCCCTTCCCATCCATGCGTAAAAACTCAACTCATATTGCATGTGAATTGCCGACGATGAAGCGACGACAGGGTGTCGTCGGGGCCCCAACTCGGATAATGATTGTATCTTGGAATAAAGCCATGAAACCACGTGCAAGATGAGTTGTATTCTTACGAATGTATAAGATAGATGTGAAGGGCATGAAATAAACAGTTGGAAATTTAGCGCCTATTTTTCTTGACGTCTGTGTTTAATGTGTGCCGCGCTAATACAAGTTAAGTTCGTCCTTGAGCTTGCGGGCGCCTAGCAACCGAAATACGCGCGCAGATTGCGCAAGCGGACGACTCGCGCGTGCGCAGAATGAGCTAAAACAACGCCTCCTCTAGAAAGATGCCCGAGGAATGGCTCGCGCTCCCAGCGGAGTTGGCCTACCTTCAGTTTTAAACAAGCTCCGCGCGGTGACGCTCGCGACCGACACTATTATCACAACGACCAGCTAAGCGTTTTTCATCTGCGGCCCATAGGGGCGCGTCAGTCGAGAGTTGTTTGAGACCTGCAACTGTGCACCACTGTTTCGGAGGCTATGCAAAGTGTTGCGTTGTTGCATCGTTCGCCACAGGTGACGCTAGCGACCGAGAACATTTCAAATTGAAGGAAAGAAAGAGTGTGGCAGCTGTTTTTTTTCTCATGCGGCAGGCATCTTCCTAGAGGAGGCGTTAGCTAAAAACAAGGTTCGCGCCATTCCTGCAACGTGCCTGAACTTGTCTGTTAAAGGTAAAAGCACGTTGAGTGCGTGCGGGTGGTTTCGGCTGGCTATTGTGCTCCAGTACTACACGTGGAAAGCTTGTCATCCCGAACACGACTGGCTTCATGGACGAGGCTGGGCCAAGTAGTCGCGGTCGTCGCAGACGACGCGAACTTGCAAACGACGACGATGAAGCGACGGCGGAGCGTCGTCGTGCCCCCAACTCGGTGAGTACGAAGAAAAAGAGTGACGCTGGCAAGAAGAGCGGGAAAAAAGGCTCAAAGAAATCGAGCGATGTGAAGAAGCCGGCCGTCAGTTCAATTAAGGCAGCGCCGAAAAGGAAAGACAATCTCGTGCAGTGCCTGAACAACAGTTTGTTGAGAGACGGATCCAGCGACCAGCAACTTGGCAAGGTGAGGTGACTTGTGTGTCGTCGTTGTCAAGGGGGATATCATCTAAAAATTGCACTTCAAAGTTCAGTGTAGCACCTACGTGTGGGAGAAAATTTGACGCGTTTCTTATACCAGACGATCGTGAAAAAGTATTCGACAGTAGGCATGTTAGCTGTAAGGACGTCCCTTTTCATTGATCGTCGATTGTTGAGAGTCAGAAATACAAAATTTCACCCAGATGGTCTGCATCTTTCTGGTGGAGAAACAAGCGAGCACATGCTCTGAAGAGCTGGCGCAAGCATTTCGGCTGAGCGAAGTCTAGAGTTGCTTTGCACTAAGCTGCCAAACAGCTCGGACAGATATATGCTTCCATTTCAACTTATATATGCTTCCTTTCAACTTATATATGCTTCCATTTCCAATTTAGTTGTAACTGGTAACAGCTGCCAATTGAAATCAGTTACTACTGGAATCAACTCAAACCAGTTGATCCCAGTTAACACCCGTTGAGACCAGTTGAATTCCCAGTTACACATTTTCACCTGGGTTAACAATGTTTATGGCTCAGACAGCTTAAATGCTTCATCTGTCTGAAGCGCCAGTATTTTAAAAAAAGTGTAAATGTTACACCTTATGCAGTTGGGCACCTTAATTGTTTATTGTACAGAATAACAACACAGGAAAACCTACAGAGATGCGCAGAACATCAAAGGTACAGCTAGGCCTTAAATAATTTATCGTTGATCATTAGCTGTTTACATTTAAATGCTACTTGATTATAGCAGGGCAGGTATTTTAGCCCTGTTCACTTAAATATTCATATTAGACTCGTGCAGAAGGTGGAATGTGTGTGTGTCTTCTTTGTAGCTCTTAGTCTTTGTTGGTTTCCTGCCCTTTTTTTTTTTCTTCTTTGTAAGATGCACTACACAACACAACAAATGTAAGTGGCAAGAAATGGCCCCATTTTGAGCTGTATACGATCTGACCTCAATGGTATCAACTACTTTGATTCGTCTATAACTGTGCTTGTTCAGTTGAAGAGGCAGCTGCTGGCTCGGGAAGTGCTTGGCTTCACACTCCCCACTCTGCCCATGCCAGAGTTCAACGAATCGGCGCGAGTGACATGTATTCAGTGGCACCCAACTCGTCCGAACCTCCTTGCTGTGGGATCCAAGAACGGCGAGATTGTACTGTGGAATGCCTGGGACACCAAGAAGACCGCTCACACACCGCCGGTAGACATCTTGCTTGTTCATCTTTATTCTTATAAATTCATCTTGCATGTAAGGATGAATGAATACGGACAGCATCAATGCTTTCAATGCCCCTGCCTTTTATTTAGTGAGAATGAATATATATATATATATATATATATATATATATATATATATATATATATATATATATATATATATATATATATATATATATATATATATATATGTTACAACACTTACCTTCGTACTTCATTCATGAGCATGTATGTTTCGTGGCTTATTGATCTTTTTTCTTGGGAGCACTTTAATTCGTGGACTTTGAATGTGTCTCTGAAGTCTGACATTGTTAGATGAGCTGATAATGAGTCAAAATGCACTCAAAAGCTCGAGTTAGTTTTTCGAGCTTTAATTGGCACCATCAAAGGGCTCTAAGCATCTCTCTTGATTTGCAAGACAACTCATTACCATCAGTGTATCAGGATACTTATGTAGTGGCGTGGAATAACGGTCAGCCAAAACTGTAGTTGATAAACCTCCAGTGATAAACCTCCAGTTCAGCAGCCAAGGTCATAATTGAAAGAGCACTGACACAAAATTTCGAAAGCAAGATAATGAATGAGATAGATTTATGTGGAGAGGAGACATGCACAAGATCTATGAAACACCAATGGTAAATATTGCCTTGAAGATATTTAAAACCAATTTCAAAGAGCATGCCATGCGAATGAGCGAGATGCAGAGCCCCTCGCGACGTTTTCATCAATGCAGTGTCAACATGAACAAACTTGCATCACGAGTTGTGTTGGCTGGTTGCTTGCGCGTGCCTTGTGCTTGTGCTACCTGTGATTTCTTCCTCTGTGCATGCAGCTTTGTGTGTGCTTGCTGTGCTCTTTTTCGCTGCGGCGCTCGCTCTCGCACGCGGCATGTACGTCGCAATTTTCCATGGTCACGTAGCCAGCTGTATTACCTTGACAGCAGAACTGCTCCTGTCTAACTTGGTGCTCTTTGAAACCGAAACTACCACCAAGCACTCTAAAAATGTCTCAGTAAATAACCATAGCAAGCTCGTGTTAATGGGGCTTCTAGTCGGGGTAAATGAATAATAACCCACCTATTGGGGGAAAAAAAAGGTACAAAAGTTTGTTTCAGTGCTCTTTTAATGTATATGTTGCTGCTGCAGGGCTGTTTTAGCAGGCTTGCATAGCACAGTTTTACCGAGTTTCGCATGGGCACCAGAAAGGACTTTGTGAGAGCTAGGGCCTGTTGTGGTGCTAAAGATATCAATTGTCTCTCCTTCATGTTTCTCCTTTCTATGCAGACTGGTAGTGGCTCAGCTGTGGCAGCTATCAAGTTTCATCCTGATACGGCAACACAGGTGTACACTGCCACGCTACTCAGCAAAGTAATGCTGCAGAACTTCGAAGGAGGCGACCCTCAGGTGTTCTGGGACACGGAGTCCGAGAGGTAAGAGACTTGCCCTCTTACGCGTGCACTCACACTTTGTGTTTTGAACATTGTTTAGCAGCATAGCTACGGTTGTTAGAAAAGGTTTGGGCATTGTAAACATTCAACCAGGGGGGCTGATTGCACAGGGTCAATATTTTCAGCAAATTGTCAAACTGCTGTGTGGCATAGAAACTTCTAAACAGAAGCTTGCGCACTTGTCTTATCAAGGAAGCTCTGTTTCAGGCCTAACCCCCGAATGCAGAGATGTTACTTGGCTCGCGCCTTCGACTTGACTTGAGCAAGTCGGCGTGAAGCAAGCAGCAAACTTCAAAACGCCCTAGTCAGCCTTCGCGTTTCATATATGCTCAGGCTGTCTTGCTTGGTCAAGTCAAGAATGAGCTTCAAAGCAGAAACACGCTGCTCGCCTGCTAACGAGGTTAATAATAAAGTTGTTTGCGTAAGGCACATGTTACAGCAAAAAAAGACCATACGTTTTAAAATAACTATAAATACGAAGCACCACAAACATATTTTTGCCATTTTATGGCTAACGAGCTGCACGTGGTGCCTGCCGCCACAGTGATGCGCAGTGTTGCTTCTGTAAAGCGTTCGTTGCCTGCTGTTTTTAGTGGCCACCCAAATGCGGCACGTTTATTCATGCTTGCTTGTTTGGAGGTGAAACAAGCATCGCATTGGGTTCTTTCGCCATTATTTCTTTTTTCGATCGAACGCCACGGCGTGTATTTGTGCTGACCGGGCTCACGAGGTAACGCAATTTTCACTGTGTTTGCCTTTCTGTTCGCCTGTGGACCTGCTTGTAGCGGGCTAGGTTGCAGTTATATATAAAAAAAAACAAGTTCTGGGAACAAAAGTGATTTGTATCCTTTTGTTGATCTTGGTAAACAAGAGAAAAAGCGGGGCGACTGCGGAAAGCCCACCAGCATCGCGCGCAGGTGCTTTGCGATGAGTAGCTAACTTTTCCGACCGCACGGCACACTGTCGACTACAGAATGCGGACAAGATTCTCAGTGACTAGGATGTGCCAGCACCGTAAAACCTAAGAGCCATCAGTAGTTGCAACACTGGAGGCACAGGCTGTCTTCGGTTGTCTCCACTTTCAAGGATCGGCAACATAACCAGCAGCTGCCGCACGGCGTTCTTCGCGAATCTGTACCGAGCATGGAACCGAGCTCATCTTACAAGGCCATCGGATTTCCTCGGTCACGTAAAGCGGGTCCAAGAATCTTCGGCAGGCAGTGCGCCTCAGAAAATCCTACGCTTATGGCGAGGCAAGCAAACTCAAAAGTGGCCACCCTCCGCGCGACATTCATTCCAGAGGTGGCCATGTTGGAATAACGCATGAAGTCACTTTCAAGCTAGCCCCGCAGCTGACTTGAAACTTGTCCTGACTTCGACCGAGCCAAGTCGCCTTCAAGTCGTCCGCAAGTTCGAGAACGATTTATGGTGACCGGCAAGACTGCCTTGAGTCAAGAACGAGTCAAGTGCGAGTCAAGTAACATCTCTGCATTCGGGGGTAAAAGTGAAGTTCGCATATATCTGCCTGCATATATCTGTAAACCATTCAATACAGAGTACATGATGTCTCTGATTGATGTGTACCAATAAAAAGAAAAGGAAAGGAGCGATCCTTTTGTAAATAATGTAAACATGCCTGAGCTACTGGTGTGTTGTGCTGGTAATCTGCCTAATGAGAGATAGAGAGCGCTTTATTGAAAAGCAGAGAATTTTGCCGGCGTGTGTGTGTCGCTGACTTGCTACTCTGCGTGGAGAAGGGGATTGGGGACTGAAAGGAAAGAAGAGAGAGAAAAAAATATTGAGAATTAAAATGGAAAGAAAAAAGGTAAATATACAGACATTTTTCTGTCTCTTGGGTGGTGACGTGTGCTGACAACATGACGTGAGTTTTTGCCTAATGAAAGCACAAGTGAGTGGGCTAACTGAATAAAGGAAATGATAGCCAAGGTTTTAATTACTGTACCAAGTGTTTCTGGCATTTTTGGGAAGTCTGCCAAGTGGAGAGCAATGCTTGACATAAATATGTTGGAAAGAAGAAAGAAAAACTAATTTTTGTTAAGACTAGAACACTATTATTGAGAGGCAGCTCAGCATTAATGAAAAACGATTCAAACTTAATTTCGTCGCATAATATCTGCAGGCAGTAGCTGAGAGTGATAAGTAGGATGTACATACTAATGTCAGCTACACATTTATCCTTTGACAATTTTGCCGGTTGTGCCTAAAGAACACTTTCATATACCAGTTTTTCTGTCTTTGCAGGGTGTGGTTTACATCCTTGGACATTTTGCATGAGAGGAAAATGTTATTAGCTGGAGACAACATGGGCTGCGTTTATGCATTCAACACTACTGGCGAGTTGGTAAGTAGGTAGAGCAAAGGACACTGTGGCCTTGAAGATTGCTTGATCTATTTGCATTTCAATGGAGCCTGCTTGTTCTAATGATTTTTAGACTGTACAGACTTCTTTATTTCATCCTTACTTTCCTTAACCCCAAGGAGCCCTTGTGAAATTTTTTTCAGTGCCAATGTTTGTTAACATGCAGGATATGATTGAGCGTGCCAACATTGGCACAGAATATGACTTTCTTTATCTATCATTGAAGAGAGAAAGGTCTAGACACAATATTGTTAGAACTAGCAGACAATGATACCAAGGAAAGTATACGGGATGTTATTAGTAGAAATTGTAATTTAAATGTGAAGAAAAGTGTATGAAAAGATAACTTGCCACCAGCAATAGAGCATCGAATGTGCTATTCATAGGTCGCCGGCGAGGACTGAACCTGTGACCTTCGAATAACGCATCCAGTATTGCTTATTTGCTCATTGTGGTGTGGTCTTCAAACTGTTGCAGATAGCTCTTTTTTAGTAGTTAATGCCCGTTCATGTTTCCTGTATGAAACGGGATTATTTATTTACATTTTGCAGATGTGGCCAGAACCTGTTCGTTTCCATAAGGGCAAGGTTAAATATATGGAGTTCGTGGGACAGGGCTCAGATCTACTGATAACAGCATCTGTGGACCACACAGTTCGCATTTGGGATGTGCGCAAGCTGGGTGGTGTCAAGGACTTCCTCATAGAACTGCCACACACTCAGGGAGTGAACTCCGGTATGTTTAACTGCGCTTGGCTTGGTGATCACTAGCATCGTGTATTTTTACATTGACTGCTAGGTCATCTTACTATGTAGGTATGTGAAGCAGCGTTTCATTGTGGCAGTGCTGTGTTTGGTGCATGATAGACCTGGTTGCTTATGTACCGTGAAACACAACAAATATTGTGGCTGTACAACATTTTTAGTATCAATACTATTGCTGCTATTGCTTGAATGGTAACAGCTTCTTTAGGTGCCGAGTGCTGCTGCTCAAAGCCAATGTCGTTTCTTCCACATGGCATGTGAAAAAAAGAAAATAAAATGAAACCTGACATGACAGTCACAAATCTTCATAAGCTGTGATCACCTAATGGGATCGTAGCAACACTTTTTAAAGGCGTACTGGCACTAATTTCCGAAGCTGTGTTCACTTTTCTGTACAAATCACCTGTAAATGTGAAGCTCGGGAAATCGTGACGTATTTTGACATTGAAGTAAACTTCACATGCTCTACCTACTAACATCGACACTACTGTCATGATGTTAAGTTACAGTGTCAATCCCAGTGACTTCACGCACTGATATGGCTAGTTGGGATGACGTCGGGCACCAAAACATGCAAGATGACTGTTTTTGCATGACTTTCTCAATCGTCTGCTTATGCCATGCACTCACGATAGTTCAAGGCACCAGTTAAAGTGAAATTGCCCTCTAGTGTCTCGTGTACCCGCGAATACACAGTCCAAGTTGATCACGAGGCAATGGGATCGTTTTATTTTGATTTGTCATCTTACACATTGTGAAATCTTGCACTGATCGAACAGGGGACAGCAGGTATAAGTTGGTGGGGAGACGCAAGGTTTTCGCATGATCCTGGGCTGAAACAAGTATGGGTCGACTGTGCACTGTTTCCACATATGCAGCACTGGACAAACGATAGAGCAGCTGTGGAAATGTCACAATATCTTGCGTGTTCACGTGATAACAAGCCCATATTGTGTCTTGGCATCGAGGAACTGTAGCAACTAGCTTTTAAGGACATGTAATTAATTTTTCACATCATCTCACTCTGTGAGCACATTTTCGGGGCTCTTGTGGGGCTTGGTCTTTCATTTAATTAAAAAGAACAACTGAAATAAAGGTATAGCTAAGCAAATAGCAAAATCCTGGTGTGAATTCGTATGTAGAAGTTTTTAAGTGTGAATCGAATCGAATATTTTTCAAATGCTTCGAAGTGAAATAGCAGGAAACAGGGGGGTAAAAAGAGGGAGAAGATTTCTCGGCATATATGAGATAGCAACATGAAAGTCTTTCTTTAACTTTCAAAAATGATTAATCGAGGCGAGGGTAATATGTTAATTTAACCGTGAAGGGGTGCTTCGTTGCAGTGCAGATTTTTTTGTGTGTGTGTGTGGGGGGGGGGGGAGTGTTTAGTGTTTTCACGGCATGACATTTCTACGTTGCAGTCAAGCCACATTTACAGGGGGCTACATGCAACTTATACGGTGTTTGTTTTGAATACTACAAAACTTACAGTGATTGCGTTTCGTATCAAAGTGAATTTGGATACTTTCATATTTGTCTTAATATTCAAAGTGCTCAGATTCCTGTGTATGACTAAAAATAACCGTATTTACTCGCATAATCCTCGCACTTTTTTTGACGGAAAACTGATGCAAAGTTGGAGGGTGCGAGAATTACATGGGGAAAACTTTCTACGAATACGTACAGAGCGAAAAAGAAAACGAAGTGGCCGCAAATCAGGATTCTCACTCCAGCAACTTACAGCAAGCTTTAAGAAGTACTAATTAGAACTTACCTCAACAATAAAAGCAGAGGTTCAACAGAAGGCAAGATCTATTTGAGACACAAAAAGTGCAAGCAAATAGTCAAGAATTAGAATACCATACGCAAAGCTTGTGGGCGTTGCGGGCATAATGGTAGCGTTCGTCGCTCAACAAGAGCCCTCAAAAGGTAAGCGTAGGACGCCAGTATTGCGTTGATGGCTATTTAACAGAATCGTATGCAGTTTCCTCCTGAAGAAATAAAGTTTACCATCAATCCCAGTTTTAGGCCCACGGTAGGCCCAACGCTTCCTGGTGGCTTTCAGCTGCCGTCACCAGTAGCGAACACAAAACTCGTATGCTCCGAAAGGCCTGCCGGCGGCCCTGTTGCTGTTGTTTAGTGCATGATCAATCACTTTCAACTTGAAAGCAGCCGTGTAGCTTCAGTATCGCCCTCTAACGTGACAAGATTACCGACACAACATACAAAACACGCTGCAACGCCCACTTGCCTCTTTGGCTTGGCTTAGATTGGATTGAATCTCGGTGCTATAATAGTATGCTCTATGCTTAGGAGATGGCGCCAAATGGCACGTGCTATCATCATAAATCGCTGGAACGAGCAGACAACATTATTACGGCGATTTTTGGGGGTGCGATAATTACTCGAGGAAAAAAAGAAATCGTATTTTTCTTGGGCGATGGGGGGGGGGGGGGAAGGGGGGGTGCGAGAATTATGCGAGTGTGAGGATTACGCGAGTAAGTATGGTACCTCTTTGTCCCGCATCACTGGGTAGATCTTGAAGAAGTATGGAAAGCTTTGGCAATTACCATTGAGGCCCGTGTGCTCAGATTTGGGTGCACGTTAAAAGAACCCCAGGTGGTCAAAATTTCCGGAGTCCTTCACTACGGCGTATCTCATAATCATATGGTGGCTTTGGGACGTTAAACCCCATATATCAAATTATCGGCAATTACCAATGCACTGAGCTAATGACTGCATCCTGCATGGTTGCTCACTGCATGTTTTATTTTCATCGTAGCCTTTGTGAGCCCATCTGACCGGACCTCGCTGCTTACCACAGACCAGAAAAATGAGCTGCGTGTGTATCGAGGTCCTGCTTGGCGAGAACCGCTGATAATACCTCATCCACATCGTCAGTTCCAGCACCTTACACCCATTCAGGTATGAGCTGTCTTCTGGTTCAACTCTCATTGCTCTGAACAGGATGCTAGTTTCTTGCTCATGCTGATGAAGTTGATCCTCTTCATAAGAAACATTGATGTAAAAGACTATTGGGTATAAGAGATGCCAGTAGACACTAGCGTGCCTACATTAAAAGAAAAATTAGGAAAATGTAAACAAGTTTGTAAGAGATCCTTGCAAAAGACACATTTGACAAGAATTGTCCTTTAACAATTTTTGTCAAAGGACAATTCTTTTGACAATTACATAGCTGTCAAGACTCCCGAATTTCGACTGTTTCTTCCGTTTGTACGGTTGTCATGAAAATGTCTTCGAAATCGAAATTTCTGTGCGGGTTCTGGCCGCATTGGCAAAAAAGCAGCTCAGTCTGCTCAAGGCTTTTCGAACCTACCCCATTTTATTATAAATGAGTTTAAGAGTGTTCATCTAAATGTACTTTAGAATATCAGTGATCCAAAACAGCGGCAGATAGAAATTTGTGAAAATCTCCGGCCGAATTCTACTATCTCCATTGGGCCTAAATTTGAATGCTCCGAACACATTTCCTAATCATGTTGGGTGATACGAACTTTAGTACGGGAAGCGTTGAACGAAGGCTGAGAGCAGTGTACTCCAAGCTTTGGAAGTACGCGTGCAACTGGTGCACGCACTGTCTTCTACAGTGAGTGTGATTATTGTTGCCACAACTGCTGTGGACGAAACTGCGGTCACTGCTGACAGGATCATGTATGGCGACGACGTAACTGACAGAACCCCGAAAGTGTGCGCTCAACCAGTCAAATCAATGCTGCTTTCCGCAAACTCTGCGGACAGAACTGCTGTAGATGCAATCTTGGATCGCATAAAACGACTCAGTTTTGGCGCCTGCGCATACCAACGCACGAGGATTGTAAAAGGAACTACCGTTTGCCGCAACCACCACGTACGAAACCGCGGTTGCGGTGACGCGATAGTGATCTACGAGCTTCAAGGGCGCGCAGCGGTAGATTAAAGGCCGTAAATACGTTAAAAAAAAAGTCGCAGTTTTGCCAAAAGGGCAAAGCAATGAATGCGACCGCAACAGCTTGGAGTGCCACGCTGAGAACCGCAAGCAGATCGTAACGTGCAGCGTGCTGCTCTCGCACAGATGATGCACGAAAACGATACACACAGGACAAGAGCAAACTAACAATGTTTACCACTCGACACGCAACGCGCTGTTTAAACAAAAACGGTGCACAATATGTAATCACAGGTACTGATGAGTTCAAACTAAGAGGTGCCCAGTTGTTATACCTAGCTGTGTATGAAAAGCGTGCTCTTTTCGCTGTGCAGAGACCGACGTGACCTTTGTGGGCCCGGCAACTAACGCAATCGTTCCGGTAAAAGCCAACTGCACACGATTCTCCCCACCAAGGGATAAGCGCGCACACACAAGCATCTAAATCCCCCTCCCCCCAATCCGTGGGGCAAAGTACGCATGAAAGATAAGCACGCGTCGGCGCATCGCGACGAGCTGGGGCGTTTGTTTTTATTTTTAGTGTTTATGTGTGGGTGTGTATATATATTTATATTGTAATAATACACAGTACTAGGCTGGGGTGTCAGCCATCTTCTTTATTTCTAACCTCTTCTTTCTCCTCGTCTCCCTCCAACCCTGCCTCACGTCCACGTACACTCCCCCTCTTTGAAGACTCATCACTCCTGGGGTGATACATGGAAACGTTTCCAATGGTCGCAAAATCCAGCACATCATCATCGTTGGTGTAACCGACCCTTTTGAGGACGCCATGTTGCACTGCGATCTGCACCACGCGGTAAGGTTCCATGTACATTTGCTTTGGGCCGGGAAGGCCTTTTCTGACAAGCACCAGATCGTTCAGTTGTATCTGAGGTATCCGCGTGTTATGGCGACGGTCAAAGTTTCTCTCCATACTTTCCCGGTATCGCTGGTAGGCTTCCGAAAATTTTTCGTTTTTCGCACAATTGCAGGCAGTCTGCAATGCAAAGTTCTTGATCAGCAGGAAGCACTGGTACCTTTCCGAAGGCTGTAAAATATGGGCTATAGCCGATGCTCTCAGTGTGCGACCGATTGTGATGAGCGACAGCTGCCTCCAAGCAGCACTTCCATCCACCCTGAAAACCTGGATACATTGTAATGAACTGCTTCAAATCCCGAATGATTCTTTCAGCCATGCCGTTTCCTGCAGGATGGTATGGAGCGCAGCGTCGCAATACAACTCCTTGTTCCTTCGCCCAATCTTGCTAACGCTGACTGAGGAACGCTGGCCCATTGTCTGATATTACTATTTTCGTATTCTTGAACATCTCTCGACTCAAAAGAGCGATCACACTATTTGCGTCTTTCCTTCCCGGCCGTGCGGCCACTATTCTTGTGCACTGGTCTATTGCCACTAGGAAACGTTCTTCTTACTTCTGCAGCTTTCTTCTTGAGCTCTGCGAAATCCAGATGAATGACTTCAAATGGTACGTTGGAATGTTGAGGCAAAACCATCTCGTCTGTTCTCTGAAGGTACTTGGCTTTGTGAACTTGACATTGATGACAAGACTGAGCATATCGTTGAACGTCCTCTTTCATGTGTTTCCACTGGAAACTCTGACGAATCTTGTGATATGTCCTTCAAAAGCCGTCATGTCCACCTGAGTGCGGGGAGTCGTAATTGAGCTCCAAAATTCGAGGCACCATTGTTTCTGGGGCTGTGAACGTTCCGTTATGGAACTTAAGTTCTTCAGCTCCTTCCCACAACAATGTTGCGTTGACATTTTTATAATCAGGGATTACCGCAAGTCTTGAAAGCGCATCTGCGTTCTTGAGGTGTTCTCCAGGCCTGTGGTGGACCATGAAAGTAAACTGCTGGAGTTTTCTCACACGCCTAGCAATTTTTCCTCAAGGCTCGGCGAGGTTAAGGATATACGTTAAGGCTTGGTGATCCGTAAAGAGATTGAAGCTCCTGCCATCCAGGTAAGGTCTAAACTAGCGTACGGCCATTGAGACTGCCAAGGCTTCCTTCTCTGTAGTTGTGTAGTTCAGTTGAGTTTTTGAAAAGGTGTACGAATAGTACCCGACGACCCTCTGTTAACAGCTCCGTGGAGAGTCGGTATCTCTCTAGTAAAGCACTGTGCCATAATAAGAAGCATCGGTGTTCAGTTCAAAGGGCAACGTGAAGTCTGGAAGAGTCGGGACCGGATTCGATGAAATAATGGTCACAAGGCTGTGATAAACAGATTCACACTCTGCTGTCCACTGAAATGGCACATTCTTCTTAGTCATTTCTGTGAGGCATTTGGTTTTGGTCGCATAATCTCTAATGAATGGCCAGAAATGCCCTGCAATACCCAGAAATACCCGCAAAGAGTGCAAGTCATATGGCTTCTGCATTTTTGCGATTCGTTCGACTGATTCTCGTTTTGTTGTCTTGGTTTGGCCGTCAAATACTCTTCCAAGAAACACCACTTTACTTTGGAAAAACTCACTCTTCTTGTCATTTATTTTGAGCTCGGCGTCACAAAGTGCTTGAAGTACACTAGCCAGAAGGTTTGGGTGCTCTTTCTCGTTGCGGGAGTATACTATTATATCGTCTATGTAGATGTTACAAAACTTCCCGAGAAATGGTCGCAAGACGTCGTTCATCATTTTCTGGAACCAAGCGGGTGAGTTCTTCCATCCAAATGGAAGTCGGTTATACTCATAGATGTCAAACGGCGTGATGAAAGCAGAATATTTCTTGCACTTTTCAGAAATCCGAACTTGCCAAAATCCTTTACATAGGTCAATGCACGAGAAAACTCTGCAGCCACCCATGTCATCTAGTATGGAGTCTAGACGTGGCATAGGAAACGGAAAAAGCTCAGTCTGCTTATTAATTTGTCTGTAGTCCGTGCAGAGTCGAAGACTTCCATCTTCCTTTGGTGCAATGGTGATGGGTGAAGAGGACGTAGACGTGGATGGACGGATACTCAGCGCATCCAACATCTTTTGAATCTCGTTCTGAAGCCACACTTTCTTCTCTCATGACATATTCTAGGGCTTTTTTCTCACCACCGTCGTATCACTGAGCTGGAATGGAACCTCAAGCTTCGTAGTTGCTGTAGGATATCCTTTCAGGCACAGCCATTCCAGGTAAAGCGTCCTAACATCTTCACCTGACGATGGTTTCCTCGGAGTCCTTGAAGGCGAAACTGCAGCGTTGATAGCACAGCGCTTTTATGGTCTGAACTTGCTGATAGCCCATGCCACTGCCAAACACTCTTTTTCTGTCGCGGAATAGTTTTTTTCGGCTTTTGAGAGGGTTCGGCTGGCGTAAGCTGTCACTTTTTCTTCTCCATTTTGCCATTGTACGAGTCCAATATTGCTTGCGTCTGTATGGAGTTCCGTGTCAGCGGTCTAGTCAAAGTGGGCAAGGATCGGCGGGCTTTGCAAACGTTGCTTTAAGGGGGGATGCTACACCTTCCAAAAACTCTTTTATTTTTGCGAGTACCTCAGTCAAATTTGGAGAGCCTATGTAGATTTTACTGCTGATTTCAAAAATCTAATTCTTTTTTTGCTGTGACAATTAGTTTTAAAGATATAATGAACTGCGACTTTTTCAATTAAGGCCTAATTAGCTAATTAACTGTAACTTGGATATTGATGTGCAACCTATAGAACCAATTCGGTATGTTCACAGTGTGCAATAAAGTATAAATCATTGTTCTGGGCTATTTCGAAGCAAAGTTGTGGGATGTTGAATATGACATGAAAAATTTCCCCATCTACACTTGAAACAAAAGATCCATTTAGAGAATTTTCTCCAAAAATTATTACAATAAAACTTACTTTACGACACATCCCCTGCATTTATCTTCGAAACAAAAAAGAAATCGTAATGATAACCCAGATAGAACAAGAGATATTGCTCCGGCATAATGGGAAGCACATGAAAATTGTCGTTTTGAGAAATCGAGAAAAAACGTATGCACACATTTTTATTGCAGAAGATGCAACAAGACAACCTCGAAACGCACCAGAAGCATAGTCTGAATGCATTCTGTGCTTATGCCTCCTCTTCACTAGCTTCCGGAGTTCCAATGAGGCTGTTCTTTTCTTGTTGGAGACAATGCTGCGACGGTGGTCTTTTTCTCTCTCTCTCCTGGCACCAGTACTTGTCGCATTCATGTCCATTTCACCTAAGATTGCCGTTGCAGAATTCAAATTGCCCGTGTTGAAGCGCAGCACTGCTTCTGCAACAGCTGCTTCAACAGCGAACAGGGACGCATGGTGATCCTTGGGGGCCAAACTCCAGATTACCGAATGTAGGCTCTCGTTGGAGTTCTGCGTTTTGCCGCGTTCGCACCTCTGAAGCAGGGCTCTTTCCGAAAGCCGGGTATAAACCGGTAGTAATGCCTCTGCCACGTCTTTCGGTAGATTGTAGGCATGCCTGGGGTCGGGCTCACCCTTTGCTTTTGCGGCATTGTGCCGACACCATGAAGTTTCACCAGCTGGGCACAGACTGTGGTCCGAGCATTCATCAGTGGAGGTGACGTGGCGGTATGTGGCCATCACAGCCTTTTGCATCTCGCCCACGTCACCTTCATGCGATTTCAAAGCCCGGCCATAATATGTGCTCAGCCTGGTGATCACCTCACCTGTGAGCCTGCCTTTCCCACCAAGGCCTCTTTTCCCATCGCACTTTTGTTTCTGCACCAGGTTTCTCAATGCGGTGCCCATCCGTTTCTGTACATGATTAATACAGTCTTCCTTCTGCACGTCAATGTAACCATACACCTTGGCGTCTTGTATGGCGCAAAATGTCCTAGAGTCTCCATCAGACAGCATAGTTGTGTAGCGCAGGCCATGGCGTTCAAGCGACCTCTGAAATAGAATTAGAGCCGCCTCCACTTCCATTTGCCCCGCTTTGCTGTTCGTATTTTTTTGGCATTTGTGGTTAGCCTTCCATTCTTGATAGCCCTCACTACTAGGCTTTGGGCCCACCTCGCAGCCTAGGCAAAAGTTGGAAAGAACGACGTAGTCCAACACGTAGCCACTAAATAATTCGATAACTGTGCCCACGCTGATGTGGGAAGAATGGCCTCGCGTCTTCCACGTGCCGTCGTAGCTAACGGCAATATTGCCCCGGTGGCCGAAGCACAAGTCATCATAAATTGTTCTAAACTTTTCCGCACATTCGCTCATAGCGGACTCAGCCGCTCGTGTTGCAGCGGGTGCCAGCGTGTTCTTCAAATGCCGCTGAAACGTCTTGTGGTGCGTACCGCGGTGTGAGATGCCCATTGTTGGGAAAATATCGTTCATTTTCGTTTGGCCGTTACCGGTAGCCACCATCGCCCTCGAAGCGAGAAGATTTACTTCAAACGGATTGCACGTTTTCGTGCCGTTCGCGCGGGGCGAAGTCCATTCATTCGCGATCTCGCCGCACCTTTCACACTGCACTAGCACTTTCACGGCAAGTCCGTAGTCCCGATCCCCTCTGACGATCGTAGCCGGTCCGTGGCAGGCTTTGCAACACAAGGCACCCATTATCGCGTTTAGGATATCTAGATGCATAAGCAGATAAGGAGCAGCGTGGTCCGAGTCCTGTGCGGTTGCCTCGCTACAACTCGCGGTGAAAAAGTCAATTTTCCGTGCAGTTGCTGGCGCCGATGAAAGCCGGTCGAGCGTCGCTTTCTCCCGGGCATGATTTTCTTCAACTTCGGCGTTTGTCACCACCTTGGCGTCGATTCGTAGTCGTCCGGAGTTCGCTTCAGCGTCATCGTCGTCGGAGGCAACGCGCTCGGTCGCACCATCGCTGAACGGCCGCGGAGCGTCGACACATCGTTCGTCGGAGTCAACCAAGGGCTCTGATGACTTCGTAGACTTTCTCCCACGACCTTTGCGTTTCCTGCGACCAAATGCGTGCACGGTCCGACACTTTTTTGCGTTTCCAGGCATGGCGATACGATCAGAAGCTTCAGAGTGCTCTGCCGATTTCGAGGCGTCACAACGGTAACCCTTTCAAAATGGCGTCGGGTCGCGTATGCAGGCGCAAGCCGCGAGCTTCCAGCCAACCGGAAAGCGCCATTTCAGTCACGTGCGCCGTTTAGCCAATGGCAGTGAGCGCGGCTCTTCGTCTTTGAGGCCCCGTTTTTCGAGCCGGGGAAATGCTCAATGTTGCTTACTGAATAAAAAAAACAGCTGAAAACGCGTTCTTTCAAACAAGACCAAAATGGCGCCGATCGAGCGCGTAGTTCCCGCGTATCGTAGAGCCGAAGCCTGCGCTATTCGCCCTCAATTTAAAAGGCAGGACGCCCGTTTTCGGTTTTTTAAAGTTGAGTAACGATAAAAGTTGATGGTATTCGGCTATGAAATTTTGTAAATAGGTGCGCAATGATGTCGGGAACGCGAAAAGAAGGTCCGCGAAAACTCGATTTTTTGGCTGATTTTCGGTCCCGAAGTGCCGCGTCCCCCCTTAATTCGTTGAAAGCTGTTTCTTGTTCCTCACCCCAAGCGAATGATTCTTTGTCTTTTGTGAGTTTGTTTAGAGGTTCGGCGATTTTTGAGAAATTTTCTACAAATCGTCTGTAGTAAGCGCATAAGCCCAAAAATCGACGCACCTCTTTCTTGTCTCTGGGCTTTCGGAATCCTGCGACCGCCACAGTCTTGTCAGGATCAGGGCTAACACCTTCCGCGCTGATTACGTGTCCCAGAAAACGAAGCTTGTTGGAGCCGAACTGGCACTTTTCTGGTTTGATGGTCAAGCCGGCCGACTGGATAGCCTGAAGCACTGACCACAGTCTCTCTACGTGTTGGTCAAACGTCGCAGAAAATACCACAACATCGTCCAAGTAGACTAGGCATGCCTGCCACTTTAGCCCCGTGAGGACACTGTCTATCATGCGCTGGAATGTCGCTGGTGCACAACAGAGGCCGAAAGGTAGTGCTTTGAACTCGTACAAGCCATCCGGGGTTACGAAAGCGGTATTTTCACGGTCTCTTTCATCCACTTCGATTTGCCAATATCCGCTTTTTAAGTCGAGCGAAAAGAAATATCTGGCGTGCCGTAGCCGATCCAATGTGTCATCAATACGCGGTAAGGGGTATACATTCCGCTTGGTTACGCTGCTTAGTTTCCGGTAATCTACACAGAATCTCAACGTGTTGTCTTTTTTTCTCACGAGAACTACCGGCGATGCCCACGGGCTGCTAGATGGCTGAATGACATCATCCTGCAATATCTCCTGCACCTGGCTCTTTATAACCTCTCGTTCTTTCGGCGAAACTCTGTAAGGGTGTTGATACACTGGCCTAGTTGTTTCCTCTGTTATAATCCTGTGCTTCACGATCTGCGTGCGACGTACTTTTGATCAGGTGGAAAAACATTCTGCGAATTCATCTATCAGGTCTTCCAGGATTTTCCTCTCGGCTGGCGATAGGCTTCGGCTGATTGAAACTGATGTTCCAATGTCATGCGTAGTTTCCAAAGTAGGCGGCTCTGACGCAACGGCACATAAGTTAACTTCGGTAAAGCTGTGCAGAAAAGCGATGGCAGTGTCTTTCGCGACATGCTGAATTTCATTTCCGAAATTGGTGAGCAGTACATTAGCAAGCCCACCACGTAAGCGAATAATGCCTCGAGCTATGCAAATACCTTTCTTTAGCAGCAGCTCGACATTTCCATCCGCGATTCCTTCAGAGTCGACGAATGCGTCATTCCTTACGCCAACCAAAGACGCTGCATCGTGGTGGCACGGTTACGTCGCCGTCGATAACACGCAACGCAGAACTTCCCGTCTCCTCGTCTATGGCCAGCTTTGTCGAAAAAGAAATACTAGAATTCTGCAGGTTTGTTATGGCACCGTTATCTAGCAAGAAATCCATTCCGGTTATTACGTCTCTCGAGCATTCTGGCAGAACTGGGAAATCAGCGACATAAGTGGCACCCTGAATGCCGATCCTGGCGGTGCATCTTCCCAGAGGTGTTATCAGATGGCCCCCAGCCGTGCGTATTTTTGGTCCACTCCAAGGCGTCAAAACTTTCTTCAAATCTTTTGCGATTGCATAGCTTACGACTGAATAATCGGCACCAGTATTAACCAATACGTTAAATTCTCGCCCGTCCATAGTAACACGCACTTGCGGTTGGAGAATGTTATGAAGCTCCTCTTTGACGATGGAACGCACCAGCTCCCTCAGCGTCTCGTTGCTGCTGTCTCACTTTGCCAAAAGGACGCCCGCGGGCTCACTACCGGCATCCCGATTGTAGTGACGGGCACGCTGCTGCAGGGCTCTTTCTATGGTTGTGGCTTCTCTGCGGAATTCAGCAACGGTACGAGGAGGATTGCGAACCAGGCTTGCAAATAAGTCCTGTTTGACTCCACGCATCAAATGGCGCACTTGCTTTTCTTCGGTCATGTTCGGATCGGCTCGTTTGAAGAGGCGGGACATGTTCTCGGTATACATACTGACACTCTCGTTCGTGTGTTGGTTTTTTGATTGAAGGGCATTTTCTGCCCTTTCCCGGCGATCCGTGCTGGCATACGCAGCAAGCAACTGCTGCCGAAAGTCTTCCCACGTCGCTGTTGCCCCTTCGTGGTTCTCAAACCATATTCTCGCTCCATCCTCCAACGCAAAGTACACGCGGCCCGATTTCCTCGCCTCATCCCAGGCATTGGTCCTTGCGACCCACTCGAAATGCTCCAGCCAGTATTCCACATCTTCGTGCGCGTCACCGTGGAAGGGTTCAGGTTAGCACGGGGGAGACACAATGAGTTCAGATGTTGAAGCTGGATTGGCCATTTCCCTGAGATTGGCGGTTACCGCTGCCCGTGTTGCTGGAGTAGTGAGGAATCGTCCGCATTCAGGTGACTCACCTCGGAGGTGGCGACTTGAACGCTGGTGTACTGGAGTAAAGTGCCAACCACTGGCACGCGTACGCACGCGCCTATGCGTCAAAAGCGTCTAGTCGCGCCTGTGGAGGAAAAGGGCACGCAACCACTGGCACGCGTCAACCGCGGTGACGCCCACGCGTCCAAGGCCGGTGCACAATGTTGCTTGACCTTTTGGCCTAGAACTGTCTACGTTCAGCACAGAACGGCACGTTCCTAACTGGAGCGGGTTTATATGTTTTAGAGGATATGAGAACACGTTAGAAAATTGATAGTGCTTCACCCACCACAGTTTAGAATATTTTAGAAGTAAATAACATTCCAGTGCCCAAAGTAATTACGGCGGTATGCACCAGAAATCAACATCGGTGCGTTCGGACCCCGGCTGCGGCGGCTGCATTTCCGATGGAGGCGGAAATGTTGTAGGCCCGTGTGCTCAGATTTGGGTGCACGTTAAAGAACCCCAGTTGGTCAAAATTTCCGGAGTCCTCCACTATGGCGTCTCTCATAATCATATGGTAGTTTTGGGACATTAAACCCCACATATCAAATCAAATCAACCTCGGTGCGTGCGCCACTCCCGCGAATGAACATTCACGTCTAGCATACTGTACGTCTATCATAGGTGTGTGCAGAGTTCTCCTTAAGGAGGGGGGGCAAAAGTTTGTCGCACTGCCCCGCCCCCCTCCTTGTAGGGGCTGACTTAGCGCCCCTTCCCTATTATGTTAATATATGGTGTTGACATTGAGCCCCCCCCCTCCTCCTCTCTTTGGTGAATGAGGCAATGGCTGCCCTCCTGATCAGGTTTACAAACCACCGCATTTATATACCTGCACTATCAAATTTATTAACAATATCTTGAATATGCTGGTACCTTCAGTATATTTACACATCATATTTTATAGCACTCAACTTAATAATCACGCCTGAAACTTCATGATCTGACAGATTTAAGTCAGTCATAAGACTACAATTGAGGCCAGAGTAGCAAGCTTTCGGTTGATGTGTGTGTTCGAAATATCCTCTAATGCAACAAAGCACACCTGGTTCTTATTGATACAACAGATATTGGTCATAAGATAGAAACCAGATACTGCGTAAAATGCCTTCAGGCATTTTCCATAGTCGAAATGTACTCTAATGCAACTAACTGTGCCTGACACTTCATGATGTGACAGATATCGATCATAATATTGCAACTGAACCCGTTGTGAAAGACTTATGGACGTTGTCTTTAGTCAAAGTGTTCTCTAAAACAACAAACGACACCCAACTGTTCATGAAGTCACAGATATCAGTCATGATATTGGAACTGAACCCTGTATGGAAGACTTCTGGACGTTGTCTTTAGTCAAAGTATTCTCTAAAACGACAGACAACACCCAACTGTTCATGAAGTCACAGATATCAGTCGTAATACTAGAACTGAAACCTTGATACAAGACTTCTGGACGTTGTCTTTCGTCAAAGTATTCTCTAAAACGACCGACGACACCCAACTGTTCATGAAGGCACAGATATCAGTCATGATATTGGAACTGAACCCTGTATGGAAGACTTCTGGACGTTGTCTTTAGTCAAAATATTCTCTAAAACGACAGACAACACCCAACTGTTCATGAAGTCACAAATATCAGTCGTAATACTAGAACTGAAACCTTAATACAAGACTGCTGGACGTTGTCTTTAGTCAAAGTATTCTCTAAAACAACAAACGACACCCAACTGTTCGTGAAGTCACAAATAGCGGTCATAATATTGGAACTGAACCCTGTATGGAAGACTTCTGGACGTTGTCTGTAGTCGAAGTATTCTCTAAAACGACAGACGACACCCAGCTGTTCATGAAGACAGAGATATCGGTCATAATATTAGAACTGAATCCATAGTGGAAGACTTCTGGACGTTGTCTTAAGTCAAAGTTTTCTCTAAAACGACAGACGACACCCAACTGTTCATGAAGTCACAGATATCGGTCATAATGTTGGAACTGAATCCTTAATGCAAGACTTCTGGACGTTTTCTTCAGTCAAAGTATTCTCTAAAACGACCGACAACACCCTACTGTTCATGAAGTCACAGATATCAGTCATGATATTGGAACTGAACCCTGTATGGAAGACTTCCGGACGTTGCCTTTAGTCAAAGTATTTACTAAAACGACAGGCAACACCCAACTGTTCATGAAGTCACAGATGCCCCGCCGCGGTGGTCTAGTGGCTAAGGTACTCGGCTGCTGACCCGCAGGTCGCGGGTTCAAATCCCGGCTGCGGCGGCTGCATTTCCGATGGAGGCGGAAATGTCGAGGCCCGTGTGCTCAGATTTGGGTGCACGTTAAAGAACCCCAGGTGGTCAAAATTTCCGGAGCCCTCCACTACGGCGTCTCTCATAATCATATGGTGGTTTTGGGACGTTAAACCCCACAAATCAATCAATGAAGTCACAGATATCGGTCGTAATACTAGAACTGAAACCTTAATACAAGACTTCTGGACGTTGTCTTTCGTCAAAGTATTCTCTAAAACGACCGACAACACCTACTGTTCATGAAGTTACAGATATCGGTCATAATATTAGAACTGAAACCTTAATGCAAAACTTCTAGACATTGTCTTTGGTCAAAGTATTCTCTAAAACGACAGACGACACTCAACTGTTCATGAAGTCACAGATATCGGTCACAATATTAGAACTGAAACCTTAATGCAAGACTTCTGGACGTTGCCTTTAGTCAAAGTATTCTCTAAAATGACAAACGACACCCAACTGTTTATGAAGTCACAGATATTGGTCATAATACTTAAACTGAACCCTTTATGGAAGGCAGCCAAAATGTTCTCCAATGCAACAAAACACACCCAACGCATCATGATGCAACAGATATTAGTGATCAGATTGGAACCTAGCACAGCGTGGAACACTTTCGGATGGTATATTTATTTTCAAATACGGCAGCCCAATGTGAGGCTACTGCAAATGTGGTGTACATATATATAAAATGAAAGGATTTATACAGTAATATCACAATAAGCATGCCAAGGTAAACAAATATCACTCCCCTTGAGTGCACCTCGGTAAGAAATCAGAGAAATAGAACAATATTATAACACAAGTGCCTCCAAAAAGTCGGACACACTGGTATTAGGAATCAAACCACGTAGATCAATCCAGTGTTTGATAACTTTATTTGAACGTGTTAGAGAGCACTACAAATGACTTCTAAGATGGATGGTGATTGCAGATCAGTGCTGTGAAGGCTTTAGCACTTTGCTGGTAGTTTAAATATCCTTTAGCATCTACAAAATGCATCTGACACTTCTTGATGAGACAGACATTGGTTTTGAGATTACAGCCAAGCACTGTGGCTTTCACATGTCATCAATTGTCAAAATACCCTATAATGCAACAAAGCATGCCCAAAATTTTTGATGGGACAGATAAGGATAGTGGGAGTAATAATTCAATGGGCCAGTTAGTCTTCCTGAAGGTATGGGATATGGCACAATGGGAGCGTTGTCAACAAGGATAAATATATTTATTTCCCAACAGTTTCGGGAGGGGTCCTCCCTTCATCAGGGGATGAGTTATACTGACAGTTATCCTTGTTGACAACGCTCCCGTTGTGCCATATCCCATACGTTCACGAAGACTAACTGGCCCATTGAGTTATTACTCCCATTATATATATATATATATATAACACATTCAAATATTCAATGTTCGAAACCATCAAATAATATCTTCAGCTCATTACAGTCTGGAGGAACAGATAAATACATGCACAGTTCTGAAGGGTCTCATAAGTCCCATGAGGTACTTTTTGCATTTCTTCTATACAAAGTGCAGTAACATACTAGTGCACCTTCATTCATTCTGTGCATACATGTGGTGATCTTCTCTTCCAACTATCGTGTCATCGTGCAGCTGATTTCAAATCAGGTGCTTCTCACAAAGTTTTAAGTTATCTGTCCAGCTGTAAACAAAACGCGCGTTATATTATAGTAAACTGTAAAACGACGAAGAAGCGCCATTGTATGACTATAGCTATGAGTATCAAAATGAACTATAAGTTAAGAATGTGTATGTGTTAGAATGCCTCCAAACAACGTATGTGCTACTGAGCGTGGCAGAGAAGCAGAAGCGAGAAGTGAAATAGCAGACAATACCAGCAGCACTTAATCATGCAACTTTCTTTTTCGATCACCACAGCAACGCACGCTCGAGTTTCTGTCTTGTACGTGAATGGAAATGAGACCGCTGACAGCTGAATATTTCAGCGTTGGTGGTACCCGACACGAAGTCACCTCACACTGCTACCAACCAGCGCACGCTTGTTATTAGCTTGGCAACACACAAAAACGATTTCCACCGAAGCCAACGAATGTTTCAGCGTCGTACAATCCGCGAATACACTTCTATAAGTACGTAGTTTTCACATCACCGAAATATGTTGGCTAGTGCGAGGTTCGCTTTCAGCGATGATGAATACCGATGTTGAAAAGAAACAGCATGCAGATAAAAACTCCTCCGTATGAACTACGCGATGTTTCAGGCGTCGTATATGGTGTCTATGTTGCGACGGAAACTACCGTAGAGTTTTTTTTTCAGCCGATGTTCCTCGCATATGTTGGTTCATACGAACTAGACGGTAGAGGCCTGCGCTGGATGCTGATGACACCGCTCTTAATTGCCTCCGCGGTAGGCGAGGGCTCACGCTCAAACCTTCGAACCTCCGAAGTCTGTTTACACTCGTTTTAGCACAGAAAGTCACAGATCAAAACACAAGAACACCGACATGCTCCTTTCACTCGGCCGACGATCACACTCGGGACCGGTGCTAGCATCGCCGGCCGGCATTCACTGGATTTGTCGGCATCGCTCGAACTCGACACGAAACCACGTCAAGCTGGTAGCACTCGCAGTCGTTCGTCGTGTCATTGTCGTTCTAGATTACGAAGCGGTCATTCAGGAACGTTTGGAGTAGTTTCCGTGCTTGCTTTCAGCACTCGGCTGTGCCCTCGAAGCGGCGGCCATTAGGCATAACGTTCTGAGGCATCGCAGCCTCTGGTTGGTTGGCACGCGGCCCCTGGTTGGTTGGCGCGCTGTACGCGTGGTGACGTAGCGTACGCGTGCAAAAATATCAAGCCCGGCTTGATCCCTCGCGCCTCCTCGCGTATGCCCCTCCGACGCCGACGCCGAGAGGCGCTTTTGACGCGTAGACGCGAGCGTACGCGTGCCAGTGGTTGGTACTTAAGTTTGCCAGGCTCCAATCGCTGGGGGTCAGGGCTTCTTTCTCTTGCGCCAAGGGGACTTCCAATCATACCCCGCACCTCCACCAGAATGTCACGTTAATACAAGAGGGGGAACACACAATGATTTATTGAGGGCGAACTTGTGCCCAGAAAAGTAGCTATGTCACAAAAACGAGTCTGCTAAAAGCGTTCCGCCTACGTGTCTCTTTCTCAACAACTACTCCGTCAGTCTTCCCGGCTCGTGCTCGTTCACCAGAGGCATGCGCTGCTCTGCGCCAAGATGCGTGAGCAGGCGCGAGGCACAGCAGATGCCCACATAGCGTCCCGTTGGTCCTCTTCGTAAAATAATTAGTAGGAGCAATCTCTGTGGCATTATATATATATATATATATATATATATATATATATATATATATATATATATATATATATATATATATATATATATATATATATATATATATATATTGTGGGCATTCGTTATGCGCTTCTTCTCGTAAAACCACTCGCTTATGTCTTCCCAAGACACAGATTAACGGACGGGGCGGCGCAGCTGGCTGCCACAAAAGCGCGGGTTAAAGCTTTGCTCACTACTAGATTCTTATTTTTGACAGGACCATCAAGATGCGTCTGGCCCTTTTTATTTATTACGATAGCAATTATACGGACCGTCTAGGCTGGTTTTCTTGCCATCATCGCCTTCATTCACTGTATATATATATATATATAATATAACGTCGTCGGGGTTGAGACAGTGTTTATGATTATGATAATGCATATATGAGAAGAAGTGCATAACAAATGCCCACAATATATATATATATATATATATATATATATATTTATTGTAATTCAGAGAGCATACATTACGCGTTTGCTAGTTTTTTATAATCCTGTATAGCTGGCACGATTTGTCCAGGCGCCTGCTAAAGGACACTTTATTTTGTTTTACGATACACTTTTTCCAATACTGGGCAGACTAAGACGCTTTATTGAATGTTGGAACAGTGCCTGGCAACAATACGGATGACATCGATACCTATAGTGTGAAAATGTGGTGCAAGCAGCTCGAAGCATCCCGCAGCAGACGCAGACAACGCCACTGTCAACCCAAGAGGCTGTTTTGCAGTCAGGGGCTGTGAAGCAAGAAAAGCTGCTGGACGACTTCAACCTCGATGCATTGCAGAGTCGTGCCCAATTTCTGTAAACGGAAATTACTATGATGCGCAAGGTCACCCCTGCTCGCTGCTTGCAGACAACAGGTCGTGGAAAGACACATTTAGATGTGCTCGCCCTCTTGAATGATATAGAAGGACTGAACCTTCCACTAAAATAGAGTATTCATGCAGATGCACTGTGCCGTTACAGTAGCTTCATCATGCAGTAAAGCCTCGTTAATTATAACTCGGTTATTTTGAAATCCCACTTAATCCGAATGATTTCCGCGGTCCCATATTTTGCAATGTAAGTTTGAGGGGATAATTTGAAGTGGCGGCCGGCACCAGTCTGGTTGATTCGAAAATTTTGGGTGCAATGTGCCAGTTTCAGATACCGGTACCACAGCAAATATGCCGAAACGACAGCCTTTAATAGCCACAAGGCGTTGAAACGTAGCAATAGTAATGAGTGCTAGCTGAAGCACCCCAGCCTTGCTACTTCTAGCAAAAAAAAAAAAAGAGAAGAAAATCGTTTTGTAGTCTATCAAAACGTGTGCCCGCGGAAAAGTGGACGTGCTTCACTGCAACACAGCGATGACGTGCGGGCAACATATTGCATGTTTCTAGCAACGTCAGTGGGTCATGGTTCACTTATTTTTTCTGGGATCGTAAAACAATTAATAACGGACAGTTTGCGGAATTCGCGATGTATGCGAACCTCCGATTGCCGATTTTCTCCAGCAATTCACATTTTTGCACTGCAGGCGGAGTTCGTGCCAGCAACACCTAGTTCACAAACTAAGTTCGAAAGTTTCAAAGATCGTTTTTCTCAGCCAGAACACATCGCGAGTTTCGTCATACTGGCCATTATTAAATTCCTAATTATACCAGAAAGAATGTGCAAATTGTCGCAGCGAGGTGCAGGCAACATGCCGCCGCGTGTCACTACTGTGTTGCAGTGAAGATGTCTTGTTTTCCGCAGGCGCAAGTTTCAGTTGATCGCGACAGCGGTTTTTTTTTTTTCCGCAGTGGCAGCAGCGAGGTCCAGCGTTCCCCCGTGTTTGCGGCAAAATTAACACCAGGTATTGCTGGAAAACATAATCATTGGATACGCTAGCTAGCCGGCACAGCAAACGATGAGCACTGATTCTAAGCTCCTGGCATCCCGCTTTTTAAATGTTCTGTTAATTCAAAAACTCGCTTAATTCGAAGATTTCTCGCGGCCTCAGTGACTTCGAATTAACAAGCTCCGACTGTGTTTTTACGTGCTTCACCGCATCACACTCTGGTAATGCGTCAAAGCTGCCTTTAACACTCTCCTATGGCCGTAATGAGATCGGCTCACAAAAGAGCTGGTTGGAACTTACGTTGTAGGTGTGGGCTTTATTAAGTGCCATTTCGGACCAGAAAGTGCGAAAAAATTGAACGAATAGTTTCAGCATTTGAAATTTCAGATGTTTTTATGCGTTGATGTTTACAAGGCAGATTAGCGACTCCAAACTCCAAAGGCGCACACCCTTGTCTGCCAAATCAGTTGGGTGTCCACGGAAGGGGAGAGGTAGAGGAAAGAGCATCCGTTCACTTTATGTGTAAAGTGTATTTGGCAACACAGTGGCTACACCAAATCATGTAAATTAATACGATTTGGCCTCTGCATTGCCTTATCCTTGATGAAACAACTAGGGAACACAATCTCTACTTCAGTTCTCCATCCTAGCCAAAAAAAAAAAACGCATTTTTGTTCCCATTTCATATGAATTTATTTGGGATCCTCTGCATATGAATTTAATTGGGATCTTCTGTAGTTCCACATCAAAATATATGAAAAATACTAAACAAACATTTGAGAGATATTTGAAAAGTATTCTATTGATTTCACTGTCAAACTTTAATATTTGAATTTGCATTGCACCCCAAATTTTGCTATTCGCACACCTTTAATGGTGAAGTGAATTGGCAGTCTTACTGACTTGATTATATTGAAGCTTAACTGCATATCAGCTATCATATGGTCATTACTAAACAGCTTTTTATATGCTAATACTTACTGAGAACGTGAATTGTTCAATTCAAGACATACGCTTGTATCCTGAGACAAGCACCACTTTCAACAATGCTGCAAGCTTGCATTATGATGGAAAATGTCTATGGTATTGAAGAATCGACAATTTTGTTGCATTTTATGTGTAACTTTTCATTTTCACTACAGGCGAGTTGGCATCCCATGGAGAATCTCATTGTGGTCGGACGGTATCCAGACAAGAACTTCTGTGCCAATGACACTGTGCGTGGTATTGACCTCTTTGATGGCATCACTGGCGAATCACTTGGAAAAGTGGAGGGATCTCTGAACATTACCGGCATTTGCTCGGTGAGTCTGGTGCATTCACATTCTGCTGAACAGCAGTTGCATTCTTCATGGCTATCTGCCCTTTTCTTTTCCATGGTTCTGCTTTCTGGTGTACACTGCCAGATACATTCTGTTAGAATGCTGGAACTCTTAGCTCGTCGTTTGTGTTTGTGCTGTTAAGGTGTTAATCACACATTAGTTGAGTGTTTGTCTGAGTGAGTTTAGTTATTAACAGCCACTGCAAGACAATGTATCCAGTTAATTAACAATGTGTAGATGGTTCCAATGACTGAGAGAGAAACCATGGTGGTGTTTCTATTTTAACAGAGCGACCAGTGCAGACACCAACTGATTTTTTGGACCCTCAAAGAGCCGAGCTCACATCCGGGAAATCGGGGAGTCTGAAAAAACTAGATCATGGGGGGGGCGGGAGGCTGTATTTGTCACGTTGCCATACCAATAGGTCAGTTGAAATCCACATCACTTCCTGGTAAATTCTGGAATACACACCTTGTCTCTTAGATGGTCTGATATTATCTGCTTTTAAATATCGAACTGTTTTGCAATGTCCTGTTGTCACTGGCAGTTTTCGACTTTCCTAGTAACTGCAGCTTTTTTTTTTTTTTATGATCACTCGGCTGTAGTTTCCTCACTTCAATGTTTTTTGGTTTTTTTCTTGAGGGCGCGAACAAAGGAAGGTGATGTCAGCGCCATCGGTGAAAACTGCCGAAGAAACCACAATTGGTGTTGAATGATGATGACCCTGTAGCCATACCCTTTGCAACGTGCTGGTGTCAATTGACTCCAGGCCAAAGATAGTGGAAGAAAAAGAGGATAGGAAAAAAGAACTACAAAAAAAAGGAGAGGGGAAAAAGTTGCTGACAATTACTGCCATCTACTGAGCACAATGCTAGCATTGTAGGGACAGAGGAGTAAACTACACAGTACTACTTGTCAACAATGTTTGCTACACTGGCATGCAAGGAAGCCTCTTTCAACCCTTTCGTAATCGAAAGAAAAGAAGGAAAAGATACTGTTTGCGGTATGACAGGTGGCAACGCAATGAAAGGCAAGACGCAGGAGGAGCAAACTGTTGGGAATGCATGCTCAATCAAGTGGGGCGATCTCGCATTGACCATTTTTTGCATTTTTTGACATGCGACCATTTTTTATTGATGATGAGTGTAGTTGTCATTGTTATTTTGTTATAAAATCTCATGACAACAATACTTGCTCGAGAAAGGGTCAATTGTTCGGATAACCATACACAATCTCCATCATCACTCAGCGCATGATTCTTAAGAGGCCATAACCTTTCCGAAATGTTCATCAAAATGTTCCCAAAGGTTTCTAGTAAAAAAAAAGCATGAAAGTTGGGTTGCATGTATGCTATCATACTGACACAATGTGACTTCAAATTACGCGCGCTAGCCGATACTTGTGCCCTCTAGATGGTTTTCGATGCACGAACCTGCGGGACCCAGCTGCGTGCGAACCGTGTTGGAAAAAAAAGAATGTAGAAGAAGAGGCAGAAGTGAATCCTCGAGACAATCTAGCTGTGTTATTATTCTCGGGCACAAGTTCGCCCTGCCTACGTTAGCCTATTAAAAGAGTTCATTGAAGAGTGCGTTACAAATCTGGTGGAAGTGCTGGGTGTGATGCCAAGCCCCTCTCGAGTGACGGAGCACAGTCTAGAACCACAGCGATTTCGACCCAACGAGCTGACGCCTGTTCATCAGCGCTGCAGTCGATGTCTACGTGGTGAGGGTCCTGAATTTTCGCCTTTATCGACTTCCCTTGGAACATCAACGGCTGTGAACGGGTACGCAACCGACATGACAGCTCAGGTCACTCCAGCCAACATTGTAGTAAACCAGCCAATGCTACCAAAGCCTTTCCACGGCGAAAGCTACGAGGACGCAGAGGACTGGCTTGAACACTTTGAACGCGTCGCAAAGGCTAACGGATATGGGGAAGAGCGCAAACTTGGAAGTGTTTACTTCGCACTGGAAGATAGCGCACGAACGTGGTATGAAAACCACGAAGCTACCTTCCGGTCGTGGAATGATTTTCGACGGGAGCTGCTCGCTGCTTTCCCGAACACAGACCGCAAAGAGAGAGCTGAAGCTGCGCTCCAGATAAGAAATCAGCGAAATAACGAAACTGTCGCCATGTATCTGGAAGACATGTCTTGCCTATTCCGCCAAGCGGATTCAAATATCAGCGAAGACAGGAAGCTGCGCCATCTGATGCGAGGCGTGAAGCAAGAACTCTTTGCCGGACTAATTCGAAGCCCACCACGCACCGTCGCCGAGTTTCGTTCCGAGGCGACTACAATGGAAAGGACGCTACAACAGCGAGCAAGGTTATACAACCGGAATGCGATCGTCACTTCCTTGGACATGTTGCCACCAGTCTTCGGTAACGGCATGGAAGCACTACACGAGCTGGTGCGGTCTGTTGTGCGAGAAGAGCTGCAGAAGCAGCGTCTTGACCAGAACGCTCCAATGCTTTCGTCTCTGGCTGATGTGATCCGTGAGGAGGTCAGGCAGGTGGTACGCGAACATTCGAGCAACGCACAGCCAGGGCCGCCACTACAACAGAAGACGAGAATGACGTATGCTGATGTGGTACTACGAGGACCTCCAGGACGTGCGGACGTCGCGGCGGCTACACCTATGCAGTACCCGATGCCGCCGAGCACCCTGCAGCCAACGCCAGAGAGGAGACTAAGGAAGAGCGATGTCTGGCGCACTCCCGACAGGATACCGCTGTGTTACCACTGTGGGGAGCCTGGTCATCTCTACCGAACGTGCCACTACCGCCAGGCAGGACTACGTGGTTTTCTTGTTATTGCACCTCGACCACGAAATGGTGACCGTCCTTTCGAAATTAAAGAATACCTGTCAGGTCGTCAAACCTCAAGTGGCTTCCAACGACACCAACCTCGTGCAACGACAACGAGGAGGTATAGATCGCCTAGCCCCCGACCTTCAGCAAGCTTCCCAAGGTCTCGTTCCCCAAGCCCGCGTCGGGAAAACTAGAGTCAGTGACTTGCGGAGGCAAGGCCACTGTCGACGCTAATGCAGCAAAACCTCCATTGCTGACTCTGAACGACGACCAATTCAGAAACAGGTGCTTCGATAGTAACGTTGCTTCCGATTTACGTGTGTTCCGTAAATCGGAAGACGATGTAATCCAGCCTTCATCAAGTCCATGGGCGTCACCTGTTGTTCTTGTGAAGAAAAAAGACCAACCCTCACGTTTCTGCGTTGATTATCGGAAGCTGAATGCCGTCACCAAATGGGATGTTTATTCTCTGCCAAAAATTGATGACACTCTAGATAGGCTGCGAAATGCCAGGTATTTTTCCTCATTGGATCTTAAAAGTGGGTATTGGCAGATAGAAGTTCACGAAAGAAATCGCGAAAAGACAGCGTTTGTGACACTGGACGGTTTATACGAGTTCAAGGTACTCCCTTTTGGCCTTTGTTCAGCACTCGCCACATTCCAACGGATGATGGATACAGTGCTTTGTGGTCTTAAATGGCAGTCATGCCTGGTTTATCTTGATGATGTTGTAGTCTTCTCTGCTACCTTCGAGCAGCATTTGAAAAAGCTCCGGGCCGTGCTCACTGCGATCAAATCAGCGGACTTGACGATAAAACCGCAGAAATGTCATTTCGGCTTCCGTGAGCTCCTTCTTCTTGGCCATGTCATCAGTGCAGAAGGCGTCCGCCCAGACCCTGCAAAAACTGAGGCCGTAGCAAGATTTCCGAAGCCAACAGACAAAAAGGCTGTTAGGCGATTTTTAGGTCTCTGCCCCTATTATCGACGGTTCGTTCAAAATTTTTCACGAATTGCTGAACCAATGACGCGGCTGACAAAAGAGGAAATACCTTTCGTACGGCTTGCCGAACAAGAGGATGCCTTCAATGAACTACGAAAGTGCCTTCAAAGCCATCCTGTTCTGGCGCATTTTGACGAGGAAGCGGAAACCGATATCCACACGAATGCAAGCAATTTAGATCTTGGGGCTGTGCTCATCCAATGGCAAAACGGACAAGAACGAGTCATTGCGTATGCCAGTCGCACTCTTTCGAAAGCTGAGGTGAACTACTCAGCGACCGAGAAAGAATGCCTTGCCGTGGTATGGGCTATCGGCAAGTTTCGACCATATTTATATGGTAGGCCTTTTCGAGCTATAAGCGACCATCATTCACTATGCTGGCTGGCTAATCTCAAGGACCAATGTGGACGGCTTGCACGATGGAGCTTGCGATTACAGGAGTATGATATCACGCTTGTGTACAAGTCAGGTCGCAAGCACAGTGATGCGGACTGCTTGTCACGTGCTCCGATTCAACCTGCTGCTTCTGCTTCCACCGAGGATGATGAAGATTTTATTTTCTTGGGAGCTGTGATACCATCAGAAATGGCACATCAGCAGCGATCCGACTCTGAGATACTCCTCTTGATCAAGTACCTACAAGGACAGTCTGTCGATGTTCCACGATCTTTTGTCCGCGGCTTGTCAGAGTTCGTCCTACGAAACAACGTCCTGTATAAAAGGAACTTTGACAACAATACAGCGACATTCCTGCTTGTCGTCCCTTCACCTCTGCGACCAGAGATTTTGGAGGCTTGCCACGACGATCCATCAGCTGGACACTTAGGAGTAAGCAGAACGTTAGCACGCATCCACACTAAATACTACTGGCCGAAGTTGCTTAGCTCTGTACGACACTATGTCAGAAACTGCCGGGACTGCCAAAGACGTAAAACGCCACCGCTAAAACCAGCAGGTATCCTTCAACCGATAGAACCACCAGAAGCCCAATTCACACAAGTGGGAATGGACTTACTGGGCCCATTTCCTACGTCGTCATCGGGAAAACGGTGGACAATAGTTGCGACCGACTATTTAATCAGATATGCCGAGACAGCGACTCTTGTTAAAGGATCAGCCGTTGAAGTAGCCGAATTCTTCGTCTCCGACATCGTACTGCGGCACGAAGCTCCAAAAGCGTTGATCACGAACCGAGGGACTGCATTTACGGCCGACCTGATGAAATGTATTATGAAATTGACGCACACCAGTCATAGAAAAACGACGGCATATCATCCTCAAGCAAATGGTCTTACGGAACGACTGAACAGAACGCTGGCTGACATGTTGTCAATGTACGTTGATATAGAGCACCGTACTTGGGATAAAATGTTACACTATGCAACATTCACCTATAACACTGCGATGCAAGAGACAACACGGATGATGCCATTCCAACTTGTTTTTGGCCGGACGGTAACGACACCTTTAGATGTAATGCTACCTATTGACGAGACGCCCGAGAATTACTATGACGTTCACGACTACATACAAAGAGCAGAAGAAGCCAGACAGCTGGCACGATATCGCATTCTTCAACAGCAGAAAACCGACACGCATCGATACAATCTGCGAAGAAAAGACGTCCAGTACGCACCAGGAGACAGAGTAGGGGTGTGGATTCCTGTACGAATACGTGGCCTGTCAGAAAAACTGCTTCGCCGCTATTTCGGTCCGTACAGAGTGCTCCGCCGCATCGGCTCGCTCAACTGCGAAGTTATGGCAGAGGGACAGGATATTTCATTCTGACGGCGGCATCGCACGGAAACTGTGCATGTCATCAGGATGAAACCATATCACGACAGGCAATGAAACGCCAAAGATACAACGTTCTTTGACGTTAACGACATCCCCGACGAGGGTTTGTGAATGAGTGCCATGCAACCAGTACGACACAAGCATCGGGACGATGCACTCTGGAAAGGGGGGCAATGACACAATGTGACTTCAAATTATGCCTGCTAGCCGATACTTGTGCCCTCTAGATGGTTTGCAATGCACGAGCCTGCGGCACCCAGTTGCGCGCGAACCGTGTTGGAAAAAAAATAACGTAGAAGAATAGGCAGAAGTGAATCCTCGAGACAATCTAGCTGTGTTATTATTCTCGGGCACACGTTTGCCCTGCCTATGTTAGCCTATTAAAAGAGTTCATTGAAGAGTGTGTTACAATACAGAGAAGAAAATGCATTGAGATGAGCGTTAAGTATCAGCAGCGAAACCAACCTTTTATGTTTATTTGTTGCAAGCGGTCTCTTGAAAAAAAAAAAACTTTTTTGTTATTATTTTACATATTGCGATTACATCCTGTAGTTAGGTTTCAAGGTGATATGGGAACATTAGATTACACAAGATGACCATGCCACCAAATACGAATATAGTACTTAGAAAGACTTGTTCCTGCAATTTGTGTGCAGAGTCAGATTTGTTCTAGATTAAGAACCATGTGTATGCGGAAGTGTCACTTTCAGTGTTACCCAGGTTTATTATTCAGTGTTAGAATTAGCTAGGGGTGTTACAATAGCAAGTTATATCCCCTAATGTTATTATGTTTTGTACTATATTGTACCAGTAGTTTGTGCATCTCAGCCATTGAGATGCTCGTTAAGCAAGTTGTTAAATAAGGATGCATATTTTTGTTTCTCTTCTCTCAACAGCTTGCTGCTTTCAGTTGCACAGGCGAAATTTTGGCCACAGGCACAGGTGAGTGGATTGACTCATTTGTAGACCATGAGCGACATAATTCTGCTTCACGTATTGTTGTTGGAGTATGTGAAGGTGTACAAATTTGAACCCAAGCATTAAAACAGTAGCCATGGATATACTACGTAACTTTTCTCTTTCCATATTTTGGAAATCTGTCTAAGTGCACGTCCCATACCTGGTCACGTTTCCCTATCTGTCAGCTCATTTTAGTATTAGCTAGCATTAGCATATCTGTTCAAGGGTTGGCAGAGACAAAAGGCATCACTGTCAGGCGCTGACAGGATAAAATATGGAACTTACCGTATTTTTGCGCGTATAACCCGCCCCTGCATATAATCCGCACCCCCACTTTCAGCTCACCGAGAAAGAAAAAAAAAATCCTCGCGTGTTGCCCGCACTTTTGATATACAGGAAAGGCTGTACAAAAGCTACCGCTCAAGCATCATAGCACATATGTAGACAGAAAAATCTTTATTTAGCAAGCAGAATACGCTGTCTGCAAGGCCAGTCAGAATTCACTCACTGTCGCTGCTCTCGCTAGAGCTATCACTTGAGCCGCAGTCCTCACTGTTATGCACAAGGTCATCTTCGGTTCCATCCATGTTGTTTGTGATGCAGTATTTCTTGAAACTTTTTCGCACCATCTCACCTGGAATGGCCTTCCATGCCTCGACAATCCACTTGCAGAATAGGGCAATATCAGGCCTTCGGACTCGTCCTGTCGGCGTCAAGTCGTAGCAGCCTTCGGCCATCCACTCGGCGTAATAGCGCTTGACATGCGCTTTGAAGGGCTTGTTAAGCGACACATCTAGAGGCTGCAACATTGACATCATTCCACTGGGTATAACAACTAAGTCGGTGCCGTTGCGTGAAAGGCGGTCCTTCACTTCCTCAGTTGTGTGGCCACGGAACAAGTCAAGAACGAGCATGGACCTCTTTGCGAGCATCGCACCGGGCCTCTTCTCCCATACCATCTTGATCCAGTCTACGAACAAGTCACTGTTCATCCACACAATCTCGTGTGCGCGCACCACCACATCAGCAGGCAAATGAACCTTTGGTAGAGTTTTCCTTTTCAAGATGACGTACGGTCGCAGTTGCGTGCCGTCGGCGAGGGCACAAAGCAAGACTGTGATGCGAAGTTTCGTGTTCTCGCCGGTCAGCACGCTCACCGAACTGCTGCCCGTCTTCTGAATCGTTGTGTCCAACGGCATTTCAAAATAAACAGGAGTTCCATCCGCATTGCCGATTTGCGAGAAAATGTAATTGTGCTGCTTTCGCAGGCCAATTACATATCTCTGGTACTTGAGCAGCTTCTCCTCATAAGAAGCCGGCAATTGTTGACATATTGTAGTCCGCCGTCTGATTGAGAGCCCTTGCCGCTTCATAAAGCGGTGCAGCCATCCGCGGCTCGCACGGAACTCGTGAGGTAGGCCTAGCTCCCTCGAAAGTCGCCGCGCTTCCACTTGGGCCATCTCGGTCGATACGGCGTGACCCCTGCTTCTCACATCTTCGAATAACTTTACTAGCTCCGCCTCCAGCTCAGGGTAGGCACCGGTCTTGGGGCCACGAAATGACCTACGGTCGCGCTGCGCGGCTTGTAGGCTCTCTTTCTTCTTTCTCCACAGTCGCACGCAGGACTCGTCCACATCGTGCCGTCTTCCCGCTTCGCGATTTCCAAATTCCTCGGCGACGGCGATGATCTTAAGCTTTTGTTGTGCCGTGAAGGCCTGCCGCCGTACGCTACTCATGGTGACAGAACAGATCGACTTAGGCTTGGCAAACGGGTCGAGATGTGGAGAACTAGCGGTATTAGCGAGGTAAAGAGCGCTCACACTCGGCGACAACTTGACAGCACTACCTTTTCTAGTGCACTGTAACAGCACCCTGGAAACAACAGAGCCGAAGTGCATGCCTGCTACCGCATCAAAAAGTAGTACATTAATTTACTGATAATATCTATATAGGCACTATAACATCTCATTTGCCTTGCTGAAATAAATACTGCTTTATTTATTATAGAACTTACTTTATTTATTATGGAACTTTCTTGGACAGCACTACCTTTCCGGCAAGCCCTTTCCAAAAGTAAACATGGCGTCCGTGACGTAGGGACATGTGGAGGGTCAGTGAGCGGCCGCGAACGTCCAAAAAATATACTTGTGGTGTGACAGTGAGATTTTACACTGAACAATCGAATTGTCTCTCCCCAAATGTTTTTCTAAACGCTTCAACGATGCAAGCAAGTGAAACCAAAATCGGCCGCAAGCTGCCGTGCTATTTGCAGAGCAACACGAATTTGCAGAAACCGCCTCCGTAACTTTCGCTACACTGCTATGGGGCTTCACAGCACAACACGCATTGCTGTGAAGCAGCACTATAGGAAAATCCCCGCGTATTATCCGCACCTCCACTTTGCCACTGAAATTTCTGGGTTTTTGGTGCAGGTTATGCGTGCGAAAATACGGTAATATACAGCTTCTTCATTCTCTGTTTACCCTTGCACTACTTTCATGATATGACCTGTTAATATGCTAAATACCGCATTTTCTCACATATAACCCACCCTCACAATAACACGCACCCCTAACTTAGAACTCTCCGAAAAAAGAAAAAAAAATTTGATGTATAACCTGCATGCTTAGCTTAAAGAAACTTTTGGGAAGTCGCAACTGCACAGTCACAATCTCGTCTACAAATTTCAAAGCAATCGCCGCAACGTCGGCAGTGCCCATTTTCGTTCCTTCAATCATTGCCCGACTCGCCGCTGTCGCTGCTGCAATTCAAGATTACGTCGCCGCTCTTGAAGACGCAATTATCTTCGATGCCACCCAAGCAATTGCCAATAGCGCACTTTTTGAAACTCTTGCGCACCGAGGCGGCCGGATTCCCCCCCTTCGCATCCCAAGATCCACTGGCACAGCAGCGCAGTGTCTGACCTCCGCACGTGCCCTGTCGGTTTGAGGGCGTACAGGCCTTCTTGGGCCATCCACTCGGCATACAGCCGCTTGACGTGCCCCTTGAACAGCTTAGTGAGACACGCGTCCAGTGACTGTAGTACGGAAGTCATGCCACCGGAAATGATCACGAGGTCGGTGCGGTGGTCAGCAAGGCACGCTTTCACTGCGTCAGTGCAATGGCCTCGAAACGAGTCCAACACGAGCATCGACCGCCGTGCCAACATGGCACCCGGCCTCTTCTCTCACATCGTGCGAAGCCATTCACAGACGAGGTCACCATTTATCCACGCGTTATCTTCGGTTTACACAACAATCCGTGGTGGCAGTGGAGCGAAGGGCAGCGTTTTGCACTTGAAGATTGTGTATGGGTGCAGTTTGGTACCGTCTGCCAAAGCGCACATTACTGTGCAGCGTAGTTTGGTGTTACCGCCCGTCAGTACACTTACAGATTTCGGGCCCTTTTTCTGCAGAGTGGTGTTCGTGGCCATCTCAAAGTACACGGGCGTTTGATCGCCATTGCCCACCTGGGAGAGCAAGTAGTTGTGCTCCTTCCGCAGCCCGACGACGTAACATTGATAGCTCAACAGCTTATCCTCATAGGTGTTGAGAAGTCGCTGACACACTGTCGTTCACCGCCACATCGAAAATCCGTGCCTCGTCATGAATCGCTGGAGCCTTCCACAGCTCGCACGAAACTCGCGTGAGATGTTAATCTCGCGAGCCTACCTCAGCGCTTCCATTTGCGCCATCTCCGTTGACACAGCATGGCCGCGGCTTTTCCACTTCTCAATAAATTTGACAAGCTGCGTCTCAAGAAGGGGTACGCATAAATCTTTGGGCTGCGATATGCTCGCTTTCCCTTGCGTGCACTCTCGAAGGAGGCCTTTTTTTTTTCATTTTTTTTTTTTTTTCGCCAGTCGCAACAGGAGGACTTGTCGGCGTCGCGCCTCCTTGCAGCAGCAGCTGTAATCTCGAGTTTTTCTTTCGCGGCGAGATTACTGCCAGAACCCGCCAGACACGTGAATAAACACTACATAAACGTGCTACGGAGGGGATTTGTCTATGGTCTGTGTTGGCTTTTATTGGCTTTGCACAAGACTATGCCGATGGGGATGCGGACTGCACGGCAGGCCATGCATTGCCGTGAAGTCGACCTCTGCTTCCAGACTATTCACAGGTAACTCGCATCCCACTTTACAGGCGTTTTTTTTTTTTTTTTTTTTTTTCAATTTTTGGTTGTTATATGCGAGAAAATTCAGTGATTTTGCCTAATACGTGCTGGCGCACAGTGCAGTTTTGAGGACAGCCAAAATTCACTTTTGCTGCACTTTTTATAGATTTTATTTATCTATTATTACCCCTAATGTTTCCAAATACAGTACTAAATGTTGTGATATACTAGTATAAGTGTTTAGTATAGCTTTACTGGTTTCTTGCCTCAGCTTTGTTGAAATTGAACTATTAGAGATGAGTGTGCAATGACATATTACTATGACTAAATTGGTAATAATTGAGTAATTTATACTGCTGAAATAATCTTGGCAAAGCTAATACTATTTGTCTTAGTTTCCTATACACAGCCTTTAAGTAAGTTCAGTCTCATTAAATGGAACTGAAAGGGACCAGGAAAATATGTTCCATTTAACAGGCACAAAGAATACAAGTACTAAACCAGTCGTATCAGAGACAAGTGTTCTATTTAAACGGCAATTTCGTTATCAGATTTCCATTTAATGAGAATATACTCTATTACCCTAGTAGACAACGCCTGCTATTGATTGTAAGCATTTACTGCATAACATGAACGCAAGTGCATTTAGCCTGAGACATAAAGTGTGCTGCTGTCAATGACTGGTCATCGTAGTTCACATTATATGTCTTGCATTCTATAACATTTGTTTTTGCAAGATGCTTGTGACACATCAACTTGTATTTCAACGTTTTGCACAATGGTTGCCTATATCTACACTTTTTGAAACTTGGGCTTTTTCAACTAAGAACGGTTGCTTTGAAAGACGACGTGCAAGGCCTAAGTTAAAGGGGCCCTGCGACACTATTTGAGCACGTATTTTTCATCGGTTCTGCTGGTGCTGTGAAAGGCGTCGATATCGTAGCGCACATGGCAACGCCGAAATCGAGGCGGTTGTAATTTTAATTCATGGGACAAACTACCTTGATTTTAGACTACGGCAACACACATCGGTTATATTTGTTATGGGAAGTAATGTCGTGTTATGTGATGTGACGACAAACACCGTTCGCTATTGATAGGCTTGACGCGAGAAATAGCGTGCGATATTCGTATGTTGGTAGCTAGGCCATACGAGTGAATGCTGGAAACAGCAAAAGCCTTCTTTAACCTTTTTCAGAAAGAAATCATTCCTGTTTTGTAATGATGTATTTTCAAAACAACGAATACCAACACTTAGCCTGCGAACGATATGGTACACCAGCAATTGAAAGTGGAAATGCGTGCCACCTTTTTAGCGAGCCAGAAATGAAACAGGTGTTGGGCGCCGGCGTTTTCGTAGAATGCGTCTTGCGTGCAAGCCGAGAAGTGAACCAGCCAAAAGCATATCTGTATCTTACTCAGTGTGACCGTGGGAGCGTCTGCTACCCCACGCATGTGGTTCGCAGTAACGATGCTTACGGCGCGATCAAAAAGAGTGGTAGCGAGGTATTGTGTGAAAGCCACAATGAGGTGACATTTCTAGAATGTCTTTATGATACGCGCGCTGTGATTGGAAGCGGTTTTTGACGTCAGCAGGTGAGTGAAATGCGAAAAAGAACGTTTCTCGTCATCATCTGCTCGAGTTTTGAACTTTGAGGACTCGTAACTTCACTTTCCGTGCACCAATTTCGACCACAATTCTTGTTGCATTCGTCTCAGTAGTCATTGCTACACGCGTTCCGGTGCTGAATAAGGCTGTCCCAAAAGTGCCGCAGGGCCTCTTTAAGCCTTTCTGTCCTGACATCCCATCTTTTCCTTTGGTTTTTTAGTTGTCTGTAGCCACGTTTCAGAGAGATTAAATATATAAAGCATAGCAGCTAATAAAAATGTACGGTGCATTCTTCTTCAGGATAACCTTTGCTGTCACAAAGTAGTGCTGAGAGCTTACCTGCAACTTGGCAAAGACCCTTCGGTGTCTTTGTCGGAAAGTTGTGTAAAGAATGATAGCTAACGGGAATACGAATTGAACACAAGCTATGTAAACTTGCACAATTACTGGGCTTTTTATTTTTTACCATATTGCAAGCCTTGAAAAGTGCTTTGGTAAGCAGACTTGTGATTGAGAGGTCACGCCTTCCTTAAGTCATAGTAATAGTGGTTGATCAGATAGCAGCAATGCATGTATTCTACATTTATCATAACAATAAACCATTATGGTGTGCTGCATCCTGTTATTTCGGCTGAATGGCGTGAGGTGTGTTCAAACAGTAATGTAGGCTTCAGAGAGATTTGGAATCTCACATTTTTTTCTACTATATAAAAGTGAAAATTGACAAGCCTTAATACATTTCTCTCTCTTCCTGCACATTTGTATGTTTCCTTTACTTAAACAGTTAAAACATATAAATGTTCATAGCATTGTAGCTTGATATGCTCGAACAGTGCAGTTCAGTAAAGCTATGTTGCTGCATCTTTTCAGGTTTCCACTCAATGATCCTTCAAGCAGTTGTCGAAGAGTGAAAATCTGCTGCCTGAAAATTTGAAATATTTCATTGATGTTGAGCCATCTACAGCCTGGAAATCCATCTCAGGGGATATTTTATATCTTATTGATGATTTTATTGATTTCATTAAGCCATCTGTATGAACTGTAAATTTTTAACATAATGTATATATTACATATTTCTGAACTGCGCTACATCTGTATCTTGTTTTATTACCATTTCATTGGAAAGGAAAGTTGAGATTAAATTCTTGCAAACCTACAAATCACATCTTTTTTTTTTTTATTGTCCTCTGTAGAAAAAAAAAAAAGGCGGGTGGGGGGGAACTGCCAAACAAGGTGGCAGTAATGCCTATAAAAGTCACTTGAAAAGTCCTAAGGCCTAGTCCAATCAAAGGCAGAAATTAACTGCACCATAGGCTTGTGGTTGGGGAAGGGGAGGAAAACAGCGCACTTTGATATGTCGGGTGCACACGCAATTGTGGCCTGTAGCTGTCCATAAAGGGACCACATTATCGGCTCAAATGAGACTCGCACCCACTCGGAGAGTATTTTGTGCTCAAGTGGACCATTCAGTGCAGTCCAGGCAGGAAGTCTGCCAGGACAACGGCCAGGATGTAGAAGAGGCCAAAGTAGAGGTTCAGGCGCGCCGTGTGCCTGGGAAGACGGGCTAGGCGTCCATCGCGAAACTGCCGTTCCAGATTGAATGCACTGGGCAGCGTGATGAGTGGCAGCAGGAGCCAACGCGAGCGCGCCGCGAGAAGTGCAAACAGCAGGTAGGGCACAAAAAGCAACAGCGCATAGAGCACGTGAGAGCCCGTGGGCCCTAGCAGGAGGGCCAGAGTGACAGCACCGGCACGAGCGTCCTGCTGTCTGTCGCGGGCATTGTTGGCATGTAGAATGGCTTCTGTATTCATGGCAAGTGGCATGGCATACCAGAGCGGAGCAGGATCCATCCGACCCGCTTGCGCGACAAACGAGTAGAGCACACATACGGGCCCAAAGGTCACAAGCACCAAAAGGTCCCCGAGTGCAATGTACTTGAGGCCTAAGCCTCCGGTGTACAGAAACGAGCTGGACAGGCCACCGAAGTAGACGAGTGCCAAGTGCTCCATACGTGCCTCGGAGCAGCCAGCGAGCAGTATGAACCCTATGCAGCCGATGGTGTACAGCAGAGCGCCCAGGTGGACCACTTCGCCTGGAGTGAGACGTCTGTCAACGAGGGTGCGGTCATCGCTGCTCGTGCGACTGTCGACACCGCGCATGTAGTCAAAATAGGTGTTGACAACATTACCGGCCGCATGCACTGACAAAGCCGTCACACAGCTGGCCACAAACACAAGTGGGCTGAAGTGGTGCACCACACGGTAGGCAAGGGCGGCACCCAGTGCAACTGGGGCGAGGGAGGCACTGAAGGACCACGGCCGTAGGGCCAGCAGGTAGGCAGAAAGCCGAGACTGCCCGGCCATCGCCCTGCTTGGCGTACCTGCAGAGAGACAAAGACTCTGAGCAATGTTATGTATGCCTAATCGAACAGATTTGGGGAGTTTCACAGCCATATGGAATTAATGAGAAACAGAGTTAAAAAGTTTTATTCAGCTCTGTAAGGAGGAAGCGTTTCAGTACACCACCTAAACGCCATTTCCAGTTGCAGATATTGATATAACTGCCTTGAACTCGATGCCCTCCCGTGAAGTAGGCTGTCGGTAAAATGAATGGCTGCGCAAAAGCACTATGATATTTTGCCACCTGAATATTATGGATTGCTTCACGCAGCATGCCAACCACCCCGAACTGCTTCACACACATCACATTCCCAACTCATGTTAATTCACATCACATTCCCAGCTCATGTTAACATTGTGGAACTTGGCTATTAATATCGCGAAGTGCCTCTAGTATTGGAAAGATTTAGACAGAGAATGGGAAACATCACGTGGATTTGCTGCAGCCATTCTAGTAAAGAATTGTTACAATTAGTGACATAATTTATCTATTCTATAAAAAGTTCTGCAATGGCTAGGCAATAAGGGTGAGGATGAGTACAAGATGTGATTTATAACTGCTGCTTACAACAGAAACTTGTGTATGGCTGTTAAGAATACTTACAAGAAATTTCCATATGACAAGAACCAAAAGATAGTGAACTGAAATATTTCAAGCACATTGACAGAGGAGAATAAACTCTGAATGAAGAGCGCCATGGCCGCACACAACATCCCCCGAAGCTCGAGCAATTGCAAGTGCATTTTACAGGCTTTATAAATGGCTCGTGCCTCTTCCTATTAAGAGCTTTGATAATCTTGCAGCAACTTTGGTGCACAACACGATGATAGTTGTCTCGAGTGGAACAGAGCCATGAACTAGCTATGCTACAAAATTGATGCACAAGTGAAACGATTTAGACGGACGGCTTAAATTCTCTAGCCGGCCAGGAAGTGCTGTGAGCAAACTAAAAAGACATTGTTGGTAAGACATGCTAAAGACGCACAAGATGAGGACATAGAGGAGGCTTGTGCACTATTAGTTTTTAACATGAAAATATATAGTTTAGTGAAATGTCCCTTGCAATAACAGACTCGCAGAGAGCAAATGCACTCCCCTCCAATATCATATGTCTAGATCAGGTAACGAAGATTTGCATACCTGAAGATTCTTTGCTGGTGTCACTCATTTGAGCTTGATGGCTATGGTTGCATACTTCTTTCCAGTGTGCAGCTGGTGAAGAACGGCATGGAACTAGAAAAAAATGCACACGAGTAGCACAGCGCCAATTTTTGTAATGAGTACTAAAACAAAAAAAGTAACAGTGGGTTATACTACGGCGGGAATGCGCTTTTATAATTGTACTTCCCAATGAACGCCCGGAATGTAAGCGGTGTTTAATTTACAAAAGTGCGCATATTGAAAGGCATCGCAAACGTGGTCAATGAAAATGGACGGCATTTCGACCGCAACAGCACAAGCTAGAGCGGGGAAAATGCCGCGGTCATAGCCTCCAACATTTGTCACTCAGCTGCCACAGAAGGAAGTTGCTGTCAAAAGAAAGTATACTTATGACCTTGTTTATATTTCCGCGATTGCTTTGTCAGAATAACCAAATCGCTTTCGGTTCTGCTGGATTTGACAAAAAAAGAAAAACAGATTAATTAAAGAGCATCGCGAATAAGTTGCCAGTAACCGATACATATGCTAGCTTTGCGCATCATTTAGCAGCTCAAGCTTTTGTCGTGGGCCATACGATCAATATTTCACACGTTTTGACGAATACATAGCCAGCGTTAAAGAACGTGCTACGGGCAAACAGAGCGGGTTGCTAATTTTCCGCGACATTTCGTCCAAGTTTAATGAGGTATATAGGCGTGTAGCCATTGCACGGGTATGTACTACGTGCGCTGTCGTACTGCCGCAGAACAGGGCAGAAAAGTCGCGGACTTACAGCAAATTCTGCCGCTTCGGTTTGTGCACGACACGGCACCACTGCAGTGCGTAACACTGCGATCGCTTAATAGCCGCACCGCCCTAAGGCCCTACGCCGTCGGTGGGAGGTATTTCTCCCACCGAAGATCATTCACGGGACTAGCGCAAGAAGCAGTCGTGATGCCCAAGAATGTGTGGAGACATTTCCATCCACCAGCAAACAGGCCTGTCTCTCGCGGAGCTAATGCCCCGTTCAAAGAGTCGTCCGCTCATATTCACGCGAAGCTACCTTTGCGGGCGACGCGTCTACTCAGGTGCGCGCGCGCTCCCCTACTCGTGACGTGACTAGCAGGCGGCAAGCGCCGGAGCACGTTGTTCGAGTGATCGATTATGCAGATACAAGAGTGGCACTTTTTGATACGTCGCTGTTGAGGTCACCGACGCGAAGCCATTCACAGACTGCAAGGGCCCGGTCTGAAAGGCTTACCTTGCAGCGCATAGCCGCTACCGGTAGTCAGTGCTTGTGTCGGCAGGACCCCTGTCGCGCTCGGGTGGTCCACCATTGGACGACCCGAAAATGTAACAGACCGCGGCACATAAGTGAGCACACCGCTGTCCGCGCGTCTACGCGCCGTTTGTCCGCTTAACCCGGACGGTGCCGGATAAAACGCACCCTGAAGCAAGGAGGTCTCCGAGTCTCCCAGCAAACGCGTCGAGCTGCTCTCCGCGGCTTCCAGCCGCGTGGCTATTTCCACGGAAGACGTCAGTTTTAATTTTCGAGGCAGTGACGTCATAATAAATCGGCCGTGTTTCTTCGTTTTAAAATTTTAGACTTGAAATGGCCGACGCCTGTCCCATGCCTGCCGACGCCGGGGAGTGGGTAACTATCTAACGCGCATTTTGGAGACTAGCAGAGCCGTGAATGGTTACATAATCGTCATGCACTATCCCAGTTGCCGTGCATCACTCGGCATTACTTAATATGTGTAATGAATAAACAGCGTTAAACACGGCGTTAACGCAGCTGGTGCTGTTATCGGACTTTATTTTCGTCGCATGTTTTTCTTTTTGTTTGCAGTTGTTTGCAAAGTTAACTACGGATGACCACTGACCCGTACTAAAGTGAGCCCACAGCTTTACTCGCTTTACCCGTATGGTCGCTTTTGCAGCTACAGAACAATTTTTTAGTTTTTTTTATTTGTCGCTAGACTTGCGTTTTTGAATGTAAAGCTTCTACACTTGAACAAAAGTGTGTAGATTGTCTTTGTTCTACTTTTGTGCACAGGGGGCAGTCCTCTGTGACGTCATAGTGTTTGCGCTCAAAACCTCACATAAACTTACAAAAAGGCACTGATGTAAAGTGGAAAAAACGGTTCAATGTGTTGAGGTGTGATAAATTTCTAATGGATTTCTATTTGGTGACTTTTCCTATGTTGAGCCATAGCCTCCTAGATTTCTCTTGCCTGCCGGATTATCGGCGGTCACTTGGGAAGCGGCCGTCGTCGGAACCATAGAGTTTCTCAAAATTAACTAGAGGGCAATCTGGCGCTGCGATCGTTCAACGACCATGGGAATGATGGGTAGTACACACATTTGCCTAGTCTTCGTACTTGCGGGCGGCGAATCGTACTTGCGGCTTCGTTTATTGCTGTGTTTCGGTTTTGTTTTGAAAGAAAGATTGAATTCTTTTGAACTTCGTGAGCCAATTTGGAAGGTAAGTCTAAAAAAATAAAATGGTGAAGCGCAACCGCTGAACATTTGCTAATACTTGTTTCGTAAGAAAACAGCTCCAAGCCACACGAACACACACGGAGCCAAAGGCAGGCCAGAAGTACGAATATTAGACAAACGTGTGTACTACTAGAGTGCCTAGAATATTCTAGGCACTCTAGTACTACCCATTATTCCCATGCTCGCTGAAGCGCCGTGCGTTGCAGCTCCCTTAGACACTAGCGCCAGAGTTCCCTCTGGTAAGTATCGTGGGAAACTCTATGGTCGGAACTATGGTGGTGGCACCGCTTAGGTATGGGTGTCTTCAAGTAAGGTTATACGTTTCTGGAGCTTATATGCAACAAAAATAACGTAAAAAGCTTTAAAAGATGTAAAACTAATTAAAATTAACCCTATGTAAGTGACGCCGCCATAGGTGACAGGCGTTTTGCGCTCATTCAACAAGCAAACCTTTCAAAACAAGGCATAGCCTTTAAAATTAACAAACGCTAAAATTGCTCATCTCAAAGGTTAAGTACAAAAACCTTTGATCCTACGTAGGTAGCGCTGCTACAGATGACGGGCGTTGCGCGCTCCTCCGGCAGGCAAAAAAATCTAGGAGGCTACAGTTCAGCGCACGGCGCTCAACTGTAGCTAGGAGGCTCCTAGAAAATCTAGGAGCCTCCTAGCCTCCTAGATCTATAAAGACATATAGTTAACCACTCTGTTAACTATATGTCTTTAGGTGTCTAATTTATTGTCCCATAAAAATATTTTAGTTGTTACGTTACGTATTATTTTATAAAAAAAATATAATACAGCACATTAGCTTGGCGTGTTTTCTTGTTCAAGTAGGCAACCCCGTACCATGACGTCATGACGTCGCCGGCGTTGTTTGTCGCTTGCAGCGGGCACGTTGGATTGCTTTGGGAAGTGTTTTATACCTTGGTACAACCTCGGTTCCTGGTTTAGTTAGCCATGGCGAATTGGAATCAACTCCAACAGCAGCTCAGACATCCGAACAATCCTGTGGTGTTTTTTGATATTACCATCGGCTCTACGGTGCGTATTTTGCTGGCATTAGATGGCCTGCTTCGTTGACGCGTCGGGAGAGCATTAAAATAGTGTTTGGTGAAGAAAAGAACTCATGATCATAAAAAACGCCTTGACGCGGTGTGTAAAGCTTTGTGCGTTTCATCGGTGTCACATGGTCACTTCTGATCGCGATCGGGCCCGATTCCAAACGAATTTTGTGATTCCCGCAGGTCGCGGGTTCGAATCCCGGCTGCGGCGGCTGCATTTCTGATGGAGGCAGAAATGTTGTAGGCCCGTGTGCTCAGATTTGGGTGCACGTTAAAGAACCCCAGGAGGTCAAAATTTCCGGAGCCCTCCACTACGGCGTCTCTCATAATCATATGGTGGTTTTGGGACGTCAAACCCCACATACCAACCAAACAAATTTTGTGATCGTGGGTGACGCAAGCTGTAGAATGGAGTCAATCACTGTCGAGAAGTTGATCTCATCGGGCTCAATCGCGATAAGCTACATGCGAGCGTTTCTGTTCATTTACTTGTTTGGCCCAAAGTGTTCACAATCTTCCTCTCGGAGGTACTGCACGGCACGTACTACCCGCGCGCGGGGAGGGGGGGGGGGGGGTGGCCAATGTTTATTTTAGGTAACCGTTGTTTCCATTTTGCTTTGTCTTTCTTTTTTTATTCCTTATCAGGAGGTTGGGCGGATGAAGATGGAGCTTTTTTCTGACGTAGTTCCCAGGACTACGGAAAACTTCAGGTGATTTTGAGTTGAAAAAAAAGCTTCCGAGAGACGCTGATAGCTGGATGCTATCCGCAGGCAATTTTGCACAGGAGAGTACAAGAAGGACAGCGTGCCGATTGGCTACAAGGGATCCACGTTTCATCGGTGAGCTCTGTCACAAACGCTGGGAATGCCTCACTGTGCTGACACTTCGATATATGTTTATGCATAGTGTCATCAAGGACTTCATGATCCAGGGAGGGGATTTCGTCAACGTAAGTCCTGCTAAGCACACTAAAAGTTTATAGTTAACGGGGATTCGTAATAAGAGAAGGTTGGCATGCAAACATGTATGAACAGTAGTGGAACAAAAAGGATTGTCATTTGTACTGACCTTTTCATTCTACTTGTGTACATGTTTGCATGCCAGACATTCTGTACCATGAACATTGTACTTAGTTCTTATTTTACGGTTAACTAATACTTCGTTGCTTTCTCACCAGGGTGACGGCATGGGATTAACAAGTATCTACGGTGGTCCTTTTCCTGATGAGAACTTCCAGTTGAAGCACGATGCTGCTGGCTTACTATCTATGGTATATTGCTTTACACCACTGCACATCATGCAGAGGAAAACAATTGTTTACGCTATGAATTGGCATAATCCACACAGCTCTGCCGCATATTCATGCTTTATGTTTTCTTCTCACACAGGCCAACAGTGGCAAGGATACTAACGGCTGTCAGTTTTTCATTACGTGTGCACGATGCGACTTTCTTGATGGGAAACACGTAGTGTTCGGTAAGCATAAGGCTAACCGTACAGAGTGAAAACTAACTTTCGTGCTGGTAACGCAGGTCGTATCCTTGATGGTCTTCTGGTCATGCGAAAGATTGAAAACGTTCCCATTGGACCCAACAACAAGCCGAAGATTCCTGTTATCATCTCGCAGTGTGGTGAAATGTGAGCTTGTGCTGGTCGGGACATGTACATATGTTTTTGAGACTTGGAGAATGTGAAGCTTTTGGAAAAGTGTGCTGTTCAAAGGTTAAAGAGGACCCTGCTAATATTGTATAATAGGACAAAAAATATTTGCTGTGAGCTATCGAATACACCACTGTCTCATTGACTCTGGTAATCTGTGGCTGAATGTAAAGTTGTGGATTTTCTTTGCGTGCAGCTGCAACTCTGTTTTAGAAGCAGTGAAATTGAAACAATAATAATATTAATAATAATAATGAGAAGCTTATGCAGTTACCTGTAAAAAGACACAAGTTTCCTTTATTCTTTGGGAGCATTAAATCAACAAATAAGCCATGTTTTTTTACTTCAAAACCATGTTCAGTGCATTCTTTGTAGGTGCCAAATGAATGTGGAAGATAAGCGAAAGATATCTGGTAAACGATTGACCCTGTTGTGTTTGTTTTCACTACACTTGTCTATTCCACCTTTCTGTTTCTCTTGGCTTCTGTAAACAATTCATGCAGATTCAGATTGAGCCTGCTGAGAGACTGGTGCAGCCAAATCTTGATTAAGCTGCATCTTTCATAAAGTTATTGTAGTTGCATCCGATTATTGTTCTAAGCTTGTACATTTTACGTACAAGCCGTATTCGTATGCCGTAGTACATATTCATACGCCACTTAGGGGCGTATGACTATTCAAAAATTTTAAATAATTTATTGAATAGTGTTTGGTTAGACTTAGTGCTCGAATAAAACGGTGAATATTCAAAATAAGAAGTATTTTTTCAGTACTTTTTAAATACTCAGCACTTATGAGAAAAACCAGAGGAGCAAAACTTTAGAACAGTGAGGGAGCAATTTTCTCTTATTAGTTTCATGATAATATTGCTTTGAACAGGATAGCTTTAAAGAACTCGTTTTGCAGAAGTTTTGCCATCAGTGGTTGTAAGCGAAAAATTATCGTGTAACTGAAAAATTGAGAAAGATGCAAATAAAATAAATAATAAAAATTTTGGGTCTCAGAATCAAAATCATTTTATTTTTCACGTCAGACAAAGGAGAGAATACATGTTTAGTATATACAGAAAGAGGTCCCATAGTTACAAACTGAATTAATAGGGTCTGATTGGGAATGGAACCCGAATCGTTTGCATGGCGAGCTAGTGTTCTACAATGCAGTCATGCCTCTTTTTTTTGTTGTATTTATTATAATGCATATTTTAAAATTATAACATTTGCTTTGGCCTAGTAATGCATTCACTCGATGACAATTGCATAAGAACTGCACAAGCATGCAAAGGCTTACATACATAAATATATACATAGCAAGTCCAAAAAAAAAAGGAGCAAAAGTTCTTCAGAAGTTTGGTAAGGATGAGCCTCATCAAGATGGGGTGCCAGTCTGGTGTGAAGTCAAGTTCTTTATCAATGTCCTTTAGGTGAAAAGCCATATGCATGAAATGCATACTTGAAGCAGTTGTAGGTTCTGTATTGCAGTCTTGCGTGCACATTTTTCACTGACTGTGCAGTTGCATAAGAAAGAACTTATCAAGGGCACTTCATCAAGACATGTTTTGAGAGGGTAATGTATGGTATGTGAATTAATGTTAAAATTGATTTTTAACGGTTCATTGAAGGATGTTCCAAAACAGAATGGCATCTTTGCAGCTAATATAGCGGTGTTCTGATGTCTCGGGTATATCGCAAAGATAACACCTAAATAAACAAAAGTACCCTTCTTTTGCAAGCATGGTTCTACTGGCAGTGTATCAGTATGTATTTTATAAAAGAAAGTTTTTGTATCGGGAGAAATACACATTTTCCGGACTCGTTTTAATACATCCCGTCTTGGAAGGTCGGAATATAATGAGTGGTTAGGTGTAGGTGGAAAAAGCATGGATAACAAATCTTTATTAAGATCTCTGCGTGATATCTCTCTTCTGGTGAGCCCCCCTTATGGCGTTCAGGGAGCCTGCAACATCATGTGTTGTACTTCCAAAGTACATATATAACATCATGTGTTCATCCCGTCTAATAGGTGTGCTTAAAAATGCAAAAAAAAAATTGTATCCCTTCCCCAATACTGGACAAAAAAACTCGAGCTAAGCTTGACCTGAGCCTACCTGATTTGCTACTTATCTTTTTTTCACCTCGCGCTTAAGACTTTTGCCTAAGACAAGTTGGCGCCGTCATCTTGGGCTGTTAAGTCGATGTTTTCTTGTTTTTGTATAATGTAAAGTGGACGGCCATGAAACATCATGTGCACTAACTCGACCGTTTTCATCTGTATGCGTCTACCGGAACACTGTTCGTTTAGTTGTTAAAGATGTGAAACCCAAAGGTTAGCAGTCCAACATGGCGGCACTTCGAACAAGGCTTCGAAAAATTTCGACCACCGAGGGTTCTTTAACTGAATTCACGGGCATCAAGCATGTCCGTCCCGTCAAGAATGCACTCGCCGTGCCCGGGATTCGATACAGCGGCCGTCAGGACGACCAGCAGTGAAGCACCACAACCTCTACACCAGCACCGACGTGCCTACAAGCGCTACAACTATGTACCTACCAAGGAGGTTTAAAAAAAAAAAAAAAAACTTCTGGAGTGGAGGTCCCCTATTCACGCCTACGCAAGCGGGTGAAGCCGGGGAAACCGGTTGGCGGCCATCTTGCTCCAGGCAAGAGAGAGCGCAGACAACGTATCCAGCGCGCTTCCGTGGCGGCTTTTTCGAATGAAACGGGGCACTTAGTGTAATTTCACTCGCATTTTTTTCTTCGTGTTAGATAAACAAGATCTGTACAAAGCCGTCAGTTACGATATTACACGTGAGCCGTACGCTATTACGTATTAGCGAATATGCATCACAACGGTTAGCTGCTGCAAGTGCGGATTCGCTTGCAATTCTTGAAATGAGGCTCACGGTGGAAGCAACACAGGGGTATATGAGTTTTTATTCATTCAAGGCTTTATACAATTTCCAAAAGCACATACAATAAAACAGAAACAATTCACACGAAAACGGCCTGATTCCCAAAACGCAGGTTATATCAGGCAACTCTATAACAACACACTGAAATTGCAAAAAATATAGAATATACCAGCTGCTCCGCTTTGTTCAACGCTGGTTCTCATCTGTACCTTTAGTCCTTGTCAGCTGTGTTCGTACCCCACTGCGCGAGTGCTGCGATCAGGGGCTTGTCCTGGCTTTTGGCTAAATTTTTAATAAAATCAAAAGCCTCAGAGGTAAAACCCGGATCGCTATTTACAGATTTGTACCACTCACGCAACGTACGTTGCGAAGGCAAAGCGTTGTTAAATTTCGACCGCACATACTCATACGCTGCCGCAGAGTAGTAGTGCAGAGTGAGTGCGAATGCACGTAGCTCTGGGGGGTACATCTTGTTTGTTTTTTCATGGGCTCGGACAAGAAGCTGTTGAATTTCAGGCGAGAAAGTTGCTTCAAAGACCTCAAGGCCTTTTTCTGACAAAAGTTTCCTCTTTTAGCTCCTTGATCAAATTTTCTGACGCATCACACCGCTTGCTTAGCCTTCTTTTGGATTGCTGCAGTGTCTTAACTTTCTTCTTTAGTTGGAGAACCTCTTGTGCAGACTCCTCTGCCTTGGAACGGTACCAATCCTTCGCCGGCGAAGAAAACTCAGATGGCATTTCAACCGCTGCCTCAGCACTGACGACAGGTGACAGCGCAGTCCGACACTTAGGGGCCTCTCGCTTTCTTTTCGCCTGCAAGAAAAAAAAAATCAGTTATGCTCCAAAGTTCAGAAGCCGGGTATAATGGTCCCACCCACTGCTTAGACTGACTAGAAACGGGATTACTACCTCGGGGATCTTTTTATAGTTTCGGTGCGGAAGTTTAGCGTGCCAGCGTGCCCGTATTTATGCACGCACAGTGAAAAAAAAAAAAAGTTGGACAAGTAAGTGTACGTGACGTGCGCTTTGTCAGAGAGTGGTGTGATTTTGAACAGCACGTAGGAAACGAGAAACTGTGCCTACACATTCGGAAATCTATAGCCTATTTACCGTAACGAAAATGTACATTCGTGATGGTACTCACTGGTTTCTGGAGATGCGCAGGGAACGCAGGAAAAATGGTAGGAATGCTCCCTGGTCGCAGTCTGGTCGTTTGGCCCGTCCTGTCAAAGCAGTAGGCTTCAAAGGGCTCCGAGCAGAGAACGTCCGCATTCTTAGGCTCCCAGCCATCCCTCCGAACAGCACGCTGCCATGCGTCACGCAGCGTCTTGTCTTTCGGAAACCTGCGGTACCACACGCACAAAATAGGTTATTCAACTTCGACTCGCCAGCTGAAAAATGCTAATGAAAGTAAGTTTTCAGCTGAAACCGCGCTTCTCGAATGAGGTAGCGCGCCGAAGGAGACAAGCGATTGAAAAGCGCTTTTTCCCGCGTACTTACGCGTGAAAAGTGATTCCTGGCTTCTGCTTCGCACGATTAGTGCAGCCGAAGGCGACACACGAGCTCACCATAACGTCCGGAATCGTGTCAACTTCCTTTAGAACTGCACAAAATCCGCACAGAACAAAAGAACGAGGGACAAACGCGACAACTGTTGTTTAGTGGCGCGAACGGCGGGGGCCCAAACGACCGACGGCACGTTTTTTTCCTGGAGCAACATGGCGGCCGTCGGCGTCACCAGAGGGCAGGCGCTTCCACTCCAGAAGTTTTTTTTTTTTTTAACCTCCTTGGTACCTACAAACAACAACGACGGTCAGGCTTGAAGAAAAAAGGTAAGACTCGAATGTGGCCATAAGCATGCGAAGGGTCGGCCTTCAGGGTAGGGGGAGGGGAGGATTTTCGCAGCACCCATTTCCCGTTAAGGCAATGTACACACAGCTTTCACGTGACGTCACAGACAGGTTCTCTGCGCTGGGTGCCCTAAGATGGTAGCAACCGTGAGTTTTTATCTCACCAGAGAGGGCCACTGCAATGCGGGATCGATAAACCTTCAGTTGATAGTCTGCGCTTGTCCTTGTCTTTTTCTCGTCCGTGTTTTCTACCGCGTAATATAATTAGATCATGTATCACCAACTGGCCCAGTCGTCCACTTTGATTAGCAAAGGAGGACACAGAGTCGTTCGGTCCCCGCGTTCTTTTGTGATCTCCCCACAACTATTCGCGAAGCGTGCCGAGGGGGAACATAAAGGAACTCGAGGGGCACCGACACTAATCCGATGTCACTGTACGAGCTCACCCAGCATATCAAACCAGTTGGGGGCCCTAAGATGGCGGCCGAGAGTGCAAGAGGGAGTACGCCCCCCCCCCCCCCCCCGGTGCACCCCTCGTGCGCACGCATGTGAACGTGGCAACGTAAAATGACAAGTGACCTCGACAAAAAGATAATTCAGTCGCACATATGGCCAATCGCCAACAAGATTACGATCGAAAGAGCATTAATACTGGCGCCATATGACGTCCCAGGTGAAAATGGTAACTGGGAATGCGACTGGGGAGCCATTCTCGCGTTGTCCAATTTGGCAGAACGCGCTCAGTTAGCAAAAAAAAAAAAAACCAGTGAGTCGTGACGTCATGGTGCGCTTGACTACGTCGGCACACCGAACCCGCTAGCACATTCCCAGCGTAAATAGAAACTAAATGGACGAAATGCAGAGTAACAGAACTCTTAAACAAACTTGAGAAGTCTGAACGTGCGTATAAACAATCAGACATGAATGCGCAACAACCTTTCAGGGTCGTCAGGCGCGCGGGCGCGTTAAACCTCATTCAAGGGCTAACGTGGTTTACCCCCGTACTCAAGAACGCCCCTTCCATCTACCTTCACTTGATGGATGGATGAATGAATATGGCTGTACCCTTTAGATCGAGCGGTGGCTAGCGCCACCAAGCCGTAATACTTAATGAACCAAAAATTAGATTTATTTTTTTTTTCCTTTTAAAAAGTGAGGTTGAGGATTCATACTTTGCAGTGAAGGGTTTAATTTTCACTCGTGCCTTGACTTTAGCCATTAATCAAATAACCTCCTTCTAGTTAATTCTACCCGCTTAAAGCCTATTTTGCCCTCCCTTTCCCTAAACCCCAGTGCTTTGAAAAACTCTGCGCCATCAACCTGAACTACAGGGTGAAGCCCTTTACAGAACATTATCAAGTGTTCGGCAGTTTCTTCTTCCTCTCCACACGCACTGCATACCGTGTCTACCCCTTCGTATTTGGCCCGATATGTATTGGTTCGCAATACTCCCGTCCTGGCCTCAAACAGTAGAAAACTACCTCGAGTATTATCATAGATCCTTTCCTTGCCAATTTCCTGCTTAAAAGTTCGATAGACCTCTAGTGCGTACTTCTTAATCATGCCAATTATCCACATATCGGTCTAAGCTTCCTTCACCTTCTTCTAAACCGATAATTCTTTTTGGTTTGGCCCCACTGCTGTTTTCTAAGTATTTGCCAGTCAATTTTCTGGTTCGCTTCCTCCATTTTGTATCGACATTCTTCATGTACAAGTAGCTGAAAACCTTCCTAGCCCAACGCTCCTCCCCCATTTCTCTCAATCGCTTCTCAAATTTTATCTTGCTGCTAGCTTCCCTGCCCACAAATGATGTCCATCCCATATCACCTTGTACTCCCTGATTTGGTGTATTCCCATGAGCTTGTAAGGCAAGCCTACCTATTCCACGTTGCTTAATTTCTAATCTTCCTTGAACTTCTGATCTCATGCACAAGACCGCATTGCCGAACGTCAGCCCAGGAACCATGACCCCTTTTCATAGTCCTCTCACAACATCATACCTATTGTAATTCCACAGTGCGCTATTTTTCATCACTGCTCCATTCCTGTTACATTTAGTCGTCAAGTATATTTCGTGTTCCCTTAGGTACTCGGCCCCATTGCTTATCCATACGCCCAGATATTTGTATTTATCTGTTATCTCCAGCGTGACCTCCTGTATTCTAAGCTCACTACTTTCATTGTCATTAAAAATCATGACAACTGATTTTTCCTTACTGGATCTGAAATCTAACCTATCTTCCTCATTACCGCAGATGTCCACCAATCTCTGCAAATCTTCCTTGTTGTCGGACATTAGCACTATATCATCTGCATACATCGGTGAGAAAGCCGATGGGAGCGCCATCTCTAGACAGGGCAAGTCAGTGCATATTAGTGATAATTTGCTGCTATTCTGGAGTAGCGCAGCGCCATTTTCAGCCGAGCAGCGGCGCAGTGCTCAACTCTGTCAAGTGAATAGTTAAAAGTCGAGTCGAGGAGCGTTTGTGAATACGGGGGTTAGAGTCTATGCACGGCCTCGTAGAAATGTGTCCAAAAGCGGATCTCTTCGGGCGGCTTTATTTGTTGCGAAACGTATTCCGTCTTTCTCATTTGTATCGAGAGCTGTGAAAGCTGCATGGCATCAAGATGACGTTGCGGAAGAAAGACCGGAAACAAGGCGGTGTGCTGTTCACTAGCTCCAGCCAATCAGTGGAGGCCGAATTGGACACCGTTAGAATAGCTTCTCTAGATTCAACTGGAATGAACTAGGTCAACTGGTTCCTGGTGGTATTCAAACGGAAAGATTTCTGTTTGAATTGAGGGCAACTTGTCCCAGTTGGAGATCAACTATTTCAAGCTAATATTGAACTGGAAACATTCCAGTTTATCTGGGAACGACTGGTCTAAGCAGGAGACTGGCTCGTTTTAGCTGGTATAAAGTGGAAAGATTTCCAGTTAAACTGGGAGCATCCTGTGCCCCTCTCGGATACCAACTTGTTCAAGCTGGTATTGAACATGGAACATTTTGAGTTGATCTGAAAGCAATTGGCACTAGTTGGGAACTATTTCAACTCTACTGAAAGCATGCTTATCCTAATAGCACGCCATGGTGCCAACCGATTGGGCCCCCGCGATCTCCGACGACAGCGCAGCTCTGCTACAGTGTACTTCTAGTACACTCTATCTCTGGCTGACTGCTCGCCCTACGCCATCTCCTGACGCCGACAAGAGCTCTCGCTGAGTGGTGCCCCGTCCTCGGACTCCCGCGACCGTGTCCATCTTTCCTATCTTCTCCTTATTTCCATATGTGGTCTCTCAGTCCTTGCGCCTCTCTCTATCTCTCTATACCTTTAATTCCTCGCTATCCCTTTAACCCCTCCGTACCCCCATCCCTCGTGAGCTACTGTTGAGGTGTCCTCCCCCTGAGAGACAGTTACGGGGCTCACTTTTATCTTCTTTTCACTCATTTAAGAATCACTTCCTCGGCTGTATAGTTGGGAACCGCCTGAGAAACAAGGTATTTGATCTAGCCGAGGTGTAACTTGAACCGTCCGGTTGTACTGTATGGGAGCAGTGGCCGCGAGCCTGCGGATCACAGAGAGAAGAAGACAATGATTGACGATCGCGTTCCGGCAAAACGCGGCAGCCGCTGGCAGCGGAAGGTTGTGGCCGAGGCTTAGAGGAATAAACAAGGTTCCTGGTCTGGCTCCTCCTTGCGGTGTTCTCGGCCGAGCAGCCTCGAAACCCCTACAGCTAGAAAGATTGAAAGCGGGCCTATAGCTGGTTAGAGTAGTTAAACATTTTTGAAACAGCGCAACAACGATGCGAATGAAGAAAAAAATGGGGGAGAAACAACAGCGCTGACTTGCAATTCATATTCCAAAAGTTGAAGGCTTGTGATTTTGTCTCAATGGGGTCTCAATACTGAATTATTCAAGATGCGACGCGACCTCGAAAACATAGAAAAATAGCTTTCCGAAAGCTATAGCTGGCTGTCTTGGCTCTAAATGAGCCCAGATTCAAATTAAATCACCAAAATGTGACGAAACGTTGTAAAAATATCGCATAAAAGATTTGTAGGCTTGTAATTTTGTTCATAACTAAACTTTCAGAAAGAACAACGAGGGTCTACGAGATACACCCAAACATTACGGCAGGTGACGTTAGACTAAATGCTATGTAAGAAAAAGCTTGACAACGACTTCCGAAAATTGGACGAACGCTATCAGAAAATCATTAATAAAATATTATCCGGGGTTTCACGTCCCAAAACCATGATATGATTATGAGAGACACCGTATAGTGGAGGTTCCGATCGTCTGGGGTTCTTTAAGGTTCACCCTAAGTGCACGGGTCTCAAACATTTTCAGCTCGATCGAAGACGCAACCAGTTGTCCGGAAATTCACTTATTTAATTAAATGTGAGAATCATGACGTACCAACATTACCTGCATATTGGGTATTACAATTAAATGATTTCACGTTGTAGTTGGCTTTTTTTACGAATAAAATGCTAAGGTCACAAAAATGAAGAATATTCTTCAACTAAATTAGTTTTCTTTCTTTATTTTCTTCTCTGAATTAAACTAACGAGTTATTTCAAAACTATCTATTGCTCAATGTTTCGAGAGCACAAACAAGTTATATTATTCCGCAAAGCACCGGTCATTACGTGACCGATCACTTATGGTGAATTGCACCAGGTTAAAAAGATCAGCAAACCAACACTCACTGCGACGGCAAAAAACAGACTGTCAAGAGCAGCGGGACATTTGAAAGACATTCTGCCTTAGTGTGACGCTGTCCGAGGTCCTACTGAACATTTTTTATAATTATTTTATGAAGTCTCCGGGAACGGCCATTTCGAGCTGAGAAATATTTATACGACGGAGAAAAATCAATGCATACAAATGCAGTCGTAATTGCGCTATCGCGATGTGCTTTTGCAGGCGAGGCTCAAGCGTCTTGCAGCTTTTTGAAATATTTTAGCATTTTTGTATTATTTTACTAGATTCAGAACCACACTGTTCAATATAATGCTGCATAATCTGCAGGCAAACTTTTACACGCTGTTATCAAGATCGCGGCAGTAGCCGAGTTGGGAAAATGTTCAGCTGCAAACCGAAAGGGCGCTGGTTCGAATCCCGGTGCCGAGAATGCTGAAAAAAAAAAGCGAGATCCCTAAAGTGATGTCGTTGTCGAGGCTAAAACGCCCATGTTCGATTGTTCTTTTTAATCGTGACCCAACGTACAGTGAGCAGAGCAACTTCTAAGCACTGTCTCCCGTGCTGCGGTGGTGGCTGAGTGAATGCGGTGTTGAATTCATAAACAAAAGGGTATTGGTTCGAACCGCGGAGAGACGGAAATTGAAGTGACCGCTACACAATATGGGAACCGCGGCTCAGCAGCTTAGCAGGAAGGGGCGGGGGTGGGGCACATGGACAGGGCAAAAAAATGTAATGCCATTTTTTTTATTTAAAAGAAAAAAACGTCCATTTTATCAAATAAAATAGGAGGAAGGTACCATGGCGACTGGGAGGTCCGGGCTGTCCCTAGCTGCCAAGCTGACAATCAATGTGTGTAAGTAATTACGCAAGTGCTCTGTTGGCCGAAATATGACTACGAATTCTGCAGATGACTCTATAGCGCCGTCCGAACCGCCACATTGCAAATCGCCACATTACATGACCGTCTCTGTGGCGACACGGACGGCGCTACAGTCACTTCCAGCATTCGTTGTCATATTTCGGCCAACAGAGAACTCATATTGCGTAATTAAATGCACAAATAATAAATAAATCGGATATCAATATACTAAACGTATTTCAGCAATTATTTGCGATTAAATTGAAGCCAGAAACACCCAGCTTCCGTGCTGAAAATTCTGTTGGTGGTTTGGCTTCACCGCAATGCTAGTTGAAAAGAAGTCGAAAAAGTTGAGGCCCCTATCTGAACTGATAAGCACTAGGTTTCATCTGACGTCACACCTTCCATTGATGGAGTTCATTAATTGGTTTGGCTTCCTGGTACAATATGTACCGGATAAGCGTAAGGTAATTTTGAATTTCCTGCCACCATACCCATAATGCAACACATTGCAAGTGGTTGGCTTCTCCTCATTGCAGACCGTGGGAAAATTTTTTTTTGCCCGATTCTGACACCTTCGGACGAAAAATGAACAAGATAGTGTAATACAGCTTAAATTTCCCGCTGCCGTGTCTTGTTTGCGAAGACTAGTACAGAGAAGTTACTCAATATAAGGGCGATATAAGAGTTTGATAAAAGGTACTGTGCTCCTGGTTGCGAACATTAACGTTGGTTAGGCCATGAAGGTGCACCTGGTGTATTCTTTGCATAAAGTTCTGCACATTGGCTTAAAACTAACATCAATCGGAGGTCGTTTTATCAGGGTTACATATAGTCGATCGCAAGCATAATCTTTTTATCACTCTTCACATTGAGCTTTAAAAGTGGCAAAACCGCGTTAAGCTTAGATCCGGTTAAGATCAGAGGACAAATGAGTAAAAAGACTATACTTGCAGTCGGCTATATATAACCCTGCCTAAGCGACTTTTATGCGGCCCCGGTTTGTCATTCGTGGACGGCCCCATGACATAGTAAAGACAGAAGTTGTATGCCAACGGCCTTGGCGTAGCTAAATTAATCTAAATTAATCAGTTAATGAGCGTAGCGTCTTTAATGAAACAAACCTGTATGGGCCCCGTTTTCTGGTGTTTCTGGCACGGCTAGTCCACCAAATTGCGTGATCGATTCCACGAAGATGACCTACTGTACTCCTGTACCTGCCCATATGGTAAGGTTCCCGTGGAACGAGTGTCCCCGCTTTCGTTCAACCGCTCACCGTTGGTGGCGCAACCTATTACATGTTTGTCTGCTACTCTGTGGCGGTTAGGATGGCGCTACAGTCAGCTTCAGCATTCGTGGTCATATTTTGGTCAACAGAGCACTCATACTGTGTAATTATATGCACAAATAAAAATAAATCGGATATAAATATTTTAATTGTAATTCAGCAATGTTTTGCGATTAAATCTAAGCCACAAACACCCAGCTTCCGGGCTGAAAAGTCTGCTGGTGGGTTGCTTCACCAAAACACACGTTGAAAAGAAGTCGAAAAAGTTGAGGCCCCTATCCGACCAGATAAGCATAACGTTTTATCTGACGTCAATCCTACATTGATGGAGTTAATCAATTGGTTTGGCTTCGTATCGCGATATGTACTGAATAAGCGTAAGGTAATTTTTAATTTCCCGCCCCCGTGCCGATAGTGCAACACACCGCAAGTAGTTGGCTTCTCCTCAATACGGACCGTGGGAAAATTATTTTGCCCGATTCTGACACATTTGGACGAAAAATGAACAATATAGTGTGGTGCAGTTTAAATATCCCACTGCCGCGTATTGTCTGCGAAGATTAATACAAAGAAGTTACTCAATATAAAGGCAATTGAAGAGTTTGTTTGATAAAAGGTACTGGGCTCATAATTGCACACTTTAATAGTGGTTATGCTATGAAGGTACAAATTGTATAATCTTTGCGTAAGGTCGCTGCACATTGGCTTAAAACTGGCACCAATCGAAGGTCGTTTTATGAGAGGTATACATATAGTCGATCGCAAATATATCCCTTTTGTCTTTTTTCACTTTGAGCCCTAAAAGTTGCAAAACCGCGTCATGCGTAAGCTCGGAGAACAAGTGAGTAGAAAGGTTATACTTGCAATCGGCTATATATACCCCTGCCTTAGCGACCTCCATGCTGCATCGGTTTCTCATTTGTGGACGGCCCCTTCACACAGTAAGGACACAAGGTGTACGTCAATGGCCTCAGCGCAGCTAATCTATCGGTTAATGATAGTACCTTTAATCGTAGTAATACCTTTAATCAAATAAACCCCCATGTGCCACGTTTTCTTGTGTTTCTGGCATGGTTAGTCCACCAAAGTTCGTTATCGATGCCACATTATCGATGCCACATACATGAGCTATAGCATACATTACTTCTGTACCTGCCCAGATGGCGGGGCTTCTATGGAACAAGTGTTCCCGCTCCAGTTCAACCACTCACCGTTGGTGGTGCTACCCATTACATGTGCTACTCTACGGCGCTTTGGACTGGGGTAGAGTAATAACAGAGCGTCCAAACCACCGTAGAGTGGCAGTCGAACAGGTTATAGACTCTTTCCATGTTTGTAAAAATAGGTAGGCTCACGTCGGCATTGTGGGTAAAATTATAGCGACGTCCGCACGCAGCTTTCTGACATTTTTCGGCGGGAAAGCCCGATTCCATGCCCCGCGCCACGCCGTCAGCAACGGTGGGCGGCTGAACGAAAGCGGGCACAGTCGCTCTCATATTGACCCCGCCATCTGCAGGCAGGTCTGCTGTAGTAGGTCGTGTTTATGTCATCGATCACGCACTTTAGCGGACTAACCCTGCCAGGAACACCATGCAGAAAACGGGGCATTTAGAGATTTGTTTGATTAAAGATACTACGCCTTGTGCTGGGGAAGTGGGCAAGAGAAGCAGACTCGCCAAGTAAAAAACAAAAAAAAAAGAAAGAAGGAATAGAGATCGTTTTCTTCATAAAATAAGTGTTTTGTCATCTAAATGCATTCATTATCACACATATTCGTTACCTTGAGAATATTCAAGCAAGGTTTGTCGCGTCACTACGTAGTTGTCCGTCTACAGCATGAGAAACTAGCATGTCTTGGAGATAATTTCGAAGTGCAAACATGTATAGGAAATCGAACACGCGTACCATGAGGTTTAAACATGTAATAAAGGTCCTGTAAGTGAAAGAAAGATACGTTAGTGGGGCCGGGTTTCGCACCTGGGACGTAACGGTTCAAAGGCAAGGGTCTTGACCACTCAGTTAACCGTCAACGTTGGCTGAGTTCCAATGTATTTAACCATATCAGTACTTTGTCCCAGATATTAAAAAAAATCAGGCCTGCGCGGAATGTGCAGCACAGTCACAGCGAAAGCTAGAAGAGCGGCCTTTCAGAGCCTTTTCTAAACACTCATTGGGTGGCTGCTGCAAGTTAGCACACTTGCTTGATACCTACTAAGGCATTAGTAATAAAAAAAATGTTTGGTAGTAGGCCGGCTTTCACGATGCTATTTTTCGTCATTCTTCTGAGAAGCGTGGTATACGCTCAACCCTTGCAAGTGATTTTGTGCCAATTGTTCATGCAGTGGCTGACGACGATGAGGAATCATGCCTGAAGTGGGTACTATTAATAGGTGAACAGGAACAAGCTTTTGTAATGGGTTGGAGCATTGGACGAAGCACTCGTTACGCTATTCGCTTTGTGCGACGGCTGGTTGTTCTTTCGCTGTTTTGAAACGCTTTATAAGTCGCATTAACGCGATTGGTTTCCCGAGATCAAGCCTGCATAAAACAACCATGCCAGTAAATCCCAAGCGCCGGCGTGGCTCAGTGGTAGAAAACTGGGCTGTTGCTCAGCGGAACCGGGTTCAAGCCCCACTGTGTCATTGGTGCTACCTTCTTTTTATCTAATTTCGCGCGATGTGGTTACGGACACCGGCGGTGGTGGACAACTACGGCGCCGCGCGTGACCCGAGTTTCTTCATCTCATAGCAGCTTTCGCTGTAAAAAAAACAAACAAAAAAAACTAAAGAAAACAAAGGGAATATTTTCTGTCAAGACATTGGTGAAGTCTCCGTAAGGTGCGGATAAAAGCCCCTTCCAGGAACATTAGCATTCGAAGACACCAGGAAAATTCTGGCTTTGCGAAAATTTATTTTATTGTGCAATTGTATGGACACTCTAGGGTGGATTTTGCCGCCGGCATCGCCATCATACATGGTTGTGTGTATACGTATGTATATATATATATATATATATATATATATATATATATATATATATATATATATATATATATATATATATATATATATATATATATATATGAAAACGCAAGAAAGAAAAATAATCCAGAAAAGGACTCCGGTGCGCGGAATCGAACGTCTGACCTTTGAATTGTGAGTGCGAGGTGTTAGGGCCACGAAGGGCCACCTCATTCAGCGTTGAAACGACAAGCTAATAATATGTCATTAGTTTGTCATTGGTTTTGTTCCTTGTGTCTTGTACAAGAAAACAATAAAAGAAATTTTGAAAATTGAAATTGAAAATATATACCACTTACCGCTGGCGATGCCTCTCAAAGGGAATTATCGTGCTTTCAGCAGTACCAGCGAGATGGCGCAATGAGCGCGCGGCGCCTAAGGCCCCTGTATTTTACAGGGGCCTTAGCGGTGCCTAGAGATATACTGTATATGCTACAGAGAGGCGCATAGCCCTTCCTTCCACCGCTCGCGCTGCTATTCGGCGAGCGGTGTCGCGTGGTGCAAAGTGACGTCAAATGTTCATTTTACGCGGTGAAGGCAACTTTACGTAGAAGTGTGGCAGCTTGGGCTAGTTGGTATGGCATGGCGATAGTTATAGCGTGAGAACAAAACGACGACGCAGAGACGTGTCCTTCTTGTTTCTGTCATCGTTTTGTTCTCGCGCTATAACTATCGCCAACTTTACGCGCATGATGGCGCGGCGCCAGCGCCAACTTCAGTCTCATTATGACCACCATTAGGGTCCTTTAGCTTGTACGTATATTATTTGCGTTGCCATGTTACCGAATAGAATCTGCGCTCGCGTGGGTGTTTACAGAACGTTAACTTTACGTAACGTAATCTACCCGCCGGGTAGGCTTTACGTTTGAGTCGCTATTTCGCAAATACACATTCGTTCGCAGATACTCGCTATCGATATGAGATTCCAGACATCGAGTCAAAATAAGCCGAAGTGCGAGTGTCAATAGTATTTACATTGTTTCAGCTGGATTACCAAAGCCAGAATGGCCAGCATATCGAAGCCGTAAACGGGTTTGAGCCCTCGACAGACTGGATAGGTGGTGCCATCTAGCTGAGTCAAAATGAACCAGGCCATCACAAAATTGTTATTGCAGAAACATTGTGCTTTGTACGTCTGGTGTAAAAAACCGCGCTATGACATTATAACGAATGCGTTACTCTTTTATTCATTTTAACCTTATTTAGTTATTGTTGAGTTTAACGTACCAAAACCACTATATATTATGAATTTATGAGAGACGCCGTAGTGGAGGGCCCCGAAAACATCGACCACCTGGTGTTCTTTAACATGCACCTAAATTTAAGCACACATGCCTCAAGCACTCTTGCTACTGTAGCAATATACCGCCTCACTGCAACAGTGCTATCTTGCTCAGCGCGGGCGAATAAGTCTGCGGCACGCCGTCCGCGCCGGAACATTGTGTCGTATTTTTCTCCTGCATGCACGACGAGCGGCTTCGCTGCACAGCAGTTGAACATAATTTCGGACTTATGCACAACTGTGGAGCCGCAGCCGTGAGTTTTGATTCTAAGGGCGTGGTTTCGATAGCCAGCGCACCGCACTACCTGCAAGCATCAGCGCACGGCTCGTAAACCATTCTACGTGGTGCGCTGTCAACGGGAAGAGATGGCGCAATCCTTGCTGGAGCAGTCTTACTTTATACTCTTACACCAGCGTTTTGTAGCTCGCTGGATTTCGTGCCGACCGGTTGTGCCCCTGCGACCTCCGAGGACAGCGCTGCTATGGCCGACTGCCTCGCCCTACGCCACCTCCTGACGCCGACACAGTTCTCGCTGAGTGGTGCCCCGTCCTCGGACTCCTGCGACCGTGTCCATCTTTCCCATCTTCTCCTTACTTCCGTGTGCCACTGTCCCTGCGCCTCGCTCTCTCTTTACTCTCTCTCTATCTAAATACCTTTTAATCCCTGGATCCTTACCCCTACCCCTCGTGAGCTACTCTTGAGGTGTCCTCCCCCTGAGAGACAGTTACGGGGCTCACTTTTCTCTTCTTTTCATTTAAAATCACCCACACACAAGATTCTCCTGCAGAACTGCGGTGCACCTGCCATTCAACCGCATCAGCAGAAACATGCTGCACCAATTCCATTGTAACTAGAAGTGTTCTTGCGCTGCTAATGTGACGCTACGCATAAAAGTAACTAAAAGTTCATCACCCTACCTACAATACTACGTTTCGTTGAAGAGACATTTCTAATCTTCGCTGCAATTTCACAGCAAGTTAATTTTTTTTTTGTTCTGAAAGCAGTGACAAAAACGCGTGTCTGCACGGTGAAAGTCAACTATAGTTTATGGTTCACGGCCGTATTACCAACAATATTTCCTTCATAATTCGTACCGGGACGGCTTTATGCTCTCCCATGGTAGAGTACCTATTACTCTTATTCGTTAACCACTTTTTCTAAACACACAAGTTTTGTCAACTGGGCCTCTTCAAGTGTGAGGTGCACGGGATGGCTTTCTGCTCTCCCATAGTAAAGTACAGTTAGCCACTTTTTCTAAACACAGTAGGCTTGAATTTTATTAGCGCGTGAAGCCATTCTTGAACGCACATGCTCTCTCACACTTGAGTACGACGTACTCGAAATAGTCACACATTTTTTTCTACACACAACACACAGGCGTGCGGTGCAGTCCCGTCGGCTGAACCAATGGCCTACCACGCGTCGTCGTCGTGGCGTCGTCATGACCTCATTCACAACGTACTTTTTGTCAACACGGTCTTATCAAGTGTGAGGCCTAAGAGAATGCTCTGTGCTGTCCAATATGTAGAATACATCTTGCTCTTAATCATCTGGACATCCTCGGCCGATTTCTGTCATTACGTGTCATATATATAGTGTGTGTGTGTCTAGAATGTCGCGATGTCGGATCCAAGAGCTGTCAGCCGTATTGTCACGGAGTCGTGATGTTGACGAAGGCAGCAGCCACTTCATGAGTGAACATTTTGTTTGGGCGAACCTGTGCGCGGAAAACGAAACGTCGCTCTACAAGCAATACACGCTGTAGACTGATAGCAGCGAACCATAGAGCGTCGCCATCGGTACTCTGCCAAGCAGCAAAGTGCGCTGGCACTTTGCAGCTTGGCACGTGCCATCGAAGATTGAATATTATCACTAGCGGCCGCGTAAGTTCCAGAACAGACTTGATTGATATGTGGGGTTTAACGTCCCAAAACCACCATATGATTGTGAGAGACACCAGAACAAACTTTAATGTACGCGTTGTGCGCGTAATCTCATAGGAAGGTTTTAAGGTTACCTAAATGGTTCCCCGTCATTCGAGCGCGGTTCGCGCAAGGCAGCGTTACACGCGCAATGGTGCGGTAACGAAATAGGAAGAAATAAGCGCGTGCGGCATTACCATTACATTACAGATTGTTGCTATTGCAGTCATAGGTTCGCCGGTGAAACTGATTGTTTTCTTCATTTTATATGGTTCGATGGTCGCCATCGCGGACCGCGTGCGGTGCACGGTGGCCGCTCAGCAACGGTGTGGCCAGTTCTGTCCTTATAATTTGACTAAAAGCTTTGCTGTTAAAACATATATAGATTCGCATAGCAATGGTGAGAAAAAATGGTAGGTGTAACCTTAAGAGACAAGAAGAGAGCAGAGTGGATTAGGGAACAAACGGGGGTTAAGGATATCATAGCTGAAATCAAGAAGAGAAAATGGACATGGCCCGGGCATGTAGCACGTATACAGGATAACCGATGGTCATTAAGGGTAACTAACTGGATTCGTAGAGAAGGCAAGCGGGTTAGTGGGAGACAAAAGGTTAGGTGGACAGATGACATTAAGAAGTTTGTGGGTATAAATTGGGAGCAGCAAGCACAGGACCGAGTTGGCTGTTGGCTGGCGGAACATGGGAGAGGCCTTTGTCCTGCAGTGGATGTAGTCAGGCTGATGATGATGAGATTCGCATAGTAAGGTGTGCACACAAACGCCACCTTAACAAGATTCATGCATTCTGTTCCCGTGGCGCAAGATTAACGCATGAACTGAAATACGACGTGACCGAACCAATTCGGTATTGACACGGTTGCGTCCTTTGCGAAGCCAACGCGCGTGTTGCTCGGTCAATGATAAAAGTCGACTCAATTTGGCGTAGCGGGCGTAAATTGCCGTTTAGGGCAGGTCAAATTGGCGCAGAATTGCGCAGCACTTCCAAACCAGTACTTATGTTCCAGAAAAGTGCTTATTTCGAAATAAAATCACGTTTTAGAGGCGCGCATCAGGTTAGCACACTTCAAATTACCCGCATGTGAGTGGTCTTTCTTAAGTCATTATTGTCGTACCCAACATTGCCAGTCTTCATTTCCTGGCCGCCAACAATAGTAGCAGCAGAGCTAAAGTAACAGGAGCCACAGCATCAACAACATCCACGAACCTATTTTCTGCCACGGCCGGGCTAAACTGCACCTGTGCGTGGTTCAACTGGGTCCCGATAGATGGTATCACCTGTCCAGCTTAACCATCCAAAAGTGGAATTTTTGAACCACTCGTGTCATTCCCCATAGTGACCCTAGGCGGTTTTTTCTTCTATAAATCAAACCAACAGACAAGCAGCATTTTATTACGTCTCTTGATGCCCTGAAGGTTTTTTTTATTTCACCTAATCTGATTACTAGCGATTAATTGTAGTCCGAGAATCTCGTGTCGTCAGGATCACTTAAAAAATGTTCCACTTGTGGCGCACATTGTGCAATACAATTAGCTTAATTTCTCGGCAAGTAGAGCACTGCTGTTGATAATATTGCCGTTTCGGACATGGTCGTACATGGAGCTTCCACTCTGATTAGCTGCCTTTAGCGTCCCTTTAAAGGGGCCCTGAAACACTTGTTCAAGTAACCATGGAATGAATTCACTAGAAGAGCTTATTGCCTCACGAATTCAACGCCGCAAAAATTTTAAGAATCCGTCCAGTGCGAGTGGAGTTACAAAAGTTTGTCGCATGCTGCCATTGCATTCTCTCTTCTCTTGCCCCGACAAAAGCGCTGGAAGCTAAGCAGGGAGGGACGAGAAGGCCCCTAAAAAACGTCACATGCGCTTCGCGACCTTGAGCACTTTTTTTCTTTATTTTTCTTCAAATGCACGGCCTTTTCAGTGTGATCGCACGTGCACGCGTGGACAAATAGTGGCCTCCCGTGGCAATCTCTGTAACAAGCAAGCGCACAATGTTCAAATAAGCCAATGGGTCGTTGAGGTGATATTTTTTAGCATACTATAACGTGATTTGTCGAGAGAAGAGAAAGCAATTTTCAGCTGACTGATAATTTATTGTGAACTCCAGGCCGCATGCTGTGCTGTAATATCTGGAGCCTCTACTACCGATCGGCAGTGTTTTCTGACCATGCTCAAAAAGTGTTGCAAGGCGCCTTTAAGAGCAAGTCAGGAGAGCAATGGACCTGCTCATGCATTGCATGCCTGTCACCACTGTCACACATACTTAACTTGTGCTTGCAGCTGTGATTAATGCTTACTCTCATTGTGTGGCTGTTGTCGGTTGGTTTGCAGGTCCAGCACCTTGTAGTCGCAGTGATTGCATCCAGCGACATTGAGAACGCGATTAGGACTGCAGTGAGAACAAACTAGGAGCCTGTAAAGGATTCTATGAATTTCGATGATAACATTCGCATTGTTATGCAAGCTCTGCACACTCTTTATACTTGCCCTTTGAAAACCAGACATGATCTTTGCTCCCACTTTATTTAACACGCTCAACACAGATCTGCTTGTTGTCAGTGTTGCAACAACTCCTATTGTGGGGCAAGTAGTCCACCAACAGTCCTGGGTCTTGGAGATTCATCTTCCACTGCTGTCGACTGAGCCACATTTACACTCGACCTGAGATAAGGAAAAAGATTGTAAGGATGCAGCCTCTAGGAAATAGTTCGATGAAAATACAGACTATGCATTTCTTCTAGTATATTCATAGTGCTTCAAATGGTGCGATTGAAACTAAGCAGTCCATTTCTTTGGCACAAAGCAATATAGAAGAGATGCCCATGAACCATGGTTTCAGAGCACAGCTCTTACATGCCCAGTCCTGCCTTGAGCGTTTGCAAAAGCAAGCAAACAAGCACAGCATAGGGGGAGCATCCCGCAAGCATTATTGCCACTGAGAGTTGAAAACATAGTCATGTGGCGTGGCACTTGCGCCACTTCTGATGCCACCAGATGGCTCTGCCCACTGCACATCTCAGCTTAACTTTTTCTTGAAAGAGTCAGTGCACACATTGAAGCTTTTCAACAAAAATATATACACTGAAACCACATTCTAATAATATGTGGGTTTTAACGTCCCAAAACTACCATATGACTCAAACCTCATTCTAACTGCTTTTATAAGAATAAGTGTGTTATATCCGAAAATTTGTTATAAAACTATATTTGTAACACTATTTTGCAAGGCTGTTCTTCATTTATTTCGTTATATACAATATTTCATTATATAAGGGTCTATTGTATTGAGGTTTCAGTATTCTACTGGTGATAACATACATCCATACATGGTGTCAACCTTTAACGTCTCACTGTCACTGTGTAGTGCTCAAAGTAGATAAAGCAACATTCAACAAGACAATCATCATCATTGTAGTGTTTAGTAACTTTCACAGTACATTTATCTGTATGAAAACGTACACAATTCATGCCATTGGAAGTGAGGTAGTGTCACAACTAGGAAAATACATGTATAGTTTCGCTCAAATTTCGCTTTGTGAAGTGCTGCAATTGTCGATAATGTTTTAAGATATCAGTCAACCATACCTTGTCATTTTTAAAAGTTCACACTAAGTCTGACAGGTTTCCTCTTTTGAGAAAACTAAGCTTTTGTTCTGATTTCGTAGCCAAGATGCACTGAATAATGGCATTTTAGTATTCATAGGGGTTTCTAGTTCTACAGTCCAGACAATACAAGAGCTAGTAATGCACATTTTTTCATTGTAAAAAGATGGCTCATAAAGTTTTTTGTTGGGCCCGAGAAACATTCTAGTAATGTTCTTTGTGCACTCATCTTCCCATCTTGTAAAAGGCTGAAACATCTTCCACGATGGCTGCATACACACCTGTTGTGCCTCATGTGAGACTTGACTAGATGTCCTGCTGCCAAGGCTGACAGCAGGGAAAGTTCTCCGGCCAGCACAGTGGCACACACAACTCGTGCCAGGGTGCAGGCATGCGCGCCAGGCTCTTCAACCGATGAACCCCGCACGCCCAGGAGCTGCAACAGTAGCATTCAATCATAGATATGAATTGGCTAGGACAATCCGATAACAATAAAGAGGTGAACACTGCAGTCAACGGCATCAATAGATAGCCGCGATACAGCCTGGACAATGTTTACTCTTGCAAAGGCGCCCCGGATCACTTTTCTCAGCAATCATCGAATGAATGATCCAACTATCGGAGTTCACCTCACTAATAGATTGCCGTGAAAATAGTGAAACTTCCATTGTAGCACAGCGATGATGGTGATAGCACTTTCACAAATGGCCATCTAGGGGCGGCCTCTTCAAGTCACCTGCGGCTTCTTGCAGCCTATTCCATAGCTAAGCCAGGCCAAGACTGTCAAACGTCAAACCAAAATGGTGATGACCAGGCCTGTTCAGTGGACTAGGTTCCGACGTAATGGCGCGGTTCACAATACATGGGATTTTATTAGAGCTATGCCGGGACCGATGAAAGACAACGTAATAGCCGAGGAAGCGCAGCAGTGAGGAACGTAACAGTCCACTGAACATTTTCACCATATATTATGCACCTTATAAAAATACTGTAAACACATGATTTGGAATGCAGCGAATGGATAAAGATGGTACAATGCATGGCATGTACATGCACAATGCATAATACATATATTAATTTATACTAACCTCAAATAAAAGCAAGTAAAAAAACTGCCAATGCCACACAAACACAAAAATATTTATTTCATCCCAAAGATAAAGTGGGAAGACATGCTACAGGTTCTTAGGCTCCTCTAAGAATGAGGTTATTTTGCTGCTGCATCCATTACCTCAACAGGGAGGTGATTCCCCTTGTGTACAGTTTGTGGGAAAAAGGTGCCCATGTATGAGTAAGCCCTACACGAAAATTCCTGTAGTTTTTTTTAATAACGATATGCTCATGTGGGTTGTTGCACAACTTTTTTTATGTACAAACTTTATTCCATGCCAAGTTTATCGTTATAAAGCCAGTACATAAATTTTAATATTTCATTATATCACCACAGATGGAGAGCATCCAAGTTTGCTGTCTGAAGCAAAGCACTAACTTGTGTAAGGAGATTGTATGAGCGAAAGATAAACCGAGCAAATTTTTTTTGTAAGTTTTCTAGTTTATCAATGTTTTTTTTGTGTGTATGGGTCCCTAATCATGAAGGCATATTCAAAAAGTGGACGAATGCAAGTTTTATAGGCTAATAGATTATATTCTACTTGAGTGCAAGTGAAACATAAAAGTGCTCTCATTGGGTAACTACTTAAATAATTTTAATAAACTTTATTGCATGCCAAAGTAATTAAGTTAGACTAACTGTTGCAGCCAAGAACTTCATTTAGAATTTCAAGGGCAAGTTCTGAACAAAAATAACCAGAAGTTCATATATACAGAAAAGTTTAGCACCAAGTTTACAGCTCCATAAATTCTCTGCAGAAACATACTGAAGTTCAGTAAACTGTGGCCACTACAATCGCTCAGATATAGAAACTTCATTTTTTCACCATTCAGTCGTGCATCTTATGGCTGGCTGTAAGCAAAGCTGTAGCTTACACTGATGCCACAAGTTATCTAAAGCCAAGATCTGTCATGAAAACTGCAAGATTCCATGCATATGCACTGTGCGATGGAATTTTCCAATGCAACTGCAGTCTCACAATGCACAGCCTGGCGGACAAGAGAATCAAAATTTAGTCATGGTCAAACAGAATGCAAATGTGACATGTGCCTTCCCACTCCAGGATTTGGTGGACCATTACCGGATCAGAGGAAGGGCAAGTACTGTAGATTGGGCAAGTTGGTTTCTTTTCTTCACACTCAAACAGAGCTGCGCTATAACCTTACGATTTAGAAGGAGGAACGTGTGCACACGTATCATGCTGTTTGTGCCACAAGCAGCTCATATCCATGCATTGATAAGCTTGCCCAACAATACGTGCAAGCTTAGTTTAGCTCCAATACATCCAGTTGTTCACACCTTCTGCTTAAACGCAAAGATAAATCTACTTGGCCTAGTGACTGCAGAAATCAGTTGCAGAGGTACATGCTAAGCTCTAATAATCAGTCAGTCAGCACAAAGTTAACACAGACCTCCGACTCAACATATCTGGCCAAAACACGTCCTTTGCCATTTAGTATCAGCCTAGTTATAATCATGCTATTTGGCAATTGGCTCAGCCTACACCACTCCCAAGATCAGCAACTTTTCAGAATAGCCCACTTTACTGATCAATTTAATGGAGACAAAGGAAGTTGAGGAGATGTAAGCCAACACTTCAAACGCAACAAGTTCTTGCCAGGTTATGTGCATACCTCAAGCATGGTGCCCTGTGGCTGGAGCACAGTTCCTCCACCCACAGTTCCGATCTCGATAGAAGGCATGGTGCAGCTGATGTACAGATCTTGTCCCGCTGCACCACAGGCTTCGACCAATGTTAGGCAATTAGAACTTGTCACATTTTGGGCAGGGTCCTGCAATGCAACGACAAGGGAGACATCAAGAACAGGCCGTCAGGAATTCAAACTATCACCATACTTTGATGCACGATGTATTTCATAAATTTATATACGAGGTACAGTGGTACATCAGCACAGGCTACCATAAAAAGTTACAGCTGATATTCTCACTACCAAAAAATATTGTGAACAAGTTTACATAAACCAAAACCATAGTACAGGCACTTAAGTATCAATAAGGTCATTATTGAATAGTGGTACTGGAAGAGCAGTGCAGAATGGTGCAACATTGCTGAACAATCACCGTATATTTTCGCTTCCATGAGATTTGGTGCAACTAGCAGCTGACTAATTGGTGCACACAAGGAACAACAATCTTCACGCTGTACAACAACTCTTCATATTGTGCCAGAAACATTGTTGCAGCAGTAAGCTATGCAAAATAATGAGAAATTGTAGGAGCCCAGAAAGTGATAACATCCAGATTGGCACCCATGTGTACTATAGTCAATTACAGCCTGTGAAAAAAATGTCAGCTTCACTCACGGCCATCACAGCCCCTCCCAGAAAGCATTTGAGAGAGTGCATATGAGAGGACACCAAGTGCTGAAACCTTGGTTGAACCATTTGCTCTTGAGCGGCACATGATGCAGCACACAGGGCTTGTCCCAAAGGTTTCCAGAATTTTAATTTTACAAATAATTTATTTAATATCAGTTTTTTGTAATCTTTTCAGAAATTTTGGAACTACTCTTTCGTAGGTTTAATGCACCATTTCCAATGCACCACCCAATCATTGAAGGCACCCTGGAAGCCGCTAACGAGAATGTCCTTCAGTGAAGTTGTCGAAGATGCCTTTACCATCTCCAGCGTCCCATGCAGAGTTCTTTTCAGGGTTTCTTAAATGACTGGGGACAAAAAGAAGTTTAGTGGTGCTGAATCGAGGATGTACGGTGGCTAGAGCAGCGCTGCAACACCCATTTGGGTCTATAACTGTGACTCGTTCATCAGGGATTGTCAGGACTTTCAGCACTATTATTGCACAGGCTTTCCTCCTTGAAAGATCCAGTGTCGAAAAATGATGAACAATTGTTGTGGGCATTCCACACTACTCTGCAATCATCTGAACACTTAATGGCCAATCCTTGTCCAATACTTGATGTACTTTCTGCACTGAGCCGTCCATTTCTGATTTCGACTGACGCCCAGAGTGGTCGTCGTCGTTTGAAAGACTCTAGACCTTTCCGGAACCCCTTATACCACATCAAAGTATGGCTTTGTTCTTCCGGGCCTTCCCGGAACCTCATCGCGTCATCACCACAGGCTTTCTGAAGTGTTTCGAGTGTCACCGCCCTGTTTTCATACCAGTTTTACAAAGAACTTGACTGCATGACACTGCTCCAAAAACTTGCCCCTTTTTCTTTTCGACGAGGGTGTAGTTGATACATCTGTGAAATGGCATGACCCGCCTCGACAACCGCCCATTTGTAACCAAAAATGAAACTTGTTTGAAGCTTCTATCCCCCTCTAACTTCTGCACCTGAAGTGCTTTTCTGCCAGGCAGCATTGCGGACTACTGAAAAAAAAAAAATTCCAGGAACTTTTAGGACAGACCCTGTATGGCAATAACGCATAGGATGAGTTTCAACCGACTCTTACCTGTCCGGTAGCAATGAATATGGCTGTGACGATGTTGGCTGCCTGGGCATTGAAGCCGCCCACACTGCCTGCCATGGCTGATCCAACGAGATTCTTGCTGATGTTGACTTCAATGAGGGACAACACATCTGTCTTGAGGACCTGCGTAGAGCACTCAGTTTAACTGCCTTATGTCTTTCCAGTACGTCAGACGCCTAAAATGCCTATGAAGACTGGAAGTATTCATGAACTCCATTATTTATTAAGCAAGCGTAAAGGCTTGCCTAAAATCAGTTACTCAACACTGATCACATAGCAACAGAGCTTTAGATTGATGTGGCTGCAAAAAGCCCAAGTTACTTCATCGTCTGATCATGGAGCAGGACGACTACAACGCGAATGTCAGAGTAGCAGTGCATGCCAAAAGTATTAACTTTTATTACAACATAACTTGAACCTCCCAACTTCTGCATAACACTAGCACTTATTCACAGCCTCCACATATCGTATTTACTTGCATAATGGGTGCACTTTTTTTCCCCCCAGAAAATCTGGCTCCAAGTTTGGGGTGCACCTATTGCGCGGGGTCAAATTTCCGAAAATTTAGGTTCAGACTAGTATAGACCACGGATAACGTATACATCACCAAACTCACAAATACCTAAACTACAGCCGCAACGACATCCTTCATAGGCTACACTAGCGCAAAATGTGTTGAGCATGCAGTCTCCTGTGTCCGAGAATCGAGGCATGTGATGCAGTGCACATTAAAATTTCCGAAAATTAGTATAGAGAGACCCACACTGCTAACAAAATGAACGAGAGAAAAAAACAAAAAATAAAAAGAAAGCGTCATTGCGGGAATTCGCCGATTACGTTTCAGGCCACCTAAAATATGCTCATTATCACGACTAAAATTTCGTTTACTCAATGGTATGGATCGTTCGATTTCACGGGCTCGCACCCTATATACATAAAATTACAATTGAATCACAAACTGCCATTTGAGAGTTAGAAGCACCACCAAAGCCCCTTTTCCTTCAAGTAGAGCCACCAAAAAGAGATGCGTTAATTCTGTACAAAACGGCTACTTTGATTGCCTGCAACCGCCACCTAAAAGCACCAACAGTGATTAGGCTTACGCTATGGTTCGGCATGTTGCGGGAAGTTTGTAAAAGACATGAAGATTGTGCGTCAAAAAAATCACACTGAAGCACTGATCCAAGAACAACGCGCGTGATACGATGTTCAGGTTTGCGACTGGGAAATCAACAGTGACAAAAGTTCGCTGAGCTTGTGCGAATTGCGTAGTGGCAGCAAAAGCGAAAACTCATGTCATAAAGCCAGAAAGCTTTTAAATTTGCGAACAAAGTAGCAAATGCGATAACGACGCCTTTCTTGACAGGAAACTCTATGCACACTTGAGAAAAACACAATTGCGCGTTCCATGCGGAGCGCGTGCGGCCGGAGCCATGCCAGCCCCGGTGCAAACGTTACTCCGACACTCGTCCCCCTTCCTCACTCGGCGAGCTCGCGAAGCTGGTGCAGCATTGTGACATTTTATTTTTGCATTTTTTTTTACTCGCTTCAGTTAATATAAAAGGGCGTCGAATTCCAACCGCGCAAATGCGGTGATCACAGCCAAGTTTGGGGTGTGCCTATTATGCGAGTAAATACAGTAATACATTAGGTACTACATGAGCCAAAAATAATGTACTGTTACACTACTTTATGATGGAAGCAAGGACACAGTACTATGTAGGAAACTCCTATGAACACCTACACAAAAGTGGCTGAAATGTGAAAAAGTTAAATGTTACATCCCTGCTTTTACAGCAATTCAAATGACACTGCATGCAAGCATTGAATACACATGGGCAATGTCACCATTTTCTACACTACTCAACGGGTAAACTCAAAAAATGCACATGAAAACTGAGAAAGAAGGTCCCATCAACTGAAACTGATTTCACACTTATTGGCCCCTCAGTGCTGTAGCCTAGTAAGTGGACACTGCTGCGTACCTCTCTCACCACCCGGGCCGGAACTGTGGCTTCACAGACTACGGACTTGCCTCGGCCTTCAATCCTGCAAAATAATTTGTGGCATAAAATCAAAGCACTGTATTGAGAAGCACAAATAGCAAAATGTGTGAAACACACGCATATGTAGATAGGCTCATGGCAGAACTAGATAACAACTGCCACAAGCGAAATGTCATGTCTGCAACTTCTGCACAGGTCAATGCACTTGAACCAGCACAGTCGTATTTTCTACTGCAGCAACACATCTGTAATTCTATAGCCAAGACTTCAAAAAGCCATAAACAGATGTGACGTGTGCACATTTGAAGTTCACGCTTCAAGTCTAGTGTGCATTGCAACACATTCTCAGGGTGAATTACCTAATCGGCAACGACAGATGTGTAATGCTATGCTGCCAGTGCCTCCAGATTTGTAGAGCTGTGTGAATAGAAAAATTTTGAATGCTAAGTGAATTGGAATATTAAAGTGTGAGTACGAGTGAAATCATTATTTTTTAAAATATTTCTCGAATATTTTTCGAGTAGTTCAAAGCAAAATTGTAAAAAAAAAAGTTGGGGAGGATTTCTAAGCATATTCTTATGAGATATCGTAACAAGAAAGTTTCTTTTTGCTATGTTGATGAAGCCGTGGTGGGGTGTTATTTAAAAGTTGTCTCATCAAGAATAAAGCAATGCAGAGGCCGAATTTTATCAGTACACGATTTCTTGCAACCGAAGTTTTACATTTGAAAGGCAAAGATGCTATTTTCTCAGTCCCTCCTTCTCTTTCAACTTCTGTGGATGCCCGATTGATGTGGCGATTAAGGGTGTGCTCCCTTCAAGTAAATAGACAGATTTAGTTGCGTGTCCACAGCAGTTGTACAGACGCAGCCTGCCAGCACTTCGCAATAGGAGGCTGTGTCCGTATGACTGCTGCAGAAGCGCATAGGTCTGTCTGAGAGGTTTAAATCTGCCTCGTAGATCTCAACATACAAGAACATTTAGTAGTATTTTGGATGCTAAAAATCTTAAGCATTCTATTTTTCAGACTTTCGCCCCCATATAAGGTCCAAAATGGCATTAATTGAGCCCCCTCTACTTCTGCCACATCTGTCATCTATCTCCATGTTGAAACCAGCGTTTTCTTGAGTCAATACACTTGTGACCATAGTGGAGCGTGAAAGGCAGGTTTGCCGTAATATGGGAATGTAATGAGGTGAAGCATATTAAAGCTCTCAAGGGGCCATTTTCAATCGGGCTGTATTTGTCTTTTAAAAGTTCGACCGTAGCGGAGCATGAAGGACAGCTTTGCCGCAATACGAGAATGTAATAAAGCAAACTAAAGAAACCATTAGTCTTTGAGAAAATCAGAACTATAAAAAAATGTTTCAAATTTCGAATATTCACACACTGCTGCGATTTTGACTAATTAATATGTTCTGTATCACTGTACTTTTCTGGCTACACGAAGGCTGCAGCCAGACTATCCCTATGTTTAGTACCATGTAATAAATGACAAGAATAAAACAAATGTCATGAAATGAATGAGTCCATTCGTTGAACGTGCTGCCACATTGATAAATGGCCTAAAAATTGCCCAACTAGGTATGCGCTGCAACATTATTTATTTACAGTGCCAATGAAGCAATGTCTTATGCCTGTGACCAGATTGGGCTATCATCTCGTGCTTTCATAAGTGCGAAGACTTCTCTTTCCAGAAATTCTTTTGGTGCAAAAGCATCAACCTGTGAACTCAGCTCACCAGTTAAGAGCAGTTGGCTTCTTGTCTGTGCAATAGTTCCCACTAACACTGATCACTTGAAGGGCTGGAAACACTTCTTGTAGTTTGCGAAGGGCCACCTCTGCACCCTGAAACACCAGCAATAGATTACATCAGTGATTTTCGTGGCAATAAGGGTAAATCATGATGTTATTAGCGAATCATGTACTTAATAGTACAGAAGCACAATGCTATTTCAGCACTCAGAAATAGGTACCACATATGAATGTTAATGCACAATATTAAACGAACTGAAGACACACTTTGGCTTTGAACAATGCTGTAATTAAAAAAAAATGAAGACTGCCACAAGTTCTCGATTTATAGTGAAGTGTCACGCAAGCATTTTCTCCATTTTACTGCCAGTGATATGTGGCTGCAAAAGTGCAGAAACTAACATCTTCATTATAAAAAGTGCTTCTAGAAGTTCTCCTTTCTTTGCTTGTTTCTGTTGGTTTAAATGTTGTTTTATTCTAGAGCCTCGAACTGGCATATGTCATATCATTTTCACATCATTTAGCCCTTTGAGGGTTTCTGCCGTACAAGTATGGAAACGGTTTTCAGTCTTGCAGTGCCTTCGCCACATGAGTACATTTTTGAAGTTGCACTTGAAATTCTGTGCCTTAATGACGATGCGTGCTCACAGAGAAGTGCTGCTACCTCCTAAGACTTACGAGAGGTGTTGGAAATGATTGTGCTACTTTCTAGCGGAAATAAAACAGAATTGATATCTAGCGTCATCACATTGTGCGGTCGGCGGTGAATATGATGGGCAATGCTTTTTATTCATTCCGGTTTTGCCACGTGATCGCAACCTAGGTGCGCAAAACTTTATTTTTATGTTTATGGGCAATTTCTTTTAGGGGCAGTGGAAGTCAATTTTCATCTTTATTTGCACTGCTCTTAGCTAGTTAACCACGAACACTCACGAGGTATTCTCGTTCTTTTTAATTACTGGGTGTACTCTGCCTAAGACAGCTGCATGCAGACAAGATACCAAGTGTAAAAATGCAACTCGTCAATGTAAGGGAAGAACAGACGCATTTTATGTGTGCAGGTGATATGTGCAGACCCGAGTTTCAAGGAATGCCACGCTCTAAAATATCATAGGACATTATGCAGTTCTGAGTAATAATGACTGAGCTAAATAATGTTTATGAATTTAAAAAGTTTTTTTCACGACTTAACACATTTTGTACATTCAAAAACTACAATAAAGTAATTTGACTATACAGTTTTTTTTTTCAGAAACATTAGACACACAGAGGGTTAAAGTATCAATGAAGCTTTTGTTGTGCGTTTAAAGAATGCTTAATTAGAAAGCGAGAGAGAGAGAGAAAAGGAGAGAGCAAGTAGACTTGCCTTGGAAAGCATGTTCATGCCCATGGCGTCACCAGTGACAGAGACGAAGCGAATGAACAGGTATCGCGCAGCAATGCTTGTGTGCAGCTTCTGGAGTCTGGCGAACCGACTGGTCCCATCAAAAGCCACCTTCAGCTGTGCAAAGTGCTCTGGATTCTGCAGCCACCTCATCACCTCCCTGCACAGAAAACATCATGTAGTGGAAAAATCCTAGCAATACGGCATGTTCATAACAGCTCTACTGGCACTGGAGCAAATTAAAAGGCTTGTAATAAGAAAAGAAAATAATTATTTACTAAGCTTGTGAGAATATAATTGTATTAGTTTGAAGTGTAGCCAAAGAAAATGATAACTAATATCAAATTATTTCAAAATGAAACTGAATAGTAGCAAATTTGAATAGCAGAAGAGCAGTGCGTTGGGTCAATTGGTACTGGTCAATCAATGGCTTAAATGCACGAAAGACAAACGGGAACACAAAAGAAGAGGGAAGCACAAACAGGTGCAGATTATCAACTGAAGCTCTATTTGCTTTGCCTTTCAGAATAAAGCTTCAGCTGATAGTCTTCGCCTGCTTGTGCTCCCTGTTCTTTTGTGTTCCCATCCGTATTTTACACAGTTACACCATAAATGAATTTTAAATAGCAGTTGGGCGCAAGCCATTAGCAGTAAGCTAAATTACGTTTTAAAATTTGATATACTTGGCTCATATAAACTGTTATAGCACATCTTCAAACTAACAAATAAACATACTTAGGATAAAAATAACACACCCACTTGACTATGTAGTGCGGCTTCGTGGCAATACACATTTATCCTGACTAGACAGTTTCACAGCATAGCGGCTTGATCTGCAGTAAAGCCGCCACGTTAAAGACAGGTTTCATTTTGGTAAAACGTACGTAAGTTTGTTTCCTACCAAGGTGAAAACAGCGTGCATTGACGATAACAGTCAGACAGAAGGAAAGAGACAGACACAGGCACTGAACCAACAACAAAGGTCTGTTGCTCATACGCCACGGAAATAAATAGCACGTATCAACAAAAAACAAAAATAAGAGAGGCACAGCAAAAGAAGCAAGGCTTGATAGAACACCGAAAGCAGTTTATCAAGCCCCCGTTGGGAAGGCGGCTATTTCTTTATCTAAAAGGGCTATTGGTGGCTTGCTGACACAGCTGTCCTGCAAGTTCACTATATTTTGGGCTTCTATGATTTCTCAGGTCACTTCATCGCCAGACCTGTGTAGTGCTGCCGTGCTATTTGAATTGGGGTGTGCATTCACAATTTCAGCAGTAGATGCCAAGGTGCCCAGAAATTCACATGGTCACTTTGTATTTATGTTCTAACAATCTTTTGTTAAGGCATCAGCCCGTCTGCCCGATGAAGTGCATCGTCAAGAGAAGGGAATAGAAAAAATGACTCCCTCAGTACATGAAACAAATTTATCGTGACGACTAGTGGTGTATCCAACCTTCGTGCGACCCTTGTGATTTGCTCATTTGCAAAGACATGACAAGCAGTCAGGAGCTGAAAATGGAACGTGTGTCCCATTTTTGCTGCCTATCTTTCTGAGGTTGTGGGAGATGCCACGTATGATCGCACACTTCTTACCTTTTTGTCTTATCTCTCCTCAACATAGTTCCTGCCACGTAGCGTAGGATAGGAGAGTTATCACTACCCAGTCTGTACTAGACTGCACTTCTGGTTCAAAAAGCTATTTTCCAGCTTGTGCTTGCATGAAAACATTGACAAATTTTGGCAATATTAGATTCACGTCAATGCGTATTTGAATATTGTGGCATTCATTTGAATAACTGAAGCATTCAACTAAGTTATATACTACTACTGCTACACTACAGATGAGTATGAAAGAAATTTGCACATAATGTTGTAACTTAGAAAAAGCATGTTAATAGATCAATGGCACATAGGGCTGGACAAAAGGGAAAGCTAATTTTCTTCCTTCACATTGCAATTTTTTTTTTCATTCTGTGTTCTGAGGAGTTACTATATATTTAGTTACAGTTGTCATTGACTGAATAGCAATCTGACACTCCTTTTAATACTGGTTTCCTGCATGAAGATGGATACAGTAGGCCTGAATGAATGACAGATAAAGGCAGTGATACTAAATATTGAACTACGTATTGGCAAATACAGGGTACGATTTTACCTTTGCAGTGAGTTAACCCTTTCACTGCCAATCCAGACATAACTCAGGCGGCCACACATGCACAACCCCTGACAATCTCAGTTGTACTCATGTGGCGCTTCTAAAGCACTCTCTGACACATGTGAGACAACTTTTGCAGATGAAAATAATGCGACCATGCACCGTTATCTATTGACAGAACAGGTAAACATGTTTAAACTTTTTGTTTAGTTGTCTAAAGTGAAAGTTTTGACAATAAATTGAGTGCGTGTTTCCACATCTGCGTTGATTCGAGTGTCTTAGCCAGCATCTCAGCAGCACATCCATGGCAAGCCAGCATGTTACAGGCATGCTTTTAATGAGTACAGTTTCTTTATTTGATAAGATAATGCCAAAAAAAATGTTTACATAAATTTTGTGCAGAGCATCCTACTGCATCGTGAGCAAAAGATTTCTGCATAACATAAAAAAAGGAAAGAAAAAAAGTGGGCACAAAATGCTGAGCAGCGCCGAGAAAACCCGGCAGTGCAAAGGTTAATGCAGTAATAGACGCACCCGCTTACGGAAACAGAGGCTTTTTTCTTCAATATTGTTCTAGTCTTCAAAAAATAATTTTCTATCAAAACTTGTGACCCAATTTTGAATGGACACATGATATCATGCTGCAAGCAATGCTACATCACATAAAACTGCAGAAAACAGCCTCCTGTCCTACATCTGAATTCCTTGTCTAGTGAGAATTTAGGTGAGCGCCTTTCCTTCGGGTTTCACTAAAGCAAATATACCTGCTCAATATGCTCGCTTTCTATTCATCCAGTAACATGCAGAAGAAATAAAGATAGTGGGAGCACGCTGTGCATTAAGTTTTCATGCTTCCAAAACAATTTATTCATGAAATTCAGTGTCTCCTTCACGCAGCTGTAACAGATCAGAGGGGTAACAAGCCTTGCAATTGCCACGATTCATTTTTCTCATAGCACAAAGCACTGGATGTTAGCTAGAGTTGAAACACCTTGTGGTGTTGCTTTGCATTACCCAGACTTCAGCAGTCAAAGTACAGTAGGAATAGTGCAAGTACCAGATAGGAAAATAGAAGCTCACAAGCTAAAACACGATCCAGTGCACAGCAGTTGCCTGAAGGTGCACTCATCTTTATTAAAGATGCTTCTTTGTGTGGAATGCGGTTATAAAAGAGACAGTCAAAAGGAAGTTCCAGAGCGGCATCCATGCAAGCCAGCATGCAAGGCATATGCATCGAGAAGAGCACTAACGCTGCCTGTTGCGCGGTAGGCAATTTGACGACAGGTCCACGGGTCATGCCATCCTGGACAACACTGCTGAAGGCACCGCCTGACATCTGCAAGCAGAGTGTTCACCATGCATCTGAGTGCGACACACTTGTTAACACACAGTCAAGCTGCGAATACACTCAACACAAGCAGACATACAAATGAACACTCTACCCAAAAAGTCCCAAATTTATCCATTCTTGTAAAAACAAGTTTTCTTTTTTGGTACTATTAAAAATAGTGAATAATGCAGAAAATAAAAAGAAAGATCACCAACGTTAATGATACTGCATAACGTGGCATTTTGACCATAGCTTTTTGGAATCTCTGATATTGCTTGACATAATGCAGTTGCTTTGCACCAGTATAAGGCAGTGCTTGGTGACTAGAAGAGCAAGAGAAGTACATATGCACCAAGTTTACTTGAAAGAGAAGTTTCACCTGCCAGGCTTATCCCACAGGTTTGACACCACCCTTATTATGACTAATTTAATAAAAGCTAGCTATACTATTGCTCACTTTAGTTAGTAACACACACAGTAGTTCTGATAAGCTGGAAGCTTGCACCAATTCCATCACACCAGTGGCAGCATTATGCTTGTAGGAAGAGCCTAGCAGAGTTTAAGTGTAGTTTGAGTGAAATGAGTCTTGTGCTACTTTTGCTAATCTTGTCGCTTCATGCTGTTAGAGAGTGCTGGCTGGCCAGTTGACACTTGCACGGTACTGTTAGAGAATTGGTAAAATGTGCACATAAAAGTGGTTCTAAAAAAATATTATTATTATTATTGGTGATTTTATAGTTATGCAGGCTGGCAATTGCCCCAGGAAGGGATAGAAGCTCGCCTACTTTTCGGGACACATTTTCATGATCAGAAAAAGGAGAGGGAATTATTTTAATGGGAAGCTGGAGAGGTTTGTCTGGCTTTTCACCTGACAGGTTACTCCAGTTGCCGGGTGATGACAGTGATATACACAATGATCACTGTCTGATATATACAATGATCACTGTCATCACCCGGCAACTGCAGGGCGAGGGGAAGACCAACACAAGCTTACAGACAGCGCACGACAGCCCCGGTTGGTGCTGGCCACCAGGCACCCCTCGGTAGTGGCCATGGGCACGTGAAACTGCCGGCCGTCCAGCAGAAGTGGTCCGGCTATGCCCACGGGCACAGGCAAGAAGCCGACCACATTCTCGCAGCAGGCCCCTTGCACGGCTGTGTAGTCGTAACCGTGGAAAGGCAGGCCCTCCAAGGAATTCGCCCCCTGCCGCTCTAGCAGCCGCCGCCGGAGGGACACACCCCGCAGTGCACTGCCCACCGCTTGCTCGAGACGGTAGGCCGCCAGCTTATGGGCCTCGCACAGCCGGAGAACTTCCTCATCTGTCAAGCCCCGAGCACCATCCTGTTAAAGCAGTGACAGAAATGAGCCACCTAGTTAATTGTAAGGAACATGGACATATTTAGGTATCAATCTAACTATAGGCAGTTACAACTTTATGTCTGTGGCATTTCTACCTCAAAGGCAGATGCGCATGACAGCGTCCGTACCTGTCCCTGCAGAACAGCAACGCACTCTTCCAGACTGCGGGGTTCAGGCTCTGGCTCCTCCTCGGGGTTCTCCTCCGTCTGGCAACCCCTGTCCACCATTTCCCAGCAGTCATCAGCACCCAGCACAAAGTCAACACGAGGGTCTGTGGGGCAAGCTGGCTGCGTGGAAGGCGTGCTAGGGCGACTCCCTGTGGACCCTTCTGCACCTGCGAGGCAGTTGGCCTCCTACGTAAGGACTTCAGTGCACTACCATCTTTTGTTCACATGGTGAGAAACTATACTCAGGTTACTTGTGTTACACAAAGTATACCGAGATGAAGCTGTTCACTCCAAGAAAGCCATGTAGCTGTATATTCATACAGTGACAAGCAGTAGGGGCATAAGGGGGTGCAAAACATAGCCTCATACATCTATTAGAATTTTGGTGTACCAGAAACGATTGGCCTTAAATGCCGATTGAACCCCCCCTCCAGTATTTATAAAACTGTAAGCATTATATGCAATATAGCAAGGTTTGCTGTCCATATTGGGTTATTAGAAAAGCTTACAATTGTTATCTCAAGGCAGCAAGTTGTGTGAAAATACATTTGTATACTGTCCGGCTACACTTCCGCACATGCTGTGGGATTGCCCGGCCCAGTACAGACACACTAACGCCACGACCCTTTCGTTGAAGCTCCACGAGGCTCTGCAGAGCCCCGCTCTTTACGACCAAACCTGGGCGACCCAGCACACCCGTGAGGCAGCGTCGAGGCAAGCCCTTGACATCCCCTCATGGGAGGCTTAGGCCCGGCCACCTAAAACTGCTGGTTTCTTATAATAAAGTTTATTCCTCCTCGTCCTCCTGTCCGTGCCAATCCAAACAATGCAGCGAATTTCATATGCTTTTTTTGAAGGCTAGAAATATTCTGGCCTTCAAAATGGGGGCTGAAAGATGCTATTTCATGTAGTACATAACCAACCATACAAAAACCAGGTGCAGGGACCCAAGGAAAAAATTTTTCATGCTTTAAATTGCAGCAAGCATAAAAGATGAAGTACAAAAGCATGTTCACAGGGGAAAGTTCATTAACAGGCACTGCAGCATCCTTTTCTTGCCTCTGCCCTTCTTGTGCACATGTAGCTATTATGAATAGCAGCTGCCAACATGCCCTTCTCTTGCTCAGTTGGATCGCTTACCATTTGCAGAGTCACCTAGGCAAGCCTTTTCTTCCCACGGATGGTTTTGTTGTGCAAGATGCAGCTCTAGCTCCTCTCTGTTCTCAAAGAAGATGTATTTGACAGCCAGCGCTGATGCCAGCACGAGCAACACCAGCTGCTCAGGGCTCACCGCCAACCATCTGCACAGAGAATGCAAAGCCACAGGCCTTCCTCAATGTGGCTTTATCTTGAACGAGCTGGTCGTCAACATAACCGCCTAACATGCCAAAGTAGACATAAGCATGTACAATAGAAAGTAAATGTGAATATGAGCCACAGAGAACAAAAAATAAGCAAGATGTTTCAAGAAATGTGTTCAAAAACTATTTTTATATTCCATTTGTCTATTTTGACAAGATGAGCTCTTATAAGCACATTGGTCTTGTGAGACTTAAGACACCTTCCTCTGCTATGCTGTGCCGGTAAACTTTGCTGTTGTACTTTCCTACCAGAACTGGCTATGGTTTGGTAGTTGGGTGCTATGCACAACTGAGGAAAGAACACATCAGTTCCCGCGTGTAACTTTCTTATTGTTACTGAGCACAAGGTGTAATTACATGTACAAAGTGCATATCTCGTTTTTTAAGATGTCTTTGGTTCAGCTGCGAATTACACTTCGATATCAAGCACAAGCACTTGATTTATATCTCAGACAGCCTTGTCTCACCATACTGCACAGAATTGAAAAAAGCCGTAACAATTGCAACATGCTCTTCACCACTTGGAAATAAATAATGCTGACAGTGCACACTATTATGTGCACAAGTAGCACGCTATTTTTTAATTTTGCATGAAGTTGTTTACATATAACCTAGCTCTAGATTAATGCTTCGCTATACAGTAGGCTCACGATAATTCAAACTTTTGGTTGATTCAAGCCAAATTTAATTTTTTTGTTTTACCCTCTATTCTTTCAAGGTGTTTTAAAGCCTCTTAATTCAAACTCCATCATTCAGTTAATTCATACATTTTGCAGTTCCATACCAAAAACATCTGCTGCTTTTCTACTACTGTTTAAAATTTTGCAAGTTTATATAACCCTAACAGTCTAAAAATGAAATATAAGCACCTCGGGCCTTCGAGAAAAAAGGCTTTGCCAATAAATAAATGTTTGAAACAAAGCACACGCATGGTAAACCGTGATGCTTCTCAACTGGTATAGAGAGCCTTGCGCTAAAGGCACCTATAGCATAGAAGCAGTTGGCAATTCACGATTTCTTTAAAAGGTCTGATCAGCAGTAAATGGTTACTAACTTGTGTCCCTTACATCTCTGCTTTCTCTTCATGGAGTGCAGTTAAGGTACAAAAACACTTTAAAAATTTTTAAATGTGATAAAATCAATGCCTAATCACGATGTGAGATGTCACCTCACCCAGAGTCATCTATCCGAGAACTTCTGATAATATAAACAGAAGTCAGGGGTCCCTTCGAGCTTGAATTAATGAAAGTCGACTGTAGTGCTTAACAGGCATGATTTAAAGCTACTGAAAGGGAGTGTGAAGTTTAATATTTCAATTTATTAAGCTCTGGGGTGTTTTGCAATAAAACTACAATGTGATCATGAGGCAAACCATAGTGGCAATTCCTGACTAACTGCGATTAGCTCTAGTTCTGCCATGTGGAGCTAAACCGAAGTTCACAAGCATTTTTGCATTTTGCTATAATTGAAATATAGCTGCCACCAGTCAATGATCAAACCCACAAATTTAGGCTTACCATTGTGGTACCATAGTCAATGAGGCACTGATGATTTGTCCAATGTAAATATGCAAGGCTAAAATATACATCAATGTTAATCCACCATTATGTACACTGCTGAAAGACTGAAATGCATCATCACAACTTTTAGCAGATTGGTATGCACAAGTGCATGAGATAAGTGCATCACATTGCCTAAACTCTGGCCACTAATAGTAATGTTAACCCTAATCTAATGGTTTGAATCAATATTAGAATATTACACTAATATGAAGACATTGAAAAGAAAACGAATGCCTTTCTTAGCCATGGGTGGTCATGTTTCAATGCATGCAGACAGTACAGTTGCACTCAAAGTTGCAATAAGATGGCTGTAGTTGAAGCAGCCACAAGTCCGAACAGCTACCTTCGCGCATGTTAAATTGGTTTATAGAATACCAGTAAGTGAAACTGTGAATACCAGTAAGTAAATGATGGTGTAACTTTGAGGACAGACAACATGTTGCAACTCATAGCGGGTATGACTGTACTTAATTATTGAAATAAAAATGTCATAAAACAGAGGCATACCTTTGAAAGTAAGGTCCCCAGGCAAGCTTGTCAGCTGCAATGGGGTCTGGGCCCTGTGTTCCGGGGCTGCCTGCCATCCACCGACTGTGTGTGTGCACAAGCATCAGCCCCGCTGACTGCACAGACACAAGGTGGAAGTCATAAGAAAAACTAAATATATACTATATATCTGGAACTGAGATATGCACAAGACCAACTAAGCATAAAGCTCAAGAAAATACAGCTCCTGCACAAAAAATTAGGTCTTGCAGTAATACAACATAGAAGCCCTGCCCTGGTGGTCTAGTGGTTAAGGTACTCGGCTGCTGACTCGCAGGTCGCGGGATCTAATCCCGCCTGCGGCAGCCACTTTTCGGTGGAGGCGAAAATGCCATAGGCCTGTGTGCTCAAATTTGGGTGCATGTTAATGAACCCCAGGTGGCTGAAATTTCTGGAGCCCTCCACTATGGCGTCTCTCATAATCATATGGTGGTTTTGAGACGTTGAACCCCACATATCAATCAATACAACATAGAAAGAAAGTAAGGTCATTAAAATGCAGTGATATTTTGTTTATCTTAATTCCTAACTGGTCAGTCAGCAGTGAAGAAATCGCCATCAATGCGGGATGTCCGATTTCCATGGACATGTGCAAGATTAATCGTTTAGAATGGCAAAGTTTCATTGCCGTCCACCCCCCCTCCCCATTGGTGGATTCTGAAAGTAGGCTTCACAATGAAGGCAAAAATAAAATTGAAGCAACGACATGTTTTTCAAAATGGCCTGCCTTTGCTCCCACAGGAGTAAAGGTGCGAAGTGAGCAGTTTTTTAATGCAATATCAGAGGTCCTCAGCCACTGCTGCTATAAAAAATGTTTCACCGCAAGAGCACAGCATTGAATGCGACAGCAACAAATTGAAATATTATACAAAGAAAGGCTGGAAGCTAACTCTTTTGGATTCGATATCTTGTAACTCTACAACATGCTAGTGTAAGAGGATGCGGCTGCACCAAGTAGAGATGCTCTTTTCGCACAGTCTCTTCGTGCTGAAAGCGCAGCACGTGTAAAGCTATACAAGTCAACTGCTGATGCCTGTCAAGATTGCACGTACGCCAGCAATCACGACCGCGCCCTAAGATTCAAAGTCCACAGTTGCTGCTTAAGAGAGACAACCACCTCCCTCCCTGAACTTTTTAATGCTTGTTTCAAGACTGGTGGGGTGTTTCCTCCCTGCTTGAGCATTCAATGGTAGGTCTAACACACAAGGGTATGTTATCACATGCGCCCTCTGAGCGAGTGACAATAATGGGCCAGCTTGATTGTTCTCTGCGTCAGCTGTGTTTGCCGCCCCCACTGGCGCGCATTTATCCACAGGTAAGAAATGTGGTACAAGGGGTATGTTAATCAATTTGGACTTCATGAGGAACATGAAAGAGACGGCGATGCTGATGGCGAGAACCTGTTGAGAGTGACCACATAATTGCTATCCCAATAAAACGTGTCAAATACCAGGACAGGTCCAACTGAATGAAGGTGCGGGCCAGACTTGGCACCCCTCTTTGATTATTAGCCGTGCCCCAATTTATTGTCCCCCGCATGCCTGTTTCCCTTTATAACTCTAAACACAGATGTGCCTAGTTTACTTATTGAAGAAGGCTAAATAATGAACAGTACTATTCAAAACCAGTTCAGGTTCAACCAACAGTTGTCACAATAAATATGGTGCATCTGACCAGCACAGTGGAGCTGTGGCAATAAAGTATGAGTGCGTGTGACGTCAACAATGAAGCAGACTGGTTTATTATGAGGTTGTACCAAATGAGCCCATTTTCACAAAGAAGGATTTTATAGCCATAACCACATCCAATATTTGGGTGAAATGAACATACAGCAGATTCTCAGTAAAGAAAAATCTGTTAAATGGAGCTGCTGCTTTAACGGAACAACTGCCTCTAATATCATTGATTTTGTCCCTGCCTACTGTACCTCTATTCATCTCTCAATTCCTCTTAAATGGAACATTGTTTCCCAGTCCCTTCAGGTTCCGTTTAATGAGAATCTACTGTATATGAATATATCATCCACATCCTACCGTACATCTCAATATGTAGTGCTTATCAAAAGTATGTCTTTTTTTGGTTGGGCAGAAGCTGCAATGCCACTGTGATGTCTCGTGTGATGTTGAGAATAAAGTAAGACTGGGACAGTTTAAATTTTTGAAACCCTCGGATGTGTCGGCATCAAACATATGTTTTATGCACACATCTTCTATTTTACATGAAAGCAACAATGCTTACCATGATCATTTTTACCCTTTGAAGTACTGGATTTGGTTTTTGTTCTTCTTCCTGTTGCAAGACTCTTGCTAATGTACTCAGCTGCCACACAGGACGGCCCTCTTCCCTGTCTCGTGACAGCTGAAAATGGTGGGGATATAGAAAAATATGCTAAGAACCTAGACACATTTCCACGTAATAATTCTAGGCCATTAACTTGTTGTTTTAGAAGAAAGCATTGCATTAAACATAAAAATTACCACATTGCAAACGACTCTTGCAGTGCATATGCACAATATGTACTACAGTTAAACCCCTTATAAGAGGCATGCTCCGGGCAGCAATTTTCGTCTTTAATATGAGATGTCTCTTATAAGCAGAGGACCTCGTACGCATTTTCCTATAATTCTGTATTTTACCGAAGGCACAAAAGCGTTTATTTACCTATTTGTGTTTTATATCAGTGTCTTCTATAAAGGGGTTCGAATCTATTAAGGTTAACAACATGTTCTAATGTAAGCAGTCAAATGAACATGCAACAAAATTTTGAACAGCGTGACTAGTACCCAAGCAGTGTCACATTCTACTCCATCTGGTTCAATGAGTCACATATTAAAACACTGCTGAAGGATACACTGCGACTGATTCGTTTAGGTGATTTAATGTCCCAAAGTGACTCTGAGGGACGCTGTAGCAAACAACTCCAAATAATTTAGATCAGATTGGATCCTTCATCTCTTCCAAGCGCAGTGATCACCCCAGGTAACAACCTTTTCTTAATTTTTTTTGCTCTTAAGAAATGCGAGTCCCGCGTGTTGGATTTTAAATGGCACATATTTTTAAAACTGCCGGCCATCTGACATCTAGAGATGACGCTACTCTGTTTAAGCTTTAGTGTGACATGCTACATTTGCTTTCTTCTGGATAGCGTCGTACTCAAGGTGGGCTAGACGGTAGAGCCGTGGTATTTTTTGTAGATATATAAGTTGTGCTGTTCCTAGTATTTTGATAATCCAGGAAAGGATGTTGAATGACTAGTTAACTCTAAAAACCATGGGAATGAAAATCTAATTTCACAGAAAGTGGTCAGTAGACCCTTACAGCATGGTGGTCATGACCACCTCATATCTTTTGAACTAAAATTGCCATTGTTCTTGTTTCTCACGAGAAAATTGTTTTCTGCAAAAGATTTCACCATTTTTCAGTAAAACTGTTTTCCACCAAAAATAGAGTTCTGTGCATGAAAGAGTCAAGTATTTTTCCTTACCTCAAGAACCAAGGACAAACAAGCTGGGAAGAAGGTCATGAAGACAACATAGTTGACCAATGCAGACATGCAAGCAAAGCAGCAAAGTTCCTCTAGCCTTTTGACACCTGCAAAAGATGAAAATCCTTTAGCCCTGTTTGTTGAGCAGTGCAAGGCATCAACCCTGTACACATGCCACAATTTTCCTGCTGCTCGTCACACGCCCTTGGTGGGTCTGAATTCACACAAAAACACTGAAGAAATAGTTTACGGAGTGCAGGCAGCCACTCACCTGAAAGGGTGCCTACACCGATAACCAATGTTTCGACGATGGTGTCTAGGGTGATTGTGGGACCCAGCACAGCCATGCCACGGGCTATGTTCTCCCGTACTTCCTCCTGCACAGATTATGTGGCATGGAGTGTTTTGCTGCACTCGGTTTATTTTAGGTGTACAATTTACTGCAATGACACAGTGCCAAAATGGCTGGCAGACATGTAGGCCAATAGCAGGCTCAGGAGGAGTCATACAGGGCAGTAGTGCATCTTGCATGCACTTCAGATGCTATACTAAAGTGATACGAGGTCATCCCAGGAACTAATGCATACCTGGGTAATATATAATGTAAACTTCTGACCACCTTTCAGATTAGTAGGATATCTTCACTGAGAATGCCCATACCTGAGAGCTGGAGCTGAGGGCAAACTGGGCCAGAAGACCAGCCTTGGATAAATCGATGAGAAGCAGAAAGAATGGCAGTGCCTCCCTGTAAAAGGTACATATATATATAATGCACAAAGAACATCCTGTTAAATAGTCTCCCCAGCATAGGCACTTATATACGTCACAAAGCAATTAGATACCTTCAAACACCAGTTTCCTACAAATACATTCTCACTGTAGTGATAAAACAAGGGCATGATATGAGGGTTCAAACCACACCAAAATTTTTTTCCCATTTTGAATTTGTAGATATGAGTACACACTCAAAACAGTCACCCAATTATACATGAAGGAGGGACAAACCCTCCTACACCCTGGAATGATTTCTAGCTACTCCACTGCCTCACAGGAACAGTTGCAGAGAGGGCTAGACAAGTGCTGTGGTGGCGAGTCCTGAATCAACTTTGACCATAAAGAACAAAATATTCATCTTGAAGTTTTTGCACAGGCACAGGGGGACAAAGATGAGAAATGCAAACAGGCATTTTTACACCCACTTCTGTCTCTCATCTTTGCCCCCTTGTGCCTGTGCAAAAACTTCAAGGTAAACATGTTCCAACTAGGCCGAATTGCAGTTTCACCAAATATTACTGCAAGGACACTTTTGCGTTCCTTCATGTCCACATGCTGATGCGATAATATTTGTTTTCTCAGCTATGTCCTTATGTCAGCTATGTTATGAGCCACAACAGCTAGCAAATGCTATGAAATAATTTAATAGCTTTGTTCTTGCTTCTCTTGAAAGCAATTTTAAAGTAATTGCATGCAAAAGCCCCATGAGCTTTTTACGTATATGTGAAGGGACAAAGCTATGATCATACAATCATACACATGTATGTGACAGTGATCAAGAGGTGCCGCCCCATTCTTGACTGATCCCTTGACGTTTGCCTTTGCATCGTGTCACAGAGTGATGATTGTTCTATCCAAATGATTAAGTAATGAAGCAATTGACGAGTGCTGATTGGCGCAATGCAATCGAAGCGGCGACATTTCTCCGTGGTTCAACGTGGGGCCTTGCCAACATCTCTCCTCCCCTTCTCTCTCTCTCTCATTCTTTATCGCTCCAAATCACGGTTGCTCCCTCGCCCGTGCTCCCGCTTCCATATCGTGCGCGGTTAGGGCGGTCGCTATCCACCCGAGAACCAGGACAACATTTTCGACACTTCGCTGAGCCAAAGAATTACAATAAAAAGGTTGCGATGAAAAAAAAAAACGAGTAAACGACAGAAGAACGTTAGCTGAAGAAGAAGAGCAGGATCGCGAGGAAGGAAAGCGGCGCCCTTCGAGGAAACGCTGCCGCCAGCGCAGCGGAGTCGACGACGAGGCGCGCCCTCTGGGGGGTGGCGGCGGCTGGCGTGGCGCGCCTCTTTCTGCCTTCCTGGTCGCATTTGGATGTTGGCACAATGTGAAACTACACGCGCCAGACCCTCGCTGCGCGGAGTCAGGGGCGCCCTCGAGCGACACTGGAAAAGCGTCAGGAACAGCCAATGCCTCCTCCGTCTCGTGAAGCGAGCGGGCGTCTCGGACAGTTCCGCAAGACATGCGCACCCCTTTCGTGTTTCCGAGGAGGGCACAGAGACACAAAACGAAAACCGCGAAGAGGAGAACGCATCACAACCCGACCGTATTTGGGAAGCAGCATCATTCACGTCCCAGATGACGGCGGTATAGGAGGGCGGCCAATGAGCCTGCCGTACACCCCCAGCGCCTTCGACTTTGGCGGTGCCCTTACGGCTGTACAGCTGCAAGATAATCTGCAAAGCCTTAGCTGCGAATGCACTGTATCTTTGCGAGAACGCAAGTAGGGGTAGGCAGGTAGGTAAAACGCCTCTGCACCCGCAGGGGCACTTGCACCATGACAGCAGGGGCAGCGCCAGCGGGCGGCACTAGTCAAGAAAGTAAGCCAGCTGTCATATTTTTCAGGATATGATGGGATCATTACAGGTTGATATCGTTAGCACCGCTCGTCTGGCAAACGCACGGGTTCGAGTGCCTCAACTTTGATCAGATGCGCACGGAATCGGAGACCTTATCCCCCCTCCACCCTCATCGCCACCTATCGATGCTTTTGTGTCGATCATCACGTGAAAGGTCGATGTACACAAACTGCGTGATTTATTTGCGTTGAAAATAAAATTCGTCGAAAATAATTTACTCCGGTTGCAACCGGAATTCGACATGGCCAAGCGCTTTCGAAAACTGGCGTTTAACGCAGTCCTACGCACAATGAACGACGATAGGTATGGCGCGAGACCATAACGATGACAAAGAGACATGAACGACTATCTTGTCTCTTTGTCATCGTTCTGACCTCGCGCTATAACTATCGTCATGCCATACCGACTAGCCCAAACGGCCACACTTCTAAGCACAATGAACGTTCCGGGGACTCTTCGTCGTTATTTTGATTCATGTCTGTGAGCATTCATGTACTTCGCGAAAAGAAAAAAAAAACTACTACAAAACGCATGTGATGCCCATGCCGTCATCTTCCGCACTATGTCCATCATCAGCACAAAAGCCACTAAGGAGGAGGTAGACCAATGTACTCACTTGAGTTCAGACAGGTCGCCTTCTAGGAGATTCACTACGCTGCTGCTGAAGACGAAACTGGAGAAAATTGTGAAAATGGTTGCTATGCCTGAAAGCGAGAGAGCAAGAAGAAATGAATACGGACACTCTTCAACAAAACACAATGCTTATCATAGCGGCAATGAAAGAGGAAGCACTGGGAAGACAGCAATCACCAGGACTCTACCATGACTATGCGTTTTCGTGCAATGTGCGTTGTCCAGGCACGACACAAGCCTATGGAGAAGGCAACTGGAAAGGCGCGAATTCCTTGGGCCATTCGTACCGGATAAGGCGAGCTTCGCACCACTGATCGTAGATCAGCATGCTATATCGAGCTTACGCGCTAAGAGAGAGGTGTCGGCGGCACGTAGCTATCTCTTTGCAGAGAACCGCGGTGAAAGAAAAACAGACAAATGAACTACTGTCGCCCATTGTGACTCGGCGTCATAACGCTTTAACGATCTTTTAATTAACGACAGATAGCGCGTCTCGCGATCATCTTCCCTTTCCTCAAAAAGAACACGCTATAGACGAATGCTATGTTCTTATGAAACGAGCCCAAAAAGCTTCATGCGCAGCTACAGCGGGGGAACGGTTGTTTTCCTTTTTAACTAATAACAGCGCAGAAATTAGCTTGAAAACACCCCCTCCCCCCAATTCCCCCCTTCTATGCCTTGGCTAAAAAAAGAATTCTTTATTTCGAATCGAAAGACCTCGTAGTACTACTGTTATATTTTTACTACTACTACCAACAACAGCAGCAGAAGCAACAACAACAACAATAATAATAATCGCAACAACTACCATGTGGTATAGCTTCTGAAGATGCGAACGGCTCGGCTAAGTATTAAAAACTAAAGAATCAATCACGAAAACGAATCGATGCACCGCGCTTCTAGTACGAAAAGTGTGACAGCGTCCACAATTCCTAAATCTCCCTCTCAGAACAGTCGGTATACATACGAGGCGACGCGAGTGACGAGACATAAGCGATACGGAAAGTCACGAAAATAAACCGAGGGTCGAACACGCGGTTGTGGGAGGTGCACAGCAGGATCTCGCCTTACCTATGAGGTACTTTGAGCCCAGCTTGTAGAGCACCCGAAACTGGTGGTACACATACAACAGGGCCATGCAGCGCGTCACGGTCATCACGACGACGTCCATACCTTTGTCCTCCTGATGGGTGGGAAGAACCATATATATATGTCACGTCTCGTAAACTGTAGGCTCACGTTAAACGCACTTATTTACAGGGGCGGAGTGGCACAGTTTCGGTTTCATTTACGACCCGTTTATCGCCATAAGTATACAGTACAAAGAGTGAGCACAAGTTACGTCAGTAAATTTCGCCCTTGTACCAATACCGGTTCTTGCAATATCAGGAAGGTCACTGTTGCTGTATTTCACTGCCACTGCCTCTCACAGAGGAGGGGCTGATGCAAGGGAGAGGGACGAGTGGTTCTAGGTTCGCTTCTCAAGACGATAGCTATAGCGCGAGAACAAAACGACGACACAGAGACAAGAAGGACACGAGCTCGTGTCCTTCGTGTCCTTGTTGTCTCTGTGTCGTCGTTTTGTCTCGTGTCCTTCTTGTCTCTGTGTCGTCGTTTTGTTCTCGCGCTATAACTGTCGTCATGCTATACCAACTAGCCCAAGCTGCCTCGCTTCTCAAGCTGCGGATGAACCCTGTTGCCGACTACAGAGTTCTTAATCTACTGTACGGGGGCCACTGACCTCCTTCATCTGGCACTGTGGCGACCACCCGCACAGCCGGCTGCCAGCCAGGAAGGCCGAGCCCATGGAGAGCAGGCAGATGGTGAGGGTGAGGAAGCCCACGATCACTTCCCACGGGTGTGACGCGCACAGGCGCCCGTGCGCGTAGAACAGCCGCGCCAGCATCGCCCCCGGGCTGCAGCGCTGGGCCCTGTTGGAGAGGGAAGAGACAGGCGCACATGTAATGCGCACGTTGGCTTGTATACACTCAGTGAAGTATAACGCACGCTTCAGGAACATACGAGAAGTCTGAATACAGAGTGGCAGACAGCCGAATCCAGGTCGGCTTGCAGAGGAGACGGTGACAAGTACAAAGTCGTGATTGAGTCACTCATCAGACAATGAATAAATAAATTGGTAAAATGAACTTTCCAAAGAACAACTCTACGGCCTTAGTGCTGGCGCGACCACCGAGTAGAAATAACAGGGAAAAATTAGGCGGACAGCGTCTACAGAAGAAAGCTCAGTCGAATAAAAAAGCGGGAAATATAGTAACGAAAGTTAAGAAGTATTAGGCGTAGTGCATTGGAAAACGCAATAAATATTGGACGATAACATCAAAGACAGAATCACGATAATAGGTTGACCTTCAGCACACAAGACCGCCAGGAGACAACGTCTGTATCCTTAAACGAACGCTTGTTATGGATCCGTGAAGCAATAACAGAAAGGGGGGGGGGGGAATCTGTTCAGAAAAGGGAACTGCTATTCCCGCTTTACAGAAAAAACGAGCGCCTTTGTGCATTGGGGGAAGAACGTGGGCAACACAAAAGTGAACGACGAAATCGCGCTCTCTGCGACCGTTACGAAACATCCAGCCTTAAAATAAGAATATTATAAAAAAAAACGGGCGAGAAGAGGGAGCCGGTAGGAGGGAATAAATTACGCTTATCTCTACGAAACACTGCCATCGCTGCTGAGCAGGCATAATTAATCGCGTGCCATTGTTTTGGTCCCACGGAGGAGCTGAGGCAACCCTTTTCCGCTACTCGAACAGGAAGATCGCCGCGGTGACATCAACAGAATGGCCCTCACTGCCGTTCCCACAGGCTCAATCGAGGAAGAATGGACGATATCGAAAGCGTTTCCGCCCCCTGCCGTAAATAACAAACTGACCGGAGAACGCTGTCCTAAGCAGCTGGCGTAAGGCGCGACTTTTTCCACCTCTTGCAAGTATACGGCATACAAAAGCATTGCCCGCGCCTGACCCCTGTGTTTCACTGCTTGCCCGTACCAATAATTAAAAAAAATAAGCGAGTTAATAGGCGTAGCTTCATCCATTGTGATGTCGCATTACCTAAACAAAAGAGGCAACTCTTCTGATATTGGAGAGAGTCCTGCAACAAAATCTTCCGACCCGAAAGAGCGTCGCGTGGGAGTTGTGGACACTGAGACTTCGCCAATAAAGCCGTATACAAACAGTGTGCGACGTGCAAACAGGCACAGACGGACAGGCGTACATTACACGGCGGAAGTGTGCAATCAGGGAGGCACAGAAAAAAGTTACAGCTTCACCTTTAAGAGTTGAACGCGGTAGGGGTATCATCATAGCCCATACTTCAACCTTTTAGTGCATACTCGTTATTGCATGATGCGACTCGAGAAGTTTAAATCATGGATTAATACAATGTAATCGATAAAGTTGAAAGTGGCTTGTATCAGTGAAGATTTCGCATATGCTGCATAAAAAAATAAGTCCATCGTCGTAGGCAAAAACTTCAAAAGTTTATTTGTACATGGTTAATTTCAGCAGCGTCACACATGCCTCTATCGAAATGCAGCTGGCAGAGCTTCCTCGGCAATGACTGGGATCGATGCTAAGAAAGGCGCTGGGGTAGAACATTTTCGACCTAAAAGATGTTGACATAAACAAAATAATAATGCGTAGACAGGATAACCACTGGTCATTAAGGGTAACTGACTGCATTCCTAGAAAAGATAAGCGCGAAAGGGGGAGACAGAAGGATCGGTATAGGTAGATGAGATTAAGTTTGCGGGTACAACGTAGAAGCAGCAAGTGCAGGACAGAATTGGTTTGGGGGGGGGGGGGGGGAGGGGATCATTTGCCCTGGATAGGCCCCTCTCATCAACACGGTCTTGGCCTCTCCCACATGGGAGAGGCCTTTGCCCTGCTACAGTATATTCTAGTACACTATAGCTCTGCAGTGGGCATAATCAGGCAGATGACGATGAAGATTATCAATAATGCAGCATTACGAAATAAGAAAGTTGAGAAAAAAGGAAGACGCGAATAGAACACGAAAATTCGGAAACAGTTAGTAGTACGGGTTTTAAATTTGAACAGCGTTATAACACTATCCTGACCGTATACTGATCATCATCATCAGCGTACGCAGGGATTCCATTAGAGGGCGGGGCACAGCACGGAGGCACAGCTTCATCGAAGCCTGCCCACCCTATTTCCGTTGGTGTGGAGTCCAAAGGACATGTTTCATAATGAATGAAAAAAAACGAAAATGAAGCAATGGCATGTTTCTCACAATAACTTGCCTATGGTCCCTAGCTTTGCGGGAGTAAAGAGGGGAAGTAGACAGCTCTTAGAATGGTACATCAATGGCCTTCCTTCGGCCGCAAATATACTATCAAAAAACCAACATATCTGAGTAAACGTATTGATCAGACTTTGCGTACCCTGGGTGATGGCGATTTCAGGTGGTGTTGACAAAGGTACATCCTACTTATCACCAACCCCTTTGTTCTACGTGAACTGATCACCCCAGGTCACTAAGTCAAGCGAAGTTACACAATATACACTTAGTTCTAGAGCTTAGTCGCTCATCTAACGTAATCAGTAAGAGTCACCAATGCCAGATATAACGAAATTTTGCTAAAGCTCACGCGTTTACACGGTGTCGCTCGCACACGCTCACAATCGTTTAGCCTCACGAAATTGAGGTTCAAGTCTGGCCGTATAAGTGCCAAGCGATATATAACAGGCACAACCGTATAGAGTAAGCTCCGTAGAGTAATCGACCAAACGGTATCATACGGTATTCGGATTTGATACGTTGACTCACTCGGTCTCTGAGACGGTTTCCTTCACCGGGACACCCCCGGACACGGGGATGGCTTTGAGACAGAGTTGGCTCATCAAGTACGAGTTCGCCGACGTGTGGTCCCTGCTTCTCTCCTTCCTGGCGGCTGTTCTTTTTACGAGTCAAACCACTGAATTGAGTTGCTCCACGACGTTCCGGTAAACTTATACCGCGTCGTTCGAGTGCGCCGCAGCCAATCGCAGCAGTGCTCTTATTTTGGGCTACGATACAACACACGTGCGTATAACGGGGCAGCCACAACACTCGGGAGTGTCTCGCAGATAAAAAAAAAAGATGTGGTTCAACTTCAAACGCGGTTACACCTATATAAGGGCGTGCACGTATACACGCGGCCGCGACCCCGGTTGTTTACAAACACGTCCACGCCAGACCGTGGCACCGGGACAGATACGGTGTCGCTATCGCAGATCCCGACTAGTAGTAGCGTCTGGCGATATCGCAGCAAGCCCTCCCGCACTGTTTTGCAGCGCAGCAGTCTCGCAGGCGGCTGGCTGCATGACGCGCGTCACGTTCGCGCCGCCGACGCTACAAACAAGGGCCCGGCACTCGCCGATGTGTTGCCGGAAGGCACCGCTGTGGTCGGTCCCGAACAGTATGAAAGTGAATGAACACAGTGCGACATCGCCGGGCGGAGTCAGAAGTTTTCATGCAAGACGTGGCATGCGAAAAGGAACGAACTATATAGAAAGGTGAGGGTATACCATGTAGAATACATTTCCGGGGGCATCGGAGTGGTTTCACTGGCGACCCAAGCTTTATATACGTAAAGACGCTCGGCCGGTCACGTAGCACAGACAACATATAGTTGGAGCAACGGAATGATTACGAGGGAAAGGGAAAAGAAGCCGATGGCGACAGCTAGTTAGATGGAGCAGTGCAATTAAGAAGTTAGCGGAGATAAAATGGAAACACCTCACGCAAGGTCGCGTAAATTGGACACCAACGTAAGACTTCTTCGCACTGCCCTGGAATTTAAAAATAAAGACAATGATGATGATAAATGCACTTCGGGACTTTAACGATATGCACCTTGTTTGTGCTGTGCGGATGTGCGTGTTTTATACATCCCTTTCCCGGAACAACCAATCGGGCTCTCGTGAGAAATGGTTCCACACATGGGTGTCGAAACCAGGCACCCAACTGGTTAACTGTCTTGCAAATCACTATACGCATTATTATCTTTATGCACCACATAGTGAACCGAAACAGGTGGAACTTTTTGACAACACGCACATATAACGCAACTATAGTTCCTCATGGCATCGCAGACGTGTGGATATTTATTTCAGGCATCTCTGCAGTAATTTGGTTTAGTATTTTACAGCCATTGAACGTAAACACACACCCCTTTTTATTTGTAAGATAAAAAAAAAAGAAAGAGGAGACCATTTACTTGCTGAAATGACGCAGACCAGCATGCTTTTCGCGCACATCAATCACACGATGAGACAAAGTTTGCATCCCGCGCCGAAATTGTTAACGCTATATAGCCTAGCGCCAACAGCTTCCGTGCCAAAGGTGGAGCCGCGGAACCAGGTCCAACACGAAGTTTTATCCACCTGCTACTTGGCTCGATTCTGGAAGCACAGACCATCAGCCAGCGTTCACAGGCCCTCCATCGGAGCCTTCCCTACGTGCTCCAGGGTATCCGTGTTTTGGCCAGAATCGGGCGGCGTCCTTACGCGAGGAGGAACAGGTGGCTGCCCTGGTTTTTTTTCGCGCACACGTGATTCAGACGTGGCCGGAGGGGGGGGGGGGGTTGAAGGATGCTTAAGCGGCCAATTGCGCAAGGCGAACGAAGTCGACGAGCGCCCCCCCCCCCCCCCCCTCCCTCACAAGAGGGTGGTGCCACCGAAGCCTGCAGCCGAAGGGCCGCTCTCATGATGCTATTTTCGGGAGCCGGGAAGAAGAAGAAGAAGCAAAATGGGCGATTCCAAGGCGGTGTTTATGTGCGAAGGAGAGAGGGGGAGAACATGTACTGTCGATTTCCATGTTTACACGTGTCTCGAGAGCTCGCCGCCAACGGGGCGGAACGATCGCCGCGACCCCGACGCGTCGCGCGACTTCGGTCACCCGAAGCGGGCCACAAGTGTTTGCGGACGCAGTCGACGTAGCGGGCACCTTCGCCATGTGTTTGCTTGGCGGCCGCCGCGCTAGACGGGGAAGGGGGACACATTTTCCCCGGGGCAAGGTCGAGTTTTCTTCCACCTCTATCGCCGTCGGCCAGTCACCGCGAAGCCACGGAGACAGTGGGACACTCGGCGGGAGAAAGGGAGAAGTCTTTGGGACAGCGCTAGGAGTAGCGCTGCCGTCTTTGGAATGGTGGCAATACACGTCGAATAAATCGCAGCGAACCAGGGTGTAGGCGTGCCCTGGTGAGAAAATTAGCTCTAGTGACTAACAATAGTCGCACCATATAATTCCAGGTACAGCGGTGTAGTCGAACATAATCCCGTTGAAGCGTTCCGAGATCAAGCACATATACTTGCATAAAGAATCGAATGTCAACACAGTTTTACTATAGTACACGTAATAGTTCAGAATACAGAAAAAAGCATCTGCTTGGCGTAAAGCACACACTGTTGCGCGTAAGAGACGTAGACAAGAGCACACAGACACATGCAGTTTACGAGTAAATAGCAAACCAACAAGCCTAAGTTTATATCTTTGTAAAGCAGAATGAGCCACTGAAAGGCAGTCGCCGTCAAAAGCAGTATTGCGATGGTCTGCTATAGTAGACCATACTCAAGCCCGACGAAATCTCACGAATAAGTCCCAGCGATGCAGCGAAGTAGCTGTCCGCCGTGAATGTGCTTTCAATATGCTCCGCAGATATCCGACAAAAGCGGCAGTCTTTGCAATGACCGGCACGTGGTCAACTTGCATAGATTTTACGCAAACGGAAGGAAGTGAATCTTTCACGTTGCTTAAGACACGGCGTAAAGACGTGCATGTCACACAGTGCGCAAGGTCAGCCTCATATCAGTTTACTAAGATCATCGACAATCACAGGCCATAATCTGTCCTTCCTTTCTCGCCCAGTGTTGATTTGCGTGTCCATCATCCTGTGACCCCCTCATCAACATGTGAAAGTCACTGCTACAGGCAAACTTTCCGTCTTAAAACGAGCTGTGTTCGAAGACTAGTTTCCTTTAGAATGTTTGTCCAGAAGAATCGTAATCAAGATGGGTAGAATTAACTACAGATTGCGCTAACTTAAGCAAATTATTCTACGATATAAGTCCGGAGGGGGTAATTGCATTAGGATACGTTTTTCTTTCCGAAGTGCAGCTTCTCTGGATGGTTTACGACATACTAAACGCCACGACACTTTTTCTTTCACCGATGAGAGCAGATAACTTGTGAGTTGACTTAAGTCCTGTGATAGCTGCCGAATATTGAAAGCACATTTAAGGCTTTCTTATCTGAACACGAGTCTTTATCTAAATGTCTGAAATGGCCCTGAAAAAGCCGCAAGAAGGATCACTCGGGACAGCGACAAAGGGGCTTTCGCACTGCAGCGGTCACCCACTCCGCTGCCGCCGTCTCGACGTACAGGAAGACGCGGTAACAAACACCTATGCACGTCATCGACAGTTCCACGAAAATGCGAAGGTGACGTCATCACCGCTTTGCCACTCGCATGTACAGCTAATCCTTGTCGCCAGCAGATATCGTAAGCCTACGGTCCCGAAGCAGGTGAACTGAGAGCCCGATGTGGTGCTGTGAACCACACAGACCTTGCAACGTGCGCCACATCAACGCTAGCCATGTTAGCTCCCGTGTGGACCTGAAATTCTTCGATTCTTTGAACGGCTCGTGCGCTAAGAAGGGCGGTCGCGGGTTCTACATGGACACAAGAATGTGTCAGAGAGAACCAGTCGATGCAAATTAAGATTTTTTTTTCTTACACTAGCATACTTCGGCAAATCTTACGTTTCATGACGCGGGAAACTCCATCCACGGTTGCGAAGCGTCTTTTCAAAATAGCACGACGGATCCGCGCTCGTGGAGAAAGAGAAAGCAGTAGTAGTTCTGCAGGTGCGACCATCCATGCGTCACGGGCAGCCGAATAGGCGGTATACAAAGAACGAACCTACAAGGCCCATCCCAGCGGCGATAGCAGGTCATCGAGTACAAAACTACCACGGCAGGCACACGTACGGGAAACAGCGATCGTGCAGGAAAATTCTGGTCCGCCACTGACATGCAGACAAGCGAAACACGGCAACCGACGCACACGGTGCGGCCGGTAGGATTCGTCGCGCTGTCCTCCGGGACGCGGCCCCGGCGCGAGGACGCGGGTTCGGCCGAAGACCGAGAGGCGCCGAACACGTTTGCCTCACGGCGTGCCGTTCGGCGGGGGAGGCGGGTTTCACAGGCATCAGCAAAGAGAGAGGTCGCGACGAGAAAGTAACCCGCAGCAGCAGCGTACCTGGAGCAGTGTCGTAGAGCGCGGCTCAGGGCGGCCCGGGCGGCTTCTTCGAGCTTGCGAACGACGGCGTCGCTGCGGCGCGGCGGCGCGTCGCCCATGGTGCTGCGGCAGCTCGCGCTACGCGGCGGGGGGGTCAGCCGAGCCTCATGGCGCTCGGACGGCGAGGAAACTGGTCGCCGCGGAAGGAAGGCCGCCGCTTTCGCCTCGAGAGAAAAGGGGGCCCCTTCCGCGTGCGCACGCCGACGAGGGAAGAGGGCCTGTCGCGGAAGCAGTCCCCCCCTCTAAACAGTGGCGCGCGTGTGAACGACCCCGTTTCCCGGTCGGCCGCCGATCTAGGCCACGGCGCGGCGGCCCTGACATTGGCCCGAGGGTCTCTGGGTCAGCCCGCCTTCCTGCACGATGGCCGCCGCCGCTCCTTTTGGCTCCCTCCTCCAGTCACGCGACTTCGCCCACTCAGCTGTGACGTGAGAACACCGTCCGCTCGCTCTCCCTTGCACCTGAGTGGGGGATGGACAGTGGTGCCGTTCCCCCCACTCATAGTTCCTGCCAGGACCGGCGGAAAGGACTTGCACCGCGGCAACAGTTTCTCCCGTATCGTGCTCGCCAGTGATTCGCGACCCGCCCGGAGACAGCGTCGCGTGAGGGCAATGGAAGAAGGCGTGACCAAAGCCAGCGCTGGATGAGCACAGATGGACGGGAGATGCGGCGGAGTCAGCCTCGAGACGAAACGGTGAAGACACCGGACCAGCCTCCGTACACCTGAGAGACCAGCGCGAACGCCGTCGTTGCATCTTTGTCTCACTCCATTTACTGCACCAGAAGGTGTCCCCGAGTTTGATGCGAAGCAGGGTGGGCGCCAACGCCCAGGCATTATTGTCCCCCACCGAGCGCACTGCCATCTCGCGCGCACTCCGAGGGCAACGGACGGGGTTTCCCTCACGCTCACTGCGCTCGCTGAGACGAGGAAGCGAGCGCGCCAGCTGCTCCAGTTCGTGAGGCTGAAGATCCTGGTGTCGGCGGCACACAATGGTTCGCATATAGTGCAACTGCATGGCCGCATTGTGCGTGCGTCTGCGCGCATCCACCCAGATCTCGCTCGCATCCCGCCGAACAGGTTTGCCTCCCTCCGTCCGAAGAGCGAGGACGTTCGGCTAAGCGCGCACGCAGCAGCCCGCACGTTGCACAATCACCGCGCTCGCTGGTGGCAATGCCCGCTACGAACTGATGTGGAACACAATGCGTATAAGTCTAGTATCGCTGTCATGTAACGGACGTTCGAGAAACACAGCGACCTGCATAAGATAACGCTAATGTGGAGAGTTTTATAGACTTTAGGTCGGCTACACAGCCAAACACAATTGAAGAGATATTCTAATAAAATGTCTCGCTGTGTGAGTTAATTCGCGGTCGCAAAATAAAAGCAGAGCGCGAAAGAAGCCAGACGGTATTCTTGTCTCTTTTCTCCAGTGTTTTGTGGCTCGTCCTTTTTTGAAGGCGCTAGTGAGATGAAGGTAGATAAACCTTAATTCCCACCTTAAGAAAAATGAAACAGTATATTGAGAAACCGAATGGAACATACCTGGAACATATTTGAAACAGCTATCGTAAGCAAGCACCACCGGTCATCAAACGTCCCCAACGACTTCTCCGGAAAGCTGCACTGGTTTTCAAACTGGCAGCGCGGCGATGCTGTGATTTACTACACGCATACTGACCATAGAGTACATGAATTATTGTTCAGTGCACGCGCTTCTTTACACAGCGGCGAGGTGAGTCGTCGAATGACAGAGCCTATGCGAAATCAGCCCCAAGTCTATCTCTATCGAAACATCACAACCTTCCCGACCATGCATTCGACAAACTATCAGTAACAGTCTTAGAAACGGGATTTAAATCAAACCGAGAACGTGAACAACGTGAGTCATACCTCATACACCAATTTAACACTCTTGATAGATGAATAAATGAGAATCCGGGTACACTTGCAGCAATTAAGGCATTAGAAAACAATAAATAACAGAGTTCCCAGCAATGCAGATGCGACGGGCACTGGACAACTGAAAATACTTCCAATTGTATCTACTCTTCCTAAGTACAGCTGTCGTCTGTTTCTGTTTCTACCTTACTATCCACTCAATTGTGCCAAGCATGACATGCCCAACAGCAACCCTGTGCACAATCGGGAGGCCCCTACTGCATGCATAATCCAGAAGCGGGCCAGAATTGACATTGCACCCGCTTGCCAGCCTCTCCGGCAACACGCGGCACCCCTCTTTCAACAACGAGATGCGCGCGCGAGTGGTTCTTAAGATAGAGAAAGGAAGAGAAAAGTGAGCCCCGTTATTGTCTGCTTCAGGAGCGACACCGCCACAGAGCTCACAAGGGATGGGGGTGAGAAGGGATAAAAGGGTGGAAGTAAAGGTATAGAAAAGAGGAAGAAGAAGCAACAACAAACTGAGGGGATAGGAGAGACAGGAAAGATGGAAGAACGGTCACTGGAGTCCGAGGACGGGGTAAACTTGCGAGAGATGTTGTCGGCGTCTGTAGATGGCGTAGAGCAGGTCCAGTAGGTCAGAGCTGCGCTGTCACCGAAGACCGTCGGCGACAGGAGGTGACGTAGGGCCAGCCTAGTCGGCCAGAGCTACGATGACGCCGAAGGTCGCGAGCGCGCGGGCGCACAACCGGTCGGCACGAAATCCAGGGAGCGTCTCCAACGAGATGTCCACGAGGCGCTGAGTAGTTGAAGGCTTAAAATTCTTAAAAAAGCTCTTTTCCCCCACACCGAACCGCCAGAGCCATGCAGCGCCGTCTGGTCGGGAACAATACGTTAGTGGAAGGAAGGATACGCAAACCACGGACATCCTAAAGGTGAACGTCAGAAAAAAAAATTAAAAAACAAGAAAGGAAGAGGGAAGGGAAAAAAAAGAAGGGGATGGAAGGGGGCAGCCGGGAGTCCACCTCATGTTTTCATTGCATCTTTTCTCCCTTTCCTTCTCTCCCTCTCTCTTATTTTATGACGTTGATTCTATCATGCCTATTCATATCTACCAGACAAGTATATGGTTCCGTAAAACTCACCAATGCACTCGGGATCGAGATCAAGGACGCGGCGTCACGTCACCGGAAGAGCAGTCCACGAGGCCAATAAGTTGCGCCCTCTGTACTCTGGGAGGAAGTTCAAGTGCTGAGCAAACCTCCGTACCATTCACATTCCTTGTTTATTCGTCCTCGACATCTACAGACCCCGTTCGAAGTTTAGCCATTGCCGATCCTCTGGCACCCATGTACAGAAAATTGCTGCGTAAGCGTCCCACCGTTCGCAGGAACCAAACCCCCCGAAACTGTGGAACGATAGTCTCATCGACGCGATGTACACATCTACATCGATATGAGGTCCACGCACACTGAAGCGGGCCCGCGAGACGTAATATAAATTCGGCGAAACACGCAAAGCGAGTTCCCTTCGTCCTTTGAGTGTGGCATCGATGTGACGTCGCGCAATTATAGCCACTCCGATGTCGCTGGCGAGACGTCAAACGTCCGCCCTCAACGCTTTCCATGAGTAGATTGCACGGGACATGCTGCCTGAACACCGTTAAGGTCCGTGGAGGCCTGCGAAGTGCGTCGGCAACACTTCCTGCAAAACAGGCTCTTATGGGCAGTATATATAATACACATCTATACGACACGAGTTACAGCGGCCCCGCCACGGTTTTATGCGACTTCCGCGAGAGGTCTGCCCGTCTATAGCTGGCTTGTCTATAAGCGCGTCTTTATTTGAGAGGTCACCGGAGAAATAGCGGGAAGGTGGCCGCTGCAGCGCGGATGCGATTGCCTGCCCTCGACGAAACGCCCAACCCCAAGTACTCTCATATTCATCTGAAACCACGTGGCGTGGTACATCGTTACGCTGCGCTCAAACGTGGCGATGATGATTGAAGCGTATAGAGGAGGGTAGACGAGACGAGACCGATGGCGGGTTTGCGTGTTCCGTCAAGACTTCGAGGGGCGAACGGACGCGCGGCAAAAGAGGCGCCGCGTTTTTCCTGCCGCAAGCGGTATATACACGTATACGGGGCCACCGGGTTATGCAAAAAGAGGGGTTCGGCAATACATTACCTGGCGCGCTGCGCCCGCTCGCAGGACCGGAAGAGGGCCGAGCCGGACGAAGGGCGGTCGTCGGTCCCGAGGTGATCTGTCCAGCGCAGTGTGCGTAAGAGCTCGCTATCGACGACTTGTTCCGGTGGTCGAAAAAGACCACTTCCGCCCCGCAGGAAACAGGTCCGCGGGGCGAAAGTGGGCCGTCCTGGTCGTCAGCGCCACGACCGCCTTCCGTTGTCCCCGAACCTCGGCGACGACAAGACCGTGGCATCGCGCAGAAAATAACGCGTACGCCCGACGCTTCTGGCTACATGCACACGGCTGCTGCCGATACAGCCTTCGTTAAGCACTTCCAGAACATTTCAGATGTAGTCCCACAAACGCCTGCCATGAAATCCCTCGGGACTGCAGGATGAGACACTGCCCCCCAGATTACATACGGGACTGCAGGGTGAGACACTGCCCCCCAGATTACATACGGGACTGCAGGGTGAGACACTGCCCCCCAGATTACATAACATGCCCGCATTTTTAATTGTTTGTAAAATTAGCTCACACGTTACAAAAATTGCTCATTTCGCATGCATGACGAGTTACGCGGAAGTCGTTTAAGCTTTGTGGCGGAAAAGCGTTTTAAAAGGCAAAACAAGGCAGAAATGAAACATGTGAACGCACGAGACACAGCGATCTGCCCTGTGCGTTCAATGTCCCGTGTTCGCGTTGTGCTGCCACAATGCTCATAAACCAACCAGCCCATCTGCAAAAGAGCCCTTTAAGCCTGTTGCCGTCCACTGACTTAATTGATATATACCGTTTAACGCAACATATATCACGAAAGACACTTAAGGAGGGCGTTCCCGTTAGCATGAAAATGTATCAGAGAGGTACGGTTATAACCTCAGGGCGTTTTCAAATTTCCGAATTCTTTTACTTCACCAGGTTTTCCCTGACTGGATAAGCCCGCCCGGTAAAACTAAAGAGCGCAACATACGATATGCCCTGTGTGCTTGCTCTTCCGTATTTTGCGCTTGATTTGATTTGATTGATATGTGGGGTTCAACGTCCCAAAAAAACCATATGATTATGAGAGCCGCCGTAGTGGAGGGCTCCGGAAAGTTCGACTATACCTGGGGATCTTTAACGTGCACCCAAATCTGAGCACACGGGCCTACAGCATTTCCGCATCCACCGGAAATGCAGCCGCAGCAGCCGGGATTCGATCCCACGACCTGCGGGTCAGCAGCCGAGTACCTTAGCCACTATAGACCACCACGGCGGGGCCGTATTTTGCGCTCCTCTGCCCTGGTGTCAACGAACCGACCTGCAGCCCAGCCCCTTGTGACTAAGTAACCGAGAAATGAGCCCTCGAGTGATAAAAAGTAAATAAATATACGAAGGGCTCTTGTGTAAACGAAGTGCATAACTGAGGACGTCTATCTGTGCATCGCCACTTCACGGGGACATTGTTTGTAGCGAACAGAAATATCTTAAAAGAAGAGCTCTTTCAACACATTAAAATCTATATTTTTCACATGTTAAGCTTATGAGATCAGTACTCAATCCACAGTATAGGTCTAAGCGACAAGTTCGAGCTATAACCTTTCTGTATCATTTATTTAGCTTGTCGGAATGATATCTCGGTCTAAACAGCTAAAAAGTTAATTGTTGTTTTAACACAAAACAACTGCTTAACACAAATTGCTGAGAGCAGCATTCTCACTCAGGTGTCGTAAACATATTAATTTAATTTTGTTTTCCTTCGTGGCAGTCATGGTATATACATTCATTTTGATCAACTACACAGTGAATATTTGATTCAAAAACAGTGTACGGTGTTGCACTTATTGCATTTTACAGCACCCAGCTATCCGATAATATTTACTTTTTGCTAAACGGATTTTTCCCTGCTGCTTTTAGAAAGAATAGACAGTTATACAACCAGTTGAAGTTCAAGGGAAATTGTAGCATATTTAGAAGAAACTACCCAGATCTATTTAGTTTCGTCGGGTTTGGGCATAAACTACAGCAACATATCTCCACACGCCCCCTTCTGAAAGCATTTCTCGCCAAACCAGAACTAATTTAAGCCGAGTTAATGGAACGATTAATACCATTAAGTCCTAATTTACCGACATGAAAGCGCCATGCTTTGGAATTGAGATATGCTGTGTGATCTGTAGAAGCAACAGAACTGTCCTCTTTTCTACGCTTTTACATAGCTGTTTCCGGGTTTGTGCGCTCAAAAGCCTGTCTCGCAAGTCAACGTTCATCTCATTCATTCATTCTGCTAAGCTTTTTACCGTAGCTAGAGAAAAAATGAACGACTTTATAAGCTGTGATCAAAGATAAATACTGTTTTTTTTTAGAGGGTAGCACAGACTGCCTTCAGTCAGTTTTCATGACCCACGGAGCCAGGCTTTTTCCACGACAGTTCCCCGCCATTCCCAGACACGCACAAAGTATACCTGACTACTCGGCACCCCGAACATTCTTAGCGCACATGAAGATGGTTCTTCCTGAACAGAAAGGCTGGTTTCTTTACAAGTTCGCGACGTATCGATCGGTAATCCACACCACTCTTGAAAAGCAATCTCGGTGCCACCTGACACTGGCTTGGCGGCCTCGTGCGCAAAGTTCTCATAAATAGTCTCACAAGCTGTACACACCATCTGCAAGATTTACAAAGTACTGCCATGTGTAGAAAAAAAAAAAACGCGTCGTCCAAGAGATATGAAGCAAGACAACAGGGAGCGCTCGAAGACCAACGACAAACGGTTCTTCGCCAAAGCATTTTCAAGTGCACGAAATTTAACATTCATTCGGTGAAGGCACAGGTATACTGCGACGGTACTCGTCAGCGCCAGCCAATAAAGCAAAAATGCGCCGTCTTGCCAAATGCCTAATCCCTGCTGAATGTATATATTAACTCAGTTGCGTACGGAGACGCTGTTGCAGGCGCTTTGTCCCGCTGTATAAAAGACATATATAGCGTCTACAAGGCCAACCGCATCGAGCGTACGCATTGTTGAACACGTACAGCCTACGGGATGTAGCGAATGCTGTGAAAGCGCTATTTTATTCGGCTAACTAACAGCTCCCATCAAGCAACTTTGTGAGGAGCTGAAACAATGTCAACTTCGATAAGAAGCGAAAAAAACCCGTTCGTTTGTCGACAGTGAACGTCTATATATAGCTGACTTCTTTCGTGTTTTCTGAGAGCACAGTTGCTTTGCGAAAAAAAAAAGAAAATGAAGAAACGGAAATAAAAACAAAAAAAAACAAAGGATCAATGAAAGAAATTTGTTGATATGTGAGGTTTAACGTCCAAAACCACCATATGATTATAAGCGGTAGATTTAAGGCAAGTCACAAACCTACGCTTTGCCCAAACTCGCTTAACTATACAAACGATAACTGCAAATTATAAGGCTTGGCTAACACATTTTAAAGACACAGTCTATGGTAATGTGAAAAAAGTACCGTCTCCACAGATGAAGCTGTTGCGCAATGCATGACAGCGCGGCGGCTTCGAGCTTCCAAGCTCCACCTATAAAATGAACTATGGGCCACCTATGCCATCCAGCAAACCCGGTATAGATAGCGAAAAAAAAGTTTTTTTTTGGAGCTTTTCAAGGGCGGCTTAGGTTCTGGCTACAAATTCGTCAGTCTTCAATAAAATTTTTGCCATCACCAACAATGCCCCGCCGCGGTGGTCTAGTGGCTAAGGTACTCGGCTGCTGACCCGCAGGTCGCGGGTTCAAATCCCAGCTGCGGTGGCTGCATTTCCAATGGAGGCGGAAATGTTTTAGGCCCGTGTGCTCAGATTTGGCTGCACGTTAAAGAACCCCAGGTGGTCAAAATTTCCGGAGCCCTCCACTACGGCGTCTCTCAGAATCCCAGAATGGTGGTTTTGGGACGTTAAACCCCACATATCAATCATCATCACCAACAATATACGTATCATTTTTCCCGCGACAGTACTGCTATAATAATAATTATTAATTTCTGAGGTTTCACGTACCGAACCACGATACGATTATGATCTGGACTCATCACGCTACCGGAGTCAAGATGCACTTTCGTCTACCTGTAGTCCTGTACGCCTAAATCCAAGCTAATGTGTTATACCAGCGTTACACGGGCACCTTTGATTGCGATCAGGCCATATCGGAATCAAGACGATCGCGTTCTGCGCATCGCGATCTGGCTTCGTGCTCGCGATTTGGCTGACGTCTACGCCAAACTCTATCCGGATTAGCCTGTACTGTGTAACAGCGAAAAACGTTATCACGATCCACATTGGTCCTGATCGCTATCGAAAATGCCTGTGTGACACCTCCCCAAATTAAACGCAGCCATTATGGCCACGAATCAAACTCGTTGCTTCGAGCTCAGCAACTCGGCACCCTATATATGTGTGTAAGATACCGCAGCGGATAGCGTGCACTGTGACGATTACAATTGAGGAGCTTTCTAGCTTCGCAGGCTAGAGCTCTCCAGCAGCTCGAGCACCGGGACTGGAAGGGCCTAAACATTTTGCATTTCCTACTCGCGGTTTCACTGAGCATATCTACAATGTAACTGGCGAAGAAGAACTGGGGCCGAGTTCACAAAGCTTCTCTTTCGTGCGTGCGTCTTCCCGTTGGTCAGACAACTTCGCCACTGAAATTTCTTCTACGAAAATTTTCACCGTAAAACGTTTTGAGGATGCGGGCCCCGATTAACGTGCCTGACCCATCTCTCCACGTGCGAAAAGGTCACTCGAATTTCGTGTTAAAGGCACACTGCAACCCTTCTTTAGCACGGTCATAAAGCGCTGCCGATCGGGTAGTCGAGAACACGTGCGCCATAAGGTCCCAGGATGAAACCTTAGTGCGCCAAACATTATAGCACCGCACTCGGCCCGGTATTCACAATTACTTTTCAAAGTCAGCTATAAACCACTTCCTCCTCTGTCGAAAATGACGCCATAAACCCTAATTAGGGCGCCATCAAACCAAGGTTCATCCATGGCCACTGGCCAATGGAAGCATGGCGAGCTGCGTAGTTACAGCGGCGGCCACGAGATGCCGCCACATACACGAGTGCTCGCTCGCAATCACACTGAAAGTAAGCCACGCGTTCGACGAAAAAAAAAAAAAGTGCTCAAGATGACGACGCACGCCAATAAACGGACGTAGCTTCTTGCCCCATTGCCATCCCCAATTCTGCGTAGCTTTCAGCGCGCTCGCTGGTACGAAAGGAGAGATAAAGTGCTTAAACCGAGCAGCAAATCTCTTTCACTCCGCTTGTACTTGACGGATTCTAAAAAAAAAATTGGCTGTTCATTCACGAATCAATAAGCTATTTGAATGAATTCGTTCGATGATTACTTGGAAACGTGTTGCAGAGCCCTTTTAAGGTATCACGCACTTTTTCGATTGGAGAAAGTTCCACAGGTGACTAAACGACTTCGACCTCATACTTTAGCGATACTCCTAGTTCAAGAATATTCCCACAATTTAACTGTAAACAGCAAGTAACGAATTCCAACTTCGACTGTATTTCAATGGAGTACAACAATTTAAAAAAGATAAGTACCCCTGACAATATTAAACGGGTTGGTACGGATGCAGGGATTTAGAACGGCGCAACAAAGACGAATAGGCAAATGATCAGCAATGGTGTTCGTGCGATCATTTGTCTTTGCGCCGTTTTAAATCTATGAATGACACATTACTGTTCTTTCTATTAAATACAGACCAGCTAAACGGACGCCACTCTATTGAATTACATACTCTCACAACTACCTCGTTTCTCACAGTTCCATGACCTATAGGATTCCACAACCACCATCATCATCATGAGGAAGTGGGCGTACTGGAGGTCACAGACAAGAACACGGCCGGGGAGAGAAACACTTGCCTGGTTCGTAGTTTGCGGAGGAAGTCCGTCAGCCCGGAGAACATCGACAGCGGTAATCGCACAACCATGGCCACAGACTCGCGTGCGGGAGAACTCGACAGGGAGTCCGTCGGCGGCGTCGACCAGCGCGCGTGTGTGACCGCACTGTCACCCTCTCCGCCACCACCGCCACTAGCGTTTGGAGACGCACGCAGAGACCGCGGCGCGTAGGCCCTCGGTGTCAATCTCGAGCAGGAACGAGGAAAGGCCGCAGTCCCCTTGAGGATCCCTCGAAAGGGACACGCAGGCCCCCATCACGGTGCAAACAAAGGCGCCGAAAAAAGAAAAAAAGAAAAACCCTTCCGGCAGTCTTGGCATCGTCTCTTACGCGCAGCGACGCGCTTTGCCCTTCCACGCCCGCGAACATTCACTTCGTCAAGGTCATGCTCCACGTGCGTGGCCACCACCAACACGAGGACCGACATTTTATTCGTATTTATTCGGCATAGTGAAATTATTGAGCGACAATGTTAAACTATTCAGGAGCGACCACGGCAATGTGAATGTCATTAGGCATACGGCACCACCGGATGGCCACGCGATGCACATGCGCTATACGAAGGCACAAGGAAATCTCGGGCCATTTCACGCTTGTTTCCCTCCGCCACTGATAAAACGAATCCGAGGCAGCAGCAATGAACTTCCGCCGATCGATCTTTAAACGGACTCTTAAGGATGGTTATTGAAATAACGGTCCAGAAACATCGTAGTGTTACTTTTGTGTCAAGGAAGGGCTTATTTTGAAATAAAATGGCGTTCTACTGCTCCGCATCGGGTTAGCGCTCTTCAAATTATCCGCCTCAACGGAACGTCCCACGACACTGTTGCCGTGCACAACGTTGCCCGGATTTGATGCGTGGCCGCCGACACTATAGTAGCAGCAGAGGGAAAGTAGCGGGAGCCACAGCAGCAAGAAGTGCCATTGATCAATTTCCTGTCGTTGACTCCGAGATGACAGACGTGTTTTGGTTTAACTGGGCCCCGCTAGATGGCACGACCTGTCCCCCAGTTTAAACAGGCGAAAATTCAATTTCTGAACCACTCGCGCCATTCCTGGTTCCCGGAGCTGCGGTTCTTTTTTCCGTGAATCAAACAACATTTTATAACGTCTCTTGAAGCACGGAAGGTTCTTTACTTAGTGCGGGTATATCGATGACTAGTTACTAATTGTAGCTGGTTTGGCTAACGTCATCGGCATCATTTTGCGCACGTCCTACTGTGGCGCATTTGTTCTTGTGCATTTACTTTGATTTCTAGGTTAGTAGGGCACTGCTGGTGATAATATTGTCGTTTTAGACGTCGTCGTACATTGAGCTTTCACTCTGACGTGAACTGTTATTTAACTTTAGTCTAGTTTCTATAAGGGCTTGCCCTGAACTGGAGAGGAGGAGAGATCTTAATAATAAAGAATGGCGAACGGGTTACTCGGTGACTTCTCTTCGTCAGGAAAGCCAAGACAAGCCAGGGACGAAGTTAAGCGCCCTTATGGAAATGTCTGCTTCGCCGAAGTTCATTGTTAAACTGTACTTCACGATACTTCGGGCCTCAGTGTTTGCTTGAACTGCTGCCATGTTTGAACAGTGCCACCAAAGCATGCCATACCACATCACGCTGACATAATAGAGAAGTCTTCGAAATTGTATACATGGGTATATTGGCACGAATCAGCCGCGCAAAATAGCCTTAAAGGGACCCTGCGACGGTTTCGTGAATGCCTTATTACACAATAGAGTATAGCAATAAATACCGAGACGGACGCAAAAAAATATGAAAATTGGTGCACGAAAACCAATGTTGTAAGTCTGTAAAGTTTAATATTCTAGCAGACGACATCAAGAGAAGAGCCATTCCTTTTCGCATTTCACTCTCCCACTGACGTAAAAGGCCGTTCCCAATCACAGCGCGCATCTTTCACACCGGAAGACTCGCCTCGTCATGGCAAAAGTCCCCGGATTTTAGTCGATGGATGGATGGATTGGATAGATTGATATGGCTGTGCCCTTAAGATTGGGCGGCGGCTAACGTCACCTTAGCCGTAATACTTAGTGAACAAAACTAGATTTATCTAGTTAGTCGTGGCAGTTGTACAGCGCCCCTGGCGTCGTTTTGTAAGTGTGTTATATCTAGAAACAAATGCTTTTGTATCTGAATAAGCAGTGCTTTTATATTTCTAGTGCACAATACAATAGCGTGGCCTAGCTGGGACCATATGAGTAGTACATGCGACTAGTAGCGTCCAATCAATCAAAACTACTGGTCAATGTTGTCACTCAGATAGGTCGGCAAACACACTCAAGAGTCGAATCACTCGGACTCAGATCGAGCCGTGAGTCAGAGTAAGTCTGGGTGAGTATTATTTCCGCGAGTCTGATTCCGTCCGAGTCCAGTCGAAGAAAATTTTCGTGAGTGCGTAGTGCGTTAGGCGCAGGAAAATTTCGGTAAGTCTGAGCGAGTCCAAAGCTCAAAATGTATTTCACGAGTGAGTCCCAGTGATTTCCGCTTTCTTGTGCCGACCTAATGTCATCTCCAGCCATTTTCAGCCTTACTATCAGCCTAATCTGGATTCGCGTTTATACTCCCGTCTTCCCACATGTATTCCAAAGCAGCATAGTTCATACAACCCTTCAATATTTACAGATCAGAGGAGCGAATCACGTAAGGGGGTGCATTGACCTCCCCTCCCAGCAACTCTTCCAGGGAAGTTCTTGATATATTTTATGCCGTCATCTCTTCCAAGGAAAAAAAAAAAATACCTTACTGGTTTGCAAGTATACGCAGAGCTCGTTTGAGAAGATACTATATATGTCAAACGGCGCCAAGAGCACCGATTACGTGAGACATTCGTATTTACACCATGGTAAAAAAAGCTAATTTTAGGCGAACGGACTCATCGGTTGACTATACCTCAGACTCCCTTGTATACTGAGCTGTGAGTCTGAGCGAGCCCGAGTTAGGTTGAGTCCAAGTAAGTCCGGTGGAAGAAAATGTTCGTCTGTGTGTGAAAAAGTGAGTGCGGCTCAGAAAACATTTCGTGAGTCTGAGCACCACTGATTCCACAGCTCTAATTATATTTCATGAGTGAGTATGAGTGATCTCCACAAGTTCTGCCGACCTATGCGTCCCACCTAACGAAACGCCACTTCTTATCTAAAAAAAAAAAAAAAAAGGCCACTGTGTAGCGCTCTAGCCCTAAACTAATGAAGTTTATAAAGAAATGTTAAGGACACGGCCCACATAGATGAAAAAGAAGGGGACGGGATGGGGCGTCCCTGCCTTTTTTTAAGGATTCTTTCTTGACATACTTCAACGCAAAAATTTTGACCTGTCTTTCTGTTGGTGTCTGTCCAACGATTCAGCCACGGGGCTAAAGTTTTAAGCCAGTGCTCAAAGCCTACCCTGCTTTACCTGGTGGTTGTGTTCATACTTTCGAACACTGGCAATCAAAAAGCAAATATTACGCGTAATTTATGTGCAACATCCACACGTAAGTGTTAGGCAGTGTGTCTTTTTATTTGAAAAGTACATAAATACGTATTTTGAAAACTGAAGTGTGTATTGCGCAGCGCTGAAAATGCGACGCTATGAACAACAAAAAAGCGGGTGTTTCCTACGCTTCGCTAACGCTAACGAATTCAGGCGCTTTAACGAAAACGAACTGGTACTGTCACCTACCAGTGGATCCGCGTCCTAAAAAAACTTTCGTTTCTTCACATTACTGCCAGATGGCGCCATATCTCTCGTAGCGCCTTTAGACAGAAGGCTATTGTTTTTCGACGTTCTTTGCAGCGAAGCATGGAGGGCCAATTTTTTTTGTTTTGTTTATGTGGGTTGCGTCCTTAAAATTTCTTCAGAACGAACCAACTGCAACAACACGTTTTAGTAATGCGGTTCCTTCGTGGAAACGAAATTATAATAGCGTTGTTTTTACGTTGCCACTTGCGCAATAACATCGGTGACACACTGCCTAATACTTACGTTTTGATGCTGCACACAAATTACGCGTAATATTTGCTTTTTGATTGCCAGTGTTCGCAAGTATGAACGCAACCGCAGTTCTAGAAGAAGCGATGAAAACGACACACTTTGGTTTTCAATCTATTGTGCTATAGCTGTCCGTAAAGCTGAACTTATCTGATTGGCATACGAGTTCACACGCATGTAACATGAAGCACATATAGCTCAGCAGCTGGGCCAATGAAGTCTGACCTTGACGACTTCTCTATTTTTAATTATTTCCAACGACTTGTAAGTCAACAGCCAAACGGAACCAAGCTGCCTATGTTCGCGTTCGCACAACAAAGCTCGGCATTTACAGTAAGGAGGACAACAACATCGAGTGCAAATGTTTGCTGCACGGTAAGCAAGAATGCACAAGAAGTCGACTTTCAGTTTGAACTGGCTTGAGCGCGTTTTTACAGAGGCCGAACATATCAATCGACCTCCCACGCATGACCATCCAAGGTAAGGTGCAACGGAGCATTGGAAATACGTATTCGGCAGCTCACCCGAAAGACGCCGTTTCTCCATTTCAATGGAGGTGAAATGCTGGAGGTCGATGTATTTGCTCCGTGCTAGAAGTTCGCTGTGGCCAACCCTAGCTTATAGATGGTCATAAATGCACACCACACTTTCGGTATAGCAATGCCACGCAGATCCCATTTCCTCTCTCCTAAAGGTACACACGTGACACACATGGAAGCCACGCCATAGTATGGACATGACGATAGTTATAGCGCGAGAACAGAACGACGACACAGAGACAAGAAGGACACGAGCGCTAACCAGAGTCAGGTGCTTGGTGCGAATGCAGAAGGTAAAGGTGCGCGCACGGCAAATGGAACCAGAGACAGTCTCCATTTACCTTTACCTTATGCATTCGCACCAAGCACCTGCCTCTGGTTAGCACTCGTGTCCTTCTGGTCTCTGTGTCGTCGTTCTGTTCTCGCGCTATAACTATCGTCATGTCATACTAACTAGCCCAAGCTGCCACACGCTGCGGATGTCCTCACCCTAAAGCGGAGAAATCGCGCACCAAGGCAACCTAATGAGCAACCTCGCGGTTCGGATAAGATCGCGCTTCATAAGAACTGCCGTGGACTCACTCGCTGGATTCCGTGGCGACCGGTTGTGCCCTCGCGATCTCCGACGTCAGCGTAGCTCTGGCCGACTGGGCTGGCCCTACGCCATCTCCTGACGCCGACAAGAGCTCTCGCAAGTGGTGCTCCATCCTCGGACTCCTGCGACCGTGTTTCCATCTTTCCTATCTCTCCTATCCCTCAATATGTCCTCGCTCACTGTCCCAGCGCATATTTCTCTCTCTCTCTCTATACCTTTGATCTTTTAATCCCTCCTCACCCCCATCCCTTGTGAGCTACTGTTGAGGTGTCGCACCCTGATGCAGACAGTTACGGGGCTAACTTTTCTTTTCTATCTTAGAACCACTTCATAGGATTTGCCGTGGTTCGGGACAGTTCAGGCCAGGAGTGAGCTCACCATCGAGGGGGGAGTTTTGTTAGCTTCCCACCACCAACCCGCCCCGCCTCCCTAGTTCGGTTCAATCGACGACAAATTTCACAATGGATGACAGACGTAAATGACGTGTTTCTCACAACGACCTGCATTTATCCCCGGCTTTCCGAGAGTGCACAGATTGGAAGTAAGCAGTTCTTGAATGCAACATACGAGGTTTCTGAGAGTTCTTAGCGCCCAAAGACTGCGTGGTCATAACCCTGCTCTTCAAGCAATCGCGGGACAGGCCAAACTGAGTAACAGTATGGGGGCAAACTTAGCACACCCCCGCTCCCCCCTCTTGCGCAAGCCTATGGTCGCATGCATCTGCGACCGGGCGAACCACGGTTAGGCCCCATATTCTCCATTGAGAAGAGGCGTGGTGTTCCGTGATGCAACTCGCGAAGGGCCCGGCCTCCGCTTTTCCTCTTCGGCAACGAGGAAAAGAAGGCGCGTTTTTTTTTTTTTTTTTCGTTCCCGAGAAGTGACGGGGTGCAGCATGTTTACCCGCGATGTCGTTTGCCGTGTAGACAAACCGTCGCTAAAGTTAAACACGACCACGCTTGCGGGAAGTTCGATTGTCTTATCCGCAGAATGACGACACCAAATCGACTATGGATGCCTCGTTGAGACAAGGCGGCGAGCGTCTTTAGCACGGAGCCGGAAACAGCTAGAGCCGCCGCGCTATACTCGGCATCTTTCCGCGCTTTACGAAACACGTAGGGGTGTCGGCGTCACGACACGTATTAGTGACGACACGCACTTGTAAGGCCATTCGTTATTATTTAAGCGAGGATTTTCCAGATATCTGCGCGCTCGACAAGTTTTGAGAACGCCGCCGCTGTATGCTATGTTTGTTGCTATGACATTCAAGGACCGTGTAGAGAAATATCGATCGATCCTGACTCTCATCACGTGACACTTTCGTGTAAAAATACGTGGTCAATGTGGGCAGTCATCTGCGGTTGCTGCTTCGTTTTAGGAGCAAGGGGCAATTTGGACGAGCAACCGAGTATTCTGACACCTATGTGGATATGGCCAATTTTATACGGTAAAGTTACACTATGTTCGTTCGGGGCCCTAAAACAGCCAGCTACGGATTCATGTGGTCCTATGAGCGCTAACAACAGTACTGAAAGTTGGGCGAGTTGGTACTCATTCATGACTTCTTTGCGCAAACACGTACACGGACACAAGGAAAAGAGGCAAACAACACGGGCGACCTATGAGCGCTGTTCTGCCGCAACACCCTTCAGCGGATATCTGCCCGGAGGCACAGATACTTTTTTGTTGAAAGAGAAAAAAAAAACGCGATGGAAAAAGTAGAAGCTATTTTGGATTGATCGACTAAAAGTTAAGTGCGTTAGCCATTCTTCTGTTGCTTGATTAGAGAAATTTCGCTGCTGCCTGCGTATATTTATTTGCATTTTCTTCGCAATTTGGTCAGTGTACGTCTCTCTCTCTCTCGTTCTATATATATATATATATATATATATATATATATATATATATATATATATATATATATATATATATGTGTGTGTGTGTGTGTGTGTGTGTGTGTGTGTTTGTGTGTGTGTGTTACACTGCGCATGTGGACGTGCATCCTTTCTCCAGCTCCCTTTTGCTCCACAAAAAGTACTTCCACGGATGCAAAAATCGTCATCACATCGTGACGTCACAGATTGCCACAATTTGTGCCACCACATGATGTCACTATGACGTAATAAAGACTTTTCATATGTATTGGCACGTGGTCAAAAGTAGGTCGATCACGGAACAAGTGCAAAACGATGTTATGCGCAGAAAACTTTCGTGTGAAGCGCGGGTGGATCAAAACACCGACTGAGAAAAAAAAAAAGAGGTCAAGAGGTGGGGGGGGGGGGAGGCTTTCGCCTTCGAGTCGTCTATATAGGGGAATGCACGTGGGAAAGCTGCAAGATTTTTATAACGCAGCCTCTTTTGCAGCCGAGGTCTGTCGTCCCAGTAACACATTGCGTCACCTTCTAATGCATAAGGAACATGCCGAGCTGGCACGCACATCTTGGACAAAGAAACAAAAAAAAAAGGCACGACTGCACTCGACTGTCGCGAACATCGTTGGCTCTTGATCGTTGCCGCAAGACCCAATCCAGAAGCAACTCACTCCAAGGGGTAAATTGCATGTTTCGGCACACGGTGGCAGCTTGGATAATCTACGACGTACGGTTGACCTACAGTCCATCAATCAACAACGCGTCCTTGAGTTTTCTCTTCCTAATACGGGGAACTCCGCGCACGACGTCGTCGACTACTACGTGCGTCGACGGGACTACGTCATCATGCAGGGCGCCGTTTACACGCTTTTACTGTGGCACACACTCACCATGTTGGATGGGAGAAAGAGAGAGTGTGTGTGTCCTTTTTGGACGAACAATGCACGCACGAAAACCACAAGATGCTCTTCCATATGCAACGAGGCAAGTACCTGCTCTCCGTGTTGACCGTGGTGACCGCTCAAACGCAATTACCAGTCCTTCGTACGACACAATAGCAAAGGCAACGCTTACATTCATACGAAGACTGTGTGCCCGTCATGACAAATTGTGCTAGCAGTGCGTGTCCACTGGCTATGACGACGTTGTTGCCAGCGTCACACAGGGACGCCGGTGCAACGCACCCCCTTTGACACCCATAAACACGTGACCTCAAGGTAAAAAAGGACCTGCGCGTGGAGCGATGGACGGTGACGTGAATGCATCGGCTGCTTGCGGAAACGAAGATGGACAGATACGTGACCATTGGATTTTTTATGCGTCACGGACGCAGCTATGCATTTTCATTGGCTCAGCTTCGGATGGCTTCCACGACCATCGAGAGGCTCGCCCCGCATGCTAATACACAACGACCATGGCGGTAATTCTGGCTAATTGGTCTGACGTGGCAAACTGCCGTGACAAACGGGTCTGTTACGTGAAACGGGAGAAACAAGCTATTGCGTTCGTCCTTGCGCTTTCGGGGCTCCTCAGTTTTGCAGTATAGACCGATGGAGGTAAAATACCGTTACAGTTTAGCAGCATAACCATGCTCAAAGCTATACATCCTAATCGCATTCCCAATCACCAAGCTTCGCGATTTTGTTCCTCATTAGCCCTACGCTACCAGCCCTTCGCTACCAGATAAGCAATTCGAGCCTGATAACTACAGAATGATCCTTTAATCCCCCTTCCCTTCAAAAATTCACAACCGGAAGTCGCGCATATCATACATACTACATATATTTACAATATCACGAGAACTACGCCACACCAGTCCCCCATGCGACAGAGTAACGTTGAGAACTTCTTGAGTGTTACTAAACGCAGGGAAAGTTCCCATAATACAGCACGTTGACTCCACTTCGGCACGAATGAGAAACGATGACGATAGTGATGTGATTTTCACTGCGTCGTGGAGTAGTATGTCTACGAAATACACGTGCTTCAGGGCCAATCAAATTTAAGTTCCGACAGCCCGAGGCCATTCCCACCGCGAAAGAATTAAGTGCGTGGGGAGGCGAAAATGTTTGCACCGGTTATGGGATGCCGCACACGGTCATTGAACCCGCGATCTAAGCAACAAAACATTTTATTTTAGGGTTTTGTGGATCAAAACCGGGATACAATTATCAGGTAAGTCATCGTAAGGAACACCGGATTAATATTTAAACCTGCGCCGAAATGCTGGGTGTTATCGCACTTTTTTTTACATCGAACTGAAAACCCCGCGGTCGAGAATCAAACCCACGCTTTTGAGTATAGCCGCTAAACAGGTTAGCCGCTGAGCTGCAGTCACAGCAGGCGCGATGAGAGTAGACGAGCAGTACGTAGCATCACTTTTTCGGCATGGTCGCAAAACGCTGCCGATAGGTAGTCAAGGTTCCTGAGGACACCGAGAAAAGCATTATAACGCAGTACGCGGCTCGGAATTTCCTATTCTCAAAGTGTGATAGTAATCGTTCCCTCTTCTTTCTACAAATGATGCCATATACCCAAATGACAGCGCCGTACATCCACGGCCAGAAGCTGATTTGAGCAACGAGAGAAGCATAATTACAGCTTCCACCGCGGGAGGCCACCACGTGCCCACTCGCGGTCTCACTGAATGTAAGCAGCGCGTTCAGAAAATGAAAAAAAAAAAAAGATCTCAAGGTCGTGACGCACGTGCGTGACGTAACTTTTTTTCTCCCGTGCCATCCCTCCCTGCTTAGCTTCCGGATGGCTCGTCGGGTCGAGAGAAAAAAACAAAACAAAGGCAGTTACAGCGTGCGACAAATATTTGTAGCTACGCTTGTACTTGATGGATTCTAGAATTCTTGCGGTCGTCGATTCGTAAGGTAATAAACTCTCTTACTGGAGCCATTCGATGGTTACTTGAAAACGTGTTGCAGGGCCTCTTTAAATTTTGCAAGCTTTCAGACTGCGGAAAGCGTAAAAGTTACCGAGCTGTGAGTAAGTGGCGTTTGCAATGCGTCGTTGCATAAACTCATGCTTAAAAAAACTATTACACATAACGACGGAGACTATGGTTTCCACATCCGAGCTCGATATAGTTCCCTGATGATACGAAACTCGGGCAACGATGACCATAGGGATGTTCAAGAGCTCTTCGTGCGATCGACCCGTGACAAAGAGCACTTCAAAAGTAGCAACACTTGGAAAGCACTCGATGCTCATTTGTTGCCGAATCTGTACTGTACGGCAGCCATTCGACCAACACGTCAAGGCAAAATGCACGGATAGGCATGCGCTGCCGTGATTTTTACGCGAGTACAACGTCTAACGAAAACACACACACACACACACACACACACACACACACACACACACACACACACGCGCGCGCGCGCACACACACACACACACACACACACACACACAGAGAGAGAGAGAGAGAGAGAGAGAGAGAGAGAGAGAGAGAGAGAGAGAGAGAGACCCCGCCGTGGTGGTCTAGTGGCTAAGGTACTCGGCTGCTGACCCGCAGGTCGCGGGTTCGAATCTCGGCTGCGGCGGCTGCATTTCCGATGGAGGCGAAAATGTTGTAGGCACGTGTGTTCAGATTTGGGTGCACGTTAAAGAACCCCCGGTGGTCGAAACTTCCGGAGCCCTCCACTACGGCGCCTCTCATAATAATATGATGGCTTTGGGACGTTAAACCCCACAAATCAATCAATCAGAGAGAGAGAGAGAGACGGCACCCTGATGTCTAAAAGTACACACACCTTCCCTTCGCGTCATTTGCTGCACTCAAAATGCGCCAGGCCGAATGGTCACCTATATAGTCCATTCGCACGAACGGCGCTACCTGTATGCCTTAACGAGTGAAGAAAAAAAAACAGAAAAAAAACACACGTGTACTGCAGTTCCAGATGCCACTATTCGTATTTTCCTCAACCTTGGCAGGTCATTTGCGTTATAATGAGAAGCGCATGCGCACCAAAATTTATGCGATTCCGTCAGAGCGCGAACGGAATGACCACATGTTCTTGTGCTGCGAAAAACTGGCGCTCATTTCCATTCGCCCATATTGACAACTGTCGTGATCACGGGGCACGGCTGCAATTCACGATACGTCTGAGCACGTCAGCGCTGCGTTCACAAAACGGGCCTCTAAGAGTCAGGCGAAGCTCGGATGTATACTTGACTGCAAAATTGTGCGTCAGATATATATATATATATATATATATATATATATATATATATATATATATATATATATATATATATAGGGAGAGAGAGAGAAAGAGAGAGAGAGGGGGGGGAGGAAAAAAGAATGAAGCCATGGGCACCCAAGTATCTTGCAAATTCTTGGGCTATATGTCAGCACATAAATATATGGCTCCTCGAAGCACTTCTCGCGTGCCGTTGCAAATAGGTCAAACTCAACGGAGACACAAACAGGTGATCTTTTGCAATTTTCCGAACATACAGCCCACTTTCGGCCACATTACGTGGGACTGTAATTCGCGTTCCCACGAATATCAATTTGCCCAAATTGGGGCGCATACCAAGAAACGGACAGTGGGAGACCCGGCTTTCGAGCACGAAAAATGGAGGGTCAAATGACCCTCCTTGGCCAAGTGCAGTGCCCCGCCAAAGGTCAGTGGAGCCGTAGACTGAGGACCACACCTACTGACCACTTAGCCAACCCCCCCCCCCTACCCGCAAAAATACGTTAATTACTACTACTACATACTGCTGAACTACTCGTGGCCTATACAAACGGGCCTTGTCACACTTCAGCCAGTGCGAACCCACGCTAATGAATCATTTCAGCGAGTGTGGAGACATAGTTCCAAGGGTAGAACGCAAACAGGTCACACGCTCGATCGAACAAATACGCTTTCCTACCGCGATAAGTGGGGCGGCCACGAGAGACTGCAATTTTCCCGCGATCAATATTCGTTTTTAAATTAATTATTCACCATCTGACCGAGCAACTGACTGACTGGCGGGGTCAAAAACTTTATCGACATCAACCAAAGAAAACAAGCAGACTGAGCGAGTAGGTGGGGTTCCACGACAAAAATAAAACAAGATAGGCACAGGCCACGGGAAAGAAAAAAAAAAAAAACACGCGGTGCTAAAATTGCAACTCAGTTGCATGTTCAGCGCCGTGTGTGTGTGTTTTTAAAGGCGACAGTCTTTCTTGGGTACCTTCGACGCAAAAATTTAGGTCGTCTGTCTGTACGTTTGTCTGTTGGTACGCCTTTAACGGTACCCTAAACGGCACCAAAGAGGCCAAACGATACTCCAAACGGCCGACCCCATCCGCAGCGCCCAGCAACATTGCTCAAGATTCAGCGGTCATACTTGTACGATTGTCAATTAAAAAGCAATTATTGCAGATATCTGAGGCATCATAACAACACGCCGAAATTCTGTATGTGTGTCTCTTACTATAAAAGGCATACATAAGTAATTCTAAGTACCATACCGTTTATCGCGTTGCGCTGACCATGCAACGCTTGCACGAAAATGCAAGTGTTTTCAACGCTTTGCTAAGACAACACGCTGGTGGCACCTACCCGTCGCCTTGCGTTCTACACCTTATCTTCGTTTTCTTATATAACTGCCAGATAGAGCTCATGTCTCACGTGTGACGTGACTTGATGCGCACGTTCGCCTCCGCTGCACGCTCGAGGCACTCTAACGCAGCGCCACCAGGATACCGTTCACCGATTTTATAGCGCAGAGCATCAAATAGACGTTTTGGTCACTCTCTCCATACGCAAAACTATCGTCTTTCGACGACATTTGCAGTGTAACATGCAGATACGGGGCCATTTTTTCCCCTGTATCTAAACGCTGTTTTACATTTATCATTATCGACAACAGTGGACATCTAAAAAGTGTGTGATCGTTAGGAAACGTATACACATGAGCCAAACTCTACGTGCACCTGCAGCCGTTTCATATTTTGCACAGTCGAAACGCAGCTGCTGACGGCGGACATTAAACTCGGGAGTTGGTGTTGATTAGCAATTAAAGTGCCGCACATTCCCTAGTTTACGTTATAATAGCGTTATTTCTGTTATTTGGAATATAATTATTGGGATACAGCACCGCAGAATTAAAGTACCCAAGCAACCGTAATACGAGAATGAACTCGCAGGTCCCTTTAATATGATTTTATATAAGGACATTAAGCCCGTATTATCGGCGACAAGTGAAAGGCGAACGGAGACAAGCCTTAGCGGCAGCACAGTGCGCTCCATTCAGTCATCACCGTGGACATGCGCCGTGCTGCCTAATTGTATAGTGTAGCCGGTGCAGCGCGCCTTGGTGATGCCATGGACGGCGCGCATCATATACGACTCTCAATGCTTGCCACTACCACGTGTGGAAAATTATGCGCAGAAAACGCAAGACGTAAGACGCCTCAGTCAACGTGAATGGCATATTTGTATATATAATTAATACTCGTTTTTGCCTTTGCCATCAGAGAAGCACTAACCCAAAAATTGTCCACCATGTTCTATTTTATTTATTTTTTTTTGGCGATAGGTAGCTTACGACCCGCTTATCACGGCTGAAAACCTCATTTACGCGAAAGAGCGGCGGTTGTTTCTTTAGAGACTGTTTGGAGCACCCAGTCACATGACGATAGTTATAGCGCGAGAACAAAACGACGACACTAAGACAAGAAGGACAAGAAAGACACGAGCGCTTTTTTTTTTTTCGTGTCCTTGTCTCTGTGTCGTCGTTTTGTTCTCGCACTATCGTCATGCCATACCAACTAGCCCAAGCTGCCACAACCAGTCACAGTTTCGGTTTCAAAGACAACCAAACTACGCAGGAGCAGTTCCGGTAGCAAGGTAAACACAGCTGGTCACACGACCACGCAGAACTGTGCACGCTTATATATTTATAGAATTCGCAGGAACTAGACAATCTACACCCATTCGCCTCTTTTCGATTTGCCCGTTATTATTGTTTCGCGCATTCGTAACGACGCAACGTCCCTCCATTGCACATCCGTAAACAGTCGCCCTATATATTATCTCTCGCCCTCTCCTCACCTTTATGCTACCACACCGGTAGAGCTATATTCCATGTTCCTGAACAAAGGCAGGCGCCGCCGACACAGCGACGACGCGACGCGTTATATATATATATATATATATATATATATATATATATATATATATATATATATATATATATATATATATATATATATATGCTCCGGCCAGCCTAAAGCTCGCCACCGTTTACCACCGTCCTCTTAAGATCACGTGACAATTGGCACACCAGCTGCAGAGCTGCCTCCAAGCACAGCGCGTAGGGGAGACTCGCGACGCGCCGTGCTCCGAGGCAGTTTGTAACTGATGCGCCAGTTGTCGTGTTATCACAGATGTCAGTGGCGAGCTTTGGGCTGGGCGGAGCATGCGCGTCACTACAAGCGCCTCAGTATGTCGACGGTGCCTGGCCCTGTTTACAAAGATGGAATAGGTATTTACTGTTGAACTCCATCTACAGATGTTCACGCTAGACCAGCACCTGCAAGGCAGAGTGCGCTCCCACGCGAAGAGGAAAAAAAATGGCCCCGTATCTGCATGTTACACCGCAAATGTCGTCGAAAGACGATAGTCTTGCGTCTGGAGAGAGTGAACAAAAGGTTTATTTGATGTTCCGCGCAAGAAAATCGGTGAATGATATTCTGGAGGCGCTGCGTTAGAGTGCCTCGAGCGTGCAGCGGAGGCGAACGAGCACATCAAGTCACGTCAGACGTAAGACATGAGCGCTATCTCGCAGTTGTCCTGGAAAACGGGGCGCGCGCCGTGCGCGCCTGTCTCTGAGGTGACAAGGTGTAGAACGCAAGGCTACGGGTAGGTGCCACCACCGTGTCGCCTTAGCAGAGCGGTTGAAACACTTGCCGTTTCGTGCAAGCGTTGCTTGGCCAGCGCAGCATTATAGAAGCTACCAACCTTAAAATTACTTATGTATGCATTTTCTAGTAAAAAAAAATACACGTACATAATATTGACGTGTTGTTATAGTGTCTCAGATACGCGCAGTAATTGCTTTTTAATTGACGATCGCACAAGTATGAACGCTGAATCGTGAGGAATATTGGTGGGCGCTGCGGATGGGGTCGGCCGTTCGGAGTATCGTTGAGTCACTTTGGTGCCGTTCAGGGTACCGTTAAAGGTGAACAAACAGATAAATGTACAGGCAGACAGACAGACCAAAATTTTTGCGTCGAAGGTCCCCAAGAAAGACTATAGTCTTCAAAAAAAGCCTTGCTCTTTATGGCGAGTCCTGACACGCTACGTGTATAACTCGCTTTGAAGAGCGAAAGAGAACTTCAGCGCTCGTTTTTTTTTCTTTGTTAGACAACTTTATTGATAACTAACAGAAGCCAAGGAAGGTACAGGGGACGTCATTCGTAGTCATTAGACTGCACTGCAGTAAATGTGATAAATCACAATTACCACAATACAGCATAAATAAGACTGCAAGTAAGGTGCCGTATACCTTCTTTGCCTTCTCTGTTAGTAGGTTTTCATTGACGTTGTCTCCAAAGGGCACCTGAACTATGTGTGTCACTAAGAAAGTCGCACGCGGTAAGTTAGAACACCTCCACCCTCTCCTTCCCCCTCAAAAAAAAAAAAAAAACGTCATAAAATACAGGGCGCAGTAAAATTTTCCGTTTTCTTCCATTCTTCCAACTGTATATAGCCATCTAGGTAAGCCACCTTTTGCATTACATATATAGTTCGCGCGTGGGTGTTTTTTTTTTATGCAAGAGCACACGTTTTTTTCTAAAAAGAACCCGGTTATAAAAAGGTCCTCGTTCATGCTCGTGTCGCAAGCAGTTGTGCACTTCATATATACGTGCCTGCGCAGAGATGCAGCAGTGTGTATGTACTACAGCGATAGTATCTACAAAGAAATCGCATGCAGCGGGTCGATGGGGACTTTTGAAGTAGAAGCGAGTACGAGCAAACCTCCACGCGCGTCGAATTGGATGAAACGTTTCCGCAAAAACCTCCGCTCGCCGTCGTCGCCATCGATTGATGGGTGGTGCCGCGCGCGTCCTACGTGAATATATTGTGAGAGAGAAAGAACGCCCAGGTCATGAGATTTGGCGCATATATATATATATATATATATATATATATATATATATATATATATATATATATATATATATATTAGCCTAGTCGTACGATCAGCGCTGCTTCGGTATATGACAGCTTGGCCAAGGATACAGAGACAGAACTCCACAGTATCACGAATGCACATGTGTGTTGGACCTCGTTAGCCTCGTCAACTCAAAGAAAAAGGTAGATGGACAGATAGACAGAGAGAGAGAGAGATTTAGATAGATAGACAGATATTCTGTTCACTTTCCGGCTCGCTGCACTGCGACACAGTGGATCACGCGATTACATATGCACGCCACTGATCGGTGGAAGCAGAACACTTTCGAAGGCTGCGCAGGCTCTAACGCCCTGCTAGTGCTACGAAAAAAAAATGACCAAATACCAGCCTACTCCAGTGTGCGGCGCATGCGCAAGTGATATAGCCTCAGTGATGGGCGCGGAAAACCCTAACTTCCGCGGGAGGAGGGCAGCAGGAAAGGCGTCGCCGGAGGCGCCGCCGTTAGTCAGGAAGGGACACGAAGAAGAAGAAGAAAAAAAGAAAACTGTGCCGAGATGATAATCCAGCTCACGGCGCGTTTTTTTTTTTTTTTTTAGAGAGAAGACAGTCGAACGAGACTTTCTTGTCACAGGAAACTGGGCCATCATTACAAAATATCTTGGGAGATATAGCATGCTCGCCGGGACTAATCTATTTGCGGCAAAGCTGTCTGCTACTAGCGCTCCGTCGTAGAGTCGATCGTAATGGAGACTGTAAAAAAAAGAGGCGAGGAGGAGGAGGAGACACTCGTATCTACACTGTCGTAAGCCGCGCGGAGCGCAGGAAGAAGCTGAGCGTTTATTTTCCTGCTTCTGTAGCTATTGATACGGTATACTACTTGGCCTACATTTATAGAAGCATTGTGAGATAGTAACAGTGGCGACCACACGAACCGTTTTGCGGATAGAACTCTGCAACAAGGAGCGGCGGATAGGAAACTTTCAGTCGATTAAGAGGCAAGATACGCTGATGTAAGAGATGACTGCGTACGTGCATAAGCGCCTTGTCGAGGCGCCAGTTCTTCCCTTACGCTCGCTGTTAATACATCTGCAAGCGTGCAGCCGCCTGTGTATCTTCATGCATCTTAGCGCACCGTGTTAGGTATTACGCACGTTATATCAACGGAATGAGCTACTCCCGAGAAAGCGCCGGGTCACGTGACCGACTTCCCCGCTGCAGTTATTATACGCGCCGAGGAAACTTATAGGCGTTTCCTTCGAGCCCAGTGCGTGCACTGTGGCAATAGCGCGTTTAGCTTCGGTAATCAATACCGTAAAAAAAAAGCTCGAGCAGCCAGCCGATCGCCGCGCCACGACGCGTCGAGACTTGTCGGTGCGCATCAGCGTCAACTACAGTAAACACCGTGCGGTGGCGTTGCGCAATCGCTATTTTCGTAGCGCGGCTCAGCGGGCACGCCCCGACAGCAGCCTTCCCTTCCTTTTTTTCGGCTCCTCCATTCAACCACACACTGAGTGATTCTTAAGAGAGAGAAAGGAAGAGAAAAGTGAGCCCCGTTATTGTCTGCTTCAGTGAGCGACACCGCCACAGTAGCTCACAAGGGATGGGGGTGAGGAGGAATAAAACTGCACAACCACTACACGAGCTTCTTGCTTCTCTCGACCCTTCTCGCTTTAAATACGTACGAAATAACGACGCGAAGAAAGCTCCACATACCTGCAGTAGTTTGGAACGAAGACGAGACGTCGTCTCGCGCGATAACAACGAGTATCGCAAAAGCTCGGGGCGAACACATGTGTTCGAAGCGCCACGCAAGCTTACCGGACTTCGCGCCCGCATCTCGGGCGGCGAGCGCAATTCTGCCTGCTCCGCCGCGGTGGTCTATATTTATTTATTTATTTATTTATTTATTTTACCCTCAGGGCCAAATGGCATTACAGAGGGGGGTGGGTTATTTACAATAAAATATTGAATTTAACAAAAAAAGCAGTGAATACGGTTAAATCGTACAAATAAATTTGGAAGAGCACAATGTTTGTTAATATGCTGTATAATAATACATGTTAGGTAATACAACAACAAGCCTAAATATACAATGTTAGCTGTTGCAACAAAACACAAAAAAAAGAACTTATTACACAATGTTAGCTAAAGCATCACGGAACAAATTGTTATCAGTAATAGCAACAATGTCGCCGGGAAGTCTGTTCCACTCCTTTGATGTGCGAGGCAAAAAAGAATTGAAAAAAGTTTTTGTGTTGCATGAAGGGATGCCTACTTTGTGATGGTGGTCAATGCGGTGGGAAATGTGCTGTGGGCGAAGTAGTAGTTGGGCATGCAAGATGGGATGATGGTAGATCTTGTGAAATAGAGTTAGACGGGAGACTTTTCTGCGAGATGCTAAGGAAGGAAGTGCAAGTGAAGTTTTCATGGTTGAAATGCTAGCGGTTCTGTTATAATTGGACAATATAAAACGAACGGAGTTATTCTGAACAAGTTCAAGGGAAGTTACCAGGTTATTATAGGTAGGGTCCCACACGGTTGTAGCATATTCTAGTTTAGAGCGTATTAGTGTTTTATAAAGTAGCAGTTTTAAACCATGTGGAGCGTTAAAAAAGTTACGTCGTAAATAGCCAAGCATGCGGTTAGCATTGATAATGATGTATTCAATATGAGTTGTCCAGTTGAGGTTAGTTGTTATGTGAACTCCAAGATACTTATAAGAGTTAACAGAATCCAAAGGAATGTTATTAAGATAGTAAATAGGTGAAGTAGTGCAACTTCTTGATACACGCATGATTTTACACTTTTTAATGTTTAGGTCCATTAGCCATTTATCACACCAGTTAGATATAGCGTTAATGTCAGACTGCAATATATTAATGTCATTATCGGTAGTAATTTCTCGAAAAATAACACAGTCGTCAGCAAATAGATGAATTTTTGATGATACAACTGATGACAGGTCATTAATATAAATGAGAAACAACAAGGGACCTAAGACGGACCCTTGCGGAACGCCAGAATGAACTTCGCGAAAAGGAGAATTATGACAGTTGGCAGTAACGAATTGTGATCTGTTAGTGAGAAAGCATTCAATCCACATTAGTAGGTTACCGTCAAGGTTTAGTTGGTGTAGTTTGTAAAGTAGAAGTCTATGGCAAACCTTGTCAAAAGCTTTTGAAAAATCTAAAAAAATACAGTCAGCATGGGATGATTTATCAAGGATCTGATGTAAGTGATGAGTGAATGATATTAGCTGTGTTTCACATGAATATGTTTTACGGAAGCCATGTTGTGCTGACGTGAAAAATGAATTTGATTCTAAAAAATTGACTATGTTTGTAAATATTATATGCTCGAACATTTTACAACAAATACTGGTTAAAGAAATGGGACGATAATTATTCGAAGAGTGTTTATTACCAGATTTATGGAGTGGAACGACTTTTCCGATTTTCCATTGACTAGGAATAGTAGAAGTATCTAGTGACTGTTGAAAAATTTTAGTAACTATAATGGAACTATAAGCGCTAGTATTTTTTAAAAATTTTGTGTTAATACCATCATAACCAGGAGATGAATCGTTCTTAAGTGATTCAATGAGACGTACAACTCCAAGAGTTTCGATAATCACGGATGACATGGGTGAATAATTGTGCAAGGTTGCGCTAGGTAAATCATTATGGCTATCTACGGAGAAGTTTTGGATAAAAGAATCGTTGAGAACAGAAGCGCAAAGGGCTTCACTAATTTCGTTACCGGATGAATCGATCAAGGAAATATGATTGTCAGATAGGGGGTTAATAACTCGCCAGAATTTTTTTGCATTTGTTTGTAACATAGACGGCAGGACTTGAGTGAGGAAGTTGTCTTTAGCGGATTTTAGTGCAGATATGTAGATGGATGATGCAGATTTGTAGGCAGCCCAGCGTGGGTGGTTAGTGGGTAAACATCTTGCTGCACGATAAAAACGTTTCTTTCGGTTAGATAAGCGTTTGATGTACGCGTTGTACCATGGCGCACGTGCGTTAGTTGTGATAGTACGGCAAGGGATATACTTATTGGTTAGTTGTTCAACTTCATCTGCAAACATATCCCAGTTACACTGCACTGAACGGGTATCAAAACTGCTTAGAAATATGTCTAGAAAAGTTGCTAGTTCACTGTTTATCTTGTCAAAGTTGGCTTTTTTATAGTCCCGTATCTTTTTCTTTTTTTATCTCTATTAGGACAGGGTGCATTAAATGAAAATGAAAGTAAAGAATGGTCACTGATACCTGGTGCGTAGGTTATAGCGGTAACAAAGTCTGGTCGGTTTGTTAGTATCAGATCAAGAATGCTAGCACTGTTAGTAGTTGCCCTAGTCGGTAAGGCCACTACTTGCGTCAGGGAAAACGTTGAACATAGGTTAATGAATTCATTTGGTTGCGGCGAAGACGGTAAAGAGTAGGGTGCGTATGCGTTCCACATTATACTAGGAAAGTTAAAATCTCCGAGGAGAAACAGGGGATGTGATGGAAATCGTGTGCAAACTATATTAATTGCGTCGTGAAGTTCATCGACAAATGTTGAAGGTGAAGAGGGAGAACGATAGCATACACCTAATATTATCTTATGGTGTCCAATGGTTACTATAGCCCAGACTAGCTCTAGTTCAGTGTTAATATGAATACAGGAAGAAGGAGTGTCTTTTGAGACTGCCAGAAGAACGCCGCCTCCCCTGCGCACTGTCCGATCACAACGGTACATGTGAAAATTGGTTGCGTCATCAAAGATTTCTTGATCGCGGACATGCGCATGGAGCCAAGTTTCAGTCAATGCAACTATTTTTGCGCTACATGTATCAATAGCTGATGATAAAGAATTATATTTATTTAGTACACTTCTAACGTTAGAAAAAATGACAGATACCTGAAGATTTGATTTGTGGTCACCTCCCCTCGCGCAACCCTATGTAGTCGTGTTCACAGAAGAAGAAGCTCTCGCATTATTGACATAATTGGTACGTTTTTTCACCTCTAGAACTTTGTCGCACTCGGGAAAATACATGTAACATTTGTTATTTAGTAGTAACTTGTTGTAACGCAGCTTAAGTGGTGAAGAACCGGCCTGAGCTTTCCCAAAGTCAATAAGTTTTTTACGTGCCTGCCTCGTTGCCACAGAGAAATCTTCGCTTACTGAAATATTCTTATCTTTTAGTTGATTGCGCAGTGACAGCACTTTCTCTTTCGTTTTGAAGTCAGTGAACTTGGCGACGATGGGGCGGCACTTAGTGGGTGAAGGGTTACCCAAACGGTGCACCCTTTGAAATGACTCGCTGGAAAAACTGTCAAGAATAGCAGAAATAGAATTCGTCAATTTCGCCTCGGTTTCTTGCCACGTTTCTCTAGAGTCTGGAACACCATGAAAGATTAAATTGTCCCTTCTGGACCTGTCCTCTAGCTCGGTTAGTCTAGATTGCACGTGGTTATTCTCGTCGGTTAGTTCTTCTACGGCTTTTTGCACACTTGCTAATTCTTCAGTCATAGTATCCAGTTTGATCGATTTTTCTTCCAATTCGTCAAGCCGCTTCCGGATACCAGTAATTTCAACGTGAATGTTTTTTTGTCCGGCTTTAATTGCTTTTACATCAATAGCAAGCTCAGACTGACACTGTGAGCTCTGTAACGAACGCGAGTGCACGTCTTTCAACATATGGAATAAGACATTCATTTGTTCGGCAGGGTTTTCGGGTAACTCATGAAATTCTTGTTGTGTTGTGGCACGGGTATTGGGTCCAGGGTTAGTCTCAATGTCACCGGAACAAAGCAAGGTGTGAGCCATTGAAAAACATTCACACAGAGTCTCGCACAACACCCGTGGGCACGGGAACAGCAGTAGACAGCGGTTGTCAGATTTTTTAGCGTGTAGTAAAGGAGTACACACCTGCATGGTGAAGAAATAGCGGCTTAGAGCTGTGCAGAGACCACTGCTCTCGTGCCCACTGAAGGCGGTGTCCAGGTGTTGCTTCTTAAAACTGTCGGTGGCGATTGCTGCTGTCGTCGATGGGGCTGGTGGATACTCAAAGAGCACCCAAGGGGCGTCAGAGCTCGGCATGTGTTGATCGGCTACGCTGACGAGGTTCGTTGTCGGTAGCGGCGCACCTACATGCGCCAAGCCAGCAGAGCAAATTGATAACCACGGCAGGATGTTCGCAAAGAAGGCCTGCATGGTGAAGAAATAGCGGCTTAGAGCTGTGCAGAGACCACTGCTCTCGTGCCCACTGAAGGCGGTGTCCAGGTGTTGCTTCTTAAAACTGTCGGTGGCGATTGCTGCTGTCGTCGATGGGGCTGGTGGATACTCAAAGAGCACCCAAGGGGCGTCAGAGCTCGGCATGTGTTGATCGGCTACGCTGACGAGGTTCGTTGTCGGTAGCGGCGCACCTACATGCGCCAAGCCAGCAGAGCAAATTGATAACCACGGCAGGATGTTCGCAAAGAAGGCCTGCATGGTGAAGAAATAGCGGCTTAGAGCTGTGCAGAGACCACTGCTCTCGTGCCCACTGAAGGCGGTGTCCAGGTGTTGCTTCTTAAAACTGTCGGTGGCGATTGCTGCTGTCGTCGATGGGGCTGGTGGATACTCAAAGAGCACCCAAGGGGCGTCAGAGCTCGGCATGTGTTGATCGGCTACGCTGACGAGGTTCGTTGTCGGTAGCGGCGCACCTACATGCGCCAAGCCAGCAGAGCAAATTGATAACCACGGCAGGATGTTCGCAAAGAAGGCCTGCATGGTGAAGAAATAGCGGCTTAGAGCTGTGCAGAGACCACTGCTCTCGTGCCCACTGAAGGCGGTGTCCAGGTGTTGCTTCTTAAAACTGTCGGTGGCGATTGCTGCTGTCGTCGATGGGGCTGGTGGATACTCAAAGAGCACCCAAGGGGCGTCAGAGCTCGGCATGTGTTGATCGGCTACGCTGACGAGGTTCGTTGTCGGTAGCGGCGCACCTACATGCGCCAAGCCAGCAGAGCAAATTGATAACCACGGCAGGATGTTCGCAAAGAAGGCCTGCATGGTGAAGAAATAGCGGCTTAGAGCTGTGCAGAGACCACTGCTCTCGTGCCCACTGAAGGCGGTGTCCAGGTGTTGCTTCTTAAAACTGTCGGTGGCGATTGCTGCTGTCGTCGATGGGGCTGGTGGATACTCAAAGAGCACCCAAGGGGCGTCAGAGCTCGGCATGTGTTGATCGGCTACGCTGACGAGGTTCGTTGTCGGTAGCGGCGCACCTACATGCGCCAAGCCAGCAGAGCAAATTGATAACCACGGCAGGATGTTCGCAAAGAAGGCCTGCATGGTGAAGAAATAGCGGCTTAGAGCTGTGCAGAGACCACTGCTCTCGTGCCCACTGAAGGCGGTGTCCAGGTGTTGCTTCTTAAAACTGTCGGTGGCGATTGCTGCTGTCGTCGATGGGGCTGGTGGATACTCAAAGAGCACCCAAGGGGCGTCAGAGCTCGGCATGTGTTGATCGGCTACGCTGACGAGGTTCGTTGTCGGTAGCGGCGCACCTACATGCGCCAAGCCAGCAGAGCAAATTGATAACCACGGCAGGATGTTCGCAAAGAAGGCCTGCATGGTGAAGAAATAGCGGCTTAGAGCTGTGCAGAGACCACTGCTCTCGTGCCCACTGAAGGCGGTGTCCAGGTGTTGCTTCTTAAAACTGTCGGTGGCGATTGCTGCTGTCGTCGATGGGGCTGGTGGATACTCAAAGAGCACCCAAGGGGCGTCAGAGCTCGGCATGTGTTGATCGGCTACGCTGACGAGGTTCGTTGTCGGTAGCGGCGCACCTACATGCGCCAAGCCAGCAGAGCAAATTGATAACCACGGCAGGATGTTCGCAAAGAAGGCCTGCATGGTGAAGAAATAGCGGCTTAGAGCTGTGCAGAGACCACTGCTCTCGTGCCCACTGAAGGCGGTGTCCAGGTGTTGCTTCTTAAAACTGTCGGTGGCGATTGCTGCTGTCGTCGATGGGGCTGGTGGATACTCAAAGAGCACCCAAGGGGCGTCAGAGCTCGGCATGTGTTGATCGGCTACGCTGACGAGGTTCGTTGTCGGTAGCGGCGCACCTACATGCGCCAAGCCAGCAGAGCAAATTGATAACCACGGCAGGATGTTCGCAAAGAAGGCCTGCATGGTGAAGAAATAGCGGCTTAGAGCTGTGCAGAGACCACTGCTCTCGTGCCCACTGAAGGCGGTGTCCAGGTGTTGCTTCTTAAAACTGTCGGTGGCGATTGCTGCTGTCGTCGATGGGGCTGGTGGATACTCAAAGAGCACCCAAGGGGCGTCAGAGCTCGGCATGTGTTGATCGGCTACGCTGACGAGGTTCGTTGTCGGTAGCGGCGCACCTACATGCGCCAAGCCAGCAGAGCAAATTGATAACCACGGCAGGATGTTCGCAAAGAAGGCCTGCATGGTGAAGAAATAGCGGCTTAGAGCTGTGCAGAGACCACTGCTCTCGTGCCCACTGAAGGCGGTGTCCAGGTGTTGCTTCTTAAAACTGTCGGTGGCGATTGCTGCTGTCGTCGATGGGGCTGGTGGATACTCAAAGAGCACCCAAGGGGCGTCAGAGCTCGGCATGTGTTGATCGGCTACGCTGACGAGGTTCGTTGTCGGTAGCGGCGCACCTACATGCGCCAAGCCAGCAGAGCAAATTGATAACCACGGCAGGATGTTCGCAAAGAAGGCCTGCATGGTGAAGAAATAGCGGCTTAGAGCTGTGCAGAGACCACTGCTCTCGTGCCCACTGAAGGCGGTGTCCAGGTGTTGCTTCTTAAAACTGTCGGTGGCGATTGCTGCTGTCGTCGATGGGGCTGGTGGATACTCAAAGAGCACCCAAGGGGCGTCAGAGCTCGGCATGTGTTGATCGGCTACGCTGACGAGGTTCGTTGTCGGTAGCGGCGCACCTACATGCGCCAAGCCAGCAGAGCAAATTGATAACCACGGCAGGATGTTCGCAAAGAAGGCCTGCATGGTGAAGAAATAGCGGCTTAGAGCTGTGCAGAGACCACTGCTCTCGTGCCCACTGAAGGCGGTGTCCAGGTGTTGCTTCTTAAAACTGTCGGTGGCGATTGCTGCTGTCGTCGATGGGGCTGGTGGATACTCAAAGAGCACCCAAGGGGCGTCAGAGCTCGGCATGTGTTGATCGGCTACGCTGACGAGGTTCGTTGTCGGTAGCGGCGCACCTACATGCGCCAAGCCAGCAGAGCAAATTGATAACCACGGCAGGATGTTCGCAAAGAAGGCCTGCATGGTGAAGAAATAGCGGCTTAGAGCTGTGCAGAGACCACTGCTCTCGTGCCCACTGAAGGCGGTGTCCAGGTGTTGCTTCTTAAAACTGTCGGTGGCGATTGCTGCTGTCGTCGATGGGGCTGGTGGATACTCAAAGAGCACCCAAGGGGCGTCAGAGCTCGGCATGTGTTGATCGGCTACGCTGACGAGGTTCGTTGTCGGTAGCGGCGCACCTACATGCGCCAAGCCAGCAGAGCAAATTGATAACCACGGCAGGATGTTCGCAAAGAAGGCCTGCATGGTGAAGAAATAGCGGCTTAGAGCTGTGCAGAGACCACTGCTCTCGTGCCCACTGAAGGCGGTGTCCAGGTGTTGCTTCTTAAAACTGTCGGTGGCGATTGCTGCTGTCGTCGATGGGGCTGGTGGATACTCAAAGAGCACCCAAGGGGCGTCAGAGCTCGGCATGTGTTGATCGGCTACGCTGACGAGGTTCGTTGTCGGTAGCGGCGCACCTACATGCGCCAAGCCAGCAGAGCAAATTGATAACCACGGCAGGATGTTCGCAAAGAAGGCCTGCATGGTGAAGAAATAGCGGCTTAGAGCTGTGCAGAGACCACTGCTCTCGTGCCCACTGAAGGCGGTGTCCAGGTGTTGCTTCTTAAAACTGTCGGTGGCGATTGCTGCTGTCGTCGATGGGGCTGGTGGATACTCAAAGAGCACCCAAGGGGCGTCAGAGCTCGGCATGTGTTGATCGGCTACGCTGACGAGGTTCGTTGTCGGTAGCGGCGCACCTACATGCGCCAAGCCAGCAGAGCAAATTGATAACCACGGCAGGATGTTCGCAAAGAAGGCCTGCATGGTGAAGAAATAGCGGCTTAGAGCTGTGCAGAGACCACTGCTCTCGTGCCCACCACACACTGGGGTGTGGTGGGCACGAGAGCAGTGGTCTCTGCACAGCTATATAGTGGCTAAGGTACTCGGCTGCTGACCCGCATGTCGCGGCATCGAATCCCGGCTACGGCGGCTGCATTTTCGATGGAGGTGCACTTGGGTGCACGGTAAAGAACCCCAGGTGATTAGAATTTCCAGAGCCCTCCACTACGGCGTCTCTCATAATCACATGGTGGTTTTGGGACGTTAAGCCCAACATATGTCATCGCAATTCGCACTGAAAGACTAGTCACCGAACTGTTTACACAAAGTGCAGCGGGGGAGGGGGGTAGTTCACAACATTACTACGCCCAAGATGTCGGCCAGGCCAATACCACCTAGACTTTAGGCGGTGTTGGCCAGGCTGGGCTGTGTTCAAATGAACGACTCAAAGAAGCACGCCCACTGTGTGCGATGAGCAGCATGCACCTAGCATTGCATGTGCAGCATTTCAACGGTTGGGAGCCTTTCTTTTGCCAAATCTGCATTCTAGATAGGGAAAATAAAGGATTGAACACGAACCGCTGTAGGCGTATCATATCAAAAAGAATGGTACGTTTGTATTAGCGAACCTTCTGTGCCTATCACAGAAGAAAAAGCTTGTTGCTCTCAAGCTATGGCTGATTATCGCACAAATCATAGGCTTCAGGAAATACAGAAACATATGAGGACGTAGATAAGTACAGCGCAGTCAATAGCAACGACGAATTACCTTTTGTCAAGCGAGGGGGCGTAACAGACAAGTCATTGCAGAGTTCAATAGTATTTTGACAGAAAAAAAAAAGAAAGCTACTAAAAGGGTTTTGTGTAATCAGGAGGGACCGATAAGCATAGTTGATTACCGTTTATGTTTTTTTGGGGCGTTGCGCATGTCGATTGTATATTAGGAGGACATTAATGGTGGTAACATTGAAAATAATTGCTCTATTCAGTCTATCTCATATATCCAGTGCGGGACAAGAAGCCATACTTATGTATACATATTTAGCTGCAGCTCTCTAGCGAGAACAGATCACACATTTGCCAATTTCCCCACACTGTCATATCATCTTTGTTTCCTTTTGGAGTTAGTATGCACGATGATCGTTTATCTGCGGCACGCATTGTACGAGCCTCTCTCAAATTCGGACTTTCCCCTTAATCTCATGGCAAACACACAAAGCATAGCATAGTTACCTCAATCTCGTGGTTCGGCTCCGCGGTTACTACCTGTCCTAAGTAGACGTACTCTTTTATTACAACTTCAAGTGCGCTGCTACCTAAAGATATCGAAGCGCTGGTCTCTGCCGAGGATGTTGTACATTACTTCCGTATTCTGCACATTGTTTTTAAGACGTACCTTTCTACTCTCCTTGTCTAATTCAGTAATCATGAATTGCAATTGGTCCCCTGAGTTACTCAGCAATGCAATGTCACCGGCGAAGCGCAGGTTCTAAGGTACTTTCCATTGACTCTCATCTCCCTAACTCTTCCCATTCTAGGCCTCTGAAAACCTCCCGTAAGCACGCGGTAAATAGCACTGGCGTTACAGCGGCAAAGCAACTCCTGTCATCTCAGCGCCGGCGGACCCGGCCGCTATACTTACGCAGTCTGAATTAAGGTGAAACTGGTCTTCAGTTACGATTTGCCACTCCCCTTTCATCTCCAACTCGGAAAGCTTAAGGGCAGATGATGCCGTCTTTTTTTTCCCCTTTTTCATTAGAAACACAATGTGACATACAGTTGCGCAAGTCTTCCAGGTCGAGACTTCTTTCTCTGCGGTGTAAGCACTGAACAGAAGAAAATACGCGTATGTACTCGAGAAAATGAGGTTACGGAGACAGAAGTGCGTTTTTTTTTTCTGGAAGCATATACAAAAAAAGGCAACAAGATAACTTATTTTTGTTTTCTCTTTGCTGCAGTGGTTTCCCGGCGTGACGCGCCGATATACTCCCGCCACGATGTGCCTAAATCGACGAGCAACCAAAATCAGTTATCACCCTATCAGTTCCTATATAATCGGACGGACAGAACACAAACAAAGCAAGGCGGGAACCAATAGGGTGCAGGAGGGCGTTCTTCGGTGACGGCCATATCTCTGCCGCACACACCAGCATGGCTTCCGCACGTGTGCAAGTACTACCGATCGCGTTGCACGTCTGCCAACGACATCAACGCCCTCGCGCGGCATGTGACTCGAGAGAAACGAGAGCTATCGCGAAAGCGAGCGGGCCTATAGAAACACTGACACAAGACAAAGATACAACGCGGACGCCGGAGTTTGTGCTCCTATATAAGTCGCTAGCGCAACTTTCTATCATTCTAAGATATACCCACATTTCCGATGGAGGCGGAAATGTTTATGGCCCGTGTGCTCAGATTTGGGTGCACGTTAAAGAACCGCAGGTGGTCGAAATTTCCGGAGCCCTCTACTACGGCGTCTCTCATAATCATATGGTGGTTTTGGGACGTTAAACCCCACAAATCAATCAATCAATCAAGATATACACACAGAGAGGAGAAAATGGGAGGGAGAGAGAGAGAGAGAGAGAAAGAGAGAGACGGGGGGCATGTTTATGAATAATTCAAATGGTGCGGAACGCTTCATTTCCAGCCGTCCGCATTTTCTTTCTTTTTTTTCCTCTCTGATAAACAAAAAGGTTAAGGTTAGTCACCGGGTCACACTACGCGGCACGTGATTGCCAACTGGACATCGCAAATGAGCGCCTATAAAGACAATAAACGCGGGCTGATAGAACAGAAAAATGCTTTATGTAATTAGCGTACGTATCCTGGAGGAGTAATGAAAAACTGGGCCTCTTAGGGGAAAAAAAAAAAGGGGGGGGGGACTGTGTACGTGGACGAAACTTTAGCCAATAAAGAGACTCGAGCATATTGTGAATTTCCGTTTCAGCAGAAGGATCGAAATGGCGTATAGTACCGGTCCTGAAGTCAGTATGAACCGAGGCTGCTTAAAGGCTGCTTTGCAATCAGGTGTCCAGTGGAAAGGGACATCCTTTTGCAGCAAGTCAGTCAGTGGTTGTGCTTTAACAGCGAAATTCGGAACAAATCGATGAAGATTATAGCTGCTGGTTCATTACACTTACAACTTGATCGGGTTTCAACGCAATATAGCGACATCTCCATTAGAACGATCTGCTACTCGATTTTCAAAGACAACGTTCATTAACATCTTAACAGAAGAGGGTTGCTTGCCACTGATATATTACTAGTACTGCTGTTGCATTTTGAGCACCCCGTTTTCTTTCGCCAGCCAGATTACAAAAAATAATAATAAAAATTGATTGATTTTTTGATTGATATGTGGGGTTTAACGTCCCAAAACCACTATATGATTATGAGAGACGCCGTAGTGGAGGGGTCCGGAAATTTCGACCACCTGGGGTTCTTTAACGTGCACCCAAATCTGAGCACACGGGCCTACGACATTTCCGCCTCCATCGGAAATGCAGCCGCCGCAGCCGGGATCCGAACCCAATAATAATAAAAAGAATGCAACAGCTTCGGACCCGAACGGCTTGGATCCCCTCTACTAATACTGCCCATGCACAATGCAGGTGCTACACTCGCAACGTATTCATGAGCCTTTGGCAGAACATAAGGTTGGGCGAGTCGGTGGATATAAAGCCCCCCCCCCCCCCTTCCGCCTTCTAACAATCTAAACCAGGGGCTTCATACACACGGCCCGCCGACCTTTCGCTATAGCGGCCCACACAAGAGTCTTCGAATCATATTTATCTTATGACACTGTGACTGTACGTGACATTGCTATAAATGCAGCCCGCATTATTTTCACGCCTATCGTGATAACGCTTTGTCCTCGTAAGTCACACAGACGCGACTGGTCTTGAGGATTTGTCTCGGGCGGTCATCATGGTGCCGGAAACATAACCGCAGCACGAAACTATATGCTTCAGGATCGGCGTATCCAAATTTTTAGTCCTTCCGCAAATCGGTATCTATCTTTTCTTCGACTCCTGACGCCAAATCTCCTTCAGAAACGACCCGCATATGATACGGCGAAGGCTTCTTTCAAGCGGAGCCGACATTCTGGCCAACCCTCCCCCGCTTTCCACTATTTCCTTGTACCGGTCACTTGCGCTACTAAATTTCGTGAGTGCCATGCACGCGGTAGCTGATGCGAGTTAGAGAGCCCTGATCTGAACGGTAGCGCTGATTCCACTTGATGCCTTTAAGGCCTGGCCACACGTATACGCGATACAGCGTGTGGCTTGTATGACACGACGCTGCGCCTTGTCCTTACGGAGACAGTGGGCGCGGAGCTTGTCTTTTTGTCTCTGCGTGAACCGCGTGTGTTAGCGCTGTGACACATTTTGGCGCATATAACCAATCAGCCCCAAAAGCCACGTTTGTGTAGCCGTTCGCGATCTCCTCCATAGGAAGAAGACGCGGCGCCGAGTCTATACAAGACACGCACTGCAACGAGTACGTGAGGTTAGGCCTTTGCTGTGCCAGACCTTTAACATCTTTTTTTAGTGCGCAGGCTCATGGTTGCGCGTGTTTTTTTTTTCATTTTATTGAGGTTGTTATGACTACATTTCAAGAAATGCGCAACACTGATTAGACCCATAGCCATATGCTAGTAGGGGGTCTAACGGGAGAAAGTATACAAGCAGAATACAATTTGTATATAGAAAAAATAAGAACATCAAAAAACGTTGATTTTTCAAAAAAAAAACGAACAAAAATACAAGAATATCATTGGGATTTAAGGTGACGTAAATGCTTGAGAGAACGTACAGAAATGTATATAGAACACATTGTTGCACTTTGTTCATAAATAATGAAATAATCAAGTACAGACAAAACATCATAATAATCACAGCGACCCAGTGACGGTTGCACATGATAGTTGGGTTTATTGGTGTGAGTTGATAGCTAAAACCAGCGCAAGAACGCGAGACACAAACGAAGAAGACCCGGCACCCGTCCTTGCGTTGTCTTCGTTTGTGTATCGCGTTCTTAGACCATTTTTAACCACGACCCAAGGACTACCGATAGGGTGGCTAGAAGGGCCACCCCTACGCCTGATGCATCGAAAGAAATTCCCACCTTTACTACGCCGCTAAGACGCGTGGTCCGTGGACCAATGGCAGGCGAAGAAGCACGGCAACACTTCAATTTCACTTATGCGTCCATCGCGCGGTGCTCGTTTTCTTTCGGACACGACACGGCGAGGAGGGGGGGGGGAGGGAGTGGGCACACAGCGGTACAAATATTGCCCCCTCACCCCCATTTCCATGTAGAATCCTGCGCACGACCAATGATTTGCAGCGCAAACAGACAAGGAGAGGGGAAAAGAAAAACGAGAGAAACAGGATAGCACAGCAGAGTTTTAAGCAGTTTGCTTTGCGCAAATCACCCACAGATATACGTTTATTTTTTCACGAACACGCAGGAAGTGTGTGCGCAGCATACGCAAAATCTCATAAGAGCTATCTATGCGCGGAAAACAAACCAATCGAAAATCCGGCGTTCCTATCTTGTTTACACTCGTTTTTTTTTTGTTTGTTTTTGTCCTCGTCCTCAGCGCCACAAATTCTTCGTCGTGTTGCATTATTTGACGCTCACGAAAAGAAAAAAAATTAAATCCGCGTCTGCAAAGGTGGATGGCCAGCGAAGCTGTTTATACCACTACGTACGGACGACCGAGAATGTATTTCTACAAACGTGTACGTATACGAACTAATTTATTGTCCAGATTTGCAATACACGGCATCGGCACGGCGCGTCCTTTCTGACGTTTGCCACGCAGCAGGTTCGGGCCACGTTGGCCCTATAGATGGCATGCTACATCCCAGTTAATGGAAATTTCAACTGTCACGACTGTACCACTGCCCGGCGAAGCGGAACACTGGCCCAAAGCTGTCCGCATTCGACAACGGCGAAATTGGAGGCGCACGGTCAGCGCAGTCGCTGTTGCATCTCCCTACGTGGTGTTTTACGACGAGGCAGCGGTGTAGAAGATAATAAAACAGAGCGCCTCGGGGATTAGTGGCTAGAGTGGTTGTCTGCTGACCCGAATGTCGCGATCCCGGTCGCATTTGAACGGAGGCGAAATGGGAGTGGCCCATGTACTGTGCGGTGTCAGTAAAGAACACCAGATGGTAAAAATTTCTCGAGCCCTCCAATACGACTGATTGATTGATATTTTGGGTTTAACGTCCCAAAACCACCATACGATTGTGAGAGACGCCATAGTGGAGGGCTCCGGAAATTTAGACCACCTGGGGTTCTTTAACGTGCACCCAAATCTGAGCACGCGGGCCTACAGCATTTCCGCCTCCATCGAAAATACAGCCGCCGCAGCCGGGATTCGATCCCGCGACGTGCGGGTCAGCAGCCGAGTACCTCAGCCACTAGACAAACACGGCGGGGCAGCCCTCCAATACGGCGTCCCCTACAATCATATCGTGGTTTCGGAAATTAAAACCCCGCATATTATTATTAGGATAACAAAACACGCCCCAGCGCGCACGGTGCACACACTGGCACCAGTGGAGCATCCAGAAATTTGTTTCGGTGGGGCCCCATTATGGATTTGAAGTACAAGCCGGGAGCTGCAAGTGTGGTTTTGCGCACCGTGGCGGAAGAAAATCTTCGGGAGGGGCCCAGAGTGCCAGCCCCTGGCTAAGCTACTGATCGACACACTTGCGGTCGAAGACACAAGCACTGGCGTACCGGAGCTCCAGTCGAGGAAAAGCTAGCGGTGTGTCACATTCGGAACAAACAATTAAGCATCTCGCCTTGTAACAATTATTGTACTGATATTACTGGTTTTATCATTACCGTTAGATGGTTGTTTCACGCAGCCTGACGTCCCGAAATGAGAGACGCCGTAGTTGGGGGGGGGGGGGGGCTCTTTAGACCTTTGTCTCGATCGAAATGCGACCCGCCACGGCCAGGATCAAGCCCGCAACATTGAGGTCAGCACGAGCACCGCAAGAGAGCTTTGGGGTGAAGGGTCCTCCTCGCAAGCTGACTGGGTTACACCAAAACCAAACACACGTTGGTTTTCAGTAATGATTGATATGTGGGGTTTAACGTCCCAAAACCACTATATGATTATGAGAGACGCCGTAGTGGAGGGCTCCGGAAATTTAGACCACCTGGGGTTCTTTAACGTGCACCCAAATCTGAGCACACGGGCCTACAACATTTCCGCCTCCATCGGAAATGCAGCCGCCGCAGCCGGGATTCGAACCCGCGCCCTGCGGATCAGCAGCCGAGTACCTTAGCCACTAGACCACCGCGGCGGGGCATCGTTGGTTGGTTGGTTTTCAGTAATACGCAAGTTTCCTCACGTCGGCGATGCAGGGCTGTTCCACATTTGTCAGCGCTTTTCTAAAAAGGTCAGGGCTCCGATTTTTTGAGACAAAAAAGATAAAAATGGGGAGGGGGGCGTTATAACAGATGATAGCGAAATTGTCCTGTCACTATTTAACCAATCATGCCAAAGATGATCGAGACATGTGACAGATTGATGCAATGCTGGCACGATCATCGTGCAGCTGATGCCGCTGCGTTATATACACGAGTCCCGTCAACGCTTTTCGCAAGCGAATGTAAAAAAAAAAAAAAATAGCCTGCCAAGCTGAACTCGGGGAAACGCTCATTCATGCCCCGACGGTTGCGCACAGCTTGCGTCATAAAGCGTGCACAGCCCTTTTTACGCCGGCACGCGGAATCGTACCTACGCGAAGAGGCGCGATTGCGTCAGCTCGGTCAATCTGTACCGATACATGGCACAGGGCCAGCGACTTTCACCGGCGTCATTTCAAGGGCGCTGGCCTGTCTGTACTCGCGTCGCACGTGGTAGGGACGGGGGTCAGACGCTCGCGGAGTAAAGGTTGGGACTCACCGGCCAGATGTCGTCATCCGATCGTATACTTCCGCGCACCGAGGTCAGAACACAGCTGCAACGTTTCAACTGGTCAGCTTTGCTTCGCGCACTGCGAGGTCGACCGGGTCGATGGTGCGAGTGGCTTCTTGCCTCGCAGAGATGGCATTCCTTGCTAGCCTAGCCTTCGAAAAAAAGCCTCGACTGACTGGCAAAAGCTAATCCCCTGAAGAACGAGCCTAATCGCTAGACCGGAAATGTGAACAGGGCTTTCCAGAAAGGACGGGGTCATGTTGATCCCTGCACACACCAGACGACGTGCCTCCAGCAAGGAAAGCTGAACTATCCATAGCTGAACGAAGGAGACGGCGACGTGATTCTCGCCCTAATCGCGTCGGTTAGTTCCACCAGTGAACTCCTGGTCCCCCAACCAACCACTTCGATTCGATCTGGTACCGAGCACACTGCAGCGGACGGCCCATTGGTGCATTACACAGCGTGCCCTGACGCACTAATGGCATTTTCAGGCACGAAAGAAAAGCAAAGGACACGTGTACTGACTGCAACAACGCCGTTAATTGCTCGCACAGTTCGATTCTTGGGTAAACAGCGGCTAGCATTCCGGTTCTGTCGGGATTGCAGCAGCGCACCGTGGTAGAAGCGCACTGCTGAAAGCAAAAAATTGCGATAAACGATTGGGTTACCAAGCTTTCGGCTACAACTTGCCCTCCACTCCCCCCCACCCTTTTTTTTTTTTCTTGTTGGGGCATTGGGAAGTCGTAAGAGTACTTTTCCACGGGAAGTGGGGGTGGGTGTTCCAGTCGACCGAGATCGGAGAAACCTTCCTCACGAGTCGGGGAAGTGACACGGTGAAGCACAACTGCGAAGCCACAGGGGCATTGTGCAAAAATGGCCCGTTCAACTAGCGCGTACTTTTTTTTCCTGTTCACGCCTTTGCGAGCTAGACAATAGTGTCATTTCTTGAGTTGGAAAGTTGGGAGAGTTCATTGCGGTTCTTTTTTAGAGCGCAAAAAAAAAAAAAAAAAAACGTAGGAAAGGCGACGCGTGCGAGGCTCGTGTCGAACTCGTTCCGCCTTTCGACGCTGGTCTAAAATAAGAGAACGGCGCAGCACACTTTCAGGAAGAGCGAAAAAATAAAAAGAAGAAGTCGTGTGTGACAGGGTGCCGCCACACTATCACCGCTAATGGCATACGAATGAAGCGAAAAGAAGATAACATGAAAAGGGAGAGAGAGAAACCCCCTTTTTTCCGGGATCCAAAACTACACCGAGACCAAGTTAAAAGTGTACTCTGGTTGACAGGCAAGTTTTTCATATCAATATTTTTTCTTGGAAAGATGCCTGCATGGCTGGTTTTCCCAAAGCATAACAGGCGTTTTGACACTGCAATTGTCAATTGGAAAGGGAATGAGATTAAAGTTAAGAACCTTGACGATAACTACAGCAAGGTTCTTTAAAATTTCGCTCACTACAACCAGTACTTACGGCTTTCCACACCATATATTGCTCAGGTAAGATCTATATCGTTTTTTTTTTTCTTTTTTGAACGACAACGTCTAGGAAGCACCAAAACAAGACAAGGTAACCATGTAGCTCCACACACTAAAACAGTGACTTCACTCAACATGCTGCACGCACATGTTGATTGAAAACCTGAACGTTACCGAAACTAAAATATTCAGTGGGCGCGATTATTGCAGTGTCCTCAGCTTTAAAAACAAACAAAAAAAGTCAGTTATCACGCATGCGAACGTACAAATCGAGCAGTGGGCGGTATCCGTAGAGTCACTTGCTCATAGCTTCCAGGTAATTAGCCTCATCACTAAAACCACAAGCCGGACTAAACTGAAACACCGCTGCATGCGAAGCCAAAAGCACCGTCTAGTTTCGTCGAAACGAAAGCGAGACTCACCAAAGTTCGTCCAGAACGTTGCGTACGAAGGGGTGCGTCGTCGAAATGCAGCGACGAAGCGACGACGCCACTCGAGAGCAGTTTCTTTCGAAAATTGTCAGACGTGAAGCGCTCCTCTTTCCTCCAGACGACAAGGCACATCACTGAAAGCAATGCAATGCTTCGCTGCGGCGAGGATGGGTCCGAAGCAACATGCTGCTGATCTCCTACAAACGAATCACAACAGTCAAATCACAGGGACAGCGCGCCGGCTCAAGGAAGCGTCATTGAGGTAATTGTAAAAACAAGGTATGCGGACGAAGCGCAGTCGTCTGGGACACGATGCCACGGATACCTGAGAGGTAACGGAGGGGGGCGATTACGCAGTCGCGACACCCGGTCAAGCCAGCAGGGCCGCGGGGTAAGGTACGGCGGGACGACGCGGGTGGAGGGAAGCATTGAGGAGGTAGGTAGGTCACCATCCGAGGCTTAGCCGTCACACGATAAGAAAGATGCGTCTTCATTGTTTGCAGAGGGCGCACTCAACCAGTCAATATTACTTGCTGCCCAGAAGATGGCGACTATGACGTACAATTAACTCCAAAACTGGCTTTTGTGGCGAAAGTAAGCATTGCCTTCGTGATTTGTAATTTAAACAAAGAATATTTTTTTATTATACAATTATCACAAACAAACAATTACTTGTAGTATAAAATTTTTAGGTATAACAAGGTTGTAAATATTGTAAGGCAACAATATACTATTGTTTTTATATTGACGTTTCTTAAAAACAAACGCATGTAATGATTGTAGTGATGATGATGAGCAAGGTTGTGTTTGAGAACGGTTACCGGTAACCGTCGAAATAGCGTCAAACATGCCGCACCAGCGGGCAAAATTTGCGGAACGCGTGTCCGTGGCAGCATGAATGCCATTTGCCGCTTCGACATTTTCGTTTGCAGGACGATCTGCGCGTTGGTGGCGTGACGCCTGATTTCTGTAGGAGCTCGAGAAGCTGGGAACTATGTTGACGGCAGTGTTTGCGGCTGCCTGCTGGCTGGGCGTCTCGGCCGAGACTGTGGTGACGTCGACCGATGCATCGGCCACCCCGGCGGAGCATGCCATCACAAATGCGACTTCAGCGGTGACTAATGCCACCCGCAAAAGCAACACGACCATGTTGTTCAACATCGCCGGCATGGAGCAGGCGAACGGAGTTGTCCTGCGCGCTTTCTACGTGATCGTTGGCGTGATGATGATCATCCTTGTGTATTTCGTCGTTCGCATGGTGAGGTATGTGATTCACGGCTCGTCCGGTGTTTTGCGAGTTGTGTCGCGGGAGTTACGTCATGCGCGTGATAGCGTCGATAACGTGTGGTTTCCACGGTATAGGAACGGGGTAATAAACTAATGTACAGCATGACAAATGTATGTACAGCTTGCGCTGTGTGCCCAAAGTTTCTGATTTGCCATCCCGTGCGTCGTATTTGCGAAAGGCGGTTGCTGACAGTTCGCAGAAAGCGGTTGGACATGTAGCACTCAAGTCTTGCACTTCAGTGGTGCACACGTTATCATACAAAGTACTGAAATGAGTACGCTGTGTGAGTATACAGCTTATTAGACCGCGTCTGTCTAAATCTTGCTTGAAAGAAAGCTCGCTCTTCTATGTCTTACAGGCTCAAGGGCCGTGGCACCGACTTGCTTTTTATTGTGACCTGTTAACTTCCTAGCAGGACTCGGTTATCTGGATACATCCTGAAGTTGGTCGTGGTGTTAAGACACCCCCTGGCTGGTGCCGAAGTCTCTCACGCAGCATGGTTATATTGCATCAGGGTTACGTTGCATGTCCATGGTCGGGGACAAGTGTAGATGTTCTGCCCCCCCCCTATCATCTTATTCCCCCCCCCCAAAAAAAAATAGTCAGATGTGCCTACCCTTTGTCTCAATCATGCTTCAGGGAATAGTTTTCTTGGTTGCCATCAAGACGAGGAACTGACCGTGCAACATCGAATTTTTCAGGCACCTTAAATTCATAAACAGTCAGTAAAATACGGCTCACAGCTCAACTAGGTTGTCTGAAACAAGACCACTATTAAAAGAAAGACAGTGTAAAATTAGGATTAAAAGAAAGACAGTGTAAAATACCACAAACAACACACGGGGACACAGTTGATAACTTTGAAATTGATTTTTTTTTTAAAGAGCAACATGCAAACAGCTGCTCATGCTGAATGACGCCATCAAACAACTCACACACAATAACATTGAAGTCGTTGGTTTAAATGCCCAGAATATATATAATTGATTGATGTGTGGGGTTTAACGTCCCAAAACCACCATATGATCATGAGAGACGCCGCCCACAATATATATAGTCAGCATTTTCACTTCCTAATTTTACAGTCCCGAGACCAGCAAAGCTAGTTCCTTATTTGACAGGGATGAAGATGGGCGACTGATGCATTTATCAGCTAAACTGGCCATGAAAAAGGCTTCAGCTATCTCTCTTGCTGTTCGATCGACGGTAGCGTCGTCAAAACACATGGTACATTTTCACTCTGCATAGTGTAATGTGTCAGGTAATTACTTATTCTACAACGCTCTACAGCGCTTGTGTCGTGCACTTTCTTGTGTTTTTTTTTTGTCCTTTTTGTGCGCTGATCGAAATGAGTGTGTTCCAACTAGCTCAATTTGCTACTTTACTTGTTTTCCCTTCTAATGAAGAATGGTGTTCACAGATTCAAATGTTCGCACATGGATTCCCAACTGTTTGACCCTCTGTGTTATTTGCACAATTTTAAAATGCATTCCTACCAACTAGCTCAGCTTTCCATGCTATTAATAAAAAAAAAAACTGTCTCGACAGAAAGTTCATTGTCATTTTCAACATAAGCGTAACTGCATCTGAAAAGGAGCCGATTCTCTGTTGCACATATACACAGTAGCATCTTAAAAAACGTAGCACATGAATAACTGCTAGCTTAAAACCTTTGCAGCATGGTTCTGCAGTAATCAGTCAAAGTACATAGATAAAACGCTAGTTCAATAGACACCACGGTACGAAATGGGGCATGGACAGTTTCGAGAAATTTTCAGCAGGAGAAGGTGGACCTTGAAGGACGAACACATGGACTGTTCTTTCCAGTAACACCGCAACAGTCCACGGCTTGCAGCCATTTACAAGGTTGTTGCAAAAATTTTTAAAGTTGCTTACGTCAAAGCAAAGGCTCTCTTGAAAAATAGTTCTGGTGGTGTCAATATTGCATGCCAAAGTTAATGTCAGCGACAAAAATGTCAGGAATGAATTCATATGCACCGCCTTACAAAATGCTTAATTCAATGCCGATATCCTGCTCTGTGTTCGACATTTTTCGTGTACTCTTAGCTCTTCCTGAATAATCAGAATTTCGTTAGAGTGACTAGTTTTGACCTTAGATCTTGCAACATGCACACAGCTGTGTCTAATCCTCTGAGTCGCTGAACCACTGAACGCACGAAATACCTTCACTGCCACAGATATTTACTGCTTTGTTTTGAATTTCCCTTGTGGAACTTGTTTGCCCAGAAACATTACCACACTCTTGCGTTCAAGTGTAAAATTGTTCTTGAACGCCATGGTTTATGAAGACCAACACTGAAGGCGGTGTAGTTTGCACTGTAACGATTTGAAAAGAAAAAAGGAATAGATAAACTGGCACCATATATGGTTATAGCCGAGTTGCAGAAGGTTTTGGTTACCCCCTTGTACACCCCATAAGCACAGGCATACAGGCCACTGGTGTACAGGCTATGGAAGCGTGTGAGCTCACCTAGTCGTGAGCCGCCTGCTGTTCAGAGCATTACTCTGACGGAATTATTCAGATGAATGCTCTTCATGATATATGGCACAAGTGGTGAAGGTATAGGCACGAAAATGGTCCGTGTGCTTGCTCGTGCATGCAAGACCGTACCCTTTGAGGGCATTCTCAACCCATCAACGACTATTGACGGAAATAATTTGTCGCAGCACCTGTCGCGGCGATCAGCTAGATTGTGCCTTGAGGCGGGGTGGGGGAATACACATAGAGCTTAATATTTTTGTAGAAGTACTTGGATGGTCGCAGCATTACTAAAAAGCCCCAAAAGGCTGCTTGATCTTACTGTCATCTCTTTGCCGCTCTGTCCCATTTATTTTATGCAAGGGTGAACCCAGCGACGACAAGTATGTTGAAAAATTCATACCTAAAAGCATTTCGTTTTTGGAAAGAGCACCAAAATGTCTGAAATATCATCACTGTTGGGACAGCGGTGTCACCTGGTGGCAAAGAACGTCACTGCGCAACAACCTCAGAGATTGGAAGGGTGTGTTGTGTGTGTGAAGTCTTGGGGGCACATCCAGGCAAAAGCTTGTTGTAAAGGTGGGCACGTGATTTGGACTGCTTCAATACTACACATGGCATTGTGTTGTACAAAAAATGAACAGGGAATAGAAGTGACATCGTCATCACAGCTACATTTAATTCCAAAAAATTAAGACAGCTTCGCACCAGTGGAGCCAAGCCTGTAGAAAGTGTGTAACCAATTTTTTCATGGTTTTGCCTGCATTTTGCCAAGCGACAGCAGCATATGGCAACCCGGGTTCCTTAAAGGGAAACTTGAGGCAAATATTAAGTTGATGTTGATTGCTTAAATAGCAGTCCAGAAACCTCGTAGCGCTACTCTTGTGTGCCATGGAAGAGCTTATTTTTTTCATATAAAATCAGGTTTTAGTGGTCCACATCGAGTTAGCGCACTTCAGATTAGCCATCTCAAGTGCAAACTTTCATGTTACTGTTGCTGTGCCCAGCTTTATTTAATGCACGGCTGCCAACACTAGTAGCAGCAGAGTAAAAGTAGCGAGAGCCACAGCAGCAACAACAGCCACATTTCGCCTAATCTTTCCTTTTCTTGTCATGGCTTTCGAGATAGTAGGCGTGCTTTGTTCAACTGGGCCCCGCTAGATGACACGACATGTTCAGTTCAACCAGGCGAAAATGGAACTTTTGAACCACTCGTGCTATTCCCCATAGTAATGCCCGGCGGTTCTTTTTTTCCATGTATCAAACAGAAACGAACAAGCAGCACTTCATTACATCTTGATGTAGTGAAGGTTCTTTATTTAGTTAGCTAGTTCAATTGCTCGTGATTAATTGGAGGCAGTAACTCTGACGTCATCGGAATCATGTTGCGAATTCCCTACTCGTGGCGTGTGTGTTCTCAGGATGCTCGCCTACCAGTCTGCAGCGTTTTCTGACCATGCTCTATAGTTGCTTCAATGCCCCTCTAAATAAAAAAAATCTCATCTAGTTTAGAGTAGTAGCTCTCGTGAATATAGATAGGAACTCTAGATTTGCTTTGCTAAAGAACATTGCAAGCCTTAACGTTTCCCTTTAAATAGAGACATACTTTGGCACACACTTTGGAAACACTTATGTGACAGAGGACGTCATTCTTCTTCAATTTATTCAGAAAGTTATTTGATTGGCGTATCTTTATGCAGTTGTTCATGAGGTTGGTTAGGTATGAATTTTACTTCGACTATTTCCTTTTCATTGTTGCAGTGTTATACAGCGTGTTTTTGATGTTATGACATGCAAAAATATGTCCATTATGGGGACACTGGCCAGGCATAGCGCAAAAAGAGAAGTATGAATGGCCTGAGGCACGCTCGTGCTTGCGCTGTTGCTGTAGACAAAGCAGTTAGCCGCAGTAACTGGAGAGTAAAGGTCAAGATGTTTTTCTTCTCACTGCTTCCATGTCCTCTGCAAAGGCTTTAGCTGGCTGCTGGTTCCTGAGCCCACACACATTATTACTGCAGTATTCCTAACTGCTCTTCCTCACTGCAAGCATTTTTAAAACATGTAATGCATTGGCGTTTCTTCAACAACCCACTGTGGTGGTCTAGTGTTTATAGTACTTGACTGCCGACTTGAAGGTAGCAGGATCGAATCGGGCTTGCGATGGTTGCATTTTGATGGAGCGAAAATGCGGGAGGACTGAGGGTTAGGTTTAGGGGCACATTAATGAACCCCAGGTGGTTAAAATTTACAGGGCTCTCTACTATGTATTTCTCGTAATCATATTGAGGTTTAGGAACTTAAAACTGCAAGGATTCTAAGATTCTTGCTCCTGCAGCACTTTCAATTCATTTGTAAATGTGCATGCAGTGTTTGGAGTCATTGGTAGGTCGGCCTGGCTGCTTGTATAGCCATTTCTTGTTGTGCAGGTCCAGGTACAGGCGGAGTAAAACACGGAAGTACGGCATCATAGCCAGTCGCAGTGCTGAGCTGGAAATGCAGCCGCTAGACCGTGGGGACGACGAAGAAGAGGAAACAACTCTCTTCGAGGCGAACAAGCGCTGAGCCTTGCAGTGTGGCGAACGTGTCGTGTGTGCCTCCACTGTTACATATTCCCTTTTGAACAGCTGGCAGGTGGTTGTAAGCTGCTTTGCAGGTGCTTTTCTGGCTTATCATCTAGTCTTCATCTGCCAGTGGTCTCTTTGCGAGTGCTTCGCACTTGTAACGTGATTTTTTTTTTCTTCTTCTCAGGAAGTACACACAGATCATCGTTTGTATAAATTTGTTACAGTTCCTCGGTTTTATTTCTTCACTTAAGTTGAAGTGAAAGTGGCCAGAATATAGCAATGTTTTGAGCAGACCGTACTGTGCAGCCTCCTCGGTAGTCACCTTCCAGGTGCACCAATGAAGTCTTGCATGGCTGACCTACTCGTTCCTGTTTCAGGAGAAGCATTTTTTTTTTCTATTATTCATTTTCTTCTGCATCTTCTCATGAGTCCTTATTGCTCACTTGTGTTGCTTTGACTGGGTGGTGCACTTTGTAAATGCACATGATGCGCTGAGTTTGTTTGCCTAATCTGGAGCTGCTAGTATGAGAGAGTTTTCACCTTGAAATGCTGTGCTTTTTTTTTCTTTGTTGTGGTTGATCACATCTAGGCAACTGCCCAACGTTTGCCCATCCTGAAAAAAACCCAACTTTTTGAGGACCACTCTTTCGTTTCCCCAAATAGGCCACTATTACACCTTGCCACTGAAGTTTGTGTGGGTTGTCAGGCAGTTGAGTTAATTGGAGAGTATTGTTTTCAGAATTTGGTCTTGTGAGGCCAAGTAAATTGTAACTTGGCCTTGGTCATTAGCCTATTACCCCTGTAAAATTTTAGGTTTAACTGGTGAACTGCAGGAGGATAGAGCAACTGTGAATCTACGTAAAAGCCCATGGCATATCTTAAAATATTGCAGTCATTTAAGTGCTATGCTGTGAACACAACCATGAACCTTAAACCTGTTCAGCAAGTTTTTTGTTAATGTTCTGCTATTAAGCCCAAATAAGAGCACAAAGGTAACTAGTTACAACATTACTGATTTCTGCTTTATGGTGAGACTGGAATAAGTGTGACAGCTACGTCATATTATATTAAATATAAGCATTGACCTAACTGTGCGTATTCAAAGTTTTATTGACAGTAGGCGATTACCCAAAATTATGTTTGGCAGAACAATTTTGATGTGATATCACTACCAAATGTCTGGATTTTGTGTTCAGGACTTTTTAGAACAAAGCGAATTTTCGCTTTTAGGTTGGTCATAAATATTATTATTTTGTGATATTTTGAGCCCACACCAACACGCACATATAACAGCTTCGTGATTAAGATGATAGCCTTTACATATCTGTGGCATTGTAACATTTGCCAGCTTCTGTCTTCCCTTATCTGCAATGATATCATTTTATGACTATGTGACTATATATCTATCCGTTGTGCTGAAGAAATGTGACATAGCAGCCAACATTCCTGTTGCTGTGTGTTCCACGTGTTGCTGTTGTCATGCAACTTTTTTTAACAAGATCTGACTTTTTCCAGATTCAGGATGACCGAAGTATGCAAAGACAGTCTTTTCAGGCGTAAATAGTTGGGCAGTGCTACGGAATGCATTATGATGCATGAGCCCTGAAAGAAGAACTAGCACAATTGTAAGCCGTTAGAAACATGCAAGGAATAATGTCCAGACAGGAAATGCAAATTAAGTAATTGAAGAGGGCAACCGTCTAATGTGATGGTTGTGCTTTGTGCCTTTTTCGGTTCCACAGATATGTAAACTACCTGTGTACTTCAGCTAATGAAGCCATTGTTTATTATGAAGAAAATCCCGTTAGGCAACCACTTTTGTGTGTGAAACAACATAGATTGTGTCAGCTTCGCCTCTGTGTTTCGATTAGATGTGGTACTAGCACCCACACCTTTTGTAATTACTTATTTTACACCTAGTACCTGCAATTAGTCATCTTGGATAAACATGAGTGACCTCTGTCAAACCGTGCTCTCTGCTGGCGGAGTGGATGTGTGTTGTGCGAGTGGCTGGCTGTATCTAGAAACAGAAGGTGTTGTTTTGCTTCAGAATCTTCAGTTTTTTTCCCCCATCTTGTCTAGTAGTTCTGTCACACACAATTTTCCTCTGTGTACACTATACTTTGTTAGATGCTGGAAACACCAGACCCTTCATGCACAAAATAAAGGCATTGTTTGATGTTTTCTATTGAACTTAGTTCACAGTGACTGCCTGCAAGCTCGTTGTCTCATACTGTGTACTTAAATGTTTTGTGTCTGTAAATCAGCTCCAGAACTCTGTACAAAAATATTGCTTAAGAATGTTCTGAGCCAACCCTTGGGAGTGCTGGAAAAAGACATCAGCAAATAGAAAAGGTAGCTGGGAAGATTGCAGTTAAGCTTTCTAGTTTAGTGCGTCAAGTTCGCAAGCGGATTTCAAAGTGGAAACACACCGTCTTCAAGTGTAGCAGTGTGGTGGCCATTAGCAAATGTTGTCATCGAGTGAATTCTTAGACACTGATAGAGATTGGTCTCCGGATAAGATGTTAGGATCACTGCACTCATTCTGGCTCTTACTACGTATAATAATTGGTGAGGTTGACAAAACAGGATGAGTAGTTAAAAATACGCTTAGTGGAAGTATGAATGATCATCATCGCCATCAGCCTGACTACGCCCACTGCAAAGCAATGGTCTCTCCCATGATATGCCAATCAGCCCGGTCTTGTGCTTTCTGCTGCTATGTTATACCTTTGGCTTTTTAATCTCATCGGCTAACTTTCTGTTTCCCCTGCGTGCGTTTGCCTTGTCTGGAAATCCAGTCGGTTATCCAGTGACCAATCATCTTGCCTACGTGCTAAATGCCCGGCCCAGGTCCACTTCTTTTCAATTTGATCAAAATTTACCAATTTAGCGAGATATTTCCAAAAGCAGGAGAAAACATTGTCATGGCCATCGACATAAAAGGCGCTTTCGACAACGTAAGCCATAAGGCCATATTAGATGGGCTAGCAGCAACAAACTGCGGTCGAAGGACGTACAGGTATGTACAGAACTTCCTTACTAAAAGAACCGCTGTTATCTGACTAGAAGAAGACGAATCCAATGTCTTCCACCCACCGCGCAAAGGCACACCACAAGGCGCTGTGATCTCGCTACGGTTTTCCACTTAGCCATGATTGGTCTAGCCAAAAAACTGGAAGATATTCCCGACATCCGACACTCCTTCTATGCGGATGACATCACTATATGGACAACCAAAGGTAGCTTGGCAGGAAAAGAAGAGCGGCTTCAACTGGCAGCTAAAACCATCGAAGAGTACACTAAAGAAAGGGGACTTCAGTGCTCAGCAGACAAATTGGAACTCGTTCGGTTCTCCAAGAGTAAAAAAACAAAGGACAGTCCCGAGCCTCCGCCTTGAGGTCAAGCTAGACTGCAATATTATTCCGGAGAAAATGACCGTTCGAATCTTAGGAATGTGGTTACAGTCCAATTAGCAATGTCTCCACACACTGAATATGCTTAAGCGAACAGCTCAACAAATTGTATGATACTTCGAACAACGAACAATCGTGCTGGACTGAAAGAACAAGAAGTGCTTCGTTTGGTAAAGAGCTTAGTCATCAGCAGACTAACATACTCGCTACCCTACCACAACATGAATAGAGAAGAGAAAGAAAAAGCAGACAATAAGGATGGCGTATAAAGCGGCTCTGTGACTACCACAAAGCACTACAACTGCGAAGCTATTAGCGCTCGGACTTCACAATACATTTGATGAGTTGGCTGAGGCGCAAGTAACCACCCAGATTAACCGCCTGCTACTGACACCAACCGGCAGAAAACTTCAGATGATCGGCTTCGGTGAACAAGTACAGGCACAATGAAGAGCTAAGGAATTGTCGTGCTCAGTGAGAGCCTGGTACAAGATATGCCCCCTACCGAAGAACATGGAGCCAGTTTTATATGCTGGAAGACGTAAAGCAAGAGCCGCTTACATAGATAAAAAGACAAAATATTTGAATACGGCGAGATTTACTGACGCTGCACCATATCAGGCAAATGCGAAGAACATATGGTGGCCGTGGTTACAGACCGAAAAGTAAACGTCACAAGTTGTGCCTCCAGTTTGTATTCAACAAAAAAAAAAGGCTACTATATATGATTTACGATACTGTTTCGCTCAAAATATTTTGTAGAAGAGCAAAGTACTACAGCTACAACGCGATAAAGAAGTGATCCAACTATTAGTGGTTGACTATCTTACCTTTGGCGAAATTACGCATATATATATATATATATATATATATATATATATATATATATATATATATATATATATATATATATATATATATATATATATATATGTGTGTGTGTGTGTGTGTGTGTGTGTGTGTGTGTGTGTGTGTGTGTGTGTGTGTGTGTGTGTGTGTGTGTGTGTGTCTTCGCTGGCGAGATGTATGCATTGCATCCCCCCCTCCCTTATGTGCGCGCTTTTATGACTTGACGTTCCAAAAGACCGTGGAAATAAGTGCCAAATAATGCGGATCAGTGTATGGCCGCACTAAACATGGGATCACCATTGTGACATATATAAGATATACGTTTCTCCTACGTGGCTCAAACAAGAAAAAAAATATATTGAGGAAATATGATTCGTTCGAGATACACTCACGAACGTCTGTTTTGCTGCAAATCAGCTGTAGGTAAACCGAAAGGTATCGATGCATTTTCACGAAAACAAAGGAGCATGTATACAGATGGGCGAATATTACGAATCTGAAATCCAGTCTGGTCCCAAAGCGAATAAACAGCGTGACTGGGTATATGAAATGCCCCGCCGTGGTGGTCTAGTGGCTAAGGTACTCGGCTGCTGACCCGCAGGTCGCGGGATCGAATCCTGGCTGCGGCGGCTGCATTTCCGATGGAGGCGGGAATGTTGTAGGCCCGTGTGCTCATATTTGGGTGCACGTTAAAGAACCCCAGGTGGTTGAAATTTCGGGAGCCCTCCACTACGGCGTCTCGCATAATCATATGATGGTTTTGGGACGTTAAACCCCACATATTATTATTGGCTATATGAAATATTGGTCCTGGTATAAGGTGATTGAACTCGCACCTAGTGCGTCTTTCCGGGGCGATCGCACACTGTCGACTGAGATGTCGAGAAGGCGAGCAATTTGCGATGCAGGAGGTTCGAGTTAACGAAAAATTTAATGGAAAGTGAGACGTTAATACAAATGAATTGTCGCCAGAAGGCATGCATCATCGCAAATACAAGAAACACTCTGTGTCTGTCTTCGTGAAGCCCGCGCTGCATTAGCCACGTGACGTTGAACAATTGACTAGCTTGACATGTGTCATTGAGATGTCGTACCGGCACATTGAGATGAAAAATCAACACGGATGAGAAGTGAACTATATAAGGGCCCTAGCTGTCGCAAGCAAACCGCGAAAATTCCCTCCTTTTGTTGTGATTACTTCGTTCTCTATGCTCTTAGCTGCTGTCAATTTTCTTCTTAAATGACAATAATAACTTCATCTACTTTTACGCATCTATGATGCGTAAGAGAGACAGAGAACCTAAGAGTGATGCATATATAGGAAGAGGAGCGGAAGGGAAGGCATGGAGGTCAACCAGATGCGTGTCATATTTGCTACCCTAGGCTGAAGGAAATAATTAAAAGAAAGAAAGAAGAGAAGGGAAAGCACTGCCAGAGTACATGTGCGCAGGGGCGGCGCCAGGGGGGGGGGGGCAAGGGTGGGCTGGAGCCCCCCCAAAATTCTCGCCTGCCCCCCCCCCCCCCCCCCCCCCCCATGCCCACCCAAGTGCCCGGAAGCATATATTGAAAACCTAGTAGGAGCAGAGCTAGCTTGCCCCCCCTGGAGGAACTCACTTTTCGTGGTTGCACCCCCCAGTGAAAACATCCTGGCGCCGCCCCTGCATGTGCGCCTTTCCACCACACGGCCACAAGCGATCGCTATAGCCGGTCGATTTTAAAGGCAGTATCAATGCCCACGCCGCTTAGCTGGTCTGCAACGCTTATATGGACGGCCATGATCCAAGGATCTTCGAATCTGAAAACTGGCTATAATCCATTTTGTTCTGAGCATTGCGCAAATGTAGCGTTTGCACACAAAACGATCACAGAAACACAGTAGATGTTGTTTTGTTTTGTCACTGTCGCACGAGTCTAAGGAGGGCGGGGAGCGAAAAGCCCCACTGACAATAATCACGGATTCGAAGGCTGCGTATATATACATATAGGAATTATGTAAAACGTAGAATATGTAGGAAGGCTTTCCAAATTCTAACCAATACTCATAAAGACTTTCCAACTGAATACACCCAAACCATTATCTGTGCGCCAGGGCACGATGGCGTCACCGGAAATCAGTTTGCGGATGAGGTGGCTCGAGGCTTCACAAATCACCGAGCTTCCTTGCACACTGCAATAGAGGATCCAACGCCCTTAGACCCTAACTTTGGTACAATTCTTGAGTATTGCAGGGACAATAAAAAACTGTATACAGCACCGCATAAGAACCTCACAGCAATGGAATCGGCGGCATGACGCAGAATCCAAACAAACACATGCACGAACTTACACAGGCTGCATGTATTCTACACCACAGCATACAGAGATATATGTCCGTGGTGTGGGGTCACACCAACTCTGTTTCACATCACGTGGGAAAGTACACGTCACAATGAAGAACACCACAACATGAACACACAGAGGAACAATGGGAGGCACTGCCATCCAGCTCGGCCATTGCTGATCAGCGCTGGCTGATACGACGGGTAGAGATGATGGCTAGGGCCAGCGGAGCCCTGGAATAGGGGCCCGACTATTTGGAATGCTCCGCGTTATGCGCAAATAAAGTTTTCTCCCTCTCTCTAGCGAGATATTGATTGTCGGCTACTAGCGCCTAGCTGTGGATACCCAGTGCGAATGAAATGCAGTGATGCTGTACTTGTATGCAAGCAAATGCAATGGACAAAGAGCAAATAGGGAAGAAGCATGCTGACTACTGCCAACTAAAGAGTACATACCTGCTTGCTCTATTGGTTGGAGGGTATAAATGAAGCAGATTTATGATACAAAGAAATAAAGGTAAAGGAAGGGAATAACAAAATTACATGCAACATAAAAAAGTAACATCACAAAAATGATGGCCTAAAGGGAATCCAAGTCAGTTTTGTGAAGGAAGGAATGTCTGCAGAGTAAAAACAAGACTGTGTGCATTGACAAGAAGGGTAGTGTGTGTGTGTGTGTGTTTGTGTGTGTGTGTGTGTGTGTGTGTGTGTGTGTGTGTGTGTGTGTGTGTGTCCTTTCTTTGTGTATTCGTATTCAGTGCGCTCTTACCCTTCTTAAACAGGGAATACCAACATGCCCACATTTCCACCTTGGTGCATTGACAAGTGCGCCCACTCAGAGATGAGGCACTCATCGAGGGTAACACTTTCGTCCTAGCAGACTAATATTCACTTAGTTGTGATGCTTGCTGTGTAAGGACTGTGAGGCGCTTAAGTGTTCAAGTGTATCACAGCAGTAGCCTAGAATCGGCTAATATTAAGGCACCAGCAGTTCTGCTTGCCTAAGTCTTAAAGCTGGAGCAGAAGGGTGGAGCCTAGTTTTCTTTTGCAATCAATTTCTCTCTCTTTTTTTCTTTTTGTGATACCCTCTGGGCCAATGACATTATGGAGGGGGTGAAACAATGTTAGCTAAATATAAACGTGTTGTACAAAGAGACAACGCTAGCTGGTTTACTTAGTTACACAAGCGTAGCTAGTTCAGTACGAAACAACTGATTGGTGACGGCAGTCACAGGTCCGGGAAGGTGGTTTTAGTCTGCAGATGTTCCAGGGATAAATTAGTATTTGCATTTTTTTGTAAGACATGACACGACACCAACATTATTACAATGATCTATCCTAGACGATACGCAATAAAGGGGGGGGGGGATGAGACTGTCACGAAGTGCTCGAATGGGATGATAGATTTTGTGGAATATACACAGGCGGAAAAGCTTACAATTAGAGAGAAGGCAGTGATGCTAGCGTGACGGCTGCAGTTATGTAGAATGACGTGAGCAGGATTGCTCTGAATTAGTTCGAGAGCAATTAATTGTTAGATTACCTGAAGAGGGGTCCCATAACACAGCCGCATATTCTAGCTTGCTACGAATCAGTGTCTTGTACATTAGTATGTGCACAAATGTCCAGGTAAACACACTTGATAGATTTGATTTGTCGCCCCGCCACGGTGGTCTAGTGGCTCAGGTACTCGGCTGCTGACCCGCAGGTCGCGGGATCAAATCCCGGCTGTGGTGGCTGCATTTCCGATGGAGGCGGAAATGTTGTAGGCCCGTGTACTCAGATTTGGGTACACGTTAAAGAACCCCAAGTGGTCAAAATTTCCGGAGTCCTCCACTACGGCGTCTCTCATAATCAAATAGTGGTTTTGGAACGTTAAACCCCACAAATCAATCAATCAGATTTGATTTGTCACCTTATTATTGTGCAGCAGCTTGTGGATTTGGATTCCAAGCATAGTGATTGAGGCCACATTTAGGTGCTGTCAGGGGCGTAGCCAGAGGTTTTTTTCGGGGGGAGGGGGGGGCAGAGGCTACATATTTTTTTTTTTGTGGTGTGATTATCAGCGGTAGTTTGAGCAGATTGTGCACACGTACATCAAAGTCATGAGGACCCTCCCCCCCTCCCCCGTATATGCTTGCGAAGAGAGTAAGCAAAAGTAAAGTAATAGCCGGGAAGAAAAAAGTAAATAACTGGTACAGTGTTCGTTTGAAGCAACGCGTCCTCTCTCCGCACCATTGAATGGACTAGTCTTCGAAAACGCATGCGTCATTGCGACTACCCGCCCCATTGGAGAAGACATCGTTAATCGGCAATATCTGTTAAGCGTAGATGGCGTATAGTCCTCGTCGGGAAGAAGTGCGTTTCACAAGTCAAAAACGGCTCCGCTTACAACTTGGAATGAGAGAAACTGCGTGCCTATGGGAACGATTTTATGTTCAGCTCCATATGTCAAGCAGAAATGATGCAGTGATAACTCTTAGTCAACATATTTTTTTGTTTACTGCACGCATCCACACATGCTTGCGATAGGCCATAAGTAGTTTTTTTTTTGTAAATTATGTTGCACGTTGGCAACATGATTTTGCATGCGTTATTATTCAGGCAGACTTCCTCGCAACCATTGTTGACATTACAGGTGCACTGTGACTTTTGATATCAATGAAGTACTCCAATTCCAGAGGTTTTATCGTGCAATATGCGGGGGCGAGGTAATCATTGTTGAGATATGTTCACTGGGTCTCAATTGAAAATGCACCTGGGACCAGACTACATACCTACTCACATCATCATCATCATCAGCAGCAGCAGCCTGACTATACGTCCACTGCAGGACAAAGGCCTCTCCCATGTTCCGCCAGTCAACTCGGTCCTGTGCTTGCTGCTGCCAATTTATACTCGCAAATTTCTTAATCTCACCTACTCACCTAACCTTCTGTCTCCCCATAACCCGCTTGCCTTCTCTTGGAATCATAATCACATAGAATTAGCTTGTTCACTGCGTGTATGCGCTAGAAAACTTAAATACGCACAAGAACGCGTAATGTTCTATTTTTTTTCGTAGCTTTTGTTGCTTTTGTCTCTGAAACGATAGCGTTGCGGCAAGGTGTCGTCCGTTGTTTGCAAGCGTGCAGTCGTCCTTTCTCTTTACGTCAACAGATTGAGAACCATACAGGATATTTGACCGCGCAGCGTTGATATGCCATGCGATATGCTATGTATACACCGGTATATCTAGCGGTACATACGACCTCCTACACCTATAATGACCTCAGGGCGTGTAGTATAGACTCATGAGTCACGTTATCAAACGCTCCTTTGACGTCGAGGAATACACTGATAGTGATGTTGCCGGTTGCCTTGTTCAAATTTACGCAGTTGATGAGATTGATTACATCGTCAATGCTGCTGCGACCTTTTCTGGACCCAGATATTTGTTGAGAGTATACATTCTTGTTCATAAGCAACCACTCCAGGCGTATCGACACGATCTTCTCCACGAGCTTTCCTACGCAGCTGAGAAGAGCAATGGGGCGATAGGGGTTGAGTTCCGTGGGAGGCCAGCCTTGGAGTACCTCAGAGACAGGACAGTCTACATGTCCACAAAAGAAGGTTACACAACTCCACACACAGTGCATCAAGGAGCTCCCCAGGGCGGTGTCCTCAGTCCGACCTTGTTCAACATCTTTCTCATTGGACAAGACAAGTGCATCCCTGCATCGGTAGAAATCTCACTTTACGCAGATGACATTTGTATATGGAGCAGTGGTCGCAACGGACGTGCTCTACAAGTAAGATTGCAGAAAGCTCTCAACTCCATCGAAAAATTCTTGCTCGAACGAGGTCTAACGATGTCATCAAAAAAGTGTGCCGCCATTGCTTTTACGAGGCGAAATGTCTCACGCTACACATTAAAGGTAGCTCATTCTCCCAGTCGGTACGTGACAAATCATAAGTTTCTGGGAGTGACAATCGACCGGCTAATGACGTGGACTCCCCACGTTCGGATATTAAAGGAAAAAGCTGCGTCATACGCGAGCATATTTAGCTTACTAACAGGCAATTCCGGTGGCTGTACCGTTACACAAATGTATACCGCTGGTGGCTGTACCGCTATGTTACAAATGTATACCACTCTCTGCGAAGGTCTTCTATATATGTTACAGCATTCATGCGATGCATGGAATTTCTCGAACGAACATACATGTAGGCACTGACTGGAGTCCAGGCACAAGCCTTGAGGGTGTGCCTTGGCCTGCCAAAGAACACATCAAGCATCGGGACCCTTGCTGAAAGTAGGCGCCTTTCAGTTCTGCAGCAGGAGTTTCTTCGAGTCCACTTGCGTTATGCCACCAGAGCGCCGGATCATCCTCTTGCTTCAGACAGTAACCCTGTGCGGAGCCTCCTCCCGCTACACTATCAGAGAGATCAATGCATACAGAACCATCGTGGAAATCTCCTTCTTGGACAATAGTCACCTTTGTGTCTGGGTTCAAGAGCAAAAGACGCACACCTGAACCAGCACTCAGACATTTCACTCTAGAGCATTTAGAAAACTGCCACAGAGCTCACCGTCATATTTACACTGACGGCTCTGTTACGTCTACATCATCCACCATTGGCGTCTGGATTCAATCTGTCAATGTCACCATCTCTGCCACTCTCAGTCACTGCACCTCATCTATCAGCCACTGAACAGGCTGCACTGCGGGCTGCCTTTATTACGTCATGGGCCTGACAGCCGAGTCCTGGGTCATCTTCACCGACTCAAGAGCAGCGCAGCAGTCGCTGAGATCTCCATGCACACAGGACCAACTCGTCATGGACATCAAACGCCTATGCAAGAAAGCCTGTGACCTCCATCATCGCATTGTACAGCAGTGGATACCTGCCCACTACGGAATACAAGGCAACGTCCGGGCTGATGACACTGCCAAAGCTGGACATGGCACTTCAGCAGAAATCGTCGAGATACCTTTCTCGAGGCAAGACGCAGCAACGCTAGTGTCGGCACACGCCTGGCGCCCCCAGCGACCCCTCTGGACAGACCCTAGTCAACAGTATGGGCCTCTGTGCAAGATTGATCCATCGTGTGACTTCAGTATGCCGCGAAATCTCAACAGGTAAGATGAAGCGTGTTTACACCGCATCCAATTAAACGCAGCACATAAGAACTACTTCAGGAACAAAATTGGACTGTCCGACTCAGCATTTTGTGCCCAATGTAACGTCGTTGAAGACATCAATCATATCGTCTGTGAGTGTACGAAATACGCATCAGAGAGACAGTCTCTGAAGATGGGCTTGAAAATGCAACAGGACACAAATTTGGAGTTAAAAAATATTCTAGGCCCTGGCAGAACACCTCCTGTGCGTTAAACTCTACAAAAGCGCTACTGACGTTCTTACGGGCCAGAGGCTTGAACGAAACGTTGTGAATAGTGCAGTGCGTGTGAGTGACTTTATGTGCTATGTGCCTGTTATGCGTCTATGTAACTGTATGTGTTGTGTGTTTATCATTGTATATATCACTGCCATTACCCGGCAACTGGAGTAGCCTGTGAAGTGTAAAACTAGGCGAATCTCTCCAGCTTCCCATTAAAATAGTTCTCTCTCTCTCTCACTGATCTGTCTATTATAGATTGTGCATTCATGTTCGCAGTACTTACGCCCGCGCGAACAGGAGCAACCTCGTGTTACGCAATGTCTCCGGTGATCAGTTCACTAGTGATGAAGGATTGAACCGCGGTTTTGTTCAGAGCAAAGTACACCATAATAAATTTCTCAGAACGACAGCTATACCAGCGCATGCAACACGAGTTTACTTACGCTCTACTGTGCACCATCCATGCCTGGTGGTTGTCTGTTACGGGAATTCTGATGCGAGTCACTGGAATTTCACTTTGGCATCGACTCCCTCGCGTTTATTCACGTGTTTGCTGCGCGATCACAACAAAACATAATCTACCAGCCTTCAGTAGGGGTGCGATTCGCGCGCAGTGTTTCTGGGCGAGCGCAACTTTACCGGTACCTGAAAGAAAGCGGAGGAAATGTATACCTGCGAAACTTCCCTCCAGGGGAGAAACGAGCGCTAGTGTTTAAGGTAAAACTTTACCAGCCGACGTGTATCGTCGGTAAAGTTCTCGTTCCTCGCATTCAGTGTCACTGCCCGAACTTTGCTGAGCGTGCGACTTCATAGCAGTGCGAAGTCACCCCTTTGAAATACGCTCACGCATTGCTGAGAGTAGTTCGTGTTGTGTCAATCAGCGCTCCTCTATGAGACTTGATAGCCGCGCAAGGGTACACTCTAGTGGCGCCGAAACACTGTAAGGTATAACGCTTGGTGATTATTTCTCGGAAGGCGAAACTACTAGTGCACATACGACAACTGGCGAAAAAGCTACAGCAGCCGAAGAAACGGTTCTCAGCTGTAATTCTGCCCTGCCTGAATACGACTCGTGTGTTGAAAAAAAAAAAAGAACTTCTGAAAACTGATTATAGCAATATTCATGCACGGAAACCGCGATTCTTGACGAAATTGGCCCTTACGTGTTCAACGAACCGAGACACCAGAAGTTGCAGCACGATTAGTCTAGACAACGTTTGCTAATGACGACACGGAAACCAGGCACTAACTACACCCTTACAAAAAAACAAAAACAAACTTGCATCCTATCTGCAGAAATTCTACAAACCATTAGTTATCCGCGATACAGAATATATGAAAGTAAGTGGCAAACTTTCTCTCACCCCCTATCACCTCCGAGTAGGCAATTGGTACGTCCGTTCTGCAGAAATTCTGCAGAGCGTTCGTAGCCGCGCAATGTGCAGCATGCCTGCAGAATATCTGTGGAATATCTGCAGAAAGCCTGCAGAATCTCTGCAGCATTTCCGCAGAAAATACGCAATGTTTTGTCGCGTTGGGAAAAAGTAAGATATATCATTTGCGTTAGCACAAACATTCAAGGAACATGCAGCACCGGAAGGTGTAATACCGCCCATACACTCACCAAACACGTGCCCAACACACAGACGCAACATGGGCAGAGTAAATACCAAACACACAACTTCTCGTATTTCACAACCTAACTCCGACCACCCGGTATATATATATATATATATATATATATATATATATATATATATATATATATATATATATATATATATATATATATATATATATATATATATATATATATATATATATATATAAACAGTCATGGTATTTTGACCAGCCATGAGTGCCAGTAGGAAAATTCCTATGCTTCAAAATTTCACATATTAACGCACACAGATTACGTGCAGAATTATGGTGGTTATGAGGTAACACTAAAATACACATATATTTTTATCTACACTGGTCAAATGTGCAATGTTATTTCAGGGACAATTGATTACCGGCTGAAAGGTTGTTGCATGGGGATGAAAAAAAAAAAAAAAAGCTGCAGCCTTTCTGCAGACTATAGGGTGACTGGTGGGTGACTGAAAGGTGAAGCGCCTTTAGTTATTGTAATAGAATGTGTCATGACTTATAATGTATAGATTTATATGCTATAATACATGCATTCACACACGCACTCCCAGGGCTCACATTAAAGGACCCCTGACATAAAATTTAGAAACTCGATATGGTTGTGTTGTATGATAGTCCAGCATACACTCTTGACCCATTATAAAAGCACTCAAAGGTGAGTCAATCGCTGAAAAGGTGGAGCCATCAGCGCAAACACAAAATGAGTTAAACAGAAAAAAAAAACAAAAACGGATCTCCATCATAGACACTATGACCTACTGTGGGTGACAAGGTGATTATGAGAGGCAATTATGAGAACCAAAATATGAGAGACGCCGTAATGGTGCGCTCCGGAAATTTTACCACTTTGGATCTTTAACATGTGCACCTGAATGAAAGTGCACGGGCCTACAGCATTTTCGCCTACATTGAAAACACGACAGGAATTCGATTCCGCGACCTGCGGGTTGGCAATGGAGCACCATAACTACTGGACCATAGTGGCTGGTAGTAAAAAAAGACGGTTCGGGTCTATGCGCTACTTTTCGTCCAGCCGTAAGGGCGCAAGTTCAACTGATTACGATATATAGCTTAAAATCACTTTCACTCCAATGGCACAATAACTCCGTTCTCTCCCATTGCCTATACTCATTGCTTTTAGATATAGATATATGTGTGGTTTAACGTCCCAAAACCACCATATGATTGTGAGAGACGCCGTAGTGGCGGGCTCCGGAAATTTCGACCACCTGCGGGTCCTTTAACGTGTAACCAAATCTGAGCACACAGGCCTATAGCATTTTCGCCTCCATCAGAAGTGCAGCCGCCGCAGGCTGGAGTCGATCCCGCGACCTGCGGGTCAGGAGACGAGTACCATAGCCGATAGACCACCGTGGCGGGGCACTCCTTCTTTTAGGTGGCACCTTTCACTTGCAGACGTTGTTCGCGAATACGAGAGGTGTGAATGGCAACACAACAACCCAAGTTTGCACATAACAATTCTCGTAAATTTTGGGTAGTTTATGTGGCATATGATATGACATGTAATACGCAGGTTAATCTTCGTGTCAATCGAAAAAATAACAGTATTCCGCTGTCTCATGTGTCTGTTTTCCGCATGAAACAGCGCTTGCACAGAGTTTATTTCACTTCTAAAATAATAATGTACTGTGTAAATTGTTCTTAATCTTGCATGATAACATGTCCGCGTCCTTTCATGTTTCTTCAATCTGCGCATTTATTGTTGTCAGTTATGTCGCTAGTTGCAGAAATCACTCAGTGTGCCCTTCCAGCCATGTCAATGTAAAGGGACGAACAGGTGAAGCGAATCAATGTACATATTTTTAATTCTTCGCATATTTTTTTTTCTGATTTGTGTTCCTTATTCTTGCACTGTTTGCCACGCTACAGAACAATTAAAACTCTTGATCACTACAACTGCACATATACTGCATTTCTCATGATGCTGCTTTATATTTATGACCATCATCTTTTTATTTATCAACTTGACTTACATGATGGGTATATTAGTGGGGCTTTTCAAGGTTGTGATTGGCCTGCACGTTTGCCTGTGTTGCACCTTCTCACAAGACAACACTTTGGACTGCCTTTAGCAGTTAAGGCACAGTAAAACTATGTATAAATGTATTGTACACTCGCGTACAAATTAAGATCGTTGGATGAGCCGAACATTCTGTTACGCACGGGAGCGTGTGTGTTTGTGTGTGTTTAAATGTTAGCAGAACGTGCGAATGTTCAACAGAAATGTTAGTCTCTGGCATGAGTATACCTTAGCACACGTTCGGAGAGTCACAGTGTGATATGCTTGAACGTGGCATATCACCTTGGGAACTGTGTATGGATTTTACTATTAAAACGAACCTCTGCCTAGTGAAAGTTATCGTAGTGATCGACTCCGGCGAGATCTGTTCCGGCGGGTACGCGTACGCCCATTGCTGCAGCTGTCGCCGAGCCTACTGAAAACGCTCGCGGCCGAGATTCCTGCCCAAAATCTCACAGTGTGTCAAAGCCTTCACAAACACCGCGACCCGTTTTTTTCGTATGCAGACATTATTCAAAGTGAAAGCGTCCAGGAATTATATTCGTGATAGTAGCACCGCATAGTTTCTGAATCATGTCAGCGTGAAGCGACGAAAGAAAAAAAGGTCGGTAAGTGCCGGTGGAAGAGGAGGTTGCGCGGAAAATTGGGGGGGGGGGGGTTAAACCCCCGACCCCCCTCCCCCTTGTCTTTGCCACTGGGTGCTGTATGTGATTGAATGCATCCACTCGGATTTCCGTGCATACTAGAGGAGACAAGTGACAAGAAGTGCAACTTGGTTGTGTTTCCACGCAGGGGAAAAGAAAAAAAAAAGAAGGGGGAGGGGGGCTCAGACACGAAAGCAGGTCGGCCATGGTGAACTCATACTACTATGTGTTCTTTCATCTTTTGTCCCTGTTTACTTTTTTTTCCTCTTTGCACGTCAAGCCGAAGTATGAAGCGAGTTGATCCCGTTATTGCACACGTCCCATCAAAAGCATGCAATAATGGGAATCAATGAAGCCTAAAATAGTAAATCAGTGTCAAATGATTGATGCATAGTGGATCGATGTATCTGAACACAATTTTTTCTTTTCACAAGGGTGTGAACCCTCTAGGTGGCATGACAAACTTGACAGAAAGGTAAGACCGTTGCGCTGTTGTAGCGGTGTGCATCTGCCGGATCACCTTGCGAACGTAACGATCACCAGGCCTGTTGCCAGGGGGGAAGGGGGGAGGGAAGTTTGGGCCCTCCCTTCCCCGAGAAATCTGGATGAAGGGGGGGTATTTTACCGAAAACAAGTAATAAAAATAGCTGTTTTGCAAGGTTTGAAACAAGTGCCCCCCCCCCCCCTTTTCCCCTATCAAAATTTCTGGCTACGGGCCTGACGATGGCATAAGGGGCACTAACTATTACGTCACATAGAATGAACTTCAGCATAGAAAACTTTGATTTTCAATACAACTAGGAAGCTGTTTGACTGTGGTTACGTGCACAAGTTCAGAAGAACAAAAATGGCATGCCTATATTGAAGGGAGTCTCTGCAAATAAATTGGATTCCACTCAGCGCAGCTCAGGTGAGTGGAACTCGTCGTTCCCTCTAATCTGTTATTCCTAAATACAAACATTTATTACATATTCTCGATTGGCCAGGGCACGTCTTGACGGACACGATTTCGTTGTTCCCGAGCCAGCCATTCTTCTTACGGCGTTTCAAAATGCCGCGCGTTGCAATGGTTTCTCTCGAGCAGCAAGTGATGGCGCCACCAACTTGCAGGTTGTTGCACAGCCATTTACTGAGCCAGTGGGCCGACAAGAGCGCTCCATGTCTGAAGTGGTTAGGCAGGGGTTACTTCGTTTGTCCTCGCCTAAATGTTTCTACGTTTCTAATAATGGAAACAATAAACTTCTACAATGTTACCTCTGGCTAAATTGCCTGGATCAACCTTATCTTGCCAGCAGTCAGCCATATATATATATATATATATATATATATATATATATATATATATATATATATATATATATATATATATATATATATATATATATATATATTGAGAAATAGGGAGGCGGCACTGCAACTTGAAGGGGGGAGGCGAAATCAGCCCCGTATATAGACTTTATGATGGGGGCCCCTGCGCACCCCTATGTTTGGGGTTTTACGTCTTTAGACTATTACAATATGATTATGAAGCATGCCGTATTGGACGGGCTCCGGAAATTTCGAACACCTGGTGTCCTTAGCATGCCCTGCCATCGCACGGTAGCCGGGCCTCCCGCATTTCACCTTCATCAAAATGTGACCCGCGACTTTTGAATCGGAAGTCGGGCACCGGCGGACATGAGATCAAGGTAACACGTAATGATACTTTAGTGCGAGATTTCTGGCAGGCTTTTCACACTGAAAATAAAAAAAAGAAGATATATATATATATATATATATATATATATATATATATATATATATATATATATATATATATATATATATATATATATATATATATATATATATATATATATATATATATATATATATATATATATATATAGAGAGAGAGAGAGAGAGAGAGATGCACGAGTTGTATTAGTGATACTATATGACTTGCCTTTTCGAAAATGATATGCAGTTATTTGGTACGTCAGTCTGACATCATTCGCAAACTGTTGCGATTTCTTGGCATCACTTTTCGAATGAACAGTTGAAGTTTTTTCAGCGGCCGTCATTTTTGTAAAAGGGTCGAAACGACAACTTGCCACCGGCAGGTACCGTACGTGTGACCTTCGGATTACGCTTACACTCTTAAAAAAAAGTTAGTAAAAAGGTAGCAACTGCAAGCAAACAGGTAGTAACTGCAGCGCTTACTACATTTCTCGAACCATTACTACCCTTTTTCAACCTGTTTACTACCTACGTTAGTAAACAGTTACTAACTGAAGCCGTTACTAATCTTTTGCGACCTGTTTACTACCTATGTTAGTAAACAGTTAGGTACTGGAATGAAAGAGGTAGTAACTGCATCCGTTACTACCTTTCTTGCTCCGTTACTGCCTTTTTGCTACCCGGCTGCTGACTATTTAATCCAAAACAGTGTGTGATTCTGATTAGGTGCCTTCTTCCCTCCTTTTCTAGAATCACTCAAATTACGCTTGTAATCCGAAGTTACGGTACATGCAAGTTCAGTCTAAACCGGCCGCAAGTAGTCGTTTCTTCGCTTTTACCTTACTTTACATGTATGTCACGATTTGTACAGATACACTTAAAGAGACAGTAGAATCAACGAGACATACTTTTCTTCATTATCTACTGGTTTTCGTTAACGTATAAAGTCAAACAAAGGAACGAGCCCTCAAATACCTCTCCCTTCATTTTCGTGCACCCACCGGTTGTCGTGAAGTGAACATTTTTTGAGGCGAGTCTGCGCGCTTTCCTGAGGGCCCACTCACGCCGCGCTTAACGAGAAGGACGAAGCTCGTAGAAGGCGACATGACAGCGTGAGGCATAGTTATGTGCAATGCACCGTATTACCAAAAAGCTCGCGCATAAAGGACGAGTCATTGCGGTGCGCTGGGAATTCTTTGGCGCCGCTTGTGCAAACGAAGTGATTCAATACTGGCATTTTCACCGTCGCCCTATACCTTGGTTCGCCGCTTGGCTGCACGATCTGCATAACAACTCAATCACGTGGACTCCGGCGTTGAAGTTTTTTTTTTTTTTTCGCCGCCTATTCGCTTCAACCACCCGCTTCCGTCCCAGCTCGATGCAGAATCGCGTGCACAAAAAACTCGGCTCCGAGTGAACAAAGTATTGGAAATTTTTTTATTGGTTCGGCACACTCACTTGTCAAGAATTAAAAGCGCCGGCTTGAATGATAACAACAAAAAATGGTCAACAGAAAGCTGTGATTGACAAAGATAGCGTGGTCAAATGGAGGGGAAGAAAAAGGAGCAAACGTAGGGAACTTTGCGCGTGCACGCATTTATTGCGTATGCGACCGTTCCTGGCACTTTTTTATTCAATCAGAAGGTCCCACATCTGGGGCCCCCGACTTGACTTTACTCCGCTAAGCTCGGTGTGGTGTTCGCATTCGACAGAATGCTGCGGACGGATCGTCAGGGCACGCACAGTGCATACGAGGACCCTTTGAGCTACAGAAACGAAAACACATCTAAAAAAAAAAAAAGAAATGGTCCTCGTAGTCGCATACTACCGTGCGCTTACTGTGTAAAGCAAACTTTCAGCTCTGACTTTAATTTATGCACTGTATAGAGTTGAAAAAAAAAAATCCGCGAAAGAAAAAAAATCAGCTAGTTCTACGCCACCGAAACCAACGACGATGATGATGAGTTTTGGTGCGAAAAAATGATAATCACCGGTATCATCATCATTCTAATTTAGTTTTATTCCTTTACTTATTCACTCCCTCTCTGTTCGCGTGACCTGCGTGACGATTACTACTGCTTTATACTACTAGTACCACTAACTACAACTACTAACACTACAAAGTGCTACTACTACTACTACTACTACTACTACTACTACTACTACTACTACTACTACTACTACTACTACTACTACTACTACGATGACGACGACGACGTAATGGTAGCGAAGATAGTGGCGGTAACTATATGGTAGTCTAACTGCTTTATACTGTAAGGACACCCTTGAAAGAATACTGTAATACATGCAAATGTATGATGATGCTCGTTTCTTGGAGTTGGATGTGGCTTTCCCACAAAAAAGAGGTGTTACCGCTGTTACGATGTGGAGCGAGATGATGAGCCAGACGAGGCGAGGCGGCGTTAAACAAATGGTAGAATACACGGCCACAAGTAAGTATAGTGTGCTCCGAGGAGCTTTACTAGAATTCGTTACGTGTGTCTCACATAAGGCGACAACAAATACATGTGTCGTCACATATATGCCACAATTCTGAGAGTCGGCGTCGTGCGCAAAATCACCGCTGTCCAACGCAGAAGTTTCGCGCTTGGTCAACATTTAGCGATTGCGATTAATAGAAGCGCCTTTCCCTGGTTCTTTCTCAAGCTTTTGGTGCTCGACTTCATAAGGTGAATATAAAGCTATGGGTGAAACAGTGGTGAGATGAGGGTGGGAATTGGAGAGGCTGGAATGATGACGTCGACACAAGAACAATATAGCGGAGAGAACTTAGACGAAATAATGAATGCATGTGCACCTCTACACCAGCATTAAAATTTAAGTGCAAGCTCTCGCAAAAAAAACAAAAAACAAAAAAAAACCCCATTGAGGTAGGCAGAGTGGTTAGACGCTGGAGAGACAGGGAAAAAAAAGTGGTTTGCTGCCCAATATAAGATAAAGAGGCGAAACGGATTAGGGAATAAGTTAAGAGATCTGCGAATAGAACTTGCACTTTTGAGAAATTATAAAGCACACCGAAGTGCAACGCTTATCACCCACTGTAATGCGACATCTGCACGATACTAAAAGGGGTGTCTACCTATCCTTTTATTGGCGCTCTAGCTATCACCGCTGACATAAATATTATGTCCAGCTATAAACACAAACACAAGCATTCATGCACGTATGTGTTCGCGCTGCGAGTTGTATGTATCACTTCCCTTTTTAAGCTTTCTACTATCTGCTTGTCGGTATTCCTGTAAATAGCTGTAACTAAACACGAAGAAGAAGGAAACTACAGAGGGGCACAAGAAAAAAAGGATAACAATACTCTCTTTAAAAGTTGGTTTCTCTGCAATTAAAAGTATTATGAGGAGAAACCAACTTCAATGACTCTTCAGAAACAGCGGGTTGGGTTTAGTGACCCATGCGTATTTAGGTGCATGTGCTCATGCAGCGGTAAGCGCCGAGAAACATATATATATATATATATATATATATATATATATATATATATATATATATATATATATATATATATATATATATATATATATATATATATATATATATATATATATATATATATATATATATATATATATATATATATATATATATATAGATAGATAGATAGATAGATAGATAGATAGATAGATTTAGTGGGGGGAAGATGATGTACAGCCCTCCATTAGGGCTCCTTGTTTTCGGATCAGTCCAAAGAAATTCGATTAACACCCACAGGTAAAATTTTTGACAAGTCGGATTTATTCGATCAACTCCGGTTTAAAAAAAAAGCATTTTCAACCTTCAAAGAGCATCTTCAAACAAAGATTCATCAATTGAATGGATCGAACATTAACTTGAATCGCATTTTCGGTAGGAAGCATTTTTCTTGTTTGGCTGAGATGTTTTTCGTGTTCTTTTTTTTCCTTCTTACCCGTTCGTGCTAACTCATTGTCTGTTTGATGTAAAAAAAATGTTGGAATAAGGCCCCTTGCCTTTTTGTTTTGTTCTTCAAAGCCAATGTGAAAGCAAAGCCATTTATTGTTTCTCTTTGTTAATTTTCTGTTTTTATGCACTTATATATGTACCTCGCTACCAAGATATTTTACAAAATCATTAATGCAAATAAATAAATAAATAAATAAATAAAATAAATAAATAAATAAATAAATAAATAAATAAATAAATAAATACAAATATATCAGCGGCAGTAACCTCGTAAAAGATACTTGAGTCCATAAAACAAACGTATGGTATGGTACGGAAAAACTTTATTTAGGCCCATCGAGGCGTGAACAAGCACGTAGCGGGCCGCTCCCCACACTAACAAACGTAGGTGTTTAGTTATATACAAGTATTTGTACTTGTATGCAAAAGAAAAATGGTAGGTGTAACCTTAAGAGACCAGAAGAGAGCAGAGTGGATTAGGGGACAAACGGGGGTTAAGGATATCATAGTTGAAATAAAGAAGAGGAAATGGACATGGGCCGGGCATGTAGCGCGTAGACAGGATAACCGCTGGTCATTTAGGGTAACTAACTGGATTCCCAGAGAAGGGAAGCGGGTTAGGGGGAGACAGAAGGTTAGGTGGGCAGATGAGATTAAGAAGTTTGCGGGTATAAATTGGCAGCAGCGAGCACAGGACCGGGTTAACTGGCGGAACATGGGAGAGGCCTTTGTCCTGCAGTGGACGTAGTCAGGCTGATGATGATGATGCTGCTGCTGATGATGATGATGATTTGTACTTGTGTGCATATGCATATGTGAGATCTAACCTTCGAGACATTTAAAATAAATTTATTGCGCTTGCATGTTTTTGTGTTAAGATATAACTTCATTTAAGATTTCGCTTTACTGAATGATTGTGTATTAATAGGTGTTTTAATTTTCGTCAAGAAGATGGGAGAGGACAAGCAGCTCGCCTAGCTCATGCACCTTAAAAGTTCAATATTGGGAGTTCACAGTAGTGCAGTGAAGTGTTGCACCAGTGCAGCGCGGCCTAATAGGATAAGCAAAGAGCAAGCAAAAAAAAAGAAAAGAAAACAGGATTATCAGCAGCACCACAACGAAACTTCATTGGAAATAAAATTATCTGATCAGATTGGAGAAATTCTAATGCAAAATTAAACACCGAATTTCGCTGAATTGTGTATCTTTGAAAAACTATCTGTGATGAATTGCGAATTTCTTCCAAAAAAGTAAACTCGGAAAAACATCCTTCCATTTTTAACGAAGATGATAGCCGAAAACACGCAGCCCTGCCCCTCAGCAGCTTTGCTTTTCCTTTCTTTTTTTGTGTCCATACACAGTCAGCTTCACTTACAGATTTACTCATCAGATACGCATGAAATGCCATTTATTTATTTATTTATTTATTTATATATAAATTGCCCCGCCGCGGTGGTCTAGTGGCTAAGGTACTCGGCTACTGACCCGCAGGTCGCGGGTTCGAATCCCGGCTGCGGCGGCTGCATTTCCGATGGAGGCGGAAATGTTGTAGGCCCGTGTGCTCAGATTTGGGTGCACGTTAAAGAACCCCAGGTGGTCGAAATTTCCGGAGCCCTCCACTACGGCGTCTCTCATAATCATATGGTGGTTTCGGGACGTTAAACCCCACATATCAATCAATCAATTATTTATATATAAATTATTTATTCAAATCACCTCACTGGCACCTACATCAGAGTATTGTGTGAGGGGGGTTACATAAGTAGGGGTAACAATAACTGGAGCATGTGAACTTTATACAATGTTTTTTGACTTAGTACAGAACACTGAAAAAAAAAAGAAAACCGTATTACGAAGGCTGGAGATAGCCCCAACATCAAATATTTGTCGGACAGCACAACTGTCTCTGAAAATGAGTAGGGTGAGGGATGAATTTAGAGAGGGTATACCATTGCTGAATAAAGAAGTGGTCTCTGCGGGGAGCATGGCATTAGAAATCAGAAACACCTGTATTTGCCAGTTATTTAGTTTAATCAAGAAAGCGAAATAGTGCCCTTATTACTCTATAACGCTTATCTTCAAATGCAAGTTCAAGTTCATGCAGTCTCACAGCCTTATGACCTCTTCGTAAATCAGTTCGCCGCGGCGTAAAATTTCACATTCATTATTATTATTATTATTATTATTACTATTATTATTATTATTATTATTATTATTATTATTATTATTATTATTATTATTATTAATATTATTATTATTATTATTATTATTATTATTATTATTATTATTATTATTATTAAATCAAATTTTCAAGTCTGGAAATGGTCCGGCGAAACGCGTTTTTTGTGAGACCTCCCCGACGAGTTGGCTGGCGATGTCAGACGCTTTGGCGTCAAAGTAATGATTGCGAAAGTGGGAGTTTCTACAGCGGCTTATTGGCTTCGGTTGTGGCGTCTGTAACCGCATGTGGTTCGAGAACGCATTGCGAATCGCACTTAACCGCTCATTACATTCCTCCATCACCGTGATCATGCGAGGTGCAATGTGCGGCACGTGAAATAAACACTGTGGTAAACCCGAGCGAAAGGAGGGTCTAATCTCATTAGGAAGCGCGAACATGTAACCAGTAATTATGAAACGCTTCAGTTCCACGTCGGGTTGAACCCACCGCTAAACACCGGGGCCACACGTTCCAGCTTTTGCTGGTTAACAATTTGTACGGAGAGCTTGGGTGGTATTTTTTTTTTGTTGTTGCTCGAAGTGTGATATTCGTTGACTCACTCGCCAACAGTAAAGAATTTAGGTACATAGCATCTTTGGTCAACAGTTATCTCGAAAGCACGTACATTTTGTATATTCGTATCTTTGGGCAAGTTCGTTGTACGTACTTAATTAAGGGAACACTAAACTGCAACTCTGAATGAGTTTACATTGATAAATTGTACTGAGAGAAAATCTAATATTGTACAACGAAAAAAAAAATCAAGATCAAAGTTTCATTTTTAAGCTTGGGTCCGAAATCTCTGCACGTGACCATACTGATTTTAAACGGTAGTTTTGGCATTTCGGGAAAATTCGGGAAAATTCGCCCAATGAAATTCACTGAAACCTGGTGCTCTCAGACAATAATGTACTTCATTCTTCAACAATTAGGAACAACTAAAGACCCAGTAGACGCTGTCAAAATCTATGCTACAATGATGCTACAGTGATGTTTACCTCAGTCTTTCAAAGCGCGGCGCTTAATGTTGAGTTTCGTGCAACTCACATCAGGAAGGTGTGTTATGTTGGGTAGAAGCAAATAAGAAATAGAAGGAGAAATGAGCGTAGCTTCCACTCGAGGCGCAATGCGAAAGAGACAGTGGAGGTGATGGGCACCTGTGTAGCGCTGACTTTTGCTGTTCTGCCAAGTCTTGAAAATTTTCTCTTTCTTTCTTCTAATATCTTCTCTTTGTTTTTCTGTCTTTCTTTCTGTTTATTTGACTTTACTTCTCTCTCTCCATTTCTCACTTGATTCCTCCTTCTTCCTATCCTTCTCTCTCTATATCTCTCTCGCTCTATTTGCCTACATATTTCTCTTTCCAATGATTTCTATGCAATGCTTTACTCTATCCCCTAATCCTTTCTCTCCTCTACGACATCGCATCTGTCCTCGCGATGATCACTTCCCCTTGTCACCCCCTTGCTACAAGATACTATAAGGCTACGCTATGCAAGACTACGCTATGCAAGACTACGCTATGGTCTGCCAGCCGTGCTCATGGACAGCCAATTGGTTAGGACGCTCACTTTCGGATAGAGGGTCTGCAGCCTCGAATGCCATAAGAATTTTCTTTCCGCCAAGATTTTCTCCTTTTCTCTATAATTTTCACCCCTTTTTCTCTCTTTGTACTCGTAAGTGTCATTACAGGCCACGCTGAGAAATAGTCGCACGAGTTCCGGAGGTGAAGCAGAGGAGGATGAAGATGAAGATGTAGAGTGTGCATGCTGCTTTGTGTTGATCACTTCCTATTCCGACAGGCAAATTACAATGAGCCAAAACAAATTCGTAGTTTAAAAAATGAAGGAAAAAAAAAGCACTGGTAGTCGCATCTTGCCGATTATGGCAGAGCAAGTTCAACGAAGAGAAACAAATGACGACTTGTGGACTCCAGCACAGCCTGATGTGCACGCACACTTGCACTCTCGCCTCGAATCCTGCAGGTCGCGTGGATGTCCGCATAACTGAGCTTGCTAACTAAACTCTTGGTTCCTTACGATCCGGCTTATACTTCTTTTCTCTCTCTCTCTCGTCTCTTCCTTGCATTCTTTATTTCTCCTTGCTTCACCAAAGTTGGCGTGCGTGCTATTCACCGGTAGCGGGCCATCGCACGCTATCTACCGACGTCGCGCTCGATTCCGCGCTGCGCAGCTTTGCTTTCCCGCCGATACCCAGGAGTAGGGCCCCCTCCAGGGAAGTCTCGGTTTCGGCAAAGAAAAGCAAGACAGCGACGCCTCGCGGCCGCAACCGAGACTCGTCTCGGTGCTGCCTGTCGCGGGCTGCCGAGCTCGCGGCCAAAAGGGTTGCCCGGCACCCCACCCGCGCGCCATGTTTTATTCATGCGCCCTGGGAACACGCGCGGACTTCGGGAAACCGACGCGCCCGGCGAGCCTAAAAACAACCCGTGCCACGAAGAAGGGAGGGTTGCCCCCCCCCCCCCCCTTTTTTTTTTATTGCTGCTCGGCCTGCGGCTGCTTTTTACGAATGGCCGGCCGATTCGGCGCCTCCGGCTTTAACGGCGGCTCCTTCGCTTTCCCGTCTGTGCCCGAACGAATCCACCCCCGACCGGCCTGCAGGACGGGAGAGGTGTGCCTAATCAGATCAAGGCTGGCTAGCTCTCCCTCCGGCCGCGGCACCTGCCGCCGACTCTCGCGATCTGGACGCAAGTTGCAGCGACTGGGCACGTGGGACGTGGCTCTCGCTCTGTCTCGATCTACAAGCCGGAGAGAAGAAAGATGCAATGCCGCCTCCCGGCACCACCTGCACATTAAGTTGTTCGAGATCTCAGTGAAGAAACGCAGTGCAGTAACAGAACGCGACGCATAGAATATGGCCTGAGCGTTTCACGATCAGCGGATAGTGCTTAGTTGTTGTAGACCATCACAGTTCAAGAACAGGCGCTGGGCCATAAATTTTTTTCAGCAGGGGGGGGGGGGGGGTAGTGGTTCTAACCAAAATGTTTGTGCGTGCTCGTTATGTGTGTATGTACATTGAGGTGACGGAATAAGAACTGGATGGACACCAAGTAAGTGTAGAAGAAGAGGAAGGCGACGTTGGGAGAATGACTGTACGTAAAAGCGCCAAGCCCGGGGCACAGCTCGAAGTAAACAGTTCGACATTTTGCTGCCCACGCGTCTTCGCAATATGCATACGCAAATTTGTAAATAAAGAGATGTCGTGTGTTTTTCCCCTTCTTTACTGCATGTCATCTTTTCTCAACGCTCAAACTGAGCTGCACTAAAGCAATATCATACTATCATGCGCCAATTCTCCCAGTAACCAGTACTTGAATCATCCTCCCCTGCGACCCCCTCACCAGCGCTACACCAATGTTTAAAAAGTGTTTCAGACTTTCCGTCTTCTACGACTCAGATGCACTCATACACAAGTTTTCCGGTATGGGTGACTTGTTTTATTATTTAAATCTTAGCTAAGACGGGGAAATGACGTGAGTGGTGCTTGTTTCCAATTGGATATCGCCGAGTAAAACAGTGCGTTGCTTATCACGTGCTTCCAAAAGTAAGAGTCGATCTCTGACTGTGAAACCATCATGGCGTCACAAGGATGAAAGCGAATATTTAGTAACCGCTTCGATCACCACAGATGTCACATTTGCTTTAAGCTTACTACAAAATCCTCGATGAACCATTTTAATGTTGAAAACACTGCACCAATCGGCCATTTACGCGCTTAGCAAAAAAAAAAAAAAAAGTGCCGGATGCTTCCTAACAATGGTTCCGGAGCTTGTACAATCTACTTGGCCTATTAAAACAGTGACGTCACTTTTTCTCCTTTTTTTTTAAAACAGCAACATCACGGTGAGACAAATATCTGCGTCCTATACCACAGTCCAAACCTTGCCATGTACTAGGAGGCCCGGACGAATTGCACAATGCGGTTGATTGCTTTTGTTTTTCCATTCCTTTTTTTTTTCGCACACCGTTTTGCACTGACACGGCCCATTTCTTTTATCCGGGGCGATTTAATTTGCAGCATTCTCTGCGGCTTTGCAGCAGCCGAAGCGTGGTCTGAGATCCGTGATGAAACTCTCCCCGGACGACCGACCGATCGCAGCGGCTCCTGGCGTCATCGCTTCGGAGACCCAATCTATCCGGAGGCCCGCGTGCGTGCGGGGATATGACGAGTCGAGAGCGAGCCTTGTCATGAGGAGGGCTGCCGCCACAGCCGCCGGAAGTGGCGCTGATTTATCGCGGTCTTTTACTCACGCCGCCAAAAAGGGGAACCCGAAAACGAAGTGGGAGAGCCTTGACAAGAGGAAAATAAAGGCGACCGAGGCGAAAGAAAAAAAAAAGACAAAGAAAGAACGAAGTTCCGGAGTCTCAGGTGCGTTGGGAATAGAGATCAATTTTCGGCGGGTTCGAATCACTTAAAGATGCCAGAGGAATAGATGGGTTGCTTGCCATGCCGGGGCCTTAACGCGCGCGCGCGCCGGCAAATTTGTCTCCGCTCCTCCCGCCGGTACTGCTTTCCATTTCTCGCCGCATGCACCTAGACACGCAAGCGGAATTTTTTCCTTTCGTTTCCCGCGTTTTCGGCTTCGCTTGCGTGTATCATTGTTGAAAGTCGCGACGCGGTCTCATTTCCGAGTCGGGCCAACGCTGCCTGCCTGTCGGGTGTGCCTTGGCGGTCGGCTGAGCTTGGGGCGAGTGAAAAGGGGGAAGGGGGAGATGCTAGAAGGGCGGTGGCATAACGCTGCAAGCAGAGGACCCTGGCTGCTCCTGGGCTGCTCTCGGGGGGCCATTTGTAAAGTGTCCCCTCGACGCTCTTTGTTTCTTCTCGCCTTTCCTTTATTTTAGTGGGGGGTCGATTTCTTCGTAATATTATTTTTTTTCTTCTCCTTCTTGTCAATCCTGCGTGCACTATCTCGTCCGCGGGGCCCCGACCTCGGGCCATGATGGGAGCTGCTCAAAATTTATGCCTTTCTACGGAAACACCACGTAGTGGGTGAAGAGCGGGTGGGGGGCAGCGTCTCTGTGTGCGGAGCGCTGTTAGCGGCTTCGTAGTACCGCTTACCTCTCCCATCCCCGCGGGCCACTTTGCTTCGTTCTGTTCTGCTCGACCTAGCTTGTGCGTAAGCATGCGTCCTCTCACTGTTGCCAGCGCAGCTCCCACGACAGACCCCGATAAGGAATAGTACCACGCTCATGTGAAGAGGCGGAAGAAGATGTAGGACAGCTTCTCCTACATTCTATATTAAAAAAAAAAACAACCAGCTCCGTTTCGCGTACATCGACGAAACAGAATCTACTGGTGTTGCCTTCGTTGGGCTAACACATTTTTACGTTTTCAAAGTTTTTCAGGTATGTTTGATCACTGCCCTTTAATAAACACTATTTGTTAAGGCGTATACTAGTACAGTTCTTAGAGGAATAAAAAAAAAGAATGTTAGACAGATACTACAATCAGACAAACAAATTTCGTTCGTTGTTTATTATTAACAAATGCTCCAGGAGACAACATTCCCGTCTTTTCGGTGTTACTGCTGTTTTCGTACCTAGCAGTATAGGTTTCACAACAGTTGCGTTTGAGTCCGGCTTGGTGGATCAATGGCTTGGGTGCTTACCCGAAGGGCGCGGCGGTTTCATTTCGATTGAGGCGGAATGGTAGAAGCCCGTGTGCTCTGCAATGTCAGCGCACGTCAAAGAACACCAGATGGTCTAAGATATCCAGAGCCCTCCACTACGGCGTCTCTCATAATCATAACATGGCTTTGAGACGAGAAACTACACATACTAACAGTATTGTGTTTAAAGAGCGAGCGAGTGCCCGACTCGATGAACTATTCTGTAAAGCGTGGGCGTTTCTTGTGTGCGAAAGTTTTTGGCGTGCGAACGTTGTTATTGAGTGGACAATTATATGGTACAACCGGAATTAGAAATACGAATGTTCATTCGTGGTGAAGTTTTGTGTTGGTTTGTTCTTATTTGACAACCTCGCGATGCAAATTGTTATGTAGGAGTAGAGAAGCAGCGAGAGCCAACTGTGTCCCAACCTTTCTCTAAAATACATTTAACAAGAACAAAACAAAAAAGCTTGTTGTAACAGAGCCGCGCCGGACATTCTGCAATATGGCACTAGACGTCTAAAGCTATATACAGGCATCGCAGTTAGTCAGTCAGTGAACAAACCTTATTCGGGTCCTAAGGAACTGTAGAGTCGTTGTTGCGGGCCATGCCCACGATGGCACCGAAACACCATGATCATACACTCGTTCGCGGGCCCTTTGGACAGCCCTTAGTTGTTCATGGAGATCGCCGCTTTTGAGGTCTTCGTCTTAGTTCTCTTGTTTATCAAGATAATACTGCAGATGTGTTTTTATGCAGTTGTACCCTCGATTACAACAACTCCAAGTATACGCTGCGTTGTGAATCTAATATAAGAGATTACGCAATTCATACGTATACTCCATTGTGTTCTTGCACATCAGCCGCGTCGTCCGGCCTCAATATTTCTCGGTGGATTTAAGCCAAAGCAATGTTTTTTAGCACCACCAGTATATCAGAAAAATTAATATTGTAACGGACATTATCCTCTGCGTCGTTTCAGTTCTATAGAAAAAAAAAAGCAGGTGCCATATCCTTTAAGATAGTATATTTTCATCGTATCAGAAATTTACGTTTTAACAGTGCCAAAAGCATTCACTGTATGAGAAAACTACGCTTTAACAGTTCCGAAAGCCTCGCTTTTTGACCGCATCAAGTGACCTAGAAAACGAGAAAACACGCAAAAACAAGATGTGGGCCGCGACGTCAACCTGAAGTTCCAGCACCCGTCGCTATGACGTCATGGACTTTGGTGGCCTCTATACTTGTACTACGTATATAGTTCATAATCGGTGAAATAGAAGTACACTGCCCTCTGACGGGGCCAGAGGCTTGAAATTACATTGAAACGATGAGGCTAAAACACACACGCAAACACATACACACACACACACACACACACACACACACACACACACACACACACACGCACACACACACACACACACACACGCACACGCACACACACACACACACGCACACACACACACACACACACGCACACACACACACACACACAGAGTTTGACATCCGTGACGTCCCTTAAGAAAGTTTCGGCGCGTAATTTGCAAATGAAGCTTATTTCTTAATGTTGTTTTCTACTCATAAACTGGTGAGGTTAATGGCAGTAGATTTTTCAGAGTGTATACTCAATCAGTGTAAACCGCTTCATTGTTTCGCTTCCGTCGAACACGCGACGAAGGTTGTGTCCGACGTTACCGTGGAGGAACTCCCCGAACACTGGCAAGCGAGAGACTCCTGCGCAAAATCCTATACTCGCTCATTATGTCGCGTGACGCGAGAGCGGTGCGACAGTTATGAACGGGTGGCAACGAGCTGAGTTAACACCTCCTCGCGCATCCATTACGGTTTCTAGCGACCCAAAGCAACACGGACCACCAAAACACGCCGTGGCCCGAATCAATTAGCCTTTGAACAAAGGAATTGTGCACAGCACCCCGTGTCATCAACTATACAACTCTTATCGCTATAGCTGGGCCCAGGTTTCGTTTAGAAAGGTGAAGGAGAGAGAAAACATGTGCAACTGTTTACAGTCAGTGGTGTTAAAGGAGCATTTTTCACACGCGTATACCAGGATACTGTCCTATACAGCGTGCCACTAAACAGCGCGCCGGCGGACATGCTGGGGGAGGAGATCGTCCTATCGTTGCGCTGGGCGGCAGCGTGCTCGCCCTCGTTCATCTCTCGCCCAGCGTGCGGCACTGTTAACGGTCCTCGGTCTCGTTTAAAGAATCATTTGTATGCCGCGGAGAGGCCACTTTTTATGGTTCTAATAGGAGGGCACCCCGCGAACAATGCTCTTGCGCCCGAGGACACAGATTTCCTCGCCTCGAATGCGCCGCCGCCGCCGACACAGGAGGGTTTCATTGGGCACTAACGTTAAGCGTCGTTTTTTGCAGCCGTCTCGTCGCGCTGTACTTGGGCTTTGAAGCAGCAGCTATACGCCGTGCGAGAAAGGCAGTGGAAGTTGGGGCGTAACATCACCGGAGCTTTTTTTCTTGTTGCCTGTCTCGATGGCAGCGCCCTAAAAAAGCGCGACAGGTGCTCCGAATGCCTAGGAATCGGGAACGGTGGATCAAGATGGCTCTTCGACCTCGGCTAAGCTTGTTTGAAAAGCCACGGCTGTGTTTCCCTCACTCTCCTTTTTTCCCTTCCTCGTCACTTTTTTTTAATTTTTCGCAATTTTTTTTCCTAGCCCCCTATCGTTTCAGCAACTCTGCTTCTAACGAGCTGCCGATCAAAATTTAATTTAGTTTTTTTTTCGTGTTCGTCGTTATCCCACCGTTGTTCTTTTTCTGCGATCCGTATAATATTCCCATTGCTAAACTCGGTAATTCAATTCATCGGCGTGCGCTCCACAGAAGACCCGACATTTGTCAGCGTCGAGTACTTGGGGCGCACTCTTGATTGCCGACATAGAAAACGCATTTTAAGTGGCTGTTTCAAAGCGTGTCTTGTGCACAAGTCCTGCGCGAACGGTTCAGAGGTGTCATTTACGGCAAACAAAGAGCGTTCGCACCCCTGTCCCCCTCGTGGATAAGGCGGTACGCTTCCGTGTAAAATGAATCCACATTAATTTAAAAATAAATATGCAAAAAAATCACAGGGTCTCTTATGCAAGCACCTTAAGACGACTCCAAGGCACAAGGATTTTCTTCCTAGGATATATCGACCTCCCCGTGGCATCCTTCGAAAATGTTCCGCACCGAACATGGTTTTTCACTGCTTCCAAGATCAGTGACATTGCAAACTTTTTGCACCCCGCATTGTTCGTGGGCCTCCGTGATCGGACCTCGCTTGACCAAGCCCCGACGTAATGCGACGACGTCATCATGCGATGTCACAAATGTTGGCAATTTGTGTCGTCATGATGGGGTGATGATTTTTTGCATCACCTGCGTGGATGCCGACGCCAACGGTTAATTCCCGTATTTGATGAGGTATCTACTTCTTTCGAGTTTAAAACAGCTACATATTGTCATACAGTTGAATCTCGGCTTAACGAAGTGATCGAGGTGCTGAAATCATTTCGTTAAATCTTGTAGTTTGCAAAATTGGGGAAGAACTTTTTCGGCGTTTCGAAATACAGTACTGTGATCGTCGCGTCGCCCGAGAGTTACCGTGGTGACATTTTGCTTGCCACTAATAGATGCATTCACGTTTAAAAAAGTCCGTGAAAGCAGTCCGAGCATGAATTCCTTCTCCCGTGCCCGGAAGATGCAGGCTAGGTCACGTGAAGCTACGACAAGCTGCCGACATTCAAACACGGGGAGAATGAGTGCAGTTAATATGCGAGAAGGCAAAGAAAGAAAGTTTTAAGGAGATAATCAGTGCAAACGATTACGTAGCGAACGTAACTAACGTGTTCTAGTGGGATTATTTGCAGGGGCAGAAAAAATGCGATCGCCCAGCACCCTTTCATATGTAAAGAAAGCTGCTAATTGCGACTTACAGCTCCGTCATTGCAATACCGATGTCATGGCTAGAGTAGCCTGATGTTTTATCATTGCATTACAGCGCACGTCTGAAAAAAAAAAACATCTGTGTGAAAACAGGGAAGAAATCACTGCATTTTTGCTCATTTATTTTCGAAAAAAGCTTTTTTAAATCGAGGTTAGTGCCACCAATGCTTTGTTAAATAGAGTCTATGACAACATTGAACCCTGTGAGTACCTGCCGGAGAATGGAAATTCATTCATATTGAAATATACGGTGTTTGAAAGACATATCTCAAAGGGGAACACTTGCAAGGAGTGCCTGAACACTATAGGGAGTCAAGAAACCCTTGATCCCGCTGTGATTTACGCCAGTGCCGGTGACACAGTTTTTAAGGAGAAACGCCGATACCATCAGCCGATCCATTCATTTCGCGACGACAGGAGGGCGACTCGTACAGCACAGTCGAAACACAGAAGCACAGATGCGCGGTTTCAATGGCAAAGACGCGTGCACAAACACGCACAAAGATTGGAGGAATTCGGCGCTCAGACACATTACGGAAAGCGCGGGGAAGAGAAGCCCCCATTCGGACGGGTGAAAAAAGAGCGTCGGGTAGCAGCCCGAGAGCGATAAGCTTTTTTTGGGGCGTTTCGCCGAGATTTGCAGGACGACAAAAAAAAAAAAAGAGGGCCCTATTTGGACCCATTAAATATGAAGATTGCCGCTATACCGCTGACGCTGCCGCAGCGGAGGCGGGAGTGGGTGGTGCTATGCGTATGGATTTCGGGGACCGAACGCGGGGCGCGGATTAGGCCTGTTGATTGATTATTGTTGATCAATTGGGCGCCCCTGGAAAGGATTGCGGAGCGCGCCTCGGGGAGAGAAGGAGACTCGTGCAAACAACGCCTGGTGAGACGAGAATTTTCCGTCGCACACGCGCATACGTGCACGCACTTCAGGCGCAGTGCGCTGCCACCACCTTTGCATTTTATTCATCTCGATCGAGTAAAATGACGAGAATACAAAAAAAAATCAGGGGATGTGCGTTACAGATTCACGTCCCCGTGCTCAAAGAGGACGGCGTCGCTATAGGCTTTGTTTATGCTTATGCGAGGAGAGGAAAAGAAAAAATATCTGTAAGCGTTTGAATCAACCCTGCTTAAAAAATATTTTTTCCTCCGGGCCTTTCAATCAGTTATGCTCAGAAGAAAATTCGCGCGCGCTCGCTATACCGGGATGGGCTGTCAGGACGAGGCGCTAAGAAGCAGCTCGCCCCCCTCAACGCACACAACGCCGCTAGTACGATGACGCGATAAGTTAGGTGCACCCGACGGGTCACCGTCATCATTCTTTTTCTCGGCCTAAAAGTGTAACGAAGTACTCGTGTTTTGATTTCTTGCCGGCAGTTTCCAGGCATTCTCGTAGACAGAATGTACAACGCGCCTTCTTCTTGATGCAACTGCAAGCAGCGCTTTCACTCACACGAAAAAACATCGCGGCAGTGCGTGTAACATTAGCTTTTGATATAGCTTGTGCAATGTTGCTGAGAGACAGAGAGAGAATAATTAAAGGAAAGAAAGGGGGAACTTATTGTGAACTTGTGCAAAAACAAACAAACAAGAACACCGTTATCTTTAGGGGAAACGTTACCCCCTTTTCCTGTTAAATAGCTTCAAGACCTCCAGTAATGCCTTGGGTAAAGTATGAAGAGATCTCTAGCACAGAATTTGTTCCAGGCATGCATCCAGAAAATGTGACTTCTTAGCAATCCCTTGACCAGGTCCGGCGATCTACAATAGCCAGTGAGGCCCTGGCCGAAGGACTCCATTCTCCACAGTGGCCATGAAGACTTACTTATTAGGCTGCTTCTTTCTATTTCTGTCCTTTGTCAGTTACGACTGGATTTGAGAGTGTGACCTGGTGTGACGTACACGCACCACCACCACCACAACAACAACAACAAAAAACTTACATGTTTTCTACGAGCACATCAAATTGAAACAGCAGAGATACTGATATTATGAGAGACTAATTAAAACGACACAGCCCGACGTGGCGTCCAATCCTTCTATTAGTGCCCGTCCTTATTTGCACTGCTCCACACATGAACACAAAGTAAGTTAACCAGTTCTTCTTTCACTTGCTGGGATTTTTCTGGGCGACTTGAATTCAGGAAATACTAAGAATCACTTGTTTGTGTATATATTTATATGCACAAAAGTGATTCATAACGTTTCTTCAACTCGATTGGGCATGAAAAACCCCAACATAGGTTTACACACACACACACACACACACACAAACACACACACACACACACACACACACACACACACACACACACACACACACACACACACACACACACACACACACACACACACACACACACACACACACACACACACACGCACACATTCAGGCATCGAGAGAAAAAGGGCCCACGTAGGCTCATCTGGGTGAGTCACTCAGTATTGCACCTATCAAAAAGTCAGTATTATGCGGCATAACATGTAGGCCGCATATTGTTCCTCTACTGTTGGATAAGTATAAATGATTCCGATTTGTGACCTGCCACAAGAACATAATTGTGTGTATGTAAGGTACCCCAGTTCAAGTCGCAGGCGTTGAATATCGGACTTGTGGTACGACCCCGTTTTTGCATTCTATAAAGCAGAACAGGTCGGCATGAAGTTGAAGACAATATACACACACAATCTTTGTTCCTCTTGTCTTCTTCAAATACGCATACGCATATGCTATGCCAAACAGTCTAAGTAAGTTTACTTTAAACGTCGTTGCCAATGTGTGATGAATTCGAAGGTAACGACTGTGGGAAGTAAACATTTGCTTTCAGCTTGCTGTATTTTTTTTCTTATAAAACATATTCTCTTTTTTTACCTTAAATTATCTCCACTTATTGCACAGTTTAATCACCTACTGTCACTAATCGTCATTCCTTACAGATGAGCCACTGTTTTTGCGAGGGAAAGCCGTTCCTCGAGCATGAGGTGCAGGGAACGACGTTACTCTATAAGTTGCACTGATGAGGCAAAAAACTTCTGAAAACCAGGCACAAGTGTAACGACTTGCTTATCGAACCGACGTGTTAGCACGAAGGTAGTATTGTTGGCGTAGTAATGAACGAGGGAATTCAACAATCCATCATCCTTAGCGGACCGTAAGTGCGAAAGCGGCGAGAACAGGCACAGCCACGCGTCTACAAAACGCGACTCGCTTTCTCGCTTTGCTCCCTAGATGTCGTACTAGTATCGACGGAAGAGGCGAACTGCGCTAAACAAAGAACGCGCTGCGCGATGCGCCGTATGGCCCAACCGCGGTGTAGTATTCGTTCCAGTGCGATGCGGGTTTTCTCGTGGAGAATGTTTCCCCCTTTTTTTGCGACTTGCGTGCGTCCCATCAGCTACGGAGCGAGTGCGGCGCTTCGTCAAATTACTCGAGCGGTCGGACGGCAACGCGGGACGCGCGGCCAATCAATAAGGGAGCGATCGGAGACGCGCTCGGCTGCGGCGCCACTGACGTACGGCTGGTGCAAGGCGGCGCATATTTCACGTCCGGGAGCGGAGGAGGAAAGGAAAGCGTTTGCGACGCTGGACGGCAGCGGCGCGTGCGAAAGCGCGCATCTGCTCTCGCAGATGATGGGTGCTGCCGGTGAGCGCGTGTTGTGGCCGCCGCCACTGATGTTGCTGCTACATCATCCTCTCCTCGACAGCGCAGGCACTGTGGCGTTAGCCAGTGTTTGCTGCGTGTGGGGACGCGGGTCTCATCCGGCTGCTGAGACAGCGAATCGCTTTTTTTTTCGCCAGGCGGTGTGCAGCTCTGATTCGTGACAGCTTGTCAAGAGAATGAGACGCATCATTTGTTTTCCTATCGTTAATTAACATGCCAAGTTGGGACAGATTCTACGGAGCTGCGTATAGGGGAATTCGGTAGTGCCAGTCGAGTCACAAGTGAGCGAGTGAGTAATTCACTCACTCACTAACTCACTCACTCACTCAATTTGCAAGCCATTATTTGACCCCAATATCTAATTCATTTTTCTCATAATTGGATCAATTTCTTGCTACAATGAGGAGTGTGGGCTTCTCCTATTAATATTTTTACCGTAACCCATTTCTTCTCTGATGCTCAGTGTGGTCTTAAATTTAGACTTTACTGCTTCAACTCTATATAGCGAATGTGCAGTTGAAGCAGTAAGTTCAATATAGTACTTTGCCAATTGATACTGACTCCATATTCACCGTGACGAAACTACTGCCTATGAACTTATTTCTAGTTTTCGTGCTCATCCACATACTTTCATTTCATACGGGGTCCACCAATATATCCACAAATATGACAAAGCATGTCTGGTCCCGCTATACCCAAAGCAAGGCACACAACCTACGCACTTTTGTCCTGTAAATGTTACTTTTCCTTTAGCAATATCATTGTGTGAAAAAGCCAACTTTCGCCCCTAAAAGAAGAGGCAAGGTGTTTGGATATTTCGCACATGACTTGGTCTGTCTTGATAACGCGATGAAACAAAAAGAACACGCTGAACATGATCAAAATCAGGGTGAGCATAGTAGTAGTACTAATCATCATCATCATCATCATCATCACCACCATCATCATCATCATCATCAATTTTTATTGAAGAGCTCATGGCTCTGCAAGCGATCTCGATTTAACCATTTCTTGCGTTGATTGCAGATTATGCCTATGAATCCCCAATTTCATCCCTCCCATTTAATTAGGTGCACTTGATTTCTCTTCACACAATTTGAGCATGTCTAACAGGCCACTTGGTGTCCTACCTGCGAATAAATCACAAGCTTAATATTTGCCACAAGCTGTCATAAAGCCGCGGTGATTTCACTTCACGACTCTTATCAATGAATATTGAAATGGTGTATAAATGATACATTTTTGGAATACGTGCGAGTAGACGTGAGTATAAACATGAATCCATGTAAGGCTGATAGTAATGATGGAGCTGGGTAGATAGCACAATAGGTCCGAAAAAGTAAGTGGAGATCACCGAGGAAATGTATCTTGCACTTTAGACTTACTCGGGCTATAAGAGTACATAACTACATCAAAAGGCCACACTTCTTAACGCAAGTTCAACGCACCCTCAAAGCTCAATGTTAGATGGCACTGCTCTTCCCGTTCCAACAGTGCGCGATTCTCACTGGTAGCATTAATAAAAACAAGCATGCCAAAGAAGGAAATTCAGGCATGGCTCATCACTTGCTAGTCCAAGAAGATTAACTTGACATGGTTATGCACGATTCGTGCTTGGTTACTACTGGACAATGCTTCAGTAAGAAATGAAATCGAGACAAAATACATTTTGTAGTTTATGACTTTATCTCCACGCTTCCGCATTTACGGTGTTGACTGTCGCACACGAGCTATCTGCTGAAGCAACATTTACGAATGCATCAGAAAACGTGTGCCACTGTTGGAAATTGTTCAATTGATATCATACATTTTCTTAATTTGTCCTAATTACAAATCACAACAAGAACGTTAAGCCAAAACATGACCCACAGACATATTTTCTTTTGTTCCCTCTTTTTCATCACTGCGTTCGGGAATGGTTGGTGGTTGACGATGAGGAAAGAAAAGAACCGTGGTACCCGCTTCTGATGCAGTGGTGTCACTTGATGTCGCATGTCTCTCACTGTTATGGCTAAATCAGGACCGATGAAATACTGTCAACCAGCTCAACCGTGATGAAAATACGCTTATTTTCGTCACCTTTTCGGATGTCAGGGCAGGCGAAAAGAACTTTCACACGTCTGTTATATGCACTCGCCCTAGGCAGAATCGAAGACAAAAGTCATCTGTTTTTTTTTTTGTTAAATCTCAGTCGACGTGCTGATACTCCCCCGCTCCCGTCTGAAAGCTTTAGAGCTTTACCTAACGTTGTTTCCCTGCAAGCTTTCTGCACCTAACCTGGTTCTGCCTGGCCTCCGTGATCAGCCCAAGTCAGGCCTATTGGCGTTGTCACGTGATACCATCATCACCTGTGACGTCATAGTGATTTCAAAATACTTTGGTGGTCTGTGACGTCGTCGCGGCGTGACATGGTGATGTGATAACGTGATGAGAACCGTTTGCGTCCATGATTGATAACGTTGACGCCGATGGTCAATTTTAGTGTTTTACGAGGCGTATAAATGAGAGCTGACGCCATTTGCAGACATCGCGAAATGGACATTTTACGTTTTTTTAGTAGGCAGTGTCAACGCTCTTCTCGCACTAGAGTCCGAGACAACAGGCGTAAAACATTCTACTTTGATTCTAAAGTTTTTTGTCACTGAGAACCTGCACGCCCGCTTGATAGTATACCGACGAGCCAACAGAGTTCCGTTAAGTTTGCGACTTTAGCGTCCTCCTTGCAGCCTAAATCGCAGAAATCACTTTCGTGGTCACAGGACGAGCATTGAGTCATAGTTGTTTTGTTGCGCGGCAAACAAATGACAGATCTTATGCTAGTGCGTCACGCGTTTTTTTTTTCTCCCTCCGTGACGTCACTCTGCAATGACACGTCACTGACATATTGCCCCGCCGCGGTGGTCTAGTGGCTAAGGTATTCGGCTTCTGACCCGCAGGTCGCGGAGTCAAATCCCAGCTGCGGCGGCTGCATTTCAGGTGGAAGCGGAAATGTTGTAGGCCCGTGTGCTCAGATTTGGGTGCACGTTAAAGAACCCCAGGTGGTCGAAATTTCCGGAGCCCTCCACTACGGCGTATCTCATAATCATATGGTGGTTTTGGGACGTTAAGCCCCACATATAAATCAAATCATTGATATATCGAAACCGAAAGGGGTTCGTTAATGCAGAGGTATTACAATGCAATGTTCGATGCAATCCAAGACATTACAATACTTTCTTTAGCGTTCAGAGCAACAATCAGACAGCCTTGAGAATTCGTGTCAGCTGAGAGCTTATTTAATTGGTATCGTACACCAAACACAGGTATCAAATGAACTCAGTGAAAAGGTTGTGGTAGGTGCATCGTTTAAGAACACCTGTGCGGTACCACGCCGCCAGCACCCTGAAGCAGGGACGATTGTGACGACTCCATGTGCAGGTTATATGCCATCCACGCTTGCATATTCCAACCTCTCACTCTTCTTTGCCGACGGCGGCTCTGCGGCCGATGATGGAGCGCGCCCGTGCGCTTCTGCTACTCCAGGGCTCCCCGGAGACGGAGCCATTCTTCATGGCGGCCGAATTTCTTGATTAAGGCCGCCGCCGCCGCCTGCTCCGTTGTCTTTGGGAGACCATTTTCGTTTTCCCGCGCGCTCCCCTTTCGTGGTCCCCGATCTTTATTTCCGGCGTGCCTAATGAAACGGAGCGAGCTGCCTAAATAGACTTCCCATTTATGGCGCGCCTTCGCGGCAGCTGGGAGAGGCTTGTCTGGCGCGGTGGTCGTGTAGGGAGAGTGAGGAGAAAGGTTCGTTCGCGGCGACGGGTCGGAATGGAGGGAAGAAGCGGGGAAGGATGGGTGCTCGGCGTCGATACGGCAGAAAAGGACTCGGACGAACTCGGCCACGGCGCGGGTTTAATCACGAGGATTTATCACGGCATCGACCGGACGCTGGAGAACAAAAAAGAAAAAAAAAAGCAGGGAAGAGGGGGTGGAAGGCGCGGCCTTTCCTGTCGTCAATGTTGTCGCGAGTATACCGTATAGCCAAGACGTCTCCCGCTGCTCGCTTACTGCTGCGTGCCGTGTTGTGGCATAAATGACTGAAGTGAGACATGCCGACTTCACAAATATATCTGACACGTGCGTGTGTGCTTGTGTTTATGCGTGCACGTGTGTTTGTCTTTATACAAGAAAAGCCGAGCAGAAAAGAAGGAAAATACACACTTCTAAATACATCATACTCATGATTTGTAGTTAAAGTCAAGCCATACTTTGTTCAACAGTGAATCTTTCATGCCTGCATGCGGTAAGGTTGAAGTATATATGGGTGATTTGTTAAGTAACGCTGAAAAAATGAACCAGTGAAAGGGATGAAGGAACATGGAGTCTGTTAATAAAGACCCGTTTACAGTGCATTCACTTTGTGTGCCACTTCTCTCCTTTGCCCGGGGTCCTTTTGTCTGCTCCACTTTTCCGAAGTTTGAGCCCTGTTTGGTTCACTAGGACTAGCATAGATTAGGAACGTGCGCCATTAAAAACAATGAATACTTCAAAGGCGATTATTTGTAAACATAGGATTAGTGTTTTTACGTCTTTTTGAAGACGACGCGGTAAACGCTGCTTTTGTTTCCCTTTGCGTAAAAATTTTGTGCGGGCGTGTTTTTATGTAAAGCAGTTGTCATTTTTTTATGTCGAACCTTTAATTTATTAGAATACCTGTTTTTCCTTTATGCCACAACCAAGTGTTCGAAAGGCATGAATATCTCACTCAAAGTTGACTTAACTGTTATTATTATTGGCACTCCGGTCGGGGCTGATTGCTATAGCGCAAAACTTGCTTAATGTAGATTTCGGTCTGTTTCTTGATATTATCGTCACATGAAGATAATATCAAGATAATATCAATAATATCATTGTGGCTCTTGCCCGGGAAGGATGTTGTTTTGAAAACATGAAAGTAATCCATCACTGGTGGAGATATCGTTCATGAGTGAGCACTTCGGGTGACAAACTGCTTCGTATTCTTTCGAAAGTTTCTTTGACCCATTGTGTACTTCGCGCTGCATTAGACGCCATGAAACTATGTCATATTACTTCCGCTTTGCTGCAGCACCAAGCTACATTGGCCACAAGTTTTTCCGCGACAACGACAAACGCTAAATACGAAAGCTTTCACATTTTCGCTGGCTGTACGGTTACATGGCGAGCGAGTAAGCGAGTTACAGTTTTGTTATAGTTTAATCAGTGAGCAGGCATCAAAAAAAAAAAAACTCGATGAGAAATGAGACACTGTAATGTTAACAATGCTACTTAAAATCCAGGATTCATGGCTGTCTACTAATCAGCAGCCCTTCCTTTGATGGTGAAAATTAACCTGAATGTAAAAATAAAAATCGAACTTCCAGGTCGAAATGGAAGTGAAAAAAGAACTAGAACGTTGCTTCGTTTTCTTGCTTTCTAAAACGATAAAAGTAGTTTTTTTTCAATACTGTACTCTCATTCTTATTGAAGAGGAGGTCACTTTTCTTTGAAATGGCGATAAAAATAAGGCAGCCTCGCACAACGGGTGCGGCGCCTGAAGAAAAGTGCCAAGCTGGGAAGCCATCTTTGTTTTTCTTTTCTCCTCTTTTTCTTACTGTTTTGTACTTTTTCGTTCTTTTCAATTGTTCTTCTCTCTTTTTATTTCTGTTTATTCTCTCTCTCTCTCTCTCTCTCTCTCTCTCTCTTTGTCGATTTCTTCATCTTTCTATTTTTTTTTTATTTTATCCTCTTCTTTCTCTTTATATACCACACTTGCTTCCTCTTTTTTTTCTATCTTTATACATAATTTTGCCTGCATTACACCAAGTGCACTAGTCCTTTTTTTTCTGATGCTGTTAATAAGTGATCATAACTAAACTGCTCAAAAAACAAAAGGAAGAAAACTTTTTTCTTGAAGCGTGTGCACGCTCTATATGCTACACATGGAGCGCTACGCCAAACGATGATGACAGCATACTATATCATAGGAGAGCCGCGGCCCCCTAAACAGCTCCACACTTAATCGTCGCATGCAACAATTGGATCGTCTGTCGTATAGATACCCAGAATACGCAGTAGGTTCTTCAGCTGCACGGATTCGGTCGTACTCCACCTTTGTGTTGAGCCATGGTTATGACTTGATGATGATTCCACAATGACATAGCACGTTTCTCTGATCTGTGACGTCATGATGGCGTCATCTGGTGACGTAATTAGGGCGTAATCTGTAATCACGTGGCTCCATTGCGTTGTTCGCGTTCTTGCCGCCACTGCCACCGACGACTTCTTGCACTTGAGGAGGCATCCGAGGCTCTCTCCTTAGTAGTGACTATGCACAAAACTAGCGCCGTGCATAAAACGATCAGAGATGCCGTTTTCGTCCCATTCTCCGGTTGTTAACGTCATGACACACAGTGTGCCAAGGTAGACCCGAATTGCGAAACGTGAGGGTCGCACGCGTTCGAGCACTTGTCACTGTCTTCGAGCGACAGAGTTTCGTTCGCTCACCCGTACACGACCAACTGTGGCGAGCTCTTTATTCTCGAAGCAAATTACGGGCAGTTGTCTTTCGGTCTCTCTCTTTTCCCAAGTGAGTAACTGCAAAGGGCCGGAATCAATGCCTCGCAGCCCGAACAGGGTGCTTAGCCGGCGCCCCCGGCTCTTCGCGCAGCCTGCAGGACGCACGGCGGCAACTGTCAACGAGCGACGCTATACTTTCTAGGCGAGGGGTTCGGGCTAATTGAACGGTGGTGGAAGACAGTTGCCGGGGCTGCGCGTGCGCCCGAAACGAGTCGAACGAGGCGCCGGCCGAGAACCAAGTTTATGCTAATTGGACACCGGCTCTCTGTGCCGCTGCCAGAGAAATTTGCGTGCGCGTCGGAGAGCGCGGAGGTGGAAGCCATCGTCTCTGGCGGCGTCGGCCATTTGTCGACCGTTTGGACAGCCCCTCTTTATTCTTTCTCCGATACGAGGTGCGGTTCGATAGAGACGCGCACAAGGTGAAAAGGAGAGTAGCTTTTCCAGCCGATGTTGCAAGTTGTGCTGTTGTAACGGTGCGTAGGCGAGCGACAGAAGTTCCGTTTGCTGAATGCGGTGGTGCGAGTAGCAATGCGTGCGTATGTATGTATGTATGTATGTATGTATGTATGTATGTATGTATGTATGTATGTATGTATGTATGTATGTATGTATGTATGTATGTATGTATGTATGTATGTATGTATGTATGTATGTATGTATGTATGTATGTATGTATGTATAGATATGTGGGGTTTAACGTCCCAAAACCACCATATGATTATGAGAGACGCCGTAGTGCAGGGCTCCGGAAATTTCGACCACCTGGGGTTCTTTAACGTGCACCCAAATCTGAGCACACGGGCCTACAACATTTCCGCCTCCATCGGAAATGCAGCCGCCGCAGCCGGGATTCGAACCCGCGACCTGCGGGTCAGCAGCCGAGTACCTTAGCCACTAGACCACCGCGGCGGGGCATGTATGTATGTATGTATGTATGTATGTATGTATGTATGTATGTATGTATGTATGTATGTATGTATGTATGTATGTATGTATGTATGTATGTATGTATGTATGTATGCATGTATGCATGCATGCATGCATGTATGCATGTATGTATGTATGTATGTATGTATGTATGTATGTATGTATGTATGTATGTATGTATGTATGTATGTATGTATGTATGTATGTATGTATGTATGTATGTATGTATGTATGTATGTATGTATGTATGTATGTATGTATGTAACAGAAAAAGGGACGCGATACAAAAGGCAGGAAGGTTAACCCAGCAGCAGTCAGATTGGCTACCCTACGCTGGGGGAATAGCGAAAGGGGAGTGGTAAGATGAGCGAGAAAAAGAAAGAATAGTGAAGAAAAATAAGAGGAGGAAATGAGAAAAAATGAAACGGTAAATAACTAATGACGTAATCTAGACAGTCACTCAACGCGAATACATCGTGGTGTTTTGGTGGGGATATCAAAGAAATCTCTCTAGGAAAGACAAACAGAGATCTGTCCTGGTATTTGGTACTCTATGCTGCAACTCCACTGTGAAGAAAGTCGAAAAAGAACCTAATGGGAAACGGTAAAAGCAGAGGCGTAACAACTACTGGTAATTACAGCATAATACTTGACTTGCAGCTTTAACTGCACTGCTACCTATCTCGAAGTGGTTCTTCCGAGGTCATTGTATATTAGTTTCGTTTTCTGCAGATTAATTTCAAAATCTATCTTTCTGCTCTCCTGCTCTAATTCAGTAATCATGAATTACAATCCATCCCCTGAGCTACTCAGTAATGCAATGTCATCGGCGATGCGCAGGTTACTAAGGTATTCTCAGTTAACTCTTATCCCTAACCCTTCCCATTGTATGTCTCTTAAATCTTCCGTAAAAACGAGGTAAATAGTATTGGAAAAATCGTATTCTCTTGTCTTGTGCCTTTCTTTATTGGTATTCTGTCACTTTCTTTATGGAGCACTATGGTGGTAGTTAATCCCCAGTAGACTTCTTCCGAGATGTGTATGCTTCGTGGACGCCCTGATTCCACAGTGTCTGCATGACTGCTGATATCTCTACAGAATCAAATGCCTTCTCGTAGTCTATGAAGGCTGTGTATAGTGGTTGGGTGTATTAGGACATCTACCTAGAACAGGTAATAACCGCGGAGCCGAGCCACGAGATTGAAATAAATAGAAAAATAAGAATGCGATGGAGAACATTCGGTAAGCGTTATCAAATCATTACTGGTAGATTGCCACTATCCCCAAACAGGAAAATATATAACAGATGCATCTTGCCGGCAGTTATCTACAGAGCAGAAATCTGTAGGCTTACAAAGAGGGTTCAGCTTAAATTGAGGACGACGCAGCGAGTGATGGAAAGGAAAATGATAGGTGTAACCTTTAGAGTCAAGAAGAGAGCAGAGTGGGTCAAGGAACAAACCGGGGTTAAAGATATCATAACTGAAGTCATGAAGACGAAAATGGACATGGGCCGGGCACGTAGCGCGTAGGCAGGATAACCGCTGGTCATTAAGGGTAACTGACTGGATTCCCAGAGAAGGTAAGCGGGTGAGGGACAGACAGAAAGTTAGACGGGCAGATGAGATTAGGAAGTTTGCGGGTATAAAGTGGCAGCAGCCAGCACAGGACCGAGTTGACCGGCGGAACATGGGAGAGGCCTTTGCCCTGCAGTGGACGTAGACAGTCCGATGATGATGATGATGATGATGATGATGATGACTTGAGCTATTCAAAACATGCTAATGGCGCAGAAACATTTAAACGTATAAGAAGCGCATTCAACGTTCTATTGGAGCAAGATATCAACGTCACATGAGTGCGTTTAGATGCACGTATGTTGCACTTGACGAATGAGGACAAATGCTATGTATGTACACACGCACATAGCGTTATACGTGCAGTCCGTGTCTCACCATTTCATCATTTCTCTTAGCACGCTGTCTACGTGGAATTCCGGTTGCCAGCACGTTGGAGCCAGTAAGCTTGTGAAACGACGATACTTATAGCGCGAAAACAGAACGACGACAAAAAGATAAGAAGGACACGAGCGCTACTGTCGCATAGTACTGTTGTACAGTAGTGACTTACTGTACAGCGCTCGTGTCCTTCTTGTATCTTTGTCGTCGTTCTGCTTTCGCACTATAACTATCGTCATGTCATACCAACTAGCCCAAACTGCCACACTTCTTGTGAACCGAGTTTAGCAGCCTTCGTTGCCATTTCTGCAAAGTTCTGACTCCATGGGCAGCACTGCGTTCTTTCCGACCCGCTAACCGAAGTTTCGGTCATGACGATAACATAGCAGTAACCTCAACGCTACAGAAAGTTCCACCATCTTGCTCATATTCGCTGCCGCTGCACCGTATTAATGACTGAACCGACGGGTTCGGCAGCAGTTTTCGCTAAGGCATGCGGTACTTTGAAACAAAGGCGGGCAACTTTTCATTCGGCTTTCTTTTAGTTTTTTTTTTCCGCGGAACTTGGTTTCTCGCCTGCCGGCTGATAGGAAGTGCCGGTGGTACCTCCCTTCCTTTCTCCCCATCCTTCGGGCGGCGCTTCGCAAATTGCGTTCGCCTTTCCATACCTTAAATTAATCTTCTTTAATAAAATAACAAAAGCACGGAGTCTAGTCTTGGCCGGTTTAGATTCACGATAATTAATTTGCTTTCCGTGGCGTGTCCCGACGAGATCGGAACCTCCAGTCTTCTTTAAAAGTTGCCCAGGTTATAATGACCGCTGTTCCAGCCTAAAAGATTCGACCCTTGAACTTTTCAACATGCTACAAGTGTAATTAGGAAACGCTCCTTCTTCATTTCCGCCGTCCTTCAGCGATGAACATGCTTCGGCCGTGTGTCTTTATTCGCGCTAGCGTGTTCGACGCCAGATCGAAAACCCCGAACAACCCATTGCGTTTTTATTCGACCTTTGCCGGGTGAAGTGACGGCGGCGCTACATGCAAGCATGCCACACGATGCTTAAGCGGGAAAATGGTTGTTTCCTCCTTTCCTCGACGCCTCCGTAAACACGTGGTAAGCGAGTGTCTAAACATCCTTAAGGAGGTTCACAAAGCAATGCTCTATATGAGGAGAACGCAACACACGGCCGTCTTGAAAGGGATGTGACGACCACTACGCATTTTACAGAGTTTTCACAGCAGCAACGTTCTCAAAGTCGAGGAACCTAACATGATTTTTATTGTGTTAGTTACTTCCCATTTCCGCTGAAGACCTCAGTGCTACATTCGGGTTCCTTTCGTGCATTATATACTGCCTATGTTTTCAATTTTGAAACCAATAGATGAGGCTTAAAAAACAAAGAGAAAGACGATCAACAGGATGAGACTACATTTGACAGTGGTTCTCCCTAGCATAGCGTTTCCTAATATACACTAGAGGGAACTCTGGCGCTAGTGTCTACGGGAGCTGCAACGCACGGCGCTTCAGCAAGCATGGGAATGATGGGTAGTACACACATTTGTCTAAATTTCGTACTTCTGGCCTGCTTTTGGCTCCATGTGCGTTCGTGTGGCTTGAAGCTGTTTTCTCACGAAACGAAAATGAGCAAATGTTCAGCGGTTGTGCTTCACCACCTTATTCTTTTAGACTTACCTTTTCAAATCAGGTCACGAAGTTCAAAAGGGTTGAAACTCTCTTTCATAACAAAACCGAAACACAGCAATAAACAAAGCCGCAAGTACAATTCGCCGCCCGCAAGTACGAAGACTAGGAAAACGTGTGTACTACCCATCATTCCCATGGTCGCTGAACGATCGCAGCGCCAGAGTCAACTCTAGTTATTTTAGGAAAATCTATGTTCCTTAGTCGTTCCTCAATCGTCATTAGTCATACTACAAGAAGATTTTCCTGCGACGTAGAATCGTGCGGAGACTAGACGCATGCATGGAATGCCGAGTGTACTGTAACGAAACCGCGTGCCTAAGGTGTTCAAGTAGATAACCCAAGTGCCCGATTCCTGCTCAGAGCTACGCGCTGCCGCAGACGCTGACTTCCGTTCGCGCATGTCCAGTGGAAGGAGATGCCAGCGATGGCGAGACATTTGCTTGTGCACCAAACTGCAAAAAGTTAACGGGACGTTCGTTCCACAACGAATACGCTGCTCTATTAGTGCGCAATGATTACAATCTAGCTGGTGGCTGTATTATTTGCTATACAAACTAACAGGCTGGCACATTTATTTTGCATTTTTCAAGACAATGCGAGAATACAGATTTCTGGAACGTTTCGTGTCCGACTAACTTTGGCTGTTGGTAGTGCGAACCATGCTAGTACGGAAGGAGACAGAACAGGCCGGATGGAGGAGATGATACAAAGGGGGAGCGATTAGCCAAAGCAGGACACCTGAGATTTGCCGCGGCTGACACTTGCACGAGAGGCCGGAACACGCGCAAGCGTATACGCCATACGCAAGCCAGCAGCCTCGCAGAGTCGCCAGAGAAGCCAATCGCGTTACAAGCGCGGTTGACAGAGGCCAGGCACGATCAACTTGTGAAGGCGACTGCTCGGAGTGCATCGCACGCCCAGGCACGTGCGGTTAGCGCCGTATACACACACACGCGGCTACCGGAGACCGCCGGGACGCCGGTGGCGGCAGCTTTTAGCGATATTGGGTGGCCCCGCAGAGCTGCCGGCACGCAGGTGCCGCGACTCGCGCTAATGATCATTAGTGCCGCACTGGCAACGAGGGCGCAGCCACGTGCACGTTGTGACGGTGCTCTAGCGAGACAAGAGAGTGCGGGGAAGTACCACTCATTCCCTTGCACGGAGGTAGAGCGAGACAGGCCAGCAGTCGTTATGTTGTAAGCAACCATGCACAGTTTACGCGTATGGAGTGCGAACTTGCCATGTCGTTGTTTAGTGCTGGTCTGAATAAGGTTGTTCGCATGATGTGAGCCGCATATGAAAACAAAAGTTGCGGTTGTCATTTATTAATCACCTAATAAGATGTGGAGCAGGATATAGTAAGCGCTTGTTAGCTGCCAAGCGCTACGTACGTTTTGCACACGCTCTTAATTCAGAGCATCTCAATGAGGTGACGTCCCGAAGCATCATATTCATCGTCGCGCGGTGGTACTGGTCGTTCAGCATGAACGTTCAGCAATATGCTTGCTATCGGATAGGCTACATTAGCAGTTATTCATTCACAAGCCCTTCAAAGAGAGCGTGCAATCAAGTGGCAACGACAATTCGCTGGAGACGCGGCTTCAAAGCTGTCATTTCTTACTGAAATGCGCACGTCCACAGTTCCCCAGCTACGCTTGTCCGTCAAAGTGGTCTTCACTGCAACAGAAGGCGTATTGCAGAGATGCCCGCTTCTGTGCTAACAGTGGTTCGAGAAGTGAAAATAAGAACGAAGGACAAAAAGCAGATTGACAAGGACGTCAATATATGTGCGGATAAATGAATAAACGAACACGCACAGTAAACAAAAGATATCTAGCAGTGATCGGAACCTTGGTGTCGTTTCAACCAAGCGCTGTTGTTTTTTTTTCTACCCGCGAAAGAGATATGAAAAGTCTTTTCTTGTCGGTTAGAACCACTGCATGTTCTACATTTTTTCCCGACCTCTCTGCTTCTTTTCTCTCCCGCTTGATTTTTATGCATCCTTTCGCAATAACAGACACTTGATCGAGGTATGTGCGCCTGGCATGCACAGTATTTGCATTGAGCTTCTACATGGGCACAAGGTGCTGTTCTCTTCAGTGAGGCAGCATGTTTTCTTCTCCGCTTATTATGGCATCGACCTGTTTGGGTTGTGTAATCCCAGCCAAACGATAAGGTAGTGCGATATGCGACACTTTGTTGACATGGAGCGTATTTACGCAGGTTTCTTCCTTCTTGTCAGCGTTCACCCTGCGGTACACTGTTGAAGCCTTGTTAGGAGCCAAAAATACTTTATTTAGACTTTGTCTCTCAGCGATATTCTTGAGGAAATAACTTAATCCATGAACCTACGGTTCCATGACAGAAAGAGTTTTTGCATCTTCTTCAACTGCTGCTGAGGTGGTTATTTTTCAGCTTTTTTAGCATCACCATGTAATTTTTCGAAGATTTCCTGAAGTAATTATCTGAAAAATCTTTAGGAGAATTGAATTACTTTAGCTTCTATGCTATCTAATTTTGGTTTTTGTTTCTGATTTCTACTATTGTCTTTCTTAATTAGGTAGAGCTCTATTTTTGCCTGCGATGTATATTTATTGCTTGTGTTCTGTACCACTGTTTAAGGCTTCATGTTTTTTTTTCTATAATCAGTATCGCAGGAGATCCCGTTTCAGTCTCTGACCATGCATGGGACTTTCGTGATGTGCTTGACCATCATCGTAATCTGCCTGTACACACTCGCCGAAGTGGCCACTGGAGGTGCTGACTGACGCTTGCACGTTTAAATACACATGTATACCCTGTAAAGTGAAAGGGGCGACGACCACCGCAGTAGCTCAGCGGTAGAGCATTGGACGTGTTATTCGAAGGTCGCAAAATTAGCTTCCTGCCAATGGCAAGTTATCGTTTCTTCTTTTTCTGCTCGAATTTGTATTACAATGACTTGTAATAACATCCGCTATACTTTCCTCGACACCATTGCCTGTTACTTCTTATTAATACCTGGTTTGTGCGTTTTCGTCAAAAAAAAACATTAAGGTACAGCTCCTTAGTTCTCTTGATTTTTGCTGTAGATGTTGCCAAAGTTGGCTGTTTCCAGCAATTCCGTAACATTCTTTCGGTGCCGTTTGAGTCTTGTTCAGTGATGCACTCGTGCCTGTCTTGGAGAATGAAGCAGCCCTGGACAACGAAGCGTATGAGAAGAAAGCTGCCGACGCTTTAACGACGAGCTTCAAGAGCACCGCTGAAAAAAAAAAACAGGTGTTATGCGACATGGTTTTTGGAATGAATTTGTGAAATGTTGCAAGATAGCAGAGGCATGTATTCGGTCTGGTTTAGACGTATCTATGAGGAATGAAGCAGAGTGTTGCTTAATAGTTTACGGGTTCTGTAGACACTCCTTTTTCAGTCAATCTGTCCATGCACACCGCAGTGGTGACACTGCAGGCCTTGTGGGGCCGCTGTGAATTGTGCGGGTTGTTCCGCTAATATTACGTAAAGTACTAATAAAAAAAGAAAAGAAAACGCCACAGTTCGTGGCTTGCTGTTGACTACGGTTTGCCTGTCGTGACAGTCAGATAAACAATGTTTGAGGCCTGTTATTACCGTCACCATTACTGAAGTTCTTTTGTAGTTTGTGAACTGGACGAAAATATTTTTGTCTTATTCCAAGCAAAGATGTGCCGTCAGGACGGGCTGATTTTCTTTCAGCAAAACGTGAACCAGGGGTCCTAGGACCGGTTCGATGCTAAAAAAAAAAAAAAACGAACGAGCAAGGAAAAGTCATTGTGAACTAGACTCCACATAAGGTCCAGGCAAACAAGGGGGCAACTAGGCCCTTTTAGAGGTCAACGTAGATTGGACAGACCAGAGACCAGAACCCGCATGGTATTTGCAGTTTGGGCTGAAACCTAGCACCCAAACTGGTTGTGGCTGCACCTTGCGAGGAGAAGCAAAGTTTGTTCGAGGAGAAGCGAAGTCATGGAAGTTTGCAGTTAAGCCGTAACTTATAGCAAACGACGAGGGATTAAATGCATGGTTGAAGGAAAAGAAAAAAAGGCGCTATCTTCTGCAGCCCTTGCATGAGCACGCCTTCGCGCCGCGACGACGAGGAATGAGTCGACCTCTCCTCCTTCCCTCTCTCTCCATGGCATCGGCTAAATATTGTGGCAGGTATGACAATAAGCTGTCACGCCACTACCCGAACGCAGTCAGGCAAGTTTGGCGCGTGTACCACGAGCCGAGCTTTCAAACCTCACCCTACTTGCCGGAAGAGTTCTTGGAAACCAAGGTCGCCTATAGGATCATCGGACGTGCGCAAAATCTTGGTGACGTGTGGAAAACGTTGGTGCAGTGCGTTCGTGGCCATATTTGGGTATCGTTTAGGCTGTGCCCTTTCCACGTGCATTGTGTGGTGTCTTTCCCCGCCTTCGTGAGTGGAGCACCTAGACCATCGAGCTCCGTGTTGGCTGAAACCGTGGATAATTCGCCCGGGGTTGGCAACGCGGCGCTATATTAGCGGGAGACCTTTGTATATTTTCAGTTCTAGACCTCTTAATTTCTACTTGATCACCTCCTTTCGAATTCTTAGTTGATAACCATGTAAATTAATTGTCGTTTTTACGAGCACCTCATCTGACTTGTTGGACGATGGTTCCTACGACGGGGGCCCGCTATCAAACTGAGACCCACAGGACCCGGAGTAGCAACTGGCCCTACATGTAAATTTATTTTTTATTTTTTTTTGCATTTATTTTTTTAATTGTAAGGTATATGGGCTTCTTCAGCAGCACACTTGAATAAAAGGAGATGCTCATCACGTGATATTATACCGCAATCCAAGCCTGTAATGATAATGACTGTCTTCGTGGCCTCATCATCTTTGTGGCTGTTGACTTATAGAAACCAAACCTAGTCACTTATGAGAGTTATAGGTCATTTGGGCACAAGCAAGTTTGTCGGTGCTCTCTTCCATTATCATCTTGCCTCGTTAGTCTTACGACCCTACCCCGCGTTGTTGAGTCATTTTCGTTACTCCCCCCCCCCCCTAATCAAGAATGGTTTGACTGGATCAACTAGCTGGTACAGAGCAGCAGTGAGTAAACTGTATCTCAGGTATACCCCCACCCCACCCTCCAGCAAAACTAAGAACAAGTAAAACACACAGATTCCAGTGTGGAAGAGAACACTCCGTATACCGAATGCAACCTCGTCACCCGAGAGCGTTGATGCGTTGTCGACAGGGTGCGGGAGTCCCTTCGCGTCGTTCGTCGCTGAGGTGGCGGCAGGGGTGACTCGACCCGACTCCGGACAAGCAGGGTTCAGCGCACGCACAAACAACGAGAACACGTAGTCTGTCGTTCTAGCATTGCTCGTTCACAGAGCCGACAGATCGATGCGATGACAACGACGCGCGTCCCTCTTTGTACGCGTCGTGCGTGCGGGGCAAGCTTGCTGAAAGACGTGTCCCCAAAGAGGTGCTCTCAGCGCGCCCCCATCCGATGGACGCTGATTGGCCCTGTCAAGTTCATTTGTGGCCGCTGTGTACCCCGGCACTGACCAAGCGACGACAACTCCCGTGGGGCCACCGGACACGGCGGTGGTCAGGGGCGCGAGCCACGTCACGCGGTCAAGCAGTGGTCAAGCCATGCACTCTTTGCCGATGGGTCTTCTCCCCGCACCGCTTGGGAAGGGGGAGGCAAACGAGTCGGGCTCGAAGTAGCGCGTCCTGAGAGTGCGACGAGAGCGAGCCGATAGACACTTCGTGAAAAGTGGTCATCTACGTTTCGCGGGTTGTAGTTGATGATTTAAGTATCAAGTTGAAGAGGCTTACGGGCCAAAGCCACATTATCGAAACTTGTAGATGGAAAGTCTTGTCTTTCTCAAGACTGCAACTGTCGATGCGTTGAAGAAGACAAGACCGCTAGTAGAAACGTTGATTTCAGCGACACCAAGTGTTCAAGCATTTTTCATTTCTTCAGGCTTCCACCTTTGAAAGGCGCACAGCGCGGCGCACGACTCCAGTTCATGCTTAATTACATGAGGCCCCTTAATGGGCACCTATGTCTAAAAAAATGGTCGTCGTTAAATTTCGTTACCATCGTGGTATGGCCTCTGTTACCGACAATCAAACCCACGACTTCGTGTTTAACAACGCGATGGCACAGACACTGAGCCAGCTTGGCAAATGTCTTTAGTAATTCAAATCTCCAAACGTGGTGGTCTATACTACGTTAATCAGAGACATCTTCCCTGCAGCGAAAACCAGTCTTCTATCTGACAGCCTGTCTAGCATAATATAGTCCAGGTCACTTTGATGATAACTGAAGGGAGAGAGAGAGAGAGAGTGAGAAAGGAAAGGCCGGGAGGTTAACCAGATATTGGTATCTGGTTTGCTACCCAGCGCTGGGGGCGGGGAAGTAGGGGCAAGAAAGAGGGGGTAGATAGAGAGAAAAAAAAAAACGCACGCGCACAGCTGAAACTTCACGCACAAGATATGCGATGCTTAACAAACACATAGCACAGACGTGTGAGAAGAGTGACAATATTCTGAGGGCTCAACAGTTATTCAGGCGAACGCCTTGGATGCCTCATTAAACGAGAAGTTTGGCAGTTGGCGACGACCGTCCTTGGGCGTGCGGAACAGGTCATGAAAAAAAAAACATAATCACGTGATGGCGTCGCCTTATGACGTATTCATGACGTCACAGACTGCACAAATATGTGACGTTATTATGACGTAAAAATTCTGGCATAACGTCATGTGGCGTAATGCCACACGACTTAAGTCCCTCAATATAGAAACAGTATAGTCTTCCGAGTGTCCAAACCTTATCTGCATCCTCTCCCAAATGGCCACTGAGTGCTGGCCGTATAACTCGGCTCGCGTGACTTCTATCAAGAATGCCATGTCACGCTGATAACACGCATGACGTTAATGACTTTTCTCAACTGGCGGCGCAGGCCTTGGTCTAGAGAGTCAGGACGGTAGTTTTTATCAATGGGGTCCCGGAATGTAGACTCCACCTAGTTCACCTAAACAATCGCCCACAGAACCTTGTAGTTTACAAAACAGTTCAATGCACAGCAAGCGAGAAATAGGTAGAGAATGTAACTGAAAAAGCGAAAAACACCAGGGCCATCTGATAAAGCGAGTTTCATACCACTGATCATCGCTGATCATACACAGATACATCACTCGCGTATGTACTTCATTGCTTTGGCATGATGTGTACGCCCAAATTCAACGCATTCAGGCGTTACAAAAAGCACGTGTTTGCCTCAAACTCGATGTCATGCGACACTCGCTTGCACCAAAACTGCGAGTTGCAGCGCGCCAGAATATCTGGAACATCTTTGGCGTTGTACCAACAAATCGCTTTTATGAGCTTCCCACTTTACTGAAGCGACATTAGATTCACGTTCGAAGCTGCTCAGGTCATTGATTATCAGGGAACCACGCCTCAACACCAACGGAAGAGGCGACCTATGCGAAGCACAACCTCCAGCCTGTATGCTTAGGAGAGTACACAGCGAAAGCCGTGGCGTGGCTACATACTAAATGGCTGTTCCTCGAGTAAGCATCTCAAACTCCGTGGGAAATAGCTTTTTACAGTGATGGTTATGACGCATCTCAACAGCGTTGCGTGCATGTATAAAAAACATGTGAAGTGTGCTTTAATGAAGTACGGCTTCACCGCATTAAGGATCTATATGAGGCAAAGCCCGCTTTGTGTTTTTGGATTATGTGTAAATTGCAACAAGAGTGCGAGACATTTGGGGAAGGATGAATGAAGCATAGAGACATACATATCAGAACAAGAAATTTGGTTTGCTATCAGATATTTTCGGTGAGAGAGGGCATGCAATTAGAACAATGTAATAAAGAGAAACAATGCACATGCTCGAAGTCACTGCCATTCGCATCACTGGTTAACACTACCGGTGACATTATTTATAAGAATTAGAATAGCTCGAACATGTGTTACAGTTCACGAGAACTGTGGCGTAGCTAGTGTAAAACAAACAAACATACAAACAAACAAACAAACTAACTAACTAACTAACTAACCAACTAACTAACCAACCAACTAACCGGATAACTAACTAATCAACTGACCAGCTAACTAACTGACCAACTAACTAGCTAAATAAATAACTAACCAAATAACTAACTAACTGCATCTCTGAAGAATTCAAACATAACTCTTCGTTAGCGTGCTTTACAGCGACCTACGTGTATTCACAATTGCAGTACTTGGTGGGCACATGAAAGAATGACGAAAATAGAACGTTTAGTGGTTTAATAAATAAATAAATAAATAAATAAATAAATGAATAAATAAATAAATAAATAAATGAACGTCTCTTGCCACCTTACGGTGAATCCTCCTAAAGAAATTACTGTCAAGACAGGAATCTGGCGTCCGGACTTGCATTCTTTGATGAGAGTCCAGTTATATGAGATGGGTGAATGAGAGTGCTGTGCGTAAGGTGGCTTGGCGGTTCTGGCATGACGTAGTTGCCACGGGCCCAAGCAGGTGCTTCCCAGCCACAGAGCTGTATACCGCGGACACTTCGCGAGGAAAGGGCCCGGGCGCCTGTAATTCACTTAGCCAGCCCCAAGGCTTGGCTGAGGCGCCCACAGCTAAACTCAATTACTCCTTGTGGAGCTGTGCCTTGCTGCAGCCTCGGTTGTTTTGCTGCACTGAGAGGCCGCGATTGCTTTTCGTTCTTGGCGCCTTCTTTCACGCCACGTGCTTCCCAAAAAGTTGAGAAGCATCAATACGAACTTGCAACGATATGTAGCACAAATGGGCTTACGGATGCGAAAAATTCATTCATCGGGGCGTTCGTTAAGCTTAGCATTTGTTTTTTATCCCACGAAGCACATTCACGTGCACGGCCACGTCTCATTCTCAAGATATTCTGGAACAAGAGCATATTTTGTAAAACAAAAATGTTTATTCTTACCATTCGATCACAATCAAGCCACACAGTCTGGGAGAGCGGAGTACAGCCAAACTATCAAGTGGTGTTGCTGTCCATGAACAGAAAACACAGACTCATGGCACCCCACGCATGCACACAAGTTTAGCGCCCTTGCCACCACTGAATACGCGTCAGCCCATTGACTCTTTTTCTCTCTGTCTCTTCTCTTTCCTCTCTCTCATCTTTATGCCCTGCTTCCCATTCCCCCAGCGTAGGTTAGCCAACCGGGCATGTGCCTGGTTAACCACTCCGCCTTCTCTCTTGTTCTTGTCCTCCTGTAATGCGAAGCATCCTATGGTCCCTTCTACGCAGGGTCGTTATCTCTTACGATATGTTGGTAGGTTTCGCCTGGTCTTGCCAGGCATCAATGTAAAGAGGCAGGGCGTGCAAGCACGGACACAAGTCAAGGCCCCACACAACGCCGTGTTTGCACGCAGTGTGCCTTCAGCATGAACACTTACCAACTAGCTCAACTGTCTTTCTATCGAAGCTATTGCCAGTTCCGCGATACTTCACCAGGCCTAGTCAGGTCAGACGAGGGAAAAAAAAAGCTTACCCATAGAGCTAGCATTTTCTACTTGCAACTGGTGTGACTATTTGCCCTCTAATCATTCATATATAATTTTGTAAGCTACACACAATGAGCTCACGGTTGTGAACGAATGAATGTGGTGCTTCAGTTTGTTTACAACCAATGTGAACTTCAGCACCTCGTAGTAGAACTTCCAAAGACCGGCTTTGCTTATGTCATTACGGTGGTGAAGGAGGTTTGCAGCAGGCGAGATCAGGCTAAAAACATCATTGAAGCCCGTGCGTTTCATGTATTAACAATAAGAAGTTTGCGAACAGCTTACTTTGAGTTAGCGGCAGTTGCGAGCGTAGCATTTGCGTATACGTGTCATATGATTTTTCGAATAGTGCTCGTTTTCCGTAAACGCTGACGCACGTTCGATTCACCGCAAAATGGCTTTTCGGGCCGCACATTATTTCGGATTTTCTGCGGGCGAACCGCAAACCATAACGGTCCTACCAGCCAGATGGTAGGACCGTTAGGGTTTGCGGTAGTTAGCGTTACGGCGCATACGCAGTGGCAGCCACCGCAACAAATAGCGTACGCTATTAAAAAGCTCCTTAATATCAGGCGTTTAACGTCCCCAAAACACACGATATGAGTACGAGAGACGCCGTATAGTGGAGGACTCCGGAAATGCAGACCATCCGACGTTCACTGACGTTGAACAGTTCACGGGCCTTTAGATTTTCACATACATAGACGTGTGACCGCTATGGCCGGGATCAAACCCACAACCTTTGGATCAGCATCCAAGCACTGCAACTGCTACGCCACCGTGGCGGACCCATATAAAATATGTGACTTCGTCCAAGCAGCTATCGCAAGCTGTGCACGATAAACACGAAACCGGCAGTCCCTTTTTCGCAATCTTCTAATTTCAAAGTTTACCTGACGCGAGACTCGAGGCTCCGAGGTACGCATATCAATGAAAGCCGCATGATGTCATCATTTACGAACACCAAATTACAAAAAAAGTGTTTTCTATACCGGGAGCTAAATGGAGTAAACGCAGAAGCCAGTGCGATCAGCGGGAAGAGGCGATTCGCTGAGCAGGTCCTGGTTCAGCGTGTTCTTTTTGTTTTCGTTCTTGTTTTAAAGCAATGTTAAGGACCTCTGTTGGTATATTGTTTTTTTATCGTTTGTTTCCACACATTTATATTGGTCTCTTTTGAAGTTCGCGAGTCGTGTTTATTACGCGTGTTCTGCGCCCACAACTTCTGATAAGAATCGGTCATTTTTTTTCTATAGAGATGCCCTTCGAGATAGCGTGCATCGGATCCTCCGTGCTCCTAATCAGCTGCCGCTCGCATCCAGGTGCGCTTGGCTGTAGTTCACGTGAGAGCCACGTCTTGCCTTTTGTATTGCAATTATTTAATGAAGCAAAGAGAGTATGTAGCCCGTTGTGGAAACCATACGCCGCCGCATCCCGCACCCCGATCTTTGTGAAGCAAAAGAAAGAAAATCGTAAAATTTATTGAGAGGGGGGTCGGAGCACCACAATATATACGAACAACCGCGAGATTGTACAGTAATCAAGTGGTATATCCGACCGTATACCAAGTTTCGAGTTCCCCACTCTCCCTTACCGCAGATACTCTCACACGCACAAGCAAACTGCCGCTACTTCGCGGGTTTCCCTTGCACTCACGCCGCACCTGGAGCACAAAAACCGGCGTGGTTGCATGATTTAGCGGGTACGCTGTAAATAGTTAGCATTGGATATATTCCACAAGTTCACTCCTAAATGGTGGCTGCGTTAACTTCCAGGACGTGAAATTGCCCGTCAACGTTTGAATTAGTTCTCGTGTTTTTTATAGTAGCCATAAAGTTATTCTACATCACCTAGATTATGCGCTGTATCAGTCATGTGTTCACTCACAACTAAATGACTTGATTGCACGCTTGATTCAATTCGCAAAAGAGAGACAGAGAAACGAATTTATTAGAGGTCAGAGTAACTCTGACCTATAGGTCTTACTTTGACCTATGGGTCTTACTCTGACCTAATATATATATATATATATATATATATATATATATATATATATATATATATATATATATATATATATATATATATATACATTTCTCCACCAGCGGTAACATGGCCTGCTAGAGGCGGTACTTTGATGATGCACATGAAAAAACCGACACCAAGTTTACAAGGGACGTTTCCTGCGAATATATCTTGACTCTGATATAGACCGTCCTCGTTTACAGTAGGTCCAGCATCAGGATCGGTTATTACTTGGCTTTGCGGACGATTCCAGCCCGAAAACGTATACGTGGATATAGACCATTGGATGCAACTTTAAAATGTTCGCTTATGTAAACGGCAGTGCCTAATCATTCTTTTATGCCAATCGCCAGCATGATTGAAATGTGGCCGAACGGCAGCCGATAAGCCAATACCAAATGAATACTTTGTCGGTGCGGAATCCGGCTGACTTCATTCAACTCACCTGCGCGCACACAGCACCTATAACAACCTAAACGATCTACGCACACCTTTAAATGTCGTCTCAAACTTTTCGCGTCTGCCATCAGCGTATGCGTTCACCGAAGGAAAAAAGAAATGGCGTGAAAAATCGACCACCAATTTTAACAGTGAACGGTTCTCTCGAACGAACCGTCCATGTTTCATAGAGACGGTCGGCAAGGCTAAACGTAGCCGGGAAACGCTCGGGCGTCTTGCGCATCAATAAATGAAAAGCGAAGAATAGCGGAGTCACACGAATTCACACGAACAACGCCAGGCGCTTGCATACTTCATAGCAGTTCAGAGTCGGCCTGTGCGCATCGGTAGCGGCTATGGAAACAGTAGCGTAAGAATGGTCCGCGCTCCGGCCATCCATCAACGCGGCGCCCTATTCAAATGGGTTGAGTCGCCAGCGAGTGAAAGAAAAGAATAAAATAAAAGTGCGCGCGAGGGTCAAGTGGAAGCAACGATTGGCCGTCGTCTTCGAAAGTGCGTGGTGCATCCTGACGCCTGTTTATCGCCCGCCGGGCGAAATATAATATTTGCAGCCGGCCGGAGCCCGTATCGGCTCGCGCGCATGCATTCCCGAGACTGAGCAATATTTCAGCGACGTCTCTTGCGAGCAGCGCCCGCGAGTGAGAGGCGACGCGATCTCGAAGCCGAATCCCACGTGGCCACGAGGTCTTGGTCGAGTATAGCAGCCGCGCTTCGTGTGAACTGCATGGCACGGCCTCGGCCAACTCCGTTCGGGTGGAGCGAGCTTGCGACGTCTTGTCGATTCCCGTAATTAGGTTTTTAATGACATCTTATGAATGCCCGCGAAAACAACGTTATCTGACGTGACGAGAGCTGCACAACGGCAAGTATAGCGGCTGTATTTCAGTCCTAGAGAGCACCGTATAGACAGTTTACGCTGGCAACTTATATACAAGAGAGCAGCTGATGCCCTATATATATTCGTTCGAGTAACGGAACGCGTATGAACGACGTCTGTGCGACGCGATGCCCCCTCGCGTGGACAAGAGAAAGCCTCGAAAAAAAAACACAGTTGTTAGTTCTTTAACTTCATGCCCAAATCTACGAAAAAGTGAACGTAGCTCACATTGCTTGCGAGCAGACGACCATACCACGGCAAGAGCCAAGTTCTACGAACGTTCTAATTAAGCTGGCATCCTGTTTGAACGGCAAAGTGTAGCCTGCTTTGTCTCCGACGCTGTCTTCATGAAGATGTCTAATTTTGACAGACACATGGCCGCTTTCAGCTTAGTTGCCTATACTCAGCCGTCTGCGGTCAGTATAGTGGAACACACCCAGCGCGCCCATAGGGTAAAAAAAACTGAGTTGGTTAAGTACGCATTCATCCTGAAGGTTGCTTGCACAGCGCTCACAAACAAACGTAATACAAGAAGCGCATGGGGCATATGCTTTTTCCAAGTTTGAAAAAAAAAAGATCAGTTTGCGCATGTCTCGTGAACTACTCGATTGTGAGCACTGCATATACGCAATAATCAACATGAGCGATAACGAAGCACGCAAGGATACTGCCAGGAATAAGATATGCGCAAACAAGATACATCTCTCTGTGGAAACAAACATGGTGGCCAATTACGGCGGCTCTGTACGAGCCAAGGACTTGATGTATTGATTGATTGATATGTGGGGTTTAACGTCCCAAAACCAGCATATGAATTTGAGAGACGCCGTAGTGGAGAGCTCCGGAAATTTCGACCACTTGGGGTTCTTTAACGTGCACCCAAATCTGAGCAAACGGGCCTACAACATTTCCGGCTCTATCGAAAATGCAGCCGCTGCATCCGGGATACGATACCACGACTTGCGGGTCAGCAGCCGAGTACCTTTGCCACTAGACCACTGCGGCGGGGCCCTTGATGTATTCAATTTTTTTACCGCGACGATGGAGACGATATACAGTAATGTCCGGGAACCGAGCTTTGAACACACGTCAAAGAGCACCGGAGAGTCGAAGTTAATTTCACTCTACCCAGTACTTCAACCTGTAACTTCGGGCTACTCAATACTTTTCCCCCAATTCGAGATATCGGCTGATTCTGACAAAAAAAAACTATAACACCTACGAAAAAAACTGGACAAAGAAACATTCAACTAAGCGAAGAATTAGCGAAAATTCGCTGATATCACGTATACCAACAGTCACCATTTGCCTCAATGGCTCTGATGTAGTTTACGGTGAGAGAGGAGATTGTATAAAAAAATAGCTCTTACAAAATCGACTTTGAAAAAGGCGGTATATTACACGATCCGTGTCGTATATACTACAACGAGCCGGCCACATTTTTCACTTACAGCCTAACGCCCCGCAGCAGCTGCAGATAACGTGTAGTGAGTTGTGAGATGAATTAGACTCCCAAGAACGCATATACTTTCAAAGCGTTAAAAGAACACTGAAGTGAAACAATGGTTAAGTGTATATCAATGAATTGCACTCTGAGAACTTTAATAACCTTATTTCCGCCATGAAAGAGTTATTATTACCACAAGACAAAATTAAAGAGCTAAGTGCCGTTTTCAAATTTCGCGCTGAAATTCGTGCGCGCGACGTCCGGGTTTGTATGCGTAATTTTCACGTTCTGGCGACATTCACTCGTATAAATTTCCTGGAACCTAATATTTTAAGTATCTGGCATCCTCAAAACATAATACAGCGCAAGTATAACGGTCAGGAACGACACGAGCTCAAGCAGATGCCGTCGAGATCTATCACCTCACGGTTATTGGCGACGAAATTTCAAGGTGGTGGCGGCACTCGCACTTTCTTAGTGCATGTATGCTTGCTTACCAAGAGTCTTGTTGTGGCAAGAGCAGTGCCTTTGCCGTTGAGAAATAGATTTAATCGGTGTTTTTTATTCTGTAATTAAAAAGACACCGATGACAGACACAATGAAATTCGAACCCGCGTCTACTGCATGCCAGACCAGTATTCTACTACTGAGACACGCCAGTGCTTGGAACTGGCTTCTAAACTGGCCCTAAATTGGCTTAATGTGGGGAAAGGAATCACGTTATTATGAGTAATAAAGCGTGTTAGAACCCCAGAGGAACAGCCAGGCGTCCACAATGCAAATTGCGTAACAAGTGGGTCATCAAATGCTTCAACCCATTAGAAAACTTCTTGATCATCTATTAATTGTGGCGCTTACTCACTTCAGGCATAATTCATTATCGTCAGTCACTGCATAACAATGCACGAAATTCCTAACAAGTGTGTATACGGATACCACGCGTCTCCAAAGAATGACGAAGGATACGATAGTGAATGTTGACCTACTACACAAAAAAATATATTATTATTTATGGCGTAGTGCGTACCCAGCAGATAGATAGATATGTGGGGTTTAACGTCCCAAAACCACCATTTGATTATGAGAGACGCCGTAGTGGAGGGCTCCGGAAATTTCGACCGCCTGGGGTTCTTTAACGTGCACCCAAATCTGAGCACACGGGCCTACAACATTTCCGCCTCCATCAGAAATGCAGCCGCCGCTGCCGGGATTCAAACCCGCGACCTGCGGGTCAGAAGCCGAGTACCCTTAGCCACTAGACCACCGCGGCGGGGCTACCCAGCAGTGTGCTTGCAGCAGCTACTCAAAGAGTGTTTAGAAAAGGTTCTGAAAGTCTGCTCTTCCAGCTTTCGTTGTGACTGTTCTGCGCGTTACACGCAGGCCTGGCGTTATTTTTCTTTCAGTGTCCCCTTAAGAGAACTGCAATATTGCGAAAAAGAGAGCTACACCGCGCACACGAAAGAGACAAACAAGCCGAGTCCGACCAATTATCCAAAAGGAAAACAAACTTTACTCGCTTTCACCGAGATCGAGTGCCGGACTTCATTTTCCCCCTGTTCGTTCGTCGTTCTTCGAACACGCGTTCTTTTCGGGGCGCCCCGCAAGACGAAGGTTCCTCTCTGCGAGAGTCACCGCTCACGCTTTTAACGTCGGCGTGCCGAGTCCCCAAATGGGAGCTCGTACACCGCTGCGCGACGCCTTCATGCAAATTAGGATCTCCTCCGAGGGGCGACTTTGGAAGGTGCTATCAGTCTGGCCTGGCCAAAGCGGTGCAGGGGCGGCTTCTGTAACTAAAAGCGGACCAACTCTCGCGAAAGCAGCAGCAGCGGGTCAATGAGCCGTCCCTGTGACGTGTGTTTTTTGGCCCCTGGTGGCGTGACACATCGCTCGCGGCTACGGTGAACTGAGTCGCGGCTGCGCTTGTAGCCTCCTACTCCTCTCTTCTATCTCTCTTTCTTTCTTGGTTTCCCCGGGGCCTCGGCTCTAATGAGCTTCGGGCAAATTGAGCCGTACGTCTTGCCCGGCCGGAGCCATGGCGCATGTCGCGAGTGCGACAGACACCTCATCAACATGCCGCCCGGGCTGAGCGCGCCTTGAGAACGCCCGCGTTTCTGTTTCAAGCAGCCGAAGGAACGAGCCATCTTTCGACTACGCTGTTTCCTCGTTCTCGACTTCAATCCAGTGCTGCGTTCAACGGCAGCCGAGTTTCGAGAGAACGTGTAGAACTATACCGTAGCATTTGTCATCGAAGCTCCGGCAATTATCGAGAAGAACGCTCTGAGCGTGTTTTGCAACAGTGGACGGGGAAAAGTTGTAGTTCGAAAATTAAAAACGGAACTTGCGTAAAAAAGGAAAAAAAAGTTGGTGCAACAACTAACAAAGCTTCGCAGCGCACATCAGCGTTCTATCGCGATGTATCGGTAGAACCAGGACACCCCTCCCCCCCCCCCTCTTTTTTTAAAGACCCTTCTCGCGCAACTATTCGGTCATTCCAGCGACGCATGTGGCGCCATGTAGCCGTGCTCCGAAGCTGTCACACGGTGATAAAACTGCGATGCAGTTCGGTCTCTCGGTGTTCATAAACCAATGAACGCGCCTTCACGCTCTACGACGCTGACGTATAAACGCTCGCGACATCACCCTCTCGTCCGCCATTTTGACCTTCCACTGCGCCGCCTTTAGTTGCTGGAATGGTCGAATCAGCCCAACCGAGGTATGACGGATACAATGTTCTGCTCTCTTCTTGATCCAGCACGGGTCAACAAATTGGCGTTATGGTTTGCCCCGTCATTCTAATAGCGTTTTATAATCTGTTAACCTAGGCTCTCAGGCGACACGTGGCTCTTTGGAGCAGGCTTAGCATGGATCAAACATCTGTGTACCTTCTTCTAGCCTGTGAACGCATCTGTTAATCTGATTGCTGATTAGCGCAACGTCCAGTTTGTCCGGCATATATGCTTTGCTGCATGCAGGGGTCGATGGCGACAGTATGTTGTCTTCCTCCTTCTCACCAAGATAGGCCTTCATTAAAAAAGGAAGCAAGACACAAACAAGCAAACACCACAGGAACATCACATTCATAATGTAGCGCAAAAAAAAAAAACGACGAAATGGACACAAAGAACGACACACCACAAGCACTTTGTGACAGGAACACGACAGTAACAGCGCATACTGCAATCAGAAAGGATCTGGTTCATGGAGAAGTTGAAGCACACGTCTTTAGCTACCATCAGCCGTTAAGCTGTTGAAGATTAGCATAAAATCAACATGGCTTGGGATATTACCATTAACATATATGGTGTCATTCATTGGCAGATTCGGAGGACTTCCGGTAATACTTTCTTCTGCTCCGTGCGGAGCAAGTTTATTCCATTGGCAGATTGAGAGTGCTTTCTGTGTGTTCTATCGGGAGATCTGCGCAGCTCCGCTGTGAGATCCACTCCAAGGAGCAACTTTTTCTACCCCGCGAAAATCAGTGTATTTGACCGGAAGTGGCAAGCGCCCCGTGCCTTGAAATGGTGCCAACGTTGGCAGCGTCAACGGACGCAGGTCGCGTCATAGAGTTTCTTATAATACACTAGAAGGAACTCTGGCGCTATTGTCTATGGGAGCTGCAACACACGGCGCTTCAGCGAGCATGGGGATGATGGGTAGTACACACACTTGTCTAATTTTCGTACTTCTGACCTTCTTCTGGCTCCGTGTGTGTTCGGGTGGCTTGGAGCTGTTTTTAGATGCGGAGCATCTAATACTCGAGGCTTGTAGTGCGGCGCCGTCCGCAAGCTTCCTCCTCCTTCTTCCACCATCTGTGCATCCCTTCCTCCTCTACACACCGCGCGCGCTTCACTCATCCACCATCTGTGCACCCTTCCTCCTCTACACACCGCGTGCGCTTCTCCTCTTCACGAACATTCGCTAGCTGTATAATGTAGCGCGCATGCGCCGTCACGCTTCGAGAACATCGGCAGCTGACGCGCGTGCATGCGCCGTCTCGCTTCGAGAACATCGGCAGCTGACGCGCGCGCATGCGCCGTTGCGCTCCTCCCCCTTCTCGAACATTCGACAGCTGACAGTGCATGCGCCGTCGCGCTGTATATATACCCAAGGTCGGCGCTCGCTCGCTCAGTTGCCGCTCGTCGGTTGGTTTGTACGGCGCGTCGACGTCCAAGGTCGCGGTGAAATGAATTCCAACGAATCCACGAACACAATGATCGACGTCCCTTCGACCAGCGCCGCCCTTTCGCATACGTGTGTACGTGTTCACTCATTTAACACCCCCTCCTACAACCACGTTAACCAATTTAGCCATCGGCCCAAGTAAGTCACAATTTAACACCCCATTTCACAACCACGTTAACCAATTTAGCCATCGACCCAAGTAAGTCGCACTTTAACACCCCGTTAACCAATTATATGCTCCGCATCCTCCTCAGTGTTCCCCCGAGGGAAGCTGCGGGCAATTTTTTCATGAAAACACAAATTAGCGAATGTTCACCGTTTGCGCTTCACAATCTTATTCTTTTAAGCTTACCATTTCGAATCAAGTCACTAAGCTCAAAAGGGTTTGTTCTTTTTTTCAAAACGAAACCGTAACTAGCAATAAACGAAGCCGCAAGTACGATTCGCTGGCCACAAGTACGAATACTAGGCAAATGTGTGTACTACCCATCATTCCCATGGTCGCTGAACGATCGGAGCGCCAGAGTGCCCTCTAGTTAATTTTGGGAAACTCTATGGGTCGCGTTAGTTGCGCCTCGCGTCGGAGAGCTCACACTTGGCTAGCGTAGCGTCGCTGGGCCTAGCGTGCCCACTCAAGCAAGAAAAGAGACGCGCGTATCGCGTTCCATTGTGACCCTGATGTGTGCTCAGGAGGGAGGGCATGTGTTCCATCCGTAGATTCACTCCTGTTGCGCTCCGCCAGAGTGGAGTGGTTGGACGCAGAGTTCGTCGGCCACTCCGAATCTGCAAATTGATGACACCAATAGACTGAAGTCAAAGGCACCTTCTTATTTTTCACTGTAATCGAAAGATGAGTTATATGTCCAAGGCACGAATTCTGCATATTTTGCGCCTAATTATATCACTATATCGCACCCCGATTTTTTCGAGTGGTGAAGCAGGATTTTTTCGCGTGAAAGTTCTGCAATTCCCCCCAGTCATGGTAGCACATTGTCAAAGGGGCCCTGCAACCCTTCTTCAGCGTAATCAGGAAACGCTGCCTATCGAGGCTCCTAAGAACACGCCATCCAGCATGGCACGCGACCAGGAACCTTAAATTAATTTTCAATGTCAATTCAAAATCGTTCTATCTTATTTCTACAAATGACGTCATATACCAAGATGAACACGCCATATACCTTCAATGCACGGCCATTGGCTGACTTGAGCATAGAAAGCTGCGTTGTAGCAGTGGTCGACGAGGGAGGCCGCCACATGCCCGCGCGCTCATTCGCGATCACAGCGAAAGTAAAACGCTCGCTCGAAGAAAAAAGTGAAGCAAAATCTTCGTGACTCCCGCGTGACGTATCTTCATTTGCCCGAGCCTTCCTTTCCTGCTTACTTTCTTCCGCGTTCACCAGGACGAGAGAAGAGAGAAATCAATTACAGCGTGCGAGAACTCTCTGTAATTCTGCTTGTACTTGACAGATAAAAAAAATCCAACAGTCAATTCTTGAGGCAATGAAGTCCTTTTAATAGAGCCAAGTGTGAGTATCGTGATGGGCAACCAGTGCTTTGACCAAAACTAGTCGGCAAGAATTGGCGGTTTTGGGAAGCACGCTTGTAAGTTTGTGGACTGCTGTGGATCTTTCACCTTGCCTTGAACACCATACTCAGTCACGGGCTCGTGTGATTTGGGTAGTGTTTGTGAGCACACTATTTGTGTGCATCTAAAAGGGCTAAGTACGCTAGCTTGAAGCACTTGTACCTTGGCAAAAACGTTCGTATATTCGGTATGGCGTTTGGAGCCAGGTCTATGCTCTGCCGAGAGACAATCAAGGCTGGCGAATGCCTCTGCCTAACCAAACGAGACGTTAGGTGGCTCTCCATCTAAACTATGCTGGGGAGCAATATTGTTTAAGGCAGGTTTCGGTGGCTAATCGACTGCCCCCTCACCCTCTTTCTTTAGAGGCGAAGCTCCTTAAAGCGGCACCCGTTCGTCCCTCGTCGTAGTGTGTAACCAGTCTTACGCTTTGACATGCTAGGTGGTGCCCGCGGGAGATTTCTCCTGTGCGTTCTTGAACAACAACAACAACAACAACAAAAGAAAATCGTAACGTGTGTGTTAACTAAAAGCCGAATTCTCCTGTCTCTCATTCCCTATTAGCAGCCATTGGCATGTACATTGAGCACTATCTGACAGGAAAAGGTTGCTACGTTATACTGGCTGGGCGTAACCTCCTTGGTTTTAGAAAGCTTTAGCGAGCGTGGGGCCGCAGTGCCATGAAGACAGTGAAATAGCATATACCATGAACTCGAGGTGGTTAAAGGTGGGAAGTAGACCCGAAGCGCAAGCCGTAAGAAAGTGTGCGTGTGCCACCTCTCGTTTAGTCCTTGGAATCTCCGTTGCATGGCGGTGCTTCTCTATGCGGAATATATGATGAAAAGATGCGAGATGGTGGTACTTAAGACTATTCACTAGATAGATGAACGAACACAGAGACAGATGCATGAAGGGACGCACGGATGGCTGCACGGACGGATGGACGCATGGACGGACGCACGAACAGACGCACAAACAGACGCACGCACGGATGGACGGATGGACACACGGACAGTCTCACAGACGGACGCATGGACGGACGGAAGCAAGAACGAATGGATGGACAGACGCTTCGCCCCACTCTCCATGATTCAGCCCGTGGATATGTTGCCAGTTTTTATGCATTCACGATTTCTAACATTTTGTGTGTTCCTTTTCACTACAAGACTAGCAGTGCCAATTTTGTGTTACTCCACTTTTTATGATATTTTCCTTCAATGACATTTACCCCAGTACACAGAAACATTCGTATACAACAAAACTAGAGTAATTTAAGCGTCAGCTACTTGGCGCTCGTATAAGGGTTCTTTCCCTAAGCAAAGGTGGACTTCGGCCCTACTCCACTACGGAAGCCAAGATCCGAGCAATATAGGGGGGCACATTTGGGGACACTTTCTATGCTCCACAAGCTGGAGAAAGTTCTGTTTTTAGCACAAAAAATGCTCCGACAGGATGTGTTTTCCTAGCTATAGGCATGCGGAAAAGACAGGGCGGGAAACAGAGGCGCAAGAGAGAAGTGATGGCGCCGAATAGTAACCTTGTCGGCGTTTTTGGTGTCGTAGCTTCTCTCTCGTGCCCGAGTTTGCATGCCCCGTCTTCTAAGCACGAATACTTGCAAGCTCAGTTCTCTGTTGTTCGAAGCTATGCGATGGAGCAGCTGCGGACGCGCAGCAGGATGTTCGCGCACGAAAATTTCACTTCGCCACCTGACCGTCCCGACGTGGGAGTCACCTGCTGCGTGCTAGGGCCTGTGCCGCAGGACCTAAATAAAGTTGTTCCAACCAACCAACCAACTACCAAGGCAGAACACTTCACTCGCAACGCAACTGCAGCATACAAAAAGGCAGTCGTGAAGAAGACGAAGCCTCTTGTCGAAATGGTGGCTCCAGTGAAAACCCTTGCTACGAGAAGTTTCTTATCACTTCAAGCGTCCACCTTCCCCTGAATTTTCTATCTTACTGGGAAACCCAACGTTAAAACTTATCATTTCCATTAGCATCCCCAAGAAAAGAAAAGGGAGAGCTTCCCTTCAGATTATGCGAATGTGTTCGTCAGCTCTCCCGCTTTCGCCATGTTTCTTACGCGTTATGCGGGAAAACTGAATGTGGGAGAGTTTAATGAAGAAGTCAGCATATCTCGAGAGGTGGCAGCAGTAGTGGCAACAAACGTCGGTCACTAAGCACCACCTGGCTTTGACGGCCCGCTCGCACACCGCTGTATAAGGCCACAGGCCGGTCACTGAATTGAAGCTGGCCATTCGTTTGGACCTGTCTCGGCTCGGACGTTCTTCAGCCGCTTCCGAGCTTTCTGTCTTTCTTAATTGCACGCATGGCCGGAACTCCGAGGCACCCGTCGCAGAGCTGATTAATGCATCGCACTTCGGTATAGTAAAAAAAACGAAGAAGAAAAAAAAGGCAAATCAGAAAATAACTCGGAAACCGCGAGTAGCACACGCGAACGATATATGCTCCGACTGTGAGGACTTACCGTGTGCAGCTTTGTATTCGTCGTGAATAATCGCATTTCTGCGAGTTGATCGCTGCGCTGACGAACCAAAAAAACAAGACAAACAGAAACAAAAGATCAGCCTCGAGCCGAGTGAAGCACGGCTTAGAAATACGCAAAATGACGCCGTGGCCGCGCGAATGAAAAACGCTCCGGCGTGCGCTTCGTGTATTTTAAATTAAGACGTATGAGTCGGTTAGCCCGAAGTTTGCCCGGCAGGTTGATTAATTCGCGTCCCAAATAAAGCGCTCGCTCGCTTATTAGCACCGGCGCTCCCCGACGGCCTTCCTAATTTCGAGCGGTCCTGCGAATTTATTCACCCTGATCTTTAGCGCGTACTCTTTCTTATCCGTCCTTCAGAAACTAATAATCGAGCCTCCGTTTTCTGCTTTGTCAGTGTTTCAATGATTATGTGCAGGAGGAGTCAATCTTCAACGTCATGAAAGTTAACTATGCTGTGTCCGTTCGCAGGTCTTCAATTAAGCATGCGCCACTGTTGGTCACGAAACACTTGCAGGATTCTATATTCATTCGCTTAAGGCGGCTAGAAAACAAAAGCCGCACGCTGAGGCTATTTCACCGCGGAAACCACGGTAAAATAGATCCGGCGAGCTCTGCTTGCTTATTCGTTTAATCGCGCAAATGCCACAAACACAGTGAACGCGCAGCTAATGCTCCCCGTGTTACGAAACAGGACCTCAGACCGAATCGCGCGACGAACTCGTGTAGTGATCTGATCGCGTAACTTTACAAGTCATAATGACGTCACACGATTAATCAGCCGAATGTTCCATGGAATAGTGACGTAGCTACATGGCACACACGGATAGCATCGCAAGCTGACGTCGCCCAGTCAACGCTGCGCCGATCTGGGAGGCAACAAAACACCACGTAAGACGCGGAAAGCTTCAGTGAAGTGGATTTGATATGTGGGGTTTAACGTCCCAAAACCACTACATGATTATGAGAGACGCCGTAGTGGAGGGCTCCGGAAATTTCGACCACCTGGGGTTCTTTAACGTGCGCTCAAATCTGAGCACACGGGCCTACAACATTTCCGCCTCCATCGGAAACGCAGCCGCCGCAGCCGGGATTCGAACCCGCGCCCTGCGGGTCAGCAGCCGAGTACCTTAGCCACTAGACCACCGCGGCGGGGCAGTGAAGTGGGAATAAGCACTGCGATTCACTGAGAACGTGAAAGCGCTGTCTTCTCCGCAGAGCAAACATGCGCTGCAGCGATGTCCGCTTCCCTCCTTCCCATTGTCTTTCGTCTCGTTCCATCGTCGAAGGCTGCGCGCGCTCCAACGTTGGCCGAAAAGCCCACTTAGCTTGCATCGACTTTTGCCGCTGGCCCTGGGCAAGGTTGCGCCTCGACCGAGAAACGAGCCTGCGACGACGCGTTGCGACGTGGACCGCGCTAGTTGGCGGGCGGAGAAATTACGACGCTAGTGGACAATGGTGCCTGAATCGTGGGCAAGTATCGTTCCAAAGCTGCGGCAGGCCTCAGTATAATGAGCCCTTGGCTGAGGCCGTGCGTGTTAGCGGTCGTGCGGTTTTCAAATGGAACGATGGCAACTATCAGCGGTGACTATACACGTGGCAGAACTGTGTTTATGCGCTACCTATCGACCGCTACCTATCGTACGTTTAGATATTATACCAGATAATAATTGCAAATTTCACTGATTACATTTGTTTGATTGTGTAGGTTGTGAAAGAGCGCTCGTGTAGTTTATGTTTGCGCTGTTTTAAACCTTACACTGAGCAAGACGTGTATGTTTTCGTGTACTGTTTACAGGGACGAGAACAGGGTACTTCGGCAATTGTGGCGTAGTGAGCACTTAACAACTGTATGTTCAGTAGACATTCTAGAACAAATGTTCGAAAGGCACTTGCAGGGTTGAGATTTTAGGGCAAGAAGTCTCAATCGAAGCGAAAGAGAGAAAACGCCAAACACTCCGAGGGGCACCAGAACGCAAGCGTGTGAGTGTCGCATTTTGTGGGCAAAATGGATGACGACAATATTGAAAAGTATATTCCGTGAATTATAACAACACTGATGTCACGCTAACGCAAGAGTAACTGATTTCTAGTAGTTAAGCTTGCTGAGACCTCTTGGTGAATCGATAAAGAAGGAACAATGCGAACGCAAAGCGTTGGACGAAATAGACACACATACGACGAATCGTGCGCTGAATAACTGTTTATTTCCTGCGTTTTCCACCTATAAATATACACGAAGCTAGAGACGGGAAAGGGGTGGATAATCGGTCATAATCATTGAACATCTCATTCTTAGGCTGACTGCAAGTGATCTAAAAAGCGCAAAGTCTTTGCATGAAAATGCAGGGATGATGCACTTACACACTTGTGTCCCACACGTGCAATCTGCCTTACATCAATAATTTCATTAACCTCATTGTTTTAATGATATATATAACTGATAACTTCGCTCCGTTCAAACAGGCGCTTCCATGGCCCGGATCAACCTTGTGACACAGATGCAGTTGCACATTGTCGATGATAAATTAATATTGCCTATTCTCCTTCCTTTTCCCGATTCTAAATGATGTTCACGTATATTTACATGTAACAAACGTAGGAAATAAACAGCTCGTGTCGTCTATGTGTTCTTTCTTCGTCCCCTGCTTTACGTTCGCGCTGTTCTTACGACTTGCTGAGTTCTGAATGAACAGGCCTCCTGTGCTTCTTGAGCCAAAGCACCTTTACAAAGTGGCTGTCTTTCAACGGAAGTGATCAAAATGACCTTTCTGAGCTTAAACTATTATTGCGTTCTTAATTGTTTATCCGAACTTTACTCTGTACACCTGCCAGAGCGCGCTTGAGTATTTTAACCAAGTCGCGTCGCCAAACACCAACCCTGCTGAATTCCGCGCTTCTGGAGGGAGGGGGGGGCAGTGTTACCTTTAAGAAACGTCTATGTAAGTACCTCTTATACACGGCCGCCTGTTGCATCAATTTACACAAATAATCTCCCCCCCCCCCTTCCTAATCTTCTCTTGTTTTTGATCAACGCGCTTCATCAATAATCGCAGCGGAAACCATGCATGTTGCCTCCGAGTAAGCCATAATTGCGTTTGTATTTAATTATCTTGGTCTCATGAACGCCACAGAGCTTACTTTCAGGATGCAACTCTGTTAAGCGTGCGCTGCCGAACAGGGGCTTGGGATCTGAGCCAGCTTTCCGATCTGAGTTCCTCCTCCTCCTCCTCGGTTTCGCCACAGTATCGGTTGTTTCCTTAACGAACTTTGGCGGTGGCAGTTACGAGGAAGAGCGAAAAATTCGCCAGAGAGGGGTTGGGGCGTAAACCGGCTCCGTCCAATGGCGGCTCATTTCAACTAATCCAGGATTAAAGCGCCGGCAGTGGCGCTTTGATGAGCCCCGCGAGTCCGTGGCTTTCCCTACCCGCAAACAAAGGACAAAAAAAAAGCTAATACGAAAGGAATTCGGTAGAAGGACAGGAAAAAGTCATACTGTGTAGTCAGACAAAGTTCGCGTGTGCTCACAGCAGAGTGAAAACGGTATACCCGGAGTTCTCACGAAACACATCTATAAAATAAAGAAAGTACGTACAAAGAGACGGCTGCAGCTTTACATTTATGGTCTCCTAGCTGCCTCTAATGAAAGCCAAAGCTGCTGCCGCAGATGTCGGTTCGCTGGCGCAGCAGTCCGCGGGGGCAGCGCGAAATCGAACCGCGGCGGAAAGCCACGGCGCGTGACCGCTTCTTCAACGAAGTGACTGCGGCCACTCTAATCAATTTGCAGAAAGCACCGGCGAGTTGTTGCTATAGTCCGTGTACACAGAGACAATTACGGCTCACTTTCAAGCCACTCTGCTATTCTTGACCAGCGCTCCAACGGGGAACACGAGTGGAATGTGAAGACGCTGCAGCGCACAGTGGGATACTTTCTGGACGCGCTGACCGGCGTGTTCGCGTTCGTATACATTTATCGGTTGGTGAGTGGGAGGTAAGATTTGCTGTCTTATTGGATAGGCAGTGCAACACTGCAGGAAAACAGACATGGCGAGAGCCGATGAGGCAGCATAAACTTAAGGCAACAGTCTTCCCGACCGCTACGTAACCCTGTTGGAGAAATGACGTGATCGGAAAGAAGGGAGCTGATTGGAAGCAGCAGCCAGATAGCAACAATTATGTGCGCGTGAAGTATGTTCATCCAGAAGAGTTTACGATCTGGGCACTTTATACGGGTGGTGATCGTGTTCTCGCGACGAACTAAAAAAAGAAGAAAGCACTGAAAAGAACAACTCTTCAGGAATCAAACCAAGAGTTTAATACAGTAGGGCTAAAAGTGAATACGATGAAGATTATGCTAAGTAACCTGGAGAAAGAGTTTACGGTTAGTGACCATGCATTGAAATGTGCACAGGAATATATACACCTGGGATAACTATATGTATACTAAGAACATGACGTAATCACAGAAACACAAAAATATTCACCGAAGAACGAAATTGGCTAAAGCTCATTCGGCACACACTCCCAAACAATGCCAGAAAACTGGCCATGGTGGTTAAAGCAAAGATTGTGCAACCAATTAATAGTGCCAGTTTCAACATGTGCGGCTAAAACACGGAGGATAACAAAGCAACCACAGAATAAGTTAAGGACAATGCAGCGCATTGTGAAGTCGAACGAAAAAGAAAAGACAGGAGTAACATTAAGGAATCGGAGGATGGCATCATGGGTCAGGGAACGAACAGGGCAGCAGATGAGTTTGCATCAAGCAAAAGAAACGGATCTGCAAGCTGGCGACGCAATGCGTAAGGCAGACGGAATGGTTACCAAGGTATGAGAAACTGAGTCGGGGTAGGCAAAGTTAAATGGAGGGACTAAATAAGGAAATTCGCAGTAATTAAATATTATCAGCTCGCAAGGGATAGAGACAGCTGGCCAGAATTGGGAGAGGCCTTCGCCCTGAACTGGACATAAGCAGGTGGAGAATGAATTCTTAAGGATGGGGTAAGCTATGCTTTTTGTGCAGTTTTTTTTCTCACAACCATGCAAAGATCGGTAATGTGGTTTCGTAATTGTAGTTACATTGATAAACGTCCGGCGAAAATCTCATGTTTTCAGGCATTTTCTTAATCGTTCGCTGATCTTTGCTGCATACTATGATTGAAACAATGTTCTCCATGCGTCGATTATCGGTTACTCGGGGCGTACAGCTATTAGCTGTCGTGAGGCAGAAACATTATGGTAGTTATTACGCTTCCCAATACTCATGACCGTAAGCCTCCCATTAGAGAAACAAATCAGTGGCTAATAAAGAGGTGCAATGTAATCAAATATATTATACATTTTTTGACGGCTTTATCTAAACAGCGACGTCAATTACCATCGAATGCAACCGCTGAGAACAAGTAATGACACGTTATGCTATGTGTATATCTGAAGGATTGGCCCGGAGCACTTGGGTCGTGGGTGATCGTGTTTATAATCGGAGCAGCTATTACGCGTGTAAAACACGTGTGACGATATCTTCGGACAGGCGCATATACAGTAAAGAAGCCGGAGACCGACAAAAAGTATCGTTAATCGATCCGATAGGCCAATGGAACAAGTGTCGGTGTTGCTACAAACCGTATACCCTTTCCGTATCTACGCGTATACATTGAAAGCTGATGTACAAGTGATACATTTTTGATCACTCAGGTTGCCATTGCTGTGGGGCCACCCGCAATACTGGGCGTCTGAGCGAACGATCACTGGTCATCATCGGCTGAGCAAAGCAGGAAGATGTATCCTCTCTTGTTACAGAACGGCTCGGCTCGGTGAACACGCGCACTCAACGTATCCGGCGCTCTTCGGGCGATCGGTGGCCATTTCAGCGCTCACATGGTGCGTCCATATATGAGCGCGTGTATCTCGGCTCTTAATCGATCCGAGTCGATGCACACACGCTGTCTCTGCCAACCGGCGCACAAAACGCCGCCCCCCCCCCCCCCCCGCTTATCGCGGCACCCAATCGAGCCGGCTTGAATGGCCGACTTGCCCATCTCGAAGGACACGCGCACGACGGTCTGCCTCGAAACCGTTATTATACTCGAACGCCGCCGGTCCTGGAGAAAAGGGCTCCGCGCGCCATTCGCCCCTTTCTGGCCGCATAATAACTGCTAAGGGGGGGTCTCGACTATAGTGCCGTCGCCAGTGCGGGCATGCATACATCAATCGGGTGTCGATTAGCCGCGAAGGCATTATTCGGATCAAGCCGGAGTCCTTCGGTAGGCGGCGCGAAACAATTATCCCTGGACAGGATGCGAGAAGCATGGTCCACTCGGCCTTGCGAGAAGGACCCCCCTTCCTTCCCCCACCGGCCGGTCACGGCGGTCGTGATCAGTGCGCCAATGGGCCTCAGCCACATTTTGTGCGCGCCACTCTCGCAGTACGTGAGGCGACCGCTCAGGCGTCGCTCAGAGCCGCCAAGTTGGTGTGCGCTGTGGCCTTCCGTCAGCGTCGCCGCACTTAAGCGGCAACTCGCGATGGGAGAGAGCGACGGGCAAAACGAATGTGCGGACAACGCGTAATCGTCGCCCCTTACCTCGCTCGGCGCCCGTAGGAGGCGATATTGTATCGTGATCCGGATTGAGTGACCGCTTATTTAAAGATTATTCGCGAAAGGCGGGTAGACGGCGACTAAGTAAATGCATTTTAAAATGGGGAAAATGTGCTGAAACCTGCCCTTTGCAAACCTGATTGAAACAGTGATGTCCTTAAAAAAGGAAGATGCAGTGAGGGGATATGACGCTGCGACCACAAACATTTTTAGAAACTCCAACAAGGGAGGCAACGCGAAGCGTCTGGGACAACAAAGGAATACCCTCGAGTGTAAACGAAAGACGGGAGATATGGTGCGCTTATTTCCCTGCTCTCCCGAGGGCCTTAACACGAGCGCGCGAAAGGTTTCTGGCACCGCTTCTCTAATCACTCCCTGATAATAACGTCGCTCATACTAATAAGCTTATTTTTGGCAGAACAGCACGAAAGACGGTGTGGTGAACCTTCAGGACAAAAGCACTGACTATAGAGTTGATAGTCAGAGCTGTCTCTTATTTCACGTCCTTTTCTTTTTTTTTCATCACCCTTCTACCACGATGATCATGAGTCAACTAGCCTCGCATAGTAACCCTCGCGTCTTTTAACAACCGCTATAGGTTCCTCCTGCCTGCAGTGTCGGTGCCCTGCACTTGGCTCCTGCAAAGTTGTCTTCACCCTCAGCGGTGGGTGCAGCGTTCGGAGGAGAGAGCTTCGGAAAACCGCACGCCCCGGCTCTTCTGGCGCAAACGATGGTCCGGACGGAAGAAGATCCGTGATTTCTATCGGCCGCAAGTTCCCTCTCTTAATTACAGCCTGCGCGCCCAAGAAGCCGGGAGTTAAACGTCCCGTGGCCGAGTCAAACAAATGGCCGCTCGAGCGTGTTGTGTGCGACGCCAGGGAGCGGCCGGCGACGAACGCATCGACCCGGATGGGCGGCTGCCGCACGTTCGGTCGACCCGCGCGCGCTCTATGAAGATAGTGTCGGAGGAGGCTAATTCCGCCGCGCTTCTTGTTTCTCGCTCCTCTTCTTGTGCGCGGCACTGATAAATGGAGACCCAAGATGAGCCGGCCCGATACGGCGGCGCAAACTCGTTCTTATTGAGAGCGCATTCATGGAGTGGTGGCGGGGGGGACGCGATTAATTCTGTTTGCGTGGATCATCACGAGCGCACGTTCTACCTTCTACGCTGGAGGACGCTGCCTTCTTTTCGGAGAGGCAGCGTCCTTCCCAATGCCTGCGTCACGAAGAGCCACCCGACCCACCGGTGTTGGATCGCCGCCGCGAGATGGCGAAGCCGGACGGCCCTGGCGTAGCGGGCGACATCATCACCTCGGCCTATCGATGCTGCCGATGGTCTGCGGCGAAAAACCGTCGAGCGGCTCTCGAGCGAGTAGAGGCGGTCACGACGTTAAAGACATAATGTGCGGTTTGCGCCCCGCCGCGCCGGAGTTGCTTCCCCGGCTGGCCACGTATACCTATCACAATCGCCTCGTCGTGGGACGGTGCAGCACGAGCGCGCGTTTACTGTCGATGTCGACAGTTGTGGCACCTCGTTGTGGCAATTAAGCAGCAGCACGCCAAGCGTTTATTACCGTACGTGCATACAGTGCGGAGAATGCGCAATCAATCGGTTCTGAAAAAGGTGTTTCCTCAATGCATTCCTCGACGTAGTTATCGTATATCAAATCGTACTGATCACGCCGGTTTAAACTCAATAATGGTAGGCAGAGTTAATCTTTTAACGATGACTTCGTGGAGTGAAAAAAAAACTAATCGCTGAGCGTATACCATTTGCTGTAAGCTGTTGAAGACACCGTTAGTAATTCTGTACAAGTGTGCGCATGAACTTTCGTATCTTCATACGTACCGTGACAGGTATACTGCGTCTCTTCCAGTTGACACATATAGCACGAATACACAGTCGTAAAGAATTAAACATGCATACGCTGGATCTCCGTCAAGGTATTAATTATATATAAAGCTACAGCCCCCTCCGCTTCCGACACCGATATTCGATTCTTTCAAAGTCATGGTGCGTTCACAAGACAACCAGGAACGCCACCTGCTCCTCAAGAGCTAACTAAGCGAAGACGTTCTACAAGACGTCAATGGAAAACGATACAAGCGGACGCTCTAGAAGGCACTTAACACGACATGGGCGACGCAAATGGACACACGCAAATGTAAGTGAATACCTTCGTGGCTTCACGCGTACTCAATTTTGTTCGAAGCTTCGCAATAACTTTTCTGTTTTATTTCCAAAACGCGCCTTCAATGTCGTCGCGGAATGCCTAACGGCTTACGGTGCTCCAAATGCTGCTAAAGCACAAAGCATTACGCCCCCTTGGCCCGGAAGTAGGAGCTGGGCTGGTTATAGAAAATATGGTAGTAATATGACTAGTAAGCGACGCTTCTCCTCAGTTTTTGTATCCGGTAAATCTATGAGCTTGATGCTATCGTGCCGAGTGGAAGCTTCCATCTCATCGCATACCCATTTTACTTTGAGAGATGCCCCTGCTACGGACTTTTTGATGACCTTAAGCGGCAAAGTGGCCTAGCCGGTCCAGTTTAACAATGCCAGTATTGGTTCCAATCTTAAGAGAAGTCGCGGGCAGCACTTGCTGGCTTCTGGCCGATCAAATGGTTCAGACGGCCCGAAGAACACAAAACAATTGCGAGATCACTCAAGTGACTGCCTATTCAAAGATGCAGTTCATCTATCTGACCAACGATGCGCTTTTGTTGGGCAAGTGTCTTCGTTAAGCCAGATTATTAATTATCACCGTTGCCTCGCGCAGCGTCAGCATTGGCCCTACGACCAGCGAGGTCTCGACGTAACAATGGGTGCTTCCGGGGCTTCGCAGTCGTCTATCTGCACGAACAGTTCACTGGTAACAGCTTACTACATGAAGACGTTTCGTAATAGTGTAAGTGTTGCAGATTCTTGACCGATGGAGTGATTAAACGCAGGCAGGCTTGAAATATAGCGGGGCACAACTGGCACGCTGGTTATTTAAATTGACGTCTGTGCGCACAGCGACGCGAATTCACGATTCTGGAAATCATTCCTTTCATCTACAATGGTAGTCTAATATGAGCGAACCAGTTTTAAATTAAATAACCCCATTGAGTGGTGAGACTTGCGTGAGAGCATGAGCTTAGTGTAACAGGACCACAATGAGCTGCGCACCATCCAAATAAACACCAACAGGTTTACGCAGGAACGAAACCAAATGTGCTGTTCATCTTATAAGCTTGCGAAGCGGCCTATGCAGATATGAAAATGTCACGACTCTGGCGCTGCTTGAAGGGCATTTACCACACTTCTCTCGTAATATAATAACTAGACATTCACAAAACATTCGCTCAGTGCGTGTAACAGCCGCACTCTGTAAATATGTATGTTCTGTTGCGAGAACAGTGGACTGATTGTTAATGGAATTTTAACAACACCCAATTAAGCGTGGTACCTCGGCGTCAGATTCCTTCTGTATAGGGTACCAAATCGTGACGCTCTAGATATTTTTGTTTCGGCTTACAGAAAGTTATGTAAAGCGCAAGCATACTCACCAAGAAACATAACAAGAAACTTGACATTTTCAGAAATCAAACTTATACATGTAAGGAACACAATCATCTGCACTGACGGCCACAAGGCACTGCGCTCAATGCTTGGTCCTGCACCTGATGCATTTCACCATGTTGTGACGTTATGAATTCCCTACACCACCGACACAGCGGCTCGCAGTGCGAGTACACTTAGAGGTCTTTTGAAGCTGCTCGTTTACACGATAGTCCCCCAACCCTGTCGGGCGTTTCACCTTCCGATAGGAAAGCAGAGCGGTGCATCAATGATATGCGCAGTGTACAACGGCTCCACCAAGCGGCACGAAAAGGATGCTGCGAGCCGCAACGAGCCGCTTAAGCGGTAATTACAGGGCGATACGAATCGAGCAGACCGGACTCGGTCGTGTTTGTCGGAGCAGCAGCAGCAGCAAAACAGCGCCATCGCTTGACCTCTCTCCAGAGCTCAGTACGGCATGCTTGCGCATACATTAATGCGTACCTGGCCATTGTGCCCGTGCAGCGGCGGCGGACGCATTCTCGCTCACCGCGCGACCAGCGAGGGGAGGAGGTGGACTGGTGCGGGATTTGGAATACAGGAGACGAGACGGTATATGAAAATAAGAGGGGGGGGGGCGCAAAAGGAGACGAAGCTTGAGCGAAGGGCACACGGAGTGATCACTAACAACTCAGCGTTCGTCCTATGTGATTGACAAGTAAGCTAGTGAGCACTCGTCCTGTGGGGTCCTTCGCTTGTGCTTCGTCTGACTTTTCGCACTTTTTCAATCTCCAAATGCGTGACTAACTAGCGCAACGAACCACACTTCTGCCAGACGACGTCTACCCATTGAGGACACTGCAGCGGAGGTGAAGGAGGGAATCGAACCCAGCACCTTTTTTCATTTTCCCGCGCTACCCTCGGCCGTTTAGGGTATGGTTAAAGCAGGGGCTGCAGGACAACCGGTATCACCAGAACGTAAGCCTCCAAGATTAAAAGGCTATTCACCACTTTTCTGCCAGGAGAAGGGATCATGTGCGCCATGGCATTGTGAAAAAGGTGGATTTGGGAAATACTGGGTTCGATTGACACTGTTTCCGGTCATTCACTGCTATTTATAATGGGGGGGGGGGGGGGAGAGAGACGTCGGCCTCGTGTTCGGTGTTGTGGGCACTCATATTTCTCAGTAAGGTAGTTGGTAGTTTCTGTTCTCTCATTTCACCCTGCTTCCCTTTCCCTACAGTGACGCTGAACTGTGCTACCTTATTTGTTGCAGAAGAAAGCGCTTTTACTATCCTTAAATCCTTATCTGCACGAGTGGTAGCTACTTCTCTCTAGCTCGACAGAATCGCACTCGGGACTGTGGTCATTGTTTGTGCTTTGATGACTGCTCGTAAATAGATGCTGTATTAGAGCCGGCTATACAGATGCATAGCTAAATACTTCAGCTACTAATTTCTCCACAAACACATATGCAATGAACGAACATAAAACATCCTAAGTTGGTAAAACTACAAGCAATAAATAAATAAAAAAGGCAGCTTCGCACTATAGTGGCGCCAAGCCTGATGAAAGTGCTGTGCTGGGTGGCGTTCTTTGTCTCTTTTTTTTCAAATCTTTTTTTATGTTCTTCCTTTTATATATATTTATGTGTCCGTTCTGCCTCTACCTATTACTTTTTATTTCTTTTTCCTCCTATTTCTTACTCTTTCTCACTCTTCTATTTGTAAATTTCGCTTTTTGTTTTCTTTCTTTCTTTCTTTCTTTCTTTCTTTCTTTCTTTCTTTCTTTCTTTCTTTCTTTCTTTCTTTCTTTCTTTCTTTCTTTCTTTCTTTCTTTCTTTCTTTCTCTACGCTGTGCCATATTGTCTTCCCTCCTCATTACCTTATCAACTTCAGCCTCAATTCATTTTCTCGCCTACTTACCATACTATATTACACACGGGCATGTTTAATTCTTGAAACTTGCCTGAATAGACGAGTTCGTGGGCACGCGGGTTCGAATTACGCCTCGTCAAGAATTTTTTTCGCTAAGAATTTTTTTCCGCCTATCTATTTTCTCTCTCTCTCTCTCTCTCTCTCTCTCTCTCTGTACTCCTTCTGTCACCTATCCGAGTTATTGCATTCCATGCCGGACAAATCTGCGAACGTGTTCTGAAGGCTAAGCAGATGACGTAGACGAGAACAACGAGAGCGAGGGCCGGCGAAGTTGTGCTTTGCGCACGCTAGAAAGGTACAGGCTATTCATGATGATGATAATATTTGCGAATGAGTAACGGCACAAACGACGCAGCTGTAAAACTTTATTTATTTATGTATTTATTTCCTTCTGCTTTTGTGGCTGTTAGTAGAGCCAAGAAATAACAAAAAATGCACTTTCTGTAAAAAAAGGCCATCGCCTACCAGCGATGCTTGTCAATATTTCTCAGTTCAAAATTTTTTATTATTATTTAAGAACTAAATACGATTTCATGCTATCCAGTAAAATGGACATGACATACGAAATTATCGGGAAAATTGGAAAGATCATGTATACAATGTATTCTCATCTTTGGAGAAATCAACAAAATGTTTTGCTGCTATAGGTGCCCAGGGAGACTTGCAATGACCAATGTGTTTATTGCGGGCAATTGAACTTCGTCCAAGTATTTTGCCATACAGCATACGGGATGTTTGTTAATACACTGTTGCTTGATTTTCTCGGAAGAGTTACTATTTATTTGTGTTTTCCTTGTTAGCTACGAGTCCACAATCATACCAGAATGGGCGAAGAAGAAATGAATGAATAATTATGCAAAAGTCTATGGCACTACGTTGTTCCCAGTGATAGCTAACGCGTTGCTTAACGTAATGATGGTGCTCTCGTTCCTACGATTATTATGTTCAAGGTGTGCTTATTCTGCGACGTAGCTTGCAGCACTGGAGCTCGGAGAACGACATTTATCTCGACGTGACATTATAGCCACTTGGTGTAATGGATTGGTAAATAAGCTCGCCACGTAATTACGCGGACATAAAGTGAATGGTGCGATAAAACAACGGTGACGAAGGGTTCGGCGCGACGAACGAGTTATGCAAATTGTGACCGGTTCGCTCACATAGGTGGTTGAGCAGCGGCCTTATGATCACTGTTGTGAATGCCTAAATGCACTACTTGGTGGTTTTGAACGATAGGGCGAGGTCTACTATAACTTCTAGTGGACCTATATAGTGGACTGTGAGCGTGGGAGATTCTTGCACCCTAGGTGTTTGTACGACAAGAATTTTAGATAATATGGTAGTAATGATTACTAGAAGGCGACTTTTAATCCTCTCACTGCCTGTTTGAAGCCCTCAACTTACGCGCACTTGAGCTGACAATGTGTTGGACTTGTTAACGTTGTTTCACAAATGATTGCCCGCTTCTGTAGAATGATCACCTATCCCGAAACGAGAAACATTTTTGAATGATTTGACCGACTCAAAATATAATCAGCCTTTCTCCCCAAATGATCAAGTACAGTGTCTTGAAAGAATTATCTTGCAACTCAACCAGAATGCGTTCTTGTCCGAAAATCGAACCAGAGCTGGGTACCGGGACCAGTACAACTATTGCGTCAGCTGCGATGCTTTGATTTCTGATAAATCCGTGTGGATTTCCTTCTAGTTTCGTGCTGCAGGCGGCTGGATTCCGATTTCCCCTTTCGCAACTTCCATATCGTTCCAATTTGCGCAAAACTATGGGTTTACCTTTAAGGAGGCACGCGTTGGGTACTTCCTTCCTTCAAGGTGGTAAATGGACGTCCCATGTGCTATAACTACAGCAAGCTTATCCTTCCAGCGAAGCCCCCACCCCACTGAAGAAGAAGGTCATCAACGGCTTAGCGTAAGGGAGCACGTTCTTGTTCATCTCGACTGCGTCGAAAGGTCCGTGTCTGTCATCAGGGAGTCGCACCCACCGAGTGACAACCAACGGCGAAAGGCGCTCCCTCGTTGAAGCTCCTGGGAGGAGAAAGAAAAAGAAGGGAGTCCAAATGGGCCCGTCGCTCAACGAGGCAGCCACGATGGGGACCGGGGATCGAAGAGTTTTCGCCCGAGTTCCGGGCAGCAGAAAACAGCGGCGCTCCCACGGCAGGTCCCCCCCCCCCCCCCCCTGCGTATCCCCCTCTGGCTAATTGCACGCGACACCTGGGATCGGAGGGTAATTCCGGGCACGCCACCTCCGCCCCCGCGTTTATTAAAGCAACCGCTGCGCATCTATCTCCCTTGCCTCGCGCTGCTCGGACCAAGGCAGGCGCTGCTGCTGCTGCTGCTGCCCGAGAGTCGGCAGCAGCAACAGCAGCGCACCCTGGGCACCCTCGCTTCTCGGCTCGCTCGTTCTTCCCGCCACCCCCGCCTCCTTTGTATCTTCTCTTGCTTTTCTTCATTGTTTCTCGGGGCAAGTCGGACCTTCCGCCTTCTTTTGGTTGCCATAACTTCCTGTCCTTCCTCACTTTTTCTCCTGCCCCCTTTCTTCCTTCATTCTTTATATTACCTCGTGTAAGTATAGTTGAGCAACCAGAGGAGAGCACCAAGGGGTGGAAAAAAAAGCGAATGCAAGGCTAAACAGTTTTTCTTTCTTTTTTTTTTCACCTTACTTTTTCTTCTTTTTAGATGCGGTGTCAGAGGAGCACCCTTGTGGAAGCACGAATGTTTTTGTAGCACTTATATATTTTTTCTAGATCTGCTCTTGCATGTGCGGTTCGGAACGAAGCGAACCTTGACAGGAGTGAACCCACAGCAAGATCCGGTGTTCCTCCTGACTTCGCATCTTCATCTCCTTCGTCACGCATCACAATGTGTTGCTAACTTCGTAAAGTTACCAAAGTTAAAGCTAACTTCACTTGTCAAGCAGGCAAAACACACACCTGTAAAAGGTGGATAACTTCACGCTGCTCCTATGAATAAAATGACAGTTCGCAGAAAGCGTGCATTTCGATTGATTTATATGTGGGGTTTAACGTCCCAAAACCACCATTTGATTGTGAGAGACGCCGTAGTGGAGGGCTCCGGGAATTTCGACCACCTGGGGTTCTTTAACGTGCACCCAAATCTGAGCACACGGGCCTACAACATTTCCGCCTCCATCGGAAATGCAGCCGCCGCAGCCGGGATTCGAACCCGCGACCTGCGGGTCAGCAGCCGAGTACCATAGCCACTAGACCACCGCGGCGGGGCGGCGTGCATTTCGTATAGTATCTGTATACAGAGCACAATGTCATCGACCTGTACTGCCGAGAAAGGTGAAACGAAACAAGGCATGCTGACTTAAGCGTATACATATCCGTTCAGTCATCCGTAGAGTCCACGAGTAAGCAGCTATGGTGGTCGCAGTGTATACCTAGCAGTGGCCGCTCGGCCAATACAAATATTCAACATACATACAAATAAACTTTATTGAAACCTGCCCATTAGTGGGACGGGCAAAAGGTTCCGTGTAATAGGTACATGATGGCCAGGAGTTATTGATTCCTGGTGGCTTCCTCGGCCCACTGGATAGAACAAAGCTGGTCGTCGAGGGCAGAGCTCTGCTATACGGTTACAAATGTTGCAGTTCAATTTGATTAAGGCGGAAGCCTTAAATGCCTCATCAAGTCGAAAAATGACCCCCAGTGTAACCACGAGTGCCGCGGAAAATAATAAATAATATCATTACGCCGTCTTATCAAGTCGCAGATCATCAAAATATGTGAAATAATCATGACGCCACTTATGATAGCGTCTCATGATGACGTCATCGCGTGACATTGTTAATTGATCAGAAGTGGACCGATCATGGAGGCAATGCAAAAAATCAGGTGAGCTCAGTGCAGGAAGCTGGCAATGCCACCGATCCTTAAGGCAGGATGAACACGTTGACTGGGACGAAAAATTAAAATAAAAATAAAAATGAAGATTTTTTTCATCTTCGAGTAATCTTGCACGAATAAATAAGGACACCTGTGAGTTTTATGTGACTTTTAGCTCGATTCCATTAATATTTTAACAGTCGTCGTTTACGACCTGCCAATCGTGGTCATAATGACAGGTATGTGCACCTCTGAACAATAAAAAAAGTGTAAATGAATAACACTCTACATTTGCATCTAAAACATTGAAATAGAATTGCAACAGCTGCACAGTCGAGCATGCGAAAGTCGATCTTCTCAAGCGACGATGTTTGGCGGTAGAATTTGAAAGAAGTTTTGTAGCATGAGGCAAAATTTCCGCTAGTCTTGCATACCATGCAGAGTAGGCTGCTAGATGGCACTCTATAAGCAAGTGAAATGGACTGCAAATTCTTCATATGCACAGTGAGAAAATTTCGCTTAGAGCAATCTCGCTCCATACATGCCTGAATAACGATATGCTTTAAACGAAGTGATTTATGGTAAGCAAAATTATAGCCTGAAAATGCGGTTAAAATGGCGAACATGCTGGCCACATTCTGGGAATTCGGATGAAACAGAAGTATCTCAAAACCCAGCTATAGGCTAGTTCGTAGCAATGTTGCAAAATGGGCTCAGCTATTGGTACTGCATGGGCGAACCTATCGGTACACCACGGACTACCTATTGGTACAGCATTTTCTACACTAAACAGTTCAGCACGGGTGAAACTATTGGTGCAGCATGAAAGTATTAGTAAAACCCAGAATAAAATGCCGGTGATGCTGGACGAGGAGCGAAGTAAAACTCGATTAAGTTTTTAGTTTAGGGCGCGTGGAGGAAGTATTGAGATTTGATATTGCCACCCGGAGAGGTGTCTTGTCATAGACCACAAATGAACGCTCCCTGCAAGTGCATGCAGGTTGAGTATATAGAGCTTAGGTTCCCGATGCAGTGGAAGATGACGGTTCTCGAAGTCAGTTCAAACAACGCACATCCAAATGAACAATTTCCTTTGTGTGCCATTAATGAACACATTACCTAATGTCGTAAAACTACTAGACTATGAAGAGGTATATGAAGTACGGGGTTTTAATTTAGGTTATGCGAGCGAGCAAGCGTCATTGTCACGTCTGATTGTTCTGATTGAAAAAAAAAATAAAAATCAGGGGACCCTTAAGCTTCGCCTGTAAGAGTTGAACGCGATAACTATATTCGTTTACTAGTACGCACTTCAAACACTTATTGTAAGAAATCGTTTCGAGCTTTCTATGCACCCACTATACGTGGCCTTAAAGGTGCAGTAACGTGTGTGCCTTTTAGATCCGTTCCACGCGCTTCCCGCACAGCCGCAACGAACGTGCCGGGACCCCTACCACACGTAAGCGGGGGACAAATACGCCAATTGGCGATGCTCTTTCACTCTCCTCAGCGTCGCCAATTGGCTCATTTGTCCCCCGCTTGCGTGCGGTGGGGGTCCCGGCACGTTCGTTGCGGCTGTGCGGGAAGCGCGTGGAACGGCCCTTAGTGGGTGACTGGCGTTAAACTATGAAGTCATCATGATAATCCCAGTTCTGACACCTGATGGCAATGTACGCTTGTACCACGCATTATTACGGCGATATTTCATGTTGTACTATTAAGCATGTATACAGGACGCGTGTGTTTGTAAAGCATGAAAGTTAAGGTTCATTGCATTTCCAGGCATTTTGCATTTTAACTGTACTCACAAGCACAAACAGGAATTGCACAGGAGCCAGGGCTATCGCCGAAGACATCGCACGATGCTCAGCGGAGGACAGCTCCTGGAGGCCTAGCCCGGGCCAGTAATTCCTCGTTGGATCCTAATAAAGTTTATTACCTACCTACCAACATTTCATCGCCTTATTTTCATGCATTAAACAAGAAACAAAGCAGAGGCGTGGCTGTGTGGCAGAACACCCGTTTGCCACACAAATGACCTGGGGCCGATTCCCTCTCAGACCCACATTTTTTTATTATTTATTTAGTTTGCATTTGTTTCGACTTTTAGGTCACGCAAAGATGGTGATTTTTTTGCTCACAACCAATGACGCGATCGCCGACACCGGAATTTGTGCGAAACGAGCAATTTAACGCTATCGCATTAACAAATACTTTTCTTTTACCACCCAGCCGCAGTACATCAGAAGCTCGGACATCGTTTTGAACGACATGCAAGCAAACCTGCTGACGTGCATGTTCGAAAGGCGGAAGAAGCGGTCAATATTATTGCAGTGAAACTGCACGCTGAGGCCGTAGAGTTGGAACGTAGTAACACGTACATAGAGGCATTGTTTTGTTTAGGGAACAATAGTGAATTTCCGAAAAAGTTTCGGCTCTCATTGAACCTCGTTTTTGATATTACAAGTGGAACATAGAACGAAAAGGCGATGCTCAATGGAGCACTAGAAAATATTTAATATCGCTAAAAAAATGTTTTGCATCTGCTGCGGAAGCCGAGTGCATTATATTCACCTTACTCTGACTGCATTTACTTAATACGCCCCAGCAGGTAATAAAATGCAGGCGTCGTTACTGAATTCACTGGTGCTGATAAATACAAACGATTGAAAAATGAAAGAAGAAGAAATTTAAGGGCTCGTTTTTTTTTGTTAGGCACAACAATAACGACACAACATTAATACTGTTTCAAACAAGTGACGCTGAATACTAGAAAAAGAGTGGCAACTTGGGTTGGTATTGCACTTTCGAAAGCGCTCTGTCTTCTTTTTAAACGTTCCCTGCGCACTAAGAAAGTATATTTCTTTAGAAAAGAAACTGTATACTAGGTTTTATAGGAAGAAAATGAAAGCAAGTGAAGCTGGCCGGGATCAGAAACGCGGAGACCACACAACAGCAAGAACAAACACTGTTTCGTGCCTTCCAAAAAAAAAAAAAAACATTCAGTTACTCGGCAAATACATGCCAATACAGAAGTCGGAGACTAGGTTGGACGCGATCAGAGGAGTAATGTGAGTGGAGCGTTATGGGGAAAAAATGGTTCTGTAATACCATGGTTGCCAGTTCCGCTTATGATAAGCGGACTTGGGCTTGTTTTTTTGTCGTAGAGCCACTTGCAGATTGTTTCAGTTTTCTTGGGGCTTATTTGCATTTTTACCGCAAGTATATGGTTATTCTAGTGATAGTAACGTTTACCAATGCGCGTTTCTCGCTCGATTATAGCGTCGATTACTTTGAGTGCATGAAGGTCTATCGCAGCACCCCCCGTCCTATAAAGTCATGGGGTGAACTCAGCGCCCCTCTGTCCTTCCTTTGGATGACTGAGAGGGGAGGACCTGCCCCCCCCCCCCTCCCTGAGGCCCCCTCTTCGAGCGCACGCCTATGTATGGTTGGGTCTGTTGAAGTCAAACAAACGTTGATAAAGTCAACAACAAATAACGTTAATCATGCGCTGGTAAACAGGCCTTTCACCAAATGGATAAAAGTATATACGTGGAGACAATGTTAAAAAGTAGGTATATGAATTCGTTCATTGTTGCTCATATTTTCGTTGTAAAAGCAGTTAGGTGGTTTAAACTCAATTCGTACTTGAGTAAAATTTTCATACTAATTATATATATTATCTAGAATAGAAAAAATCAATTTGTTCCACTTCGTTTGGTCCTTTTTTGTGATGAGTATTCGCTTCTTTGCTCGATAACATCTGACAACACTGCGTGTCATCCGCTGCTGTTATCTTTGCGACGTGGAATAACACAGAGCTGCAGGCCTAGTTGGTACATATTTGTTAAAAAAAAGGTAGGGCGTGCAAACAAGCACACAAAAAGTAATGACACGGCGATCACCAACTATAACAACTGAAGAGACGCAAGATGGCGGGTAAGAAATAAGGCACGAAAACTTGTCTGCGCATGCCCATGAAATGGGCGAACCTATCAATTTCATGCGCATGGGAATCTATACATAAAAGATAACTGTTATGGCATTTGATTTCATCTTTATGAAAGTTAATTTATGATTGGCGAACGCATGCCTATATACCACTGCTTTATCGATATGCCATGTCTCAATCATCAGACGTATTTCTATAGAAATACGTCTATAAACATATATATGACGGTATACAAAACAGCGTATTCATTCAAAACTAATCATTCAATGATAAAATTTGATGAATGTGTGGTAATATCCGGCATAGAAATGGCGGTACAAACACAGGACACATTATATCACGGATCCATCCACCAACCCGCGTTACAGCTTTTGGCAACGCCATCTGAAAACACCGAAAAAAAGAACAAATTATGGCAAACAGTTACAAAGTTACCAAGCACCTTCACTACTCTATAGAATACATGAATTTCACGACGAAGGTATAGAAGCATCGAGTGAGTAACTTAAAGCATTGCTCATTTCACAAAATATTGAGCTGGTCTGACAGAGCTGCTGTTCGTATTTTCATTTTCCGCGTCTTAATTGCAAATTTTAGTTGTTGACTTGGGCAAAATTACCTATCAGTGTATTATGTAACATTTTTTGTTGTTTCTTTGCAGACATAACGTATTTATTCTCGCTTTTCCACTTTTTTGTACATATGTTCTTTTAATTTCGTGACTATTCTGTGGAATATGTCCGTATGGTAACCTTTGTATTGACTTGTGCTATGTACGGCCTGCGTGCCGAACTATCGTATAGGAAAAGATCTTTGTCAGGCCACATGGCCTTCAGCTTATTTTTCCTTTCTGTTATAAACACAAAAAATACAGCCAATTCAATTCAATTCAATTAAAAAACGCGTCTGGTTATTGAGGCATCTTATATCAATAAACCAGTTGTAGTGCATGCGAGCTACAACCATAGATTAAACTTGAATAAAAATTAAATGAAATGCCATAACAGTTATCTTTTACGTAGATCCTCACGCGTGCCAGATAGACAGGCTCGCCCATTTTCATGTACATGCACGGACAAGCTTTCATGCATGCATTCCTTCTTTTCGGCTGTTGTGCGTTTCTTCAAGTGTTATACAGTCGGTGTTTGTGGTGTCGTTACCTCTTTCTTGTGTTGTGTCTGTGTTTGCACATGCTGTCTTTTTAAGAATTTTTTTGACATATCGGTGCCAAAATGCTTGCAAAGAGATGCAAGGCTTGGACACTCCCTTGCCCCGCGTGCCAGCATAAATGATGCGGACACTTTGTGCTTTCCGAGCAAACGACGGGGCTGTCAGGCTCCCCTCACCCGCCGTCCTTTACGGCTCTCACTGCGGACTACCATCGACATCACTGCAATGAAGAGAGCAAAAGAAAGAATGAAAGAGAAACAAAAGTCTGAGGGAGAAAGTGTTGTCTTTATGGATACGCCGCTCCCAGATGGCAAAAAAAAAAAAAAGGCACAGCAGATATGCGAACGTGAGAGAGAGCGGCTTAACGACTGTGCCAGTCGGAGATTTGCACGGCTCGGCCGGGTCCAGAGACGCGTGCTTGTCAATGCTCTCGCCAAAGGAAACGAAAGTAGGCAGGGGAAAAAAAAAGTGAATTGCGACGAACAGCCATCTCTGTGGTTGTGGCCATAGTTTCTTTCCGTTTCTCACTCTCCCGCCTCTGCTGCCACGGACGAAAAAAAAAAAGGAAGAAAAAGTCATCCAGCAGAGAAGGGGCGAAGAAGCAGCAGCCACATAACAGGCGACGCGGTGGCATGTTCGGCAGAAGGCACGTCCGCTGCTGGCGAAGCGGCCACCAGAGCGCAAGGCACGCAGTTTTGTCTGTCAGTGTGTGAGCGGCGGAAATCCACCGTCCCCTGTGCCACAGCGCGTAGTTGTGTGTGCCGGTGTTGTGAGGGGGGGAGGGGCACGATGTGCTGCCGGCAGAACCCGCAGAGCGGCAGTGGGGCCCCGAGCAATCTCTTATGGCCGATTTTTAATTCGATTATCGGGCCCGTTATGGCGCCTCTGCGCCGATTAGCTGTCACGTTGACCGACCGACCGCACCAAAAAACAAGACCGTAGTATGTAGGCGCCAAGCGCAGGACCGAAGAGATGGGAGGCGAAAAGAAAAAAAAGGGGGGAAGAAAGGAATCGCATCGAGCACTACGGACGCGCCAAGAAGAAAAAAAAAGAAAGAAAGCGGGATAAAGAAAGAAATGAGAAAAGGAATCGGGCCGCAAGCCACGGCGGCAGTAGCAGCTGCGGGCAAGCAAATTCAATTTTTGTCCGCGCACCGTCGACCGAAGAGGACCCCCGGGCTTCTGCTGCTGTTTCTGGCGGCGCTTATCTGCCGTTCGGCGAGCTTTTTATATCGGCGAAACGTGTCTGGCGTTGGCGAGAGGACGAACGACCGGCACGACGAGCGCGGTCGTACTCCTCGGTGGAGCAGGGAAAGCGCGTCCGACCTGCGACGGGCGGCTGCTTCGCGTCACGCCAAACTCGATGTGACCCGCGTCGTTGCGCGCCTCCCCGCCGCTGCCGCCAACCTGCTCCCACCGCCTGCGATGGCAGGGACGCGTCGGTGCTCCCGTTGTTCCTTTCTCCACGCTGCGGGGGACACCTCCGGAGATGAGGGAAGAGCATTGGAACGAAGGGAAGAGGGAGTTAGCCTCTCCTATGGGGAGCGCCTTGCTAGCGCGGCGCTCCAGTCAGAAGTGCGCGTCTTTTCTCGCGTCCTGGCCGTTAATAAGAAAATTTACCAGCCGCTTCGGCAAAAGAGAGTGCATTCATTCGCTCCTTGTATTTATAAATGCGCTGATTTGAATGGTTCGGTTTCCCACCGTTGTGTTCTTGGAAATGGGGACAGTGATCCTTGCGTATTCATTGAAAAACGGCACCGCTAGAACATTTACTGCCAAAGACGGGTCGGCAGCGGAGGCAGTGCGAAACCAGACGCTGTGAAGACAGCTTTAGGATTAGGGGATGAAGGGTTTAGAGGATCAATACGTCGACTGAGGACCAAAAGCAGAAGCCTTTCGTCTTCGGGTCGTCTTAGGGGAACACACAGGGGACTCTGCGAACTTTCGGTTCGGTTCGCCGTCGTCTAAGCTCGAGCGTTGTATAGTGTCCATATGAAATCGTACGAGTACTTCGTGTTGTCTGACGTCCCAGTGACGTCGACCATTTTGTTGATTTGTGACGTCATGATGACGCAATGTAACCGTAATGTCACGTGTCGCGACTTTTTTTCGTCGTTCACAGTGATGCCGCCACTGCCTAACATTTCTCTCTTGATGAGGAACCCGAGACGTTCACTTTATTACTAAAGAAAAAATGGGGTAGAGGGTGAAGAAGAGTGTACAACTTCAATGGAATGAAGGGAGCACAAACGCGCATGCTTATATATTGTTGCAGGTGCGGCGTAAATGAGCGCATTAGTCACCACCAGACTGATCAGTGAAAAGTAGAACAGAAGCGTGTGACTGAGTTAATCGCCCCCCCCCCGCGCATGCACGCACGCATACTCACTCACTCACTCACTCACTCACTCACTCACTCACTCACTCACAGGTATTACGGCTCGTCACATTCAAGTAGGGGATCGCGGGTTGTCGTGTTCAGTCGTCGTCGCGTGGCATAACGCTTAATGTGTAGCATATTGAGTGCATGCTCGCACCACGGAGGTCTTTATTCCTCCTGTTCATAGAGTGACCTGATGATGATTACTTATCATCATCGGCAAATGACAGGCTATAAGCAATATAGCATCAGCAACGTGACAGATTAGCAATTTCTGTGACGTCATTATGACGTTACGTAACGAGACGCCTCATGATGGAGCGATCACTCGACGTAGCTGGATCACAGGGGGGTCAGTTCCATAGAGCACGGTGAAGCTTCATGCGGGAAAGAAATCTTGCAGTGCAAATCCCCGCAATGTGAATTAAGGTTCCAAGTGGTGGGGTGGTCAACACAATAGACCACGAAGAAAAAGAAGACTTTCGTCGTGTTAGGCAAATTCGTTAAGACCACGTGTTTTTTTTTGTAAATTTAGAGCCAAGAAGTGTCCCGACAAAGGTGGTATGAGGGAATATTGGCCATCGTAGCATTCAAGCACCCCGCTAATATGTCGGCGGACTCAGTCAAACCCACTACGACTCAGATCGAGCCGTGAGTCTGAGTGTGCCTGGGTGACTAATATTACGGTGAGTTTGAGTTCGAGTGTGTCTGGTTCAAGAAAATCTTTGCGAGTGTGAGTCCAAATGAGCCTGACTCAAAAATATTTCGGCGAGACTGAGTTCGAGTGAACTCTAGGCACAAAATATATTTCACGATTGAGCTTGAGTAAGCTCCACGGTTTCAGCCACTGACCCTCTGTCAAGCGCCAGCGCCATCCAGCGCGTGGAGCGCGACTGCTTGTGCCGCTCGCAGCAAGGGCTCGGTTGTCGTTGAGGATGGATGGATGGATGCTATGAGCGTCCCCTTTATAACGGGGTGGTGACAAGTATGCCACCAGGCTCGAAAAAAAAAACTTTTTTCTTTTTTTTGATGTTGGCCTATAATGCCTCTACTTCGATAAATTCTATCTTAATGGAAAAAAAGGTAAATTTTCAGCTTAAGTTCTCTGCCATTTACGGCACACTGTCCATATTTTATTTTTCCAATATTTATTTTTGTTCTTTCTCTCTAATTTTCTGCCACCAATACTCTAACCGTCTCTTACTTATTTCAATCGCGGGTGTGTTGAGCTTTCCATTGTTGTCCCTAAAACCCAAGGCTTCCTGTAGGCTCGTGCCCAAACGTACACCTGGGTGGATATCTCCACATTCAATCAGAACATGCTCCGCCGTTTCCTTATCTTTCCCGCAGCATGTGCATTCTTTTTCTTCTTTACTGAATCTTGCTTTATAACTACGCGTTCTAAGGCAACCCGATCTCGCTTCAAACAGTAAAGCGCTTCCCCTTGAATTATCGTAAAATGCCTCCCTCCTTATTTCATTTTTGCCCTTTCGGTAGTTACTCAAAGCCGGTTTTTTCTCCATAGCTGCCATCCAGTAAATCCTCTCCGCCTCCCTGACTTTTCCCTTAACGCTCTTTGTTGACATATGGCTTACAATACCAGCCGTATATTTACTAGTGAGTCTTCTAGTTCTTTTTCTCCACTGTGTGTCCACGCTCTTCCTATACAAATAACGGAACACCTTCTCTGCCCATCTACTCTCCTTCATATTTCTTAGCCTTTCTTCGAACCTTATTTTGCTCTGCGCTTCCCTCGCCTCAAAACCTGCCCACCCCATATCGCCCTTTACAGCCTCGTTTGTCGTCTTCCCGTGAGCACCCAACGCGAGGCGCCCCACAGTCCTTTGATTTACATCCATTCCCGATTGCACCTCTGCCCTCATGCACACCACTGAGTTCCCAAAAGTAAGCCCTGGAACCATTACACCCTTCCACAGACCTCGAAGCACCTCATACCTATTGTATCCCCACAACGCTCTGTGCTTCATTATTGCCGCATTCCTCTTTCCTTTTGCTGCCGAGGCTTTTTCCTGTACCTCCATGTATCTATCACTCTCATTTAACCATACTCCAAGGTACTTGTATTCACTTACCCTCGGTATTTTTTGGCCTTGTATGGACACCGTCTGATCACAGGGATCATTGAATACCATCAATCCACACTTCGTTACACTGAATCCTAGTCCAAGAGCTTCACCTTCCCTTCCGCATATATTCGCCAGCTGCTGTATATCATCTCGACTGTCCGCAAAAGACGATATCGTCCGCATAAAATAAACCTGGAAGCTTCTGCTCAACCATCATGCCGCCCTGTTTGTGTGACAGATTAAAACCAATGTTGCTACCTTCTAGCGCTTTTTCCATACTCACCATGTACAGCATGAATAACAGCGGGGACAAAGGACATCCCTGTCTCAGACCCTTGCTAACCTCAACGTTCTCTTTGCTACGCATTCCTTCCCACTCTATGCAAACTGTATTTTCTCGGTATATCTCCCTCAAAAGCTGTATACAGTCGTCGCCCATGCCCATTCCTTTCAATATATCCCACAAAATTTCCTGATTAACGTTGTCGTATGCCCCAGTGATGTCTAGAAAAGCCACGGAGAGCGGCGCCACGACAGCGCCACTGTCTCTGCGGCGGTGGCAGGAGCGACAAAAAGGCGCAGTGCAGCTGCCCCCGCCCCTGAGTCTCCGCCCCGGGGGTGTCGCCGTATGTCGCCGTGGCTACGAGGATCGCGACTCGAAGTCGTCCCTTGGTGCAACCGCGACGCGCACGCGCCGTGAAGTCGCACGGGTCTCGGGTGCCCAGGGGGCCGGGCTCGGGGGCGACCCGGGGCGTTACTATAGAAGCTTGATATCCTCTGTCTCTGTCGCGTTCGTTCTGGTCCTCTCTTTCCTTCTGCCGCCCGCGATCCATTATGGCGCTTCAAGATGCGTTGGGCGTCGACGCCCTAAATTTCGTGAAGCGTCGACATACCGAGACTGTTGAACAGAAAGATCTGTTCTAGACGCTTTCCTTTTTATTTTTTTTCCTTTTCAGTAATGCTAATATAAGTGATTAGTTCGTTCGGCATGCACAACGCTTCGACCGCACTTCGTCGTTAGCACCAACGTTAGTCCTAGCCGCCTCTTTTTTTATCTTGCGACAAATTCTTCAAGGACCTGTTGTATCAGTACTTCCTCACTGACGTAGAAATTCTTCTGCCGAACTATTGGTGCAGCCATCCCAAAACTATTTTCATTGCTTTGGTTAGACCAGCCTGTGTTGTCCTTCATATCAATACTTTGCGTCGTCCTTGCCTTCTGATCCTTTTCCTCCTGTCCAAATTTCTCAGTCAGTGTGTGCGTATGTGGAAAAAGGACTCCATGCGGGTCCAGTGTGAGGCAGCCCCGTGCTTTGGCACAGTTCTCAATTCTTATATGACTGCACACGAATGGGACGGTCCTTGTCATCGCAGATTGCCAGACGTTATTTAGACTTTTGTTTATGCAAATAAAAAGAAAAAGGAAAGCAATTAGCTCACACAAAAACTGATACTTTTTTTAAACGTACTCGTCAAAACGCTTGCTTTACTCTGTAACAGCCATTGTTCGATTTTCGTGGGTTACATGATCCCATGTTATTGTTTCGTAATCTATGGGAGTGAATAACCAGCAGGGGTCTCATCAATTCACGCGTTCGCTGGCGATCGCTCGAAGCATAATACTGTCGTTTCACACATTGTAAGATCCTCCGTTCATTCTGTCGCAACGACGACTTAGCTGCATCAACAAAGCAATGGCTCCTATATACACGTTGGCGCACAACAGCACCACCTCTACAATCTTGTCGCACCTGTTGAAGTGCTAACGTTTAGAGCACTGCATGTGGTGCATGCAGGCGGCGTATATAAATGGTTAGTTCTGTGGGGGGAGGGGGTAAGTGCTAACTCCCCCCCTCTCAACGCACTTTGCCGCAACGGATGCTAAATTAAAGATAAACTGATTACAGTGCTTCTCACAACAACTTACCATTGGCCTTTGCTTTGCGGGATGTAATCAGGTCCTAGAGTGCGACATCATAATACATAGCCCTCGGTTGGCCGCCTGAGTCATACAACAGTTGTGCGTGACCAGGACCCGGTAGAATAAACAACGACCTGACAGGTCTGACTGAGCAAAGGCTTGGAGCACCACTATAGTGACCACGTTTTTTTCCCACTTTCATTAATTAGAGAGGGGGCGGCGCACTCTTTTTTATTGCGACAAAGACTTGCCTTTAAGGCATAATATTTTTGTTAAATGTGTGCTGTTAGGCCGGTGTTGTGTATGAAGAGAAGTAGTGTCTTGTAGAATTTGTTTTCATGTATTCAGCGATTGTAACTCCACCACCTCCATTCCCACTCCTATGACAATACGCATGATGTGTGCGCACACCAGATATGACACACAAGACCGTGCGAGGTGAATGAACAAGACAGCCCCCGTCTCACTAGTCGTACGACCCTGCGATCGGCGTCGTATTCGGTTGTATAACTTCGTTCCGTGAACCAGGTAGCCGGACTTGTCCGTTTGTTACGCGGGCGGCCGCCACAACTGGGAGACACGCACCAAAGCGCTCACTGAATGGGAAAACCGCGGCGCATTCCTGGCAGACGCCACTGTTGGCCGATTGCGCTCGCCGTCATTTGTTCTTCTTCTTTTTCCCCGACGCTCTCGCCACGTTCAATCGGCCGGCTGGAGTCCGAAGATCGCCAGTGGCCCGCCGTGGTCGCGTATCTACGACGCACCGACGCGCTCGTGGAATTCGCTCGCCCACGCTAGATGGCGCACGCGTTTGTTGGGTGTGCTTAGCAGCGCGGCGCGCGCCAACCCGGAGCAGAAGCGACCAGTCGTACGAGAGGTAACCGCAATTGTCGTTTCTTATCGGAACTTCTTTTTCTTACGCGTCTAAGAGTCCATCTCTTTCTTAACTGGCATCCGCCGGCTCTTCCTCCTCTTTCAATCGCACGTCGATTGATACACCCGCAGCTTCACCTGGACACGTAATACGTCGGCGGAAAACCGCAACCCCGAAGGAAACTCCTGAAAAGAGCCGCGCGATGCGCCTATACTTGAATGAACGGCGTTCGCCGTGTGTGCGTACGGGCCGCCGCTTTACCGATGTTCGATGAGACGCGTTGAATGTGGAAACTGCCGCGTGTTACGCCTGGATACACTCTCTGCTGCGTGCTCGGGTAAAGGACCGCAAAGGAACGTCAACTGCACAATTTTTCGTTATATTTTTTCGAAGGGATGGTGGAGGGAAGGCCGCTTGTTTCCGCTAGCCACGATGACCTCCCGAGCTTGGTGCATATGCGCGCGACTACTTCTGTACTTTTTCTCGTATGTCCTTCCGTACTTGTAAAAAGTGGCAAGAAGAAAAAAAAGAAAGAAAAGAATACTGACGATCTTACGCTGGTCATACCTTCCAAGATGGTAATATCTTGCATCACCCGCCATGTTGGTGAAGCGGTTATTGTGCACGATTGGTGATCGGCAGGTCACTGGATCGGATTAAGACTTCGACGGCCGCATGTCGCTGAAGCAGGCGTGGCACCAGCGGTGGGTATTCCCCCAACACGAAATTTCCCCTGCCCGCCTTTTTCCAACCCAAGAGCACAGTGAAAACACAACGAATGTGTTCCACGCCTCTTTGCTCCCCTGAAGGAACTCACTTGTCATAAATGCATCCCCCCCCCCCCCCGCCCCTTCTCGGTGAAAATTGTCAAGCACAATAAGCTCGTGTACTTGGTTTTACGTGGCCATCAGAGAACCGCAGGAGTTCGAAATAAGCCGAGTCCTCTACTACAGCGTTTTTAATAATTATACTATAATTTCGGGACGTAAAACTTTCCCATTTATTATTTCGCATCGTTTGCCCTTTATCGTCTTTAATCTCCACCTTAAGAATCGGTGCACAAAGGTTCTGTTGCAGTCGGACAATGAATCCGTGCAAGCACTTTTGCCTGAACTGATGTTGTTTGGAGTGATAAACCATTGGTATAGTGCAGTGACTTTCATGGGCAATGCTGACCCACTGTTGTGCTTATGCTTGCGATCACCAGGGACAAAGCTCCTAGAGGCGTGGGTCTGTCCATCCCTTGTATGTATCAACGTGAGCACCTATAGTTCCGCCTTTGCCAATTGCCCACTACTTCGTCCGCGCAAACATTCAACTATGCCACATCACCGATCCACCACTTCACCGACCATAAACCAGATACTGCAGAGAAGTAGCCAATATGAAATAAAAGATGGTCGTCTACTTGTATTGCGGTGCGCGTTAAAGAACCATAGATTGTCCCACTGTGTGCATCCCTTGTTTGCACGCGAGGGCCTATAATTTCACCTCTGCAAAATGCCCACTACTTCATCCTCCCAAACATTCCACTACGTCTCATCACTGATTCACCACTTCACCGACCATAAAGCCGTTATAAAGAAGGGGGAACGGAAGCGACGTATGGTGGCTACCACTTACAAATAATAAAACTTCTTCTGTAAATATATACAGTGTTTGTCACGTCTTTGATGATGTAGTGGGTGATATTCGTGGATGGTTCACGGTTTAGCTATGAAACCCTTCAGCGCTTCGCCCCGCTCATCATCATTCACCCCGTGGATATTCTGTTATTTTTTGGGGGGCGAAGCTTCTTAGGTCGTGGGCCTGTCCGTCCTCCGTCGTTGTCGTAGGTAGCCACAGCGGATGCGAGTTGCAAGATGGTGGTGCTTGGAGTGTTCACTAGATGGACTTACGGACGGACGCATAGACAAACGGACGGACTGACAGATTAGCAGACGGACGCGCGGAGCGGGTATGTGCCACAGGGGATGCGAGTTGCGAGATGATAGTACTGGGAGTGTTCACTAGATGGACGCACGGACCGACAGACAGACTAGAAGACGGACGGACAGATGGATGGACAGACTGACGGACGCACGGACGGACGTAAGCAAGAACGACAGACGCACGGAAGCATGGACGGGCTGACGGATGCTTCGCCCCACTCATCATCATTCACTTTGTGAATGTGCTGCGATTTTTTTTCTTTCTCTTTAAACTGTTTCTTAATCTCCATCGCGCAAGTCCCGCAACGACAGGTAGCGTACGAGATTTTTTATCTCCTGATATCTGCCTTTCATCTTAGCGAATTCTACTGGGTGAATTTAGCCTGTCCTTACTTTCAGAAGCAGTTGAGCCAAGCCAGCGTATATTAATCTCGGAAACTAGCTTTGAGAAAAAAAGGGTATAAACAATGAATATCTATAAAACAGCTCAATTTATAAGCGCATATTACCGAAGGGGGTTCTCGTCACCCTCCGTTGCGATTGCCTTTATCTCGCGAGAACTTCCACTGCAAGGCTGTCTAACACACTCGGTTAGGTGTCGGACACCAGCGGACCGCATGCATCTTTCCGCTAACTGACCGTTAGAGGGGGGGGGGGGGTAGGGGTATTAGGAGGTATACGCGTCTCCTTCCCTATTTGACCAATGAACATCTTCGTGACTTTCTGCGACTGTCGGTGAGCAACCTTAATGTAGACATTTGCGAGCTGGATAAGACTGTTCAGCCCCAAAAGTCGCATACAAGGAACCACCCACCCTTTCTCTATATCTATCTCTCTTACTCCTTGCTAGTAACATGCGTTCATAAATTGCAACCTCGTGACATGCGTGCTTTAAAATAAACACGAATTTTATTTCTGTTTTGTGAATATATACTGTAACTTTTTGATGTTACTGACCCCCACACCAGGTCATAACTTTCTTACTAAACTAAGTGATACTGCAAGCGCACAAAGGATGGCTATGTTCCCAGGCTGTTACCGTGTTTAAACAAGCTTAAAACAGATCTAAATGTCAACCTTACTTTCTGTATTGCACTTGTGAGCCTTTTCTTGATTTACCGATAAATTGGATAAGGTGATGGGCAGAAATCAAGGCTACAGGTGGCGTCTGGAAACACTGGAAAAATATGTGTCATTCCACAGCAGCTACTTCATCTGGGCGGCGCATCTCTCGTTGAATCTCGCTGTTCTTGTATTGCAGCACATTGACGATTGGAAATTATTAGAATACTGAAAAGAGAGCAAAGGGGGAGCACTTGTTGCCGTGTAATCTAACCACTAAAATTTGTCGCAATTACAGCGGTTGCATGAACGAGAAGCATGGCAGCCGAGTGGTCAGCCGTCGGCTTCCTCCTTGTCAAAACTCCACACGCGTGTATTGTGCAAGGACCAACGGATCGCTCCTTGTTCTTACTCCTGATACGTTATCTCTTCTGAAAATAGAATAGTCAAACAGTGTCTTACCACCCTACGTTTTTTCTTCCCGCCTCGTTTGTCCCTCCTTTCTAACGAGTTAATTTAGAATAGGCTGTCATTATATGAGATCCGTTCACTAAAACCGACATAGAAAAACCAGAAAGCTTACAGAATATATATATATATATATATATATATATATATATATATATATATATATATATATATATATGTATGTATGTGTGTGTGTGTGTGTGTGTGTGTGTGTGTGTGTGTGTGATCAAAATATCAGTGGTGATGATACTTTTTTTGGCTTCCCCACAATAAAATAGATCTTGCAGTGAAAACAGCTTTTACAATAGAAAACAGAGTGAGTGACTGCTTGGTTTTCGTGATCTGATTGCTGAGGTTTCTTGTTGCGTGCATTATTTAGCAATCCTTTTTTCTTTCTATCGAAACGTCAGGTCTTCGTATATGGGTGTCAATTTACAAAAATGTTTACGTATACCTGAATTGACAGAAAAACAAAAGTAAATAAATTAGAATAAAAAAAGAGGGGTAAGACCAGCCAGAATAATGACACAAAGAGATTAGTCTGCCTCCATCACAACACCAAGGTGAAACAATGACCATGACGTTCTGTGATAGCTGTGAACTAAATCGATCAAGCAATGAGTTTGTTTTTTATTGAAATAGAAAACAAACGAAGGAGTTGTCAGCGTTACTTAGATTTGATTCGAAAAGTGGGGTTTAACGTACCAAACCCACCATATGATTATGAGACGCGCCGTAGTGGAGGGTTCCGGAAATTTCGAACACCTGGGGTTCTTTAACGTGCACCGTTACTTGGCGACGGCTACCCCTTTCCACTTGATTGACACACGTATGGAGTTAAACAAAAAGAAAACGGCATATATACATATATATTGGTGCTTGCGCAAGTGGGTAACATGTGATAAGCGAGCGCGCTGAAGATAAAACAAATAGTCTCCGAAAGCAAACGTACTTCTTTCTCGAAAGGCATATTTTCGAACAACAGAAATCGGAGTTTTCCCGTTCATCTCCCCTCCTCGCCTGTTTGTCAGCCGGTACGGAAGCGGAGAGAGGAGCCAAAACTAGACCTGAGGACTTAGCGCCTCTCGATGCTCTCGCCCTCTTCGGTTTCCCTCTCCCCAGGCCGAAAAGCGCCCGCCGTCGTCGGAGCGCGCTCGCCACGCGTCCGAGAAGAAAGCGGCCACCGGCTTCGGAGATCAATCAGCGCGGTCCCGCTGTCGACCGAGTTGGCGCGGCGCCACGCTAGGCGGCGCCGGCGTCCGTGTCGCCGCGGCCGGCGCATGCGTGGCTCGCCGGGTCGCTTTCCCGCAGAGCGGCAGGAGGTAAGCGCGTGCCTTCCCTCGCCCTCCGCGAGCCGCCTGCCGCGCGGCCGGCACAACGTCTCCGACGTCGCGCCGAAGGCGTGGCGTGACGTCAAGACCGCACGTGACGCCCCAGGCGGCACCCCCCCCTACCGCCACCCCCGATTCTCTTCTGTGATCCTCACCCCCTCCCACCCCCCTTCTCGGCTGTCGGCCCCCTCTGCTGTGGTCGTCGTCGCCGGCCAATCGGAGGACACGTCCCGACGCCAAAGGCGACACGGTCGCTGTCGACGCCGCGCTGCGTTGTCGTCGTGTGGGCAGACCACGAGGCCAGCCGCATCCTCCGGAAGACCGCGCGGGTCCTAACCGTCATCGACTCCTGCGCCTCCTCGGAAGAGATGTGCAGGTCGTCGCTCTGAGGCTGGACTGTGACGGCGTGTCAGTCATGTGACACCTGAAGGACGACCGTGTCGGGTGGCAGCGGTGCTGTCTGCCTGTGTGCGCGTGGTACTTGGGAAGTGAGACTGATTGCGTTTAGTGCTGACTATATATCGCGCACGAGCATTGCGGAACGGTCTGGTGTGTCCGAGTGCTATGCTCACGCATCCTTGGCTCCAGTTCTTGCAGCCACCCATCGTCCCGCCTCTACATGCATCGCCGGCCGTGTCAGCTGCCGCCGTTAATGGTGAGTCCTCCAATGTTACCACGGACCAATTTGTTTCTTTTTATCTGTCACCGCATTTGCATGCTGTGCAACACTGCGATCTACAGGCGTTGCACGTGTTGACGAGTGATAGCTCATTATGACTAGCGCACAGAAGAGCCACCCGCAGCAAGGTAAGCTGCGATTTTACAGCTAATTATTGTGGTCAGCAGGAAGACAAAGCTGAGCTCTCTATCTATCACATCAGCATTTCTCGCATACTGGTCTCTCGGAGAATACAGACATGAACTTTACGGTGACATGTGAACACGAACGACACAACGAGATACTAGCCACAGCAGTATAAGAAGAAATTGGACAAACAAAAGCCACAAAGTGAAGTTAGTTTCAAATAAGAGTGCAAATTTTTGGGCAACTTGATGTCGTTCACTTTCTTTGGAAACACGGATATGAGCGACGTAGATATAATTCGTGAATGACGGATAACTCTGCTTCTACGAATCGTCATGGTAATAAACGTCGGAAATGAACAAGGAGTTAGTCTTCCAGTAACCGGACGCGACACGAGACGATCATACGTGTTTGTTTCTTTTTGTTGTTTGGTATTTGCATTTTCACGGACGTCAGCAAAAAGGAGAAAAAAACATTACCGTTGTTTTGCATGCCATGATAGCGCACCTGGGTGGTCGTGCAATTTATTTGCATATTTACAGAATACCCGGCTCGCCTAGAAGGCATTGTTGCAATAAAGACAGATTGCCACGTCTTATTTTTTTAACACTAATAAGCAATAAACGACATATAACAAGGATACCATAAAAGTAAACATGCTGAAAAAGACAGTATACACTAGCGCTCCAGATTCCTTATCACCCTCTATATTCTCGTAGGTAACAGATAGTTCATACAATACTAGGACAGCAATGCACTGCCATAATGGCAATCGGGATTAGAAATCATCATTATCAGATACAGTAACGTATTCTTCCTGCAACAAGTTCTAGTCTGGTATAGTTTCCGGGAAGAAGGACGGAAAATAGGAGGAAAAGAACTGCAGGGAGGTTAACCAGCCTATAGGCAGCCGGTTTGCTACCCTGCGCATTGGAGGGGGATGGGGAAGATGAAAGATAGAGAGCAGAGAGGGAAGAGAGATAAACACAGCACATTCAGCAGCACACGCGCGCACACTAAGTCATAGTCCAGTTTTGTCTTTCGCGGTGTGTGACAAAGTTGCTGTTACAGCCACTTGTTCAAGTCCGTGTCGCGTAGGAATTTCAACAAAGCTTTTGTCGCCTTCTGTTGCAATGTCTTCATTCGGGCACTTGACAGAATAGTGTCCACAGACATATGGCTGTTGTCGATGTGCGCAAGAACGGACGCCGGTGACTGTCTCTGGATGTCGTACAACGGACAGTCGCACACGATGTGGTGTAGCGTCTCTTCGCAATGACAGGCATCGCAGAGAGCGTTGTCGGCCATTCCTATGACAAAGGAATAAGATTTTGTAAATGCCACTCCTAGCCATAAGCGATGAAGAAGGGTGGCTTCGAGATAAAAGATTTAGAAAAACTGTATTGCAGCTGCAATTGTGCACATTCTCTGAGTGGCTGTGGCTAGTCGAGACATATGATGGTTCTGATAGGTATACATATGCGGTCATCAAGCTTCAAACTTGCAGCCAGTGATCTCACTAATTGGGCAGGGGAACATCATAAGATGCAAAGCGACTTATGAAGAACACCAATACACGGACTTAATAACAGGTGACAATCGCTGCTCACGTCTACTGCCATCGTTAGGGTGATGGCATTGGTTAAACGATCTAAATTCTGCAACTATATAATAAGTAATAATCCTGGTATATTATAACCTAACGCACTCATTTCCGTCTACATCACTATGACCGGTCCAACAATATATGTTTCAAGTGACACTGCTCATCGATTGTTAATTGACTATTTTGTCACTTCTAATCGATTAAAGTTCAATCGAAAGTACAGGTCATCCATTACTTAAAGCCTGGTAATCTTACGCATAGTATCTGGAGTTGGCTTTGTAGAGCGATAGTCGATATATGCTTTGTTTATTAAAATATGTACGGGTATACTATGTAAGACACAACTGCACTTGTACAAAGTTTTTTTTTTTAACACGCAGTTACGAAATTGTACAACACGCGCCGCAACTTCAAAGTCCATAAATATACAGTTTCACCCCTTAAAAATTGAACGGCATGCAACTGTCTTCAACAGTATTCAAGTTCCGCAAGACTGAAACATTAATAAATACAAACTCCCCACCGCCAACTTTCGGGCATGTTTCAGAGAGCGAAAAAGCAACGCAGCAAGAATAAAGAAGTACATAAACAGCTGACTTCAAAAGACCGTGGTTTCGAAACGTATCAGGATACCATAATAAGAAAAACAGCTCAAAACAGAGACGTTGTGTGGACCCAGCGCAGCGTTGCGTCCAGTGCCTTTCACTGTCTCGCATTTTGGACTGTTCCGCCATAATATCCATGAGCCACCTAGCTCACCTAAGACCGCCTGTACCAAATGTCACGGAGCTATTCGGCTCCCATTTAGGCTATCTTTTTAACGTCGTGTCCTTCGGTCAATCTGATTTGTAGTGAAACTTGAATGTTTACAGTAGGACAATCCCGACATAATATCTACACGAAGAGCATATTTGTTGGCATGCAGCTGCGACTATCTTCCCTCACTTCTAAAAAAAATTTGGTTAGTGGATGTTCCTAGTGTTACTTGCGTGACTTGCATGCAAATACTAGGATAATAGGATGAAAAAAAAAAGAACTCTAGGCACTACCAGTGGCTGATCTTTGTTGCAATATCTATGGATATATATTAGAAACGGAGCGTAATCAAACCGCCACTTTTTTTTTGCTCATGATGCTATGTCGTCTTTCTCTCATCGCTCACCTTAACCTCAGGCTTAGTATTTTATTTCCAGTTGAACTTAGCTTTTCCCCCGAAAACTTCAGAATAGGACGTAAAGTTCTGGTAATCGTTAGAACTTAAGATTGTAGGTTGTAATAGCCATAGCGTATCTACATACCTACGTGAAGGGTTTTGCTAGCTCACAAGACGTAGATGACGGTCATTGTTGTCTACGATAACTTGAAGCGATATATAGAGATGGACAAGTTAGCCAGAAGTACGCACAAGCACAATCGACGCCCACTCCTCCCCCTCTCCTACGCACGACGCTACTATGTTAGTGTATAGTTAGCTTCATGCCGGTAATCCAGTGGTCTAATTTCAGCGACTTGAATGTTTTGCAGTGTCTTACCAACAAACCTTGATATATATTCAGGCAACAGGTTATGCTAAAGCACCGGAAAATACATGCGGTACGGTGAGTCACTGAATCGGCTCTCAAACGCGCACTACGGCTCCCTTTAACGACGTGATATGGCACATCTCAGTAATCTGTAGTTTTTGCCGATTATTCTTGCAAAGTAGTGCGAGCAGAAATGAAATTCAGCAAAAAGAAAATTAACAACAAACAAAATGTCGGCATATCTACGAAGTGAATAGTGAAGCAGTGGGGTCGTTCGGGTGTTACCGTAAATCACCCTTGACACTGACCACTCACGAATGTAAATGAGTGACAAAGCAGTGTGCAGTTAAATACAACGTTTATTGGTCTTATGCGTTATGTTGTGTCGAGTTGTGAATTTCGTTTGGCCTTCATCATTACTACTTCGTGGTATAGTATCTATAGACTGACGTTGACAAAGACGAGGCCAGTGCATGTTCCTCTGGTGGTTATTGGTTGTCTGAATCACATCGCATATCGAGACATATACTGCACAAGCCAGTGACCATATTCGTCATCATTTTCCTCGTCATCGGCGTCATTGTCATGGCGTATAGTGGCTATACCTTAGATGCGCCGTGCCGTGATGACAGAAAGAGAATGTGTGACTTGGAACGCGCTGGTTCCTAATCGTTATCAGCATCATCGCCTTCGTCAGCGGCGGCTACGGTGTGACATAGGACAGACATCGTTCATGAGCTATTTCGCATCTAAAAAACAAAAAGAATCTAAAAAAGAACGAAAGAAAAGCAGGAGCTAACAATAATTTCTCGGGTCTTACGTGCCTAAACCTCGATATGAATATGTGGCACGCAGAATAGTGAGGAGTTCCGGAAAGTTTAACCATCTGGTGTTTTCTATTGACTATATCGCCTTCATCTAATTGCGACCGCTGCGTCAGGGATCGAACCAATGGCTTTCGGATCAACCACTCCGAAATTTGCGGGAATTCTCTTGGCGTATACCCATTCCGTCACTTCGTCTGATAATTTGTGATCTGTTCTTCGCATTATAGATGATCTGCCCTGGCCCTCGTTTCCTCAATATCAGCTATAATGTCGGCTACTCTTTTTCCCTCTGAATCCCTTCTGCTCTCCTGCCGTTTCTTAATGTTGCGCATAACATTTCTCATTCCTTCTCCCCTTGCGTGGCTCTTAACTTCTTCTGGAGTTTCCTTGTCATCCTCCAAGTTTCCGCCCCGTACATTATTACTGGCTGCGGTTTTACACTGACGTACTTAGAGACAGTGGTAAATTTCCTGCCGTAATTTGGGAATGTCTGCCGTAAGTTGCATATCTTAATCCTTCGCTTCATTTCCTTTTCACGAGTAGGCGACCGACTAAGCCTAGGTATCTCGACCCAACTCTGTGTCCCTTCGCAAGTGGCGAAGAGCTCTTAACCAAACAATACGAGACGCTTTGTAGATCCGGTTGCCGATAAAAGCTCGAGCTTATAGAAGCAGTGCTCGTCGTTTCCCACTTCACCTCATCTCACAATGCAAAATGCTTGCTACTTTGGCACAACGACGGAAACCCGTTGCTATATCTATGGCCCGCAAGATCAAGAGACGCTAAACGTTCTCGCCAACTGCGTAAAAAAAGAGTGGACAATCGAACCGCTTGATTTGTTGCACGCCGACACAGTTTTGTATGGCTGCCCACGTCGGAGGCGCGAGTGCTGACGGCATTATGCACATTTCGTGAGCCGTTCCACCTTGTGCTGACACATTGTTAGTCGGCTTCGAATGCGTGAGCTATGGGCGTCACGCCGCATCGCCCACTGCAGCCGAGTATATAGTCCAGTGCATGCAAACGACTCTTGGGGGAACTCGGTGCACCTGTCTCTTCGCGAAGCGGCTCTTCATTACGGCGCTCTCACTGTCACACTCCGTGACAGATACGCATAAACACTGTCGGTGAAGCAGTGTGTTAGTGTTCGCTGGTCAAGGTAACTATACTCTTCAGGCCATGGTCTGGCCCTTGTGTGGGTTTGACGCTGATGGTTACTTCTATATACGCACATATGAACGACAGCTCATTGAAGCGATATGTCTCATTCTTATAGAGAAGTCGTAAAGAAAAAAAAACACCAGGCAGTGCACGGAAGGCGCAGCACAGTCACAGCGAAAGGTAGAAGCACGGACTTTCAGAGCCTTTTCTAAACACTCATTGGGTAACTGCGGCAAGCATGTTTGCTGGGTACCCACTACGGCATTATTAATAATAATAATTCCTGGGTATAGTATAAGCCGGCATTCGCTATGCTATATATCTTTCGCCATTCTTCTCAGAAGTGTGGTATCTACAAAACAGTTGTAAGAAATTTTGTGCCAATTGTTCATGCAGTGGCTGACGACGACGAGGAATTATTCTTGAAGTGGGTAGTGCCACAATTAATAGGTGACCAATAACAAGGTTTTGTGATGAGTTAGAGCATTGGGCGACCCACTCGTTACGCTATTCGCATTGTATGACGCCTGGTTGTTCTTTCGCTGTTCTAAAACGCTTTTATTTCATATTAAGCGATTCCCTTTTCGACATCAAGCCTGCCTAAGCAAATTTGTGAGCATATGCAAAGCAACGGCGTAGCTCAGGGCTGGAATACTGGGTTGGCACGCAGCGGACCCGGATTCGAGCTCCACAGTGTTTTTAAACTATGTTTTTTTTTCTGATTTTGTGCGAAGTGGTTACGGACACCGGCGGCGGCGGACAACTACGGCGCCGTCCGTGACCCGAGTTGTGATCTCATAACAGCTTTCGCTGTAATAATCCCGAGGTTGCAGAAAGCGCGCAGTAATAAAATAACCATATATTACAGTATTCATTCATTCATTCATTCATTCATTCATTCATTCATTCATTCATTCATTCATTCATTTGGTCTAAAAAGGCTGCTGAATGAGAACGAGTATTTTGAGGAGGGAGAGCACTCACGAAGATTTCTCAAAATTTTGTCTCGCACATACATACATACATACATACATACATACATACATACATACATACATACATACATACATACATACATACATACATACATACATACATACATACTGAGGACGTCACTCATGACAATGCTGAATTTGGTTCTCCAAAAAATAGCAAGATATGCACGCAAAAAACAAAAAAACACCTGAAAAAGAAACAACATTCTGAAAGCAAGGTTGCTTATTTAGTTAATGTGCTCATCCAATTCCCCACTGGCCATTGCGGCTCGTTAAGCATGGTCGGAGGTCGTGAGTTGTCTTCCCAAGACCAATATGGAGAAACATGCCTCCCACGACCTATATGATGATTTTGTCTATCATTTGCGGCAAGCCATCGTTTTCGGGAGTCATGCGTACACAGGTGTGTTTTGTGTTAATCATATTCAAGAACAAGATAAGTATCGCCCATGCTTCTTGTACAAAGTCAATGGCCAGAGCAAGGGGACAAGGAAGACCGCTGCTCCAAAGATTTTGGCGAATGGATTGAGCACTCGCAAGCATGAGAAAGATTTTGCTTTTAATCGGATATAGCAATGCGCACGCTTTATGTTCGCGATCTCAATAAAAAAAGTAGCATGTGCACCCGTACACGCCAGCAACTTGACGAGTTCAAACCTTCTTGGGAGAGTTGTATACGTTAGTTGTTGGTAGCGTACACAATTCGCAGTGAGAACCAAAGAACAATGAAACCAAAATAATGAGTCGCAGTCTTTTAAATGCATTGTAGCAATGGAGGTATAGATAAGAAGAATATGAAGTGGACGGAAAGGCAAGTTGCTGCTGTCAAGGAGCAAAGGTGCAACTTTTGGATAGCGCGTCCGGTTTTACATTCATTCATGGAGCTAAATTGGAGCTCAAACGATACCTTGAAGGTGGAGCATTGATGATGATAATGATGATGATGTTGATGATGATTCCGCAGCCATGGCTCGTACCCACGCAAAGGGATCGGCCAAGAATCGATAACTTATTTCAGTGAGACTTACTTTATAGTCAGTATTGATACCCTTCACTAGAGAAAAAAGAAAGAAAAAGAAAATACGCTCTAGGTAGAATGAAAGGAGTGCAATATTTGCCCGTCACTCGTTCAGATCAGACATTGCATTCATTAACTTGAATAGGAATCAACCTGGTTAAACAAAGCTCCTGTTTATGTTGGAATATTTCTGCAGGAATAATGATCACGCAATTAAAAGCTTAATTCTCATAGTTTCATTAAGGTACTTGCAAACTGCATCAAAAACATTCTCGTGGCTGAAGCCCAGATGGGAAGCACCGAAGGAAAGTATATTTTCTATATTGAAGTTAAGCCCCAGGCTAGCGAATGGGATGACTAAAAGCCTTTTTCTGAGCAATTTGTATCGGTGACATGTTAAAAAATAGTGCTCTATTCGGAAGTTGAAACTTCGTTCTCTGCATACCAGTGGCCAATTGTCTTTTTGTCCACTCTAATTTCTTCACATTTATAACATAGTACAATGCAGCAAAAAAAAATACATATAACGTCTCCTTTGCCTTCGTTGGCCTCACTGTCAATCGGTTGCTTTTTCTTAAAGTGGTGTCTGACAAAGGCAAACGAGCCCTTAAATTTCCTTTCTTTCCTTCAGTAATTTGCAGTGGTAAGAAATGCGAAAAGTTATACATATTTTCGCGTTGCTTATGTGGAGATTTCGTACTTTTGTAACGCCGTCGTCTCGACTTAGCAGAGGCAAAACGTACGGCGTCAGGCTCCTTTCACGCAGCTGATTCAATCCTTTTGGTGCTTAAATAAATACATCTCCGTCTCCTCCAAGTCGAGGCTATATCGTCAGAGGCCACTTGCTCGTCGAATATACAGCCTGGCGCAACGTACTACCCCGGTAGCGATCACCGATTTCAAACGAAACGAAAATTGGGCTCAAATTTCGGCTCGCCGTTTCCCACTCTGACGGCGGCGGCGGCAGCTGTGACGCTTATCCCCGTCGGCTGGCGAGATTTGCGCAGCGTTGGCGCAGAAGAGCGCCTTGATTGATTCGGCCGGCTTTGCTGGACTAGCCGATCGGTTAGCGCGACTGTATGCAGACGAGCTTCCCTTCTCGCCCACGGCTCAATCCGGCGATGCTTTATTTCGCGCCTGGCCAAACGAGCACCTCCACGACGCGACGTCGGCCTGTCATTTGGGCTCGAGTGAAATGGATCCCGCACTTTTCGTTTCCTCTATTCTTCGCCTCGTGCGTCGGTATTGTTATCCCCTCTTGTCCTAGCGCACCGCACTGCCGATTTATCAAGAGGACGTCGTTGTGCCAACTCCCCCCTCCCCCCCCCCCCTAAAAAAAGGGGTGTGTGGGGTGATGTGAGGATCCCTAATTGCACGCTTTTAGAACACGGCAGCACCATATTCAAGTAGTTTCAAGTGAGCGATTATTATTGTGAATGGATTCGGGCTTATCCGAGTCATCGAAGGCAGAATGCATTTTGCGCTGTCTGTGCATAACCCCTACGCGGTTCGTTTGAACTGCCTTCTGTGATAACGTTCGTTTTGATAGCCCACTTTTATTTCAGTGCACGGTGATCGCGGTATCATTCCAATGCCTTTTTTGTTTATTTTCAACTTTTTGTTTGAAAAATACAGTGAATGACTACAGTTTAGTTGTACTGTCTAGTCAGAGTGACATATTAACATAGAGAAGTTACTTGTTTTTATAGCGTGTGTCACGCACATAATATATACATAAGGGTCTCATCTCTTCTCGGGGAGACTTGAGCGAGAAATATTGCCACATGCCCATCTAGTAATCAACTGCCTGGTAAGACAAGGACACGTGTAGAAGCTTAAGCCAGTTGATCAGGGTTCATGATGGTCCATTTCACAGTGCGAAAACAGAAGGGGGGGGGGGAATGGTACAAAGTAGAAAAGATTGCTATTTCTACTTTGTCCCTTTTCTTTTCTGTTCGCGTGTTGTGTAATTTGTCATTATGACTCAGAACGGATTAAAACGAGACAACTCTAGTTGACGTTAAACTAACAAATTGCTTTATTTCTAGAATCTACTAATTTACGTACATACTCTAAAAAGGAACGAGGAATACGAAAAGAAGAAAACATTCAGTAATCAAAAATGACATAGACGAAAAAAATTCGGCAGATCCCACGTACCTTGGGAATCGACGTTATACAGAGCATGCGGAGAAAAGGTGAACGTGTCGCAATTTTTCGCATTGAGCGGCACGTCATGAAATGACGCTAAAGATATGTACAAATGTCGCATGCACAGATATATATTGAAGAGTTGCAGATATTTATATAACCAGTTGTTTGCACTTGTGCAACGATGCCTACCGGAACCTGCTTATTACCAAAACAAGAAGGTGATACAAAACGCTGATGCTTGCGAGGATGCAGGCCCTGGACATTGATAAATCAACTTCAGCGCATGCCACCTAACCACAGTCGATGTTAACCCGACGTGACGGCTGTATCAAAGGAGTACACATGTAATGTTTATAAAATTGGATAGTTAGTATGGAGACCACAATTGAAGTTTCACGAAGATTAGGGTCTATTTGAAAAGTAGTTACGAGACCTGGCGTAGCTCTGTGGTGAAATGCTTCATTGCCACGCAGAATGCTTGGGTTCGATTTCTGGTGGGACCCTGACATTTATTTTTAGCATTCATCGGGCCGACGCTACCGACGCTGAATGTGCTTAACCCTGACGCGTTAAAATTGCCCATGTGTGTTCTCCTCGTTCCCGGGTAGATACTAAGTGTCAATCACCTGTGGCACATATCCGAATACTAGCGGCACACACCCGCCCATACGTATGTGCCACTGTCTGGCGGGACGTGTTTAACGACGTACGCGACGGAATTGTGACATTATTCATGTCTTGACCAGTGCACCATATTCGTCAAGCCATCTTACCATCTCATGCTTCATTTTGTTTCACGCCAAGGTAAGTGGGTGACCACGAAAGCGCCCAAACGAAAGCGGATAGATAGATAGATAGATAGATAGATAGATAGATAGATAGATAGATAGATAGATAGATAGATAGATAGATAGATAGATAGATAGATAGATAGATAGATAGATAGATAGATAGATAGATAGATAGATAGATAGATAGATAGATAGATAGATAGATAGATACGCTCAAAGTCACCGACGTTCGCTAAGAAATGCTTCGCACTTAAAAAAGAATGATTATCAGCATCAATGTCAGCAGCGCCACCATCACGTGTCGTGTAATATCCATGCGGTAATGTGATTGCCCGTAAAAGGTTAATTTATTTTGGGAAAGGGCAATTAAGGGAGTGCTAACGCACTCTTCACTGAGGTGCATATCAAAACGCTTAGGTAATTTTTCTATTTGATCAATAAAGCGCGCCAATACATTTGTGTTTGGAAATATCGTCTTACATTTGCGCTCTGATTGATATGTGGGGTTTAACGTCCCAGAACCACCATATGATTATGAGAGACGCCGTAGTGGAAGGCTCCGGAAATTTCGGCCACCTGGGATTCTTTAACGTGCACCCAAATCTGAGCAAACGGGCCTACAACATTTCCGCCTCCATCGGAAATGCAGCCACCGCAGCCGGGATACGAACCCGCGACCGGCGGGTCAGCAGCAGAGTACCTTAGCCACTAGACCACCGCGGCGGGGCTTACATTTGCGCTCTAACCAGTGAGAGGGAAATTACCAGGATTGGTCAACAGCAAATAGACGTAATTGTGCTCTTATTAAGTCTCTAATTAATGCACCTCACAGTCTGTCCCATGTACTTCCTATAACGGGAGGGGGAAATGCCGCGCCCGACACCATCTGAGCATCCGACATTTTTTTTTTCGCTTAACATGGCAATTTGTTTTCCTCCTACTTCCACATCTATTGACTTTGTTGCCAAGCCACTCTTCGTGCAGATGCTGCTGGGAGCACCGTCCCCGTCGGTCGTCGGCCAACAAGGCAATTAATAGGCTTTTGTGCCTCTCAAGGGCCACGGGTATTTGAGAACGTTTGTGATTATTGTACAGTGCATGCGAACGCCACAAAAGTATGAAAGTGTTTGTTGATAATTTCCTCTCTTTTTTTGTCTTCTTTTCTTATCGCGCTTCCCCTCTCTCATCTTTCTTTTCCTCTTTCCCTTTTTGCCCTAGTGTAGGGTAGACAACCGCACTGCTGAATCGCTAGCCTGCCTGCCTTCTCCCTTTTATATTCCTTCCTTTCCTTTTGAGCTTTTTTAGATAAGCGGGAATGTCCCAAAACCACCCTATAATTATGAAGGACGCCGTATAGAGGAAGGCTCCGGAAATTTCGATCACCTGGGGTTGTTTAACGTGCACCCGAATCTGAGCACACAGGCCTACAGCATTTTCGCTTCCATCGAAAATGCAGCCGCTGCAGCCGCGATTCAATGCCGTGACCTGCGGGTCAGCAGCCGAGTCACTATAGACAACCGCGGCGAGGCCTTTTGAGCTTGTTGACTATACTGAAAGAGCAAGGCGCCAAACCTCGAAATAATGTCCTTAATTTTATGAGAGAAAATATGGATATAAGGAATCGCAACCGGTCTGTCTAGCCTCCCGCTAGACTCTAATGGTTCTTTTTTTTTTTTTTGCGGTTGTGACACATTCAAGGGTATACTTTCAGACCAGCAGGTGTCGCAGCAGCTGTCACGCAGAGTTTTTTTTTTTAAATGAAATGCTGAAGTAATGCCAGAATTTTAAATCAAATTTAAGTTAAGGCGTCGCCTAACCTTATCACAATTCGCCAATGTTATGTTATTATATGGGCACGCTGAGACACAAATGGACGTATGTTACTGCGCCGACAATTCAGTGACATTTACAAGCAAGGATGGACCTCAAGCAGAAAGAAATGACGTGGAGGGTGCATGCGTGTGCTGTGCAGAAATACGCATCCTCGATCAGACTAGTACGTCACTCAACGAAGAAAAAAAGAGAGAGAGAGAGAGAGGAGGGAGAGGGGGCACGTACAACCCGTGAACAACTCGCGATTAACCGGGTGTATAGGGCCTCTTTTTTTCTTGCTCGTGCGCCAGCAGAGAGGCAAGCCTTTGCTTTTCCTCTTCGAGTCATTGCGCACCCTTCGCGCGAAGCGCAGGACAAGAATATACTGCCGGGCTCCTTGAGCTTGGAAGGCACGCTTAAGCAGTCTGACCACGACACCCCCCACAACCACTAGATGTATCAGAAAACAAACAGACAAGAAAACAATGTTCGTCGTGCCGTTTCTCTCCCTTGTGCTGGGCGCGGCGATCACGCACGCGTACCAATTCGTCGCTCCACCTGGAATTGGTATTCAGGGCGGCGACGACTCATGCAGGCCAGCGCTGGCTTCTGGCCAAATGCACCCTGTCTGTGGCCCCCTCCCTCAAACCAAGTGTCCCTGCATCTAAACAGCGCGACCTTCTTCGCTTTGTGCGCCGTTTGCATGGCCGACCGACCCGTAACAGCGCTTGTTCCAATTTTATCGGCTTTACGGCTGGACCGAATGTCCGAGTTGAGCGGGCGTGCCCGCGTGGTCCGGAACAAGAACTCCGATGGTTTGGAAGAAGCCTAACTAAGCCGACCGACAGTACGTGGAAGGCGTATAGCTAAGCCCTGCAAAATGCTAGAACACATCGATTGTAGTGATTGTCACCCCGCATCGCCATCTGCCTATACAATGTTATACGTGTAGCTTAGACAAACTTCTTCCTCCTCTTCAGGCAGGCAACACTGCGACGGCTGTCCCGTGTCGATATTGAAATAGTTCGCGTGGTTTCTGTCCACTACAAGGTTAACGTAACGAAATTGATCTCAGATATGGAACATCCAAATTTCACAGGTATACACATATTGCGAAGAGCTCAACTCGGTTACAATGAAGTGAACACTAACTGTAATGATGTGCTGAAGCTTTAATGTTCTCAGCGATTTGCTCCTGAGTCAGCGGCGTGTTTGCATATCACCACTGTTAATGCCTCTGGCTTCGTTGAAATACACTTAGTAATCTGTAAAGCTCACAGGTTTCCAATTCACCAACCTGACAATTCTGAGCGATGGCCTGTCAAGCTAATTGGTCAGTTTGAACGCAGCTTGCAGGCTCATAGTTGGAAGTACATCCATAACTTTTCGAGCTTCTTCAAATGCTTTAACATGGTTAAGAATGCACCGTTAATTTTTTCGCGTAAATTAACGGCACGTAAGAATGCTGTGTATCACATGATTTATAAAAACGTGCTTGCAGGAGTGGCACAAGGCTGGAGCCAACAGCGCAGCTATATAGTGTTCGAGCTAACAATTTCTATGTTCTGGCTATATTGATGCCAAACTTTTGCTGGAGATTCCAAGTCTTTGCTTGTAGTACTATGTATATTCACAGCTTGTTTATCCTTCTCTGGATTCTGTCAGTGCCCCCACTATAGGTACGTGCCTCATGGTTTCGCTTGAACATGTCCCGCGTCCAGCTGTTACACAATGTTACGTGATTTTTTCTTCATGTGACTTGTAGTTACGCGAGTTTTGTCATGGAACTAGTTTCTACGTGATTTTAGTCATATGACTAACTTAACGTAATTTCGACGGGAACATGTCTCGTGATCATAGTTGGTGCGTGATTTTATTTTAGCCACGGACTAGTTTTTTTTACGTGGTCTTACGCGACTTTAGTTACATGAGTGGATGTTACGTGGCTTTTAATTGGCTGGAACTTATGTCGCATGACTAGCCGTTACGTAATTTAAGCAACGGGAGATATAGTTACGCGGTTCATGGCGGGAATATGACTACAGTTGCTAAGCCATGTTGCGTGGATGGTTTTAGTGACGTGTCTGGGTGTTACGTCATTTTAAGTCACGTGATTAGCGCGATTTTCAAATGCAAAAGCTTCCTTCTTTACATTTTTTGTCCTGGGCAAAGTGTTTCCAGATCAGGGCTACGTGAGTACGAGGCAAAAAAACGAAGAACGTCTGTAAGTGCAATTCCTGAAGTATACAGGCGCACCTCAGTTAACTATACATAACACACGGGTTTCAGCGCCCCAATGCAACGATATAATTACGAAAGACGCCGTAATGGAGGGTTGCTGAAATTTAGAACATCTGGTGTTCTTTAACATGCGCGGACGTCACGAAATATACAAAACGCTAGTATTTCAGCTCCATCGGAGTACGGCCACCGCAGCCAGAATCGAACCCGCGACCTTCGGCTTAGTAGCCGAGCACCATAACGGCTACACCAGCGCAGCCGACGCATATCAGTTACCCACTATGGTTTCGATGTGCACCCAGCAGGCCAAGCCACAGCCCCGCTTGGTTATTTCTCTCGTCTCAGCATTTCTCTTCGCCTGACTGAACTTAATCATGCGTGGTCGACTGCACTCCTCTCAATCCATTCATCGTCTTTCTATATGTAAGTACCTATCTCTCTTAGTTCTATGTGTGCTTAGACCGTAATAATTGTATGCAAGTTTTGTTCGTCGCTTATCTGAAACCTTAAGGAATATTTGTCAAAGTCATAATGGCACACCTGATTCGCTAAACGAATCCTGCTTTATTAATTTTTTTACTACATATACTTTGCACTAAGTACCCCGAATAAAAACAATGATTCCATTTTCCAGAAAAATTGGTAATCCACTTCTTCAAGTAGGACTTACAATTCCGCCTTCTTAATTATGACGCGTATACGCACAACACAAATGCAAACGAGATAAAGAAAGAGGGAAAATGCGAAAGCTGCTCGAGCTCGAGGCGAAAGTAAAAGCGGCAGATCATAACGGAAGCGTGGGCCGTTGTGAGCCAGAGGTCCCCACAGCGACCCGCTCTTGCCGATCTAGATCCGGAGCCACGAAAATTCTCTTTACGAAAGCGTCGAAACAAAACGAAAAAAAATAACGTGCGAATGAAAAGAGAAGCGCCCAACACTTGAACGTGACAGAAATGTGCTCGAGCGTTAGAAAATGTACCCGGGTATTGTTCTCCGCTCGACCGTCGGGGAAGGGGGGTCCTTGTTTTACGACCCGAACGTGCATCTATACATAAGGCGCTCGGAGCACCTCATCAAGCGCGCGCGGACGCTGACGCCGTCGACGCTGCTTTAACAGGCTCGTCGCGCTCTTAACGTCGAGCCCTGCGCGAGAGCCTACAGCTGCCGCGCGGCGCGAAGCCGTTCTTCTTCTTCTTCTTCTTCCATCGTCGCGCACCGAAACTAAAACAAAACGAGGCAGATAGCACTGGCAACGGGGCAACAACAGCAGGTCTCCCTTGCAGGCTCCATCGCTGTGCAGTCGTTGCGCCGACGTTAGCGTTTACGGCTCTCGAGCACAAAAGGAGTCGTCCGTGGCACGCACATTCGCCGCGAAGTTGCGAGCAAGCCCCGGCACTCGAGGCTCAGGAAAGAGCATGCACGATGGCGCTGCTTCTGCTGCTGCGTTCGTGGCAACCCCGGGACGAGCTTGCTTCTTTGTTTCTGCTGCGTCTTTCTTGGCGCGCACCGAGGCTGTTCTAATTATGAGCGCGTCTGCTGCGCTAGCGCCGCCTCCGGCCATGACTAACGAGACGGCCGCTGCATGCGCACCAGAGGACCTTATACATTGAACACCCCCCTTCCTCGCTCTGCTCAACCTGCACCACCAGGCCCGTGCGAACACACACACAACCGTGCGTCGTTGAAAAGAAACTAAGAACCAAGTCGGTGGCGGCAACAACGCCCGTGCGGCGATTATCATTTATTAGGAGCCGAAGCTGCACCTTGCGCGAGCCGCGGGCTTGCGAGGAGGAGCAAACGCTCGCAGCTGCCACGCGCGCGCAGAAATTTCGTGCGCTGGTGTGAGAGATGGCGAGCGTTCATCTTTGTTCTACGCGCGCGCATCTTATACTTGGGAGCCCTCACGCGGCTTGGCGCCTCAAAGGAGCGCTTCCCGCGGAAGGAGCCGAACGGGCGACTTCAGTTCGGGTACCTGAACTTTTGCGCGTCTTCGCGCGTACGAAGTGGGCAAGGCGCACAGTCAGCGATATCTGTCTCCCACAGAGGTCGCGTTCATGAAGCTGCGCGATTGCCGCAAGAGCCGTGCAGACGCGCTGCGTTTTTCTTGTTTTTCTTTATTTCCGTTGAGCTAAGCAATACTGAAAGTGAGCACAGAGCCACCGTATCAGTTTTGTTCGCAGCAGCTCCCCTAGAAAAGCATTCAATTGAAATGAGCGATGGTGCTTTGTGGTGAAAAATAATTAGAGCGGCGTCTCCTGGTGGCGGGCGTTTAGGATAAACGAGGGGGGGGGATATTGTCTGAGCATAAAACGTCAGGTTTCGAATGATTGCGCGTCTCTGAAATGTACTTGCTGACGTGGTCATGGAATATTTCGCGAAGTGAAACGATGCGCTGCAAATGTGAACAGAGAAGAATGGCACAAGAACACGAAACTGACAAGGACCAAGCGCAACGTCCTTCATGTTCTTGCGCACCATTTGCCTCTTTTTCACTTCGCAATGCCACGTCTGATGGCCCTTGTGGAAGCACTTCCAAATGGAATATTTTGAGGCATGTATACACATCGGCCAGCTGCAAATCTTGCTACCTCTTATTTAGTTGACACGACAATACAAGAAATGGTTGCGTTTATATCCGCCGCTGCTCTTTAGAGTCGTGGAAGACGTCTTTTAGGATGGGATGGATGAGTACACGAAGCAGTACTTGACGCAAGGCACTCGCTATGAGACATGTGTCGAGTGCCCTAGATCTGCAATGCGGGTGATACTTCCTCACGAACGTGCACATGTATTATGATGGGGTATGGTTAAGTGCCTACATATCTAGAAATTATCACTGTTGATATATACTGCTACACACAGCTTACAACAGGACACGTACGTTTTATTTGTATTTCACTCGCCCATTCCACTCTATGTGTATATAGCAAACTGGACAAAACATAGGTAATGTCTCTGTCTTTTCCTTCATTCCGTCATACGTATATTTGTGTGATTACACGTGTGTGTCAATATGCACGATTTGCTTTTACTCTCTATTACACGTAGTACATGCTTGAACCGCATAGCACACGCACCCGACAGACAGACAGACAGACAGACAGACAGACAGACAGACAGACAGACAGACAGACAGACAGACAGACAGACAGACAGACAGACAGACAGACAGACAGACAGACAGACAGACAGACAGACAGACAGACAGACAGACAGACAGACAGACAGATAGATAGATAGATAGATAGATAGATAGATAGATAGACAGACAGACAGACAGACAGACAGACAGACAGACAGACAGACAGACAGACAGACAGATAGATAGATAGATAGATAGATAGATAGATAGATAGATAGATAGATAGATAGATAGATAGATAGATAGATAGATAGATAGATAGATAGATAGATAGATAGATAGATAGATAGATAGATAGATAGATAGATAGATAGACAGACAGACAGACAGACAGACAGACAGACAGACAGACAGACAGACAGACAGACAGACAGACAGACAGACAGACAGACGGACGGACGGACGGACGGACGGACGGACGGACGGACGGACGGATTCCAAATGTGCTTGCACTAGGCAATGAAGTGCTTCGCATTTTATATGTCACGTGAAACCCGGCATCGTATACTGATTGTTGCCAACATTTTCAGTTCATTGGGCATTGAGCATTCATTCAACTTTGTGAGTACAATAGCTGAAATTATTTAAAGAAAGACAGAGAGAAAAAGCAAATAATGTCGCATGAACAGAATGTCGCAAAAAGCGCGCTGAAAGAAAAGGGGGCGACTCTCCAAGCGCGAGTTTACGTGCACCTAGCCCAACAGGCAATTAAGCAACACAATGCACAGGGGATGCTCTTCTTGACTGTAGCGTTAATATTTCTACCTGAATCGAAATAAATAAGTGTATACGAAAAATCACGTTTTCTGTCAGCGGGATCCGAACCACAACCTTCGAATTCCACCGACGTAAAGCGGGATTTTTCATGAACGTTAACTGCTTTCGCTTTAGGTCACAATGACTGCAGAATATTTTACAGCAACATCAAACAATTCCCCTTGTGTCTCTCCTTGACTCAATTGTCTCTTGGTTTCATTAGTTAAGTCTATCGAATAAATGATCCCATCGAACAATTCCTCTACTTTCGTAAGCACTCACCAAAAATAGAATAATGTACTCGTATATCTCTTTTTTTTAACAGCAAGGGTGTTTAAGCTCGCCGTAAAGTGCCCTTAATAAACGGAAATAATCATCATCATGATCATAATCAAGCGTTCTCTACATTATCTTCATCATAGTCCTCTTGTGCTTCGCTCCCGGAAGAACAAGTGTGCTGATGCGACGTCTGTGAGAAAAGTATCCAACCTTTCGCCCCCCCCCCCAAAAAAAAAATGAACTGGTATAACTTGAACGTTCGAACTCTAATCACCCTTCAAATAGTAGCCTTGAGATTTCACACGTGCACTTCTCCAAGAGGTGCTGTCATATAGTTGGAAGCATTCCGTGAAGGCCTCTTTCGTAATGGAGTTCAGCTCAGTGGTCGTTGCTGCCATATCAGTGTCCTTCCTTGTCTGAAATCGCGCCCCTTTCAATGTAATATTGATTTTGGTAAACAACCAGAAGCCGCAGGTGGACATACCAGGAGTGTGAAGAGCCTGTTGAACTACAGGTGTCGGACTTTTCACCAAAAAAATTTTGAACCAAGTACGAAGAATGTGCAGGAGCATTGCAGTGACGGATGCACCAATTTCCCGTTGACCACAACTCAGGCTTTTTGCGCCGTACAGCAACACGTAGGACACCCATTCAGTACTCTTTGGTGATTTTTTTTAATTCTGTGGCGCGCACTCATGGTCTACCACAGCTCTGTGCTGGTGCGTGAACGATTACACCGTCAAGGGCGTGTGGACAGCCCGTTGTGCACGATTGTGGCTCCTGCGAAACACTTGAGCCTCTCGTAGTGCACTTTCCCGCATTTGCTACGCAATGGTCTTTGCTGATTAAGTAATATAAATTCCTAGGGCTCAAGTGAGCGACCCTAGACGACTACCTCTTTCCGAGTGGTAGTGCTTTCCGACGCAACCAGGCCTACCGAGCTCTCCTTGCATTTATGAATCAAATGGACCTGGCCACACGTTTATAGACGGTATCTTAGTTTTCTTTTTTTATTATTTTTATTTATGTTTCTTTACTCATACTTGTCAAATTCTTGGTCTTTTCCCCCTTCCCCATCTTCTTTCCTCTTTCTTCCCTCTAATCTTTGTTTCCTCTTTTTTTTCCCTTCTCCCGAAAGAGTGAGCAGGCGTTGGGCCCCTCCAGGTGGCAGCTGCCAGCTTGCTCTCTCCCTTTTTCTTCTGGGTCCTTGTGTATCTGTGTATGCAAATCAAATAATAAATAAATACAGTGCAGCAGTCAAAAAAATATATTGTCAGCAGCGTGCACTTTGATGTTACTGCGCACATAACGGGCTTTCTTTGGTCTTGGTGACGTGGAATGCTTCCACTGTGATGACTACGGTTTGGCTTCCGGATCGTACACATACCCAAGACTCGTGTCCAGTGATTATGTTGCCCACAAAGTTGAGATCACTGTTTGTGAAATCTAGCATGTTCTGTGAGACCTCAACACGAATTTGTCTTTGCTCTACCGTTAGCAGCTTCTGCACGAATGTCGCCGCGAATGTCTTCATAGCTCAATTACCGGCCATAGTGAAATGTTCAGAAAAAGTGCTGATGCTCATAGAGTTTCCTAAAATGAACTAGAGGGGACTCTGCCGCTGCGATCGTTCAGCGACCACGGGAATTATTTGTCTAGTCTTCGAACTTGCGAGCGGCGAATCGTACTTGCGGCTTCGTTTATTGCTGTTTCGGTTTTGTTTTGAAAAAAAAAAAAAAAGATTCAACCCTTTTGAACCTTGTGGCCCGACTTGGAAAGGTAAGTCTAAAAGGATAAGGTGGTGAAGCGCAACCGCTGAACATTTGCTGAATTTTTGTTTCGTGAGAAAACAGCTCCAGGCCACACGAACACACAAGGAGCCAAAAGCAGGCCAGACGTACGAATATTACACGAATCCGTGTACTACCCATCATTCCCCTGCTCGCTGAAGCGCCGTGTGTGTCAGCTCCCGTAGACACTAGCGTCAGAGTTCCGTCTAGTGTATATTAAAAAACTCTATGCTGACGCCCACCTGTTCCGTAATTTCTAGGATAGTCACACAACGGTCCCGCATCACCACAGCGTTCATTTCGGCAATGATCTTGTCATTTCGGCATGTATTGATGGCCGATTTGAGAGTGGCTTAATTGCTCTCCACCAATGTGAGGCTGTCTTCAAGCCGCTTGTACCACTCCTTAATTCGAACTTGCGTACCCCCTATTCCAATGCGAGCGTCCTAACCACCCGGCTACCAAGGCAGTTTCTTTTCCTTTCATGATATTTATTTTGACATTGACACGACAACATAGACAGGTATACGCTATAGCATGTCATGCTAGGCTAGCATAGCCTAGCATACCCTTATGTAGTATAGTGTAACAAGAAAGTGCAAAAAGGAAGAGGGATGTGAGGAAGAGAGATGTGAGGGTGAAGATGAGAGAAGAGAGTAAAGCATAGCGTAGAACGAATGGCAAAAAGACAAAGAGTGAGAGAAGGAACTGCAAAGAAAAGGAAAGAGAAAAGAGATAGAGAATCAAGGCAAGAGAAAAGCAAAGGAATAGAGTGAGCCGCAAGTACCCATCACCTCCACTGCTTCTTTATCACTGCACTTCTGGTGCAAACACAGCTATTTTTTTCTTTACAGTGTAATAGGCGTACTCTTGCGAAACCATAGAGAGAAATAAATAAAAGGAAGAGACAGGGAGGTTAACCTAGAAGAATTGGATTGCTACCCTGTACAGGGGTGGGGAAAACGGGTCGGAAAGGGGATAGAGATAGAGAGATTGAGAAACCATAGCGACGCACAAATCAGTTAGTGACGAGTTTCTTCAATTATTATTTTTTTCTCAAACCATCGCACAAGTGGAAACAATGCGGCACTAGTTCACAAGCCCAGCTTTCAGGTACTGGTGATTTATTGTTCATTGGCGGCCCCACGGAACGGTCGGAACGAAGCTTTGATAGCGGGCAAATAGCTTGCGAAGGCTGCTCGCTATAGTTACCAAATTAAAGGAGTGGCGACACGTTTCCACCGCGGAGCTCATGATCGAAAATAAGGTTAGCGGAGCTCGCCAAACCCTAACGGCGGTTGCGCGAGGCACCTCGATGCAGATTCGAAGACGTTCAGCAAGTCGATCGACTTCCGACGCGCATGATGTATCATGAAGTGCATGGGCGGAGTGCTCTATTCATTGCTTAACGATCGCGCAGAGCACAGGCGATAAAGATCGTATCGAATGGCCGTATTTCGTGGCAATAAAAAGACGCAGGGGCGCTGACCAGAGAGCTACAGCGTGGTTGCGCCTCTGAGGTGACTGTTAGTCAAGGTTGCAGAGAATCTTGTTTGCTTCGTTTATAACCGCGTGAGCGTGCGCTGCCGATTATCTGATGAAATGAACAGCTCGTGCGAATTGCGAGTGATAATGAATACGTTTATGGCTTCAAAAAAGAAATGTAGCAAGCTACATTTGTTTTCTTGTTTCCTTTAGGTTTCAATTAATTCACAGGACAAAAAAAAGCAGTGTGGGCGGGGAGGGGGGTAATAGTAATAGTATTAATACTCGTAATAACTCCTTGCTATACCTTTTAGGAGCCAGAACGAAAGCACGACTGTGAGCAGCGCCTCCTATGAGGCACGTGGTAACGGAGTATACGCCTAATTAATTTCGACCCCTTGGAGTTATTTTACGTTCCCCCAAATATAATCGCAATGGTGTTCTTTGCGTTTCGGGAGGATAAGGGGCGTGTCACAGAGCATACTTCCCTAGCTGATAGCTCCTGTTGTGTAAGTCTTATGTAAAATTTTATGCACAGCGCACTGATAACTACATAGGCTCCTTCGGTGTAACACTTATCGCAACGAATATAAAAAGCTACGTGGATGACATTTTCGAAGAGATTACTTGTAAGCAGCCCCTAAACTCTAATGCTCTAGTTTTTTTTTTTCTTCTACCAGACATGTATACTTTTTCTGCACAAGAAGAGCCAGTAATGGAGTGTAGGAGCACAGAGTACGAACTACCTCGCACTTTGCAACTCACACATTGTCAAGTTGTGCTTCTGCGTTTTCGAAACTGTCATTCTTCCGACGGTGTACCACGCATAAGAGCTAGTGTTTATCACGCTGTTGGCGGCGTGGCGCAAACAATGGTACACCAGGGCCATCGAGCACGCCGGCGGCAAGCTCTCCAAAGAACGAAGGATAAAAATTAAAAACAGCAATAAGGGACGAATAACACCTCTTTCCGCCCTACAGTCCCTTCCTTTCCGAGAGGCGCGGTGACCTGCCCACTTGGTGCCGCTGCGCGGACTGGCAGTTCACGTGTACACACGCTTTTCCATATTTTTTTTGTCTTCTTTTGTGCGCGTGTCCCTCCATAGTGAGCGGTGTATGCGCTCCGCAGATTCTCGCGTTTTCTCGACGCCGCTGCGCGTACATTCTTACGGAAACGGCCCGAAAATTGCGCTCGGCAGTAAAAAAAAAAAACAGCGGCGATGGAGTATACGGCCGAGACACAGCGGCACCCTCAAGTGTTTCGGGGTAGTTGAACGCCGAGTGGTAAGGCGGGGGGAGTTTGGCGCGAGTGAGTCTCGCGAACGAAGAGCTGCTGCGCCAATTGTTCCTTCTCACGCGCCCGAGAAACGGAGCGGTAATTTTTTTTTCTTAAGTCGGGGCCGCGGGAAAGAAGAAAAGAAAAGATGACATGGGTGAAATGAAAGATACAAATAAAGGAATCGCCAGAACGCTCTTTTTCCGGGCTCAAAGTGCCTCCGCGACTGATGTAGTCGGTCGGCACACAGTCGAGGCGGCAATTATAAATACACGTTTGCAGAAAACAACGCATGAAAGCTGATACAAAAGGCGAGGGTGGCGGAAAAAATGACGTGATAGAAAAAAAAAACAAGTAGAACATGGCCACGAGCATGAATAAGGTCTCCAAGGCGTCGTGATAAGCACTGTGAGGGCGCATCCGTGGACTGAGCGGTCAGCCGTTGAAGAAAACGCGTCGTAAGGTTGAGAGACAGTATGGAAAGGCCTTGTCTTCTCAGTGCTCTGGGTGGCATGCGTTTACGTATTTAACGCGAGCCTCAAAGAAGGAAGGAAGGAAAATAGGGGGAAAAGAACGGCAGGGAGGTTAACCAGCCTATAGGCAGCCGGTTTGCTACCCTGCGCACGGGAGAGGGACGGGCGAGCCTCAACATTTGCAGAATATCTATAGCGAAGAACAAGACACCGAGTTGGTAAGGATTAAAAAAAAAAAGAAAACCTCGCAGAGTTCCTTACGCAATCGCCTATAAACAGGAGTCGGCAACCAGCGGGCCGCATGTGGCCTTCAGCGCAGTATTATGCGGCCCTCAACACGAAGACGATCACCCCCCCCCCCCCTTATTTTTTCCTTTATCAACAAGCGGAGAGAGTAATGTTTGGCATGAAATGGTATTTTCCTTTGCTTTTTATGTTTGACTGCACCTTTGTGAGATGCTTGCTGAAAATAAACATTATTTCTAACCCAGCTTTGTAAATTATTGTCTTTTTTTCTATTTTGCATAGAAATAATGTTAATCACCCCCCCCCTCCCTCAGAATCCTCCGAACCATTCCACCGTTTCGGCTTCATGCGACTTGGCGCTCCGCCTTAAAAGGTTGCCGACCACTGGCCTAAATTGGTTTGAAGGCTTTAACAGGCGTATACATATTGATTTCAGTCGAGGTAATGATCCCTTCGTCTCCGAATAAACACCGCAGGCATTACAAGCTTTCTGCACAGCATTACCTGTGATCAGCCAAGCGACTGTCTTTGACCAAGCGACAATGTCCTGCGATGGCGTGATCATGTCACGTTAAGTTGTGACATGGCGTCACTATATGCAGTCACCAATTATGGTGGTCAGTTACATTATTATGACGCCATATGGTGACGCCACTGATGACGTGTTGTCGTTGAGACTATGTGACTTGCAATGTCGACTGCCCACAGACATTCACTTAAGTGTCATGTGACCTTTAGCGCATACTTCTATTTGTTGTTTTTTTTCCATCGCTCACGTTTACGCTGAAGCCGGTCTCACGAAGTATCATCTGGTATATCGCGAAATCTTGAAGAAGCCGACGCCGGTGGTCAATCTTCACGCTTGATGAGGCATTTATGGCGCTCGCCTAAACAATGCTAGAGCAGGAGTGAAAGACGGGCACAAGAGAAGAAAAACGGCCAACACGAAGGCCTGTACACCGACGCAGCAGCAACAGTGCTTACGAGTGTTTCCATGCCCTAAAAAGTGCTTCAGAAGAACTACCGGTTGCCGTGACATAAGGTAGAGTCACCTGACCTGATCGAAGACATCAATACCAACGCCAACATTTAAATGGGAGGGTGACAGGGAAAGTATGAGCCTGGCTTTGCACATTTTGCCGGTGTCAGTATATATAGTTAGCATGATTCACTACGGGGCCAGTTACAACTTATGCCATGCCGCTTAGCGGTTTCTACTATTTTGTCCATCACTACTGCCAAAACTTCAATAGCGACGTGCCTCTCTTCGATAGTGACGTTGTGCGTGACGTATCTGCTCCCATCACGTGACCATCACGCTTTTGACTACGCAATGTTGCCCCGTGAGAGGGGGTGTGTGTCAATGTTCTTCGATGTTTTTCAATTTCCCATGAGTATATACATTGCCACGCGTGATGTTACGGGCTGGTTATCTTCGGCAGCTGTACAAGTGCATACAAGTGCACTGCTATCGAACGTGTACGCAGTGTACAAGTGCACTGCTATCGAACGTTTTTGTGTGTTGTGACGTTTTCAGGTTCATGGAACACACCGGAATCAGTTCTGCACAGGCAGAACACTTGCGCTTGCCTCTTCTTTGTATGTTTTTTTTCTCGGCCTATTTGTTGCTCTCTTTCTTTATATTTCTGCCTTTCCTTTCCCTCCCTTATTATACTCCTCCTCACTCGTACTTCTCTTTCCCACCAGACATGCATACTTTACTATACACAAGGATAAACAGTGTTAACCAGTGTCGTAACCAGTGTTAACCAACTGTTCACGACGCTAGCCTTCATGTAGTGGGTACGCGAGCTCGTATCCCGCCTCGCCAAACACTTTTTAAGACGAAAGTGTTTTATGCCGGGGTCCACCAAGACTTCAGTGACGCATTTATGTCACGGATATGACGTCGTAAAATAAACGCTATCAAATGAAAAAAGAATCACAGCATATCTACGGAGTGAATATTGAGGGGGGGGGGGGAGCGTCTGTCTGGTCGTCCGTATGTATGTCTGTTTATCGAAACATCTCGAACGATGCGAGGGAAGCGAGTGTGATCTAGTGAATAGTTCGCGTGCTAGGTGTTGACAGACAACTACGGCAGACAAGTCTACGCCTTAAGGAGCTTCTGACTCCTTGGGAAACGACGGAAAGCTACCGGTGCTTGATTGATTTGTGGGGTTTAACGTCACAAAACCACCATTTGATTATGAGAGACGCCGTAGTGGAGGGCTCCGGAAATTTCGACCACCTGGGGTTCTTTAACGTGCACCCAAATCTGAGTACATGGGCCTACAACATTTCCGCCTCCATCGGAAATGCAGCCGCCGCAGCCGGGATTCGAACCCGCGACCTGCGGGTCATCAGCCTAGTACCTTAGCCACTAGACCATCGTGGCGGGGCAAGCTACCGGTGCTCCACCGACTGTGCTATTGAAGAATCCAGTGGGCTCCGTACGAAGGCATTTTATATCTTTCACACATTCTCTCTAGATCCATGCTTTCTGTTGGCGAAGTGGGGTGGTGCCACGGCCTGTGAGTGTAATGCGGCATGACGCACTTAAAGCATGGCGCTCGAGATGGCGTGTCGGCACGCACTGGTCTTAGAGGCCATGGTTAGAGCTTCTCGACAGCAGTGAAAAACCCTGACTGAGCGAGCATCATAGAGACGACGACGCAGTTATGTTCGTTGCATTTCCTTTCATGTTAGCGTGTGACAGCTCGCTGTTGAAGCGTGCAGCTTCCGCATGCAGGAACGATGTATCAGTGCGATAGTTCCGGCTTATTTAATAAGACTGCTACAATAAACACTGCAGCACAGCGACGATGTCGACGAGCGAATGATAGGTGGTGTTGGCCAATGTCGTGCCTCGTTGGTGCGAAACTGAGGCCAACAGGACGTGGAGCACCGTGGTGCGTTCGTGGCTGAAGCTACGAACCTCTGAGTCCGGTGTTGAAGCGCAATATGCATGCGTGAGCGCTGGCGTAGGTTTTAGGAGCGTGCACCAGGCAGTTTCTCTCCGTGGCTGACGCTCTTTGAAGACGCGCATATCGAGTAGCAGCGTCTTGTGTATTCTTCCTAATCTCATCTTAGCGCGCTATCAACGATACACTGTATTCAGGTATGTCCTAAGGACTTCAGTTACCACAGCGGTTAAATTATTGTCACGGGTGGTAGTAGTCGCGATAGAGACGCCCACTAGGCGCCAAAGTGGCTGTGTCTCTGTCAAACGGTACTATAGCTGCGATATTTCACTGGACAATAAGCACTACTTCTACGAAGACGAGTTGCACTTTCGCGTTATACCAATTCTCATGATGAAGAGACCACCCTTTTTTTTTCACAAAAGAACTCTCTATCTCTTTCTTTCTTTCTTTCCTTCTTTCTTTTATCTATACTATTGCACTTGTCCTCTCCTCGCCTAAGAGTCATCGCATCCCTAACACTTCGAATCGGCCCCATTGTTCTGAGAGCGAAGCAGAAGACGAAGAAAGCGCGCACTGGTTAAGGACGATGACCATTGCAAGTTCTAAACATCAATTTTAAACATGTTAGAAAGTACTAGGAATTTCAATTGAATATTTATATTATTCTGTCTGGTCGAAATGGCAAAACGGAATTATTGAACTCTTTCTGTATTTACGTGCGCTTTATCCTCCTTAAAGTATCACTTGAAAGGCCTTAAATTTCATATCCTCCATTTTTGGCCAATCCCCCTGAGTGGGCTAGAGCCATAAAGGAGACATCATCATCATCATCATCATCATCATCATCATCATCATCATCGTCGTCGTCGTCGTCGTCGTCGTCGTCGTCGTCGTCATCACCATCATCATCATCATCATCATCAATGTTCACTCGTCACGGACCAAAGCTTGGCTCAAAAAGCTCCGCTGTGTGAGACCAGTCACGTATGTGTAGTTCATGAGCATGCTTGAGCAAATATATGAAGAAAATCGAAACAATCATGAAGATCATGCAGAGAGCCTGGTCCGCCACGTTGTGTATAGCTTAAATTCCGCGATGACTGTGTATACATAGCAAAAGTTGCTCGGGCTGTGTGTTTCCGACCGCTGCTATATGCAGTGTCCTCCGGCCGATGTCGTTTCCGGAGCTGAGCTGATGATCGCATAGCGGGTCTCACGCGTAGAACAGTGGCGTCCGTCGCGTGTGTTCACTCAGCGCGGCGCGACGACGAGGCCGGGGCGTAATCGGGAGCGTGTCCGGCCACCCTTCCGGCGTTTTCTTGCCGCCGGCCCAGCGCCGTCGTCCGTGACGGTCCGGCCCACGTAGGCGTCGGCCAAATTGGCGCCTCTAATGGGCACCCCTCGCAATTAAGCACACCGTCTTTTTCGGCACATAAGGGGAAACTGCCAAGTGGCATTTTTTTTTTTAGGAAACGTGGTCGGAGTTTCCGCGTATGAGGCGACCGCCCGAAAGGGTGGATGACCTCCAGGAGGCGGCCCTGAGTTGGACGAAATGACGTTTCGGGGACTCGGGACGGTCGCCGGCTTGCTTCTGGGACTAGGGCTCCGGAAACCCGCCCGACTGAACGTTGTGACCGTACAGACGGAGTCGCAATGAAACAACTTGAAAGATTGATTGATATGTGGGGTTTAACGTCCCAAAACCACCATATGATTATGAGAGACGCCGTAGTGGAGGGCTCCGGAAATTTCGACCACCTGGGGTGCACCCAAATCTGAGCACTAGGGCCTACAGCGTTTCCGCCTCCTTCGGAAATGCAGCCACCGCAGCCGGGATTCGATCCTGCGACGTGCGGGTCAGCAGCCGACTACCTTAGCCACTAGACCACTGCGGCGGGGCAACGAGCAAGCTTTCAAATAACGTAAGGTAATTGGCGGGGCTTAAGGTCCCAAAACCGCATTATGATTATGAGAGGTGCCGGAGTGGAGGGCTTCGGAAATTTCGACCGACTGGGTTTTTTTTAACGTGTTTCTAAACAACACGAGTGCCCGAGCCACTTTCACCTCCATCGAAAATGCGGCCGCGATTCGTTCCCGCTATACCTGTGGGTCAGCAGTCGAAAGCGGTTTGGTTGGTTGGTTGCGAAACTTTATTGTCATGGCGGGTTATAACATAATTAACCGATATAACTAATAGGTAATTGTAATGATAAAAAATGATGATGTAATTGCTAAAAATGCTTCGGAAACGCGCGGCTGGCACTCAAGTCGTGCACAAGGGGGCGCTATAACACCTCGCCAAGCGCACGATGGCGTCTCTCACCGGCGCCTGTCTACATCACTTCGTGTGATCTGGAAGCAACCTGGCGCAACTCGATCACTGCAGACGACACGTACCTCAACTTCCGTAACAAGCAGGGAATAAAGCACCGAAAAAAGTGGAAACAGTAAACATTTTTGCTGGGTGAGTTAATGGTGTATGACGTGAAACATATTTATTTAGTGTGAAAGTAGAAAACTAAACAACTCGGGAACGAGAACAAAACTGCCCTGTGCACTGCGTTTTCTTCTTCTCCTTTTCGAGTTTTTTTTATTTTCTACTTTCGCGCTAAAAAATAAGTTGCACGTCACAAAGTGGCATACATGTGGCACACAGAGTTTGAGAATCTCCCTATCTAGATTTTTCTCGTGCCGGGAAAACCTGCATGCTTGTCTCAAACACTGACGTCATCGATGGTTTGGTAGAGGGAGCGGGTGAGCACTATACGAACGAGAATCGCTGGGTGCCCGCGCCACGCATTTCCCCAGTTTCTCAGTAGTGTAACTGCATTTGTGTGCTCATGTGTGTATATTGGAAGGCATTTTATCTTTGAAGGCTCAGCAAATATTAAACAAATACAGATACCGAAGCTTGCACCAATTTTCACGAGTCTGGGTAACAGCGCCGTTCACAACTAGAAGTCGACGCAGAAGTAGGTGACTAAGACGAAGAAGATAACGAAAACAGCACGTACCAGTTCATAAAAATGACAGCTTTTGTATCCCACGCTGCAAACTGTACTAGCTATGCCGTACTATACAAACTTCCTTTTTTAGCTTCTTTTTTTCGCATGTTGCTTTTACATTGCTTTCTCTCCCTATACCTACTTCTTTCTCTATCTTTCTTCCCTTTCTATTGTTTGTCTCAATTACTTTTTTTTTCTTTTTTTCTATGTCACTGTTTCTCTCTCTCTCTCTCTCTCTCTCTTTGTACTCTTTCTCTCACCCATCAAGCTATTGCATTTCTTGCCGAATCAATCGGCGCACGTCATTGTGAAGCAGAAGAGAAACGCATTGAAGAAGGAGATATGACGATTGCGCGAGCCGGTTTATGATGATAATACACCTGGCAAACCTCGATGTTAAAAGCTGTGATGCAATCAATAGTTATAGATTTATCAAAAAACAACTAGATTACTCGGCACTGCTTTGACATCACGTGTCACCAAAGCGATCAGTATAGCTTGAACAAAATATCACTGGAAATCTTCTGACAAGATAAGCAACGCAGCAGCTCAAAGAAACAGGCACGTCACAATCACCAGATGTGGTGGAGTGGCCGGCATGCAGGTCGTCGTGGGAAAACGTTCAGAGTCTGGCCCTCTCGCCACCGAATGTCCTTATCGCACGAATATTTCCGGTTTGGATACATAAACACCCTGTCACTGAACCATAACCTCGCACTGCTGCTATCTATAACTCGTGCATGTCAATGCAAGTTGGCCCTCGACAGTAGGTTGACTACCCCGCCATATGTTTGTTTCACCTTCTTATTGCACATAGGTTATTCCTTCTGACCGTCTGATATTGTTTCACTGAGGTTATAGAATAGCGCTGTATCTTTGGCGCGGGACACTATCCGTCAGTGCCAGGAATAGCAACGACCTCTCCATCCTCCCACGGCAGGGCGACTGGCGATGGGAAATTGCGGTCCCAAACTTTTCCTCCCGAGACGACAGTTCGCCTCGTGCGCCTTGATTTAGCCCCTCGGCAGACGTTTCTCACGGCTCCTTCGCATGCAGCAGAGGAAATGCCTGACAGGACGCCACTGGAAGCGTCCACAGGTCTCACTCGCTGGCAGTTTCCCTTGTCCGGCAGAATACGTGAGACAACAGAACGGGTGGAAGCACGGGAGGCGGAGGGGAGGGGGGAGGTGCTGCATCTCTTTTTTTTTTGGCTCCAATTAAATCATCCGGATGCGGAAGTTGCGTCATACCACGATCGCTCCGCGAACGACAGGTGGCAGAATGGAGGCGACGTTTCGGTTATATGGCACACCGAGCACCACCGGCCTTGAGCAAAGACGCTGTAGCCTGAGCACAACGCTCCGTATGCCCCCCCCCCCCCCTATTTCGCTCATATATCGCGGCAATCCGCCCCATCCGGCGTCCAGCCTAGCTTGTGGGATCACGCACGTTTGCTTCGCCGCTAAGCCCCGCTGTTTAAAAAGAACACACGGCCTTCAGGAGCGCTCTAAGCTAGTCTATGCTGCGATAATGCGACAAATCGATCCTGGTAGAGAGAAAATAAACGCTTACGTCAACAGTCAATTTCAGTGGCTACGCGAACAAGTTGTATGTTATCATTCTTTAAGATGTGACAAGATAAATATAGGAATATAATCAAGGCAATGACAACGTTGTCAACCACGTTAAATCTCAGCCAGGCTACGCTGTGAAGAAACGACAAGACTCGGCGGGGGCTCGCACACAAACTGCTCATATTGGCTCGCTATTGTGATCTCTGTCACAACTTTTTTGTTGTTGTTGAACAGGACGACTTTTGGGTTCTTAAGCTATATTTTATCACTCCGAACTGTGCGACTAAGCCCAAAACACTTGAAACTATTGCTGTCGCCTTAAGAACCCCACAAAAGTAATAAAAGTATTCTAATGTTTAAACTTGGACCTCACTGCGTAATGATGTTATTCTGCAAAAAAAAGTAATAATAAAGCTGCACATGTTGTATGCACTTTCTTGACATATGTTGGGGAATGAGCGCAATGCAGAGACACCAACGGAGGCACGAAAAAAAAAAACACAGCATATCCACGGAGTGACTCATGATGAGTGGGGCGAAGCTTCGGGGGGTTTTATCGGTAAACCATGAATCGTCTGTCTGTCTGTCTTTCTATCCGTCCATCCGTCCGTCCGCACATCCTGAGTGAGTCATCGAACAATAGTGGTCACGTAAAAGCTATAGGAGGTACAGACCCACGGCTTTAGGAGCCGTGGGTCTGTAGACACACACGCACACACACACACACACACGCACACACGCGCGCACACACACACGCGCGCGCTGCCGTAACAGGTGGGCGCGAACTGTCAACTCTAGATATTTCGTGAGACGCCACTTGGCGCCGCCCCACGAAAGAAGGAAAGAGAACGATGGGAGGGTTGAATTTGTGAACATAAAAACGTGATAAATCGAATTAGAGCAGTAAAAGTGCTATCATATATGGTGCGCGTTGATAGGGCTGTGTTCTTGCAAGGTCCGGAACGCGTCGCTTGGAAATTCGTTTTCTACTTGATTGATTGATTTATTTGTGGGGTTTAACGTCCCAAAACCACCATTTGATTATGAGAGACGCCGTAGTGGAGGGCTCCGGAAATTTTGACCACCTGGGGTTCTTTAACGTGCGCCCAAATCTGAGCACACGGGCCTACAACATTTCCGCCTCCATCGGAAATGCAGCCGCCACAGCCGGGATTCGAACCCGCGACCTGCGGGTCAGCAGCCGAGTACCTTAGCCAGTAGACCACCGCGGCGGGGCTCGATTTCTACTTAGCTATGCACAAAAGTGAGAGCGTTCACGCATGCGCTGAACTCTCTTTATCACATGGTTTATACCGATTAAAGGTGACTCCTTGTTATGGGTTGTGCTGTTCTAGATTAGATCAGGCTGGGTTGTGTTAGGCTATAGCTTTACCACCTAAACATGACTCAACCTAATCAAACCAATATAACCCAAGCTAACGAAACTCAACCAAACGCAACCTAAGCTAACCTTACATGATTGCCTATACTGCGTCTGGTTGTGTTTAATTGGGCTGTGTAGAGTTGGCAGCACGTCGCCATTCTAAATTCACACACATCAAGTGTTTTTTATCGTACATGTACTGGATGTGTCATGTTCTTGGCACAAATATATATATATATATATATATATATATATATATATATATATATATATATATATATATATATATATATATATATATATATATATATATATATATATATATATATATATATATATATATGAGCACTCTGAACTAATGCGGGTAAAAAAGATTAAACAGGGCAATCATCTTAGCATAGATTAAATATTCCAACGCTGAAGAAACATTCCAACTTTCCTACAGAATAAATTTTTATTAGAGTCACTATTTTAAATGTCAATTACGCAATATTTGTTAATTACTCATATCATCAGATGAGCAGTTGTCTTAGCATGAATAAAGTAGTCCAAGGTACCAGAAGAAGCAGTAAAAAGTTTTGATTGAATAATTTTGCTATGGTAAATAATTAAAAATAACGAAGCAATCTTAGTTAACCACGCTGCAGGCACGTCGCCATTTTGTTTTTGTTTTTTCATGAGGGGCACCACCTTGATTTGAAGATGGGCACCCACCCGTGTAATATGGCGATTTTTCGTTCTATATGCCACCTCATGGTAATGCCCCTGCCACTCTGTTTGGCGGATGGGAAAAAAAGTTCTGACATGCTGACTATGGCTCAGAACTAATACTGAGCTAATTCGACACTTGTTGCTGGTTTTTTAATGACTGACACAACTTAGCCGAAACCCCCTTTACAATGTCGAAATCGTATGCACACTAAGATACAGTTGTACGACCCCAAGGAAATGCAGTCGCTAGAACAATGCCTCTGCGAAAATCACCACACTGCTTTGAAGCAGCACATAAATAATGACAGGGTGCAGGAAATACTCATGTCGTTAGAAAACCTTAAACTGCCGAGAGCAAATGCCCCAACTATGCTGATATGATGACACCTTTTTTGTTTTGTTTTTTTCTGAGAACGCATCTCTTGTTTACGTTGGTGCATTGCGATGAAGCACGACAGGTGGCTGGTATGAGGCAAAATTTAAAATTCTCAAGTGTTCGGAAAACATAGGGAGAAAATGTTAGCGAGTCACACGACATTTAATCCCCTTGATACCCTTACTTTTTACTCATTACTTTCTTTTTCTGAGTTTAGAAGATGACATCTGTCGTTGGCCTCGCCTACTGCTCTTGAATTGTAAAATTCATAACCGCAGCCGTGGCCTAATGGATAGGGGTGTTCAGCTCGGCTGCGGTAGGTGGTGGGTTCGAACCCCACCGCCGGACACCCACCGGTCAAGCGGGTACAAGCGATGCCCAGCCGTACTACGACCGCACTGCTAGTTGTACGGTCACAAAAGGGTACTGATGCTTGGGGAACTTCTCTGCGGTTGTGGCTCTGTGGCGGTGTTGTATGCGTATCGGCGATATGTTGCCATAAGATTGATAAAAAATACAAGATTTCCGAGCAAGTGCAAATGAGGTCTCCTGTGCTACGTTTTGAGAGCACTTTTCTTTCTATCCCTCGCTCGAATTTCCTGTTTCCGAAATAAAGCGGAAATTCGAAGGTGAGAGAGAACGCTAATGGTCGAGAGAGAGGCCACCGGCGATGACGTCATCCAACCCTGAAAAAATGGTCCGTGATGCAGGTTTACGTGTTCCGTTTTTGATCCAGTACCAGCGATGCGTGCGTTGTCGTACTGTGCAATCCCACCGCAGGGGCGCGCCCGCAACAAGCAGCGGCAAGCCGGCACAGCCTAACACGCGCCCGATGCGAAGCAAAGCAAAGTGACACGCGCTGGCCGAAAGTGTGGCCTCGTGAAACCCGAGCCACACTCCGAGGTGGTGGTTCGTAAAAGAGAGCGGCGCGGGGTATTAGTAGTCGATTCATCGCCTCTTTTGCCAACTGCGTCCAATCAACGGGAAATCGAGTCCGCCCATAATTAGCATGGACTGTCGGTCCGCTTACGTAGCGGCTGCGGCCACACACCGTCCCTCGGCGACCGTCGCCCCGGGCGCAGAGCGGCCGACTTCAAAGCGAAGCGGCGCGAAGGACCGAGGGGCGTGTCTCTTACCGCTGGCCCCGACACGAGAAACCTGAGGAGCTCACACTCAGTCGAGCGGAAGATGCTGACTCAAAAAAACAAAAAAAAATTGAGCCGGCTCGCGTGTGCCCGTGTGGTTTCATTGTCGCAGCTTATATACCACTGTGGTCGTTGTTGCGGCGGTGGCGCCGCCCTGTCGAGCGCAGCGCGGTGCAAATTGTTTCCCGCGCAGGCGGCCTTAGCACCGAGAGCCCCGCATTCTGTCTTCCGGTTTCGGATCGATGTTTTCAGTAGGAAGCTGCGAAGAATGACGTCATTCCAACATGGAAGTGTCATTGTCACTTTTTTTTTGGAACTGGTATAAAAAACTTGATTTTGAGGTATACCATCGTGCAGTATTCTTAATGCGTTTTGATTGCGCTACTGTGAACTTAGCGGATGTGCAGACTTTCAAAGCGAACGCCTGCGTGTAGGGCTTGTCCGGATTCCGCTGTCTCTCAAAGGAGCAATGGCGTATAATAGGATAGGACTACTGACGGTTGAAAGTTCTTACAGCTTTTGATAGGCTGTAGTATCGTGCACAAAATATGTTTTACAACATCCACTTGCCATGATTGGGCGATAATATCAAATGTGCGCTCTCTAGCAGTGGATTGGACTGTACATGTAGGATGATTGTGCAGTCTTCTGTCTTTTCTGCATGCTCTTGCGAACTTGTTACGTTACTGTGTCCGGGATAGCGCTTCTTATGGGATTAAGGAAGAAGCGTTGGCAAACAAACTGTGTTTTTAGACAGCCACCTCTAATTTAACTTATTTTCCGGGTTGTGTACATATCATGAATAATGGTACAAGGTGACGTTTAAAGGGCAAGCGTGGAAGAGAAACTTGCGAAACTTTTCGTCCAAAGTAGCGAATAAGACAACAGCTCAAGCGATACCGTATGTTGTTATGCTCTGTCGACTTCAATGTGCGGCTTGCTTCTAGAGCAGCAATAGAGCACAATCTTCTAGAGCAGCAATAAAACGTTGTTAGACAAGAGATGAAGTGATAAAAGAAGCATAAAAATCAGCTGCAATGTCCTATACATTACTGTAACTGCGTGGGAGTATATATGCATTTGGGTTAGTTTGAGACTTGGGGGAAAAGAGCGTGAACGAACAGTGCGTCATGAAAGGTGCAGACGGTGTAACTGGTCGCTGCTGACCCGAAGATCACCGGTTTGATCCGGGCTGTGGCGGTCGCATTTTGATGGAGGTGAAATGGTAGAAAACCGTGTAGTATGCGGTATCAGGGCACGTTAAGTAACTTCACTTTGTCGAAATTTCCGGAGCTCTCTTATATAGCGTCTCTCATAATGATAGCGGTTTTGGGAATGAAAATACTAGATACTATTACTCTAACTGGTCGAACTTTGCACGAATCAAAGTGAGCGCAAGATTTAAAATCGAGTGAGGGGGAACATATTTGGTAAACAATGGAGTGAATCAAGATCGCGATTGGATTGCATAATTATGACTGTACAAGTCACGATTGGTTGGAAAACAGCACTTTTGTCTAGTTAACCTTCGTGTATAGCTGTCTTAATATATTTTGGTCCGGAGTTAATCACAAAGCGTTATGATATGGTCTAATGATTCAGTAATACTATCCATTAGTTGTTATCGTTATTGCACTCTATATCAGCTTACATACTGTGCCTCGCAATATTGCATTGTATAATACGAAGATCACTTGCACGCGTACCTATACGCCACCGCAAGCTTCTTATAGTAAAAGTGAGTTCTTTTCAATTAGAGTGAATCTGCATACTTCAGTAGCTGGAGAGAGTCCAGTTTCGGCAAAGTTTCAAAACCGCGCTTAACGACGCGGTAGGCGTCTCCGCAAGTCGCTGTTCGTGCAGGATGCGCGGTGTCTTTGAATTAGGGCCGCAGGTGCGCTGTCGACTAATCCGACGCCAGGGGGTCGTGCGGGACTCCAAACTTCGCTTTGAAACCCGGAAAGAGCGAGAACTTTAATGACAGAAAGGATGGGGTTCAACGTCGAGTTCATGCACCACTTGCTATACGGTTTGCACTGAAGGATGTGGGTGAGTGACAGAGGTGGAAATGTTACATGTACACGCGTAGGAAGGAAACGGTGAAGCACGGTGGCTCGTAGCGAAGTGCATGGAGGCTGTATGCCCGTAGAGAACGTCACTTTCGTTGGATAAGCTTGTTCAAAGCGACGTAGCGTTTCAAAATTTCTTCCACGTCTGTATAGCCAACTGAGCTCGTTTATTCCTCTAAACCATCGCTCTTGCCCCTAATTTACCGTCTCAGTGTTAGGTAGCAAACCGGACGCTATATCTGATGGTTAACATCCCGAGATTCCTCTTCATTTCTCGCTTGAGCCAAGACTTTCAAATAGTTTGAAGACACTTTAAGTGTCTAGAACACGGCATCCTGTTAGTTATGCAGTGGACCATAAATAGTACAGCGTCGCTCTTTAGATTTTCTTCATTTTTATTCATGATCTTTTCCACCGATTATTTCGTATACGAAAGACTTAGAATTCTTGAAGCGATCGTATACTGAGGATAATAGAACAGTTAGTGGCTAAGGAAATTCACACAAGTTGACGAATACTATATAATGTGATATTCCTATTGTACTGTTGCACAAAAACGAAAGCATTTTAAAAGTTCAGGAATTTCGGGCCTCCTTTTAGCCAGATTATTTTACCATTATAGTGCTATTAAGATACGTCTAAAAATTGTAGTGGCAAGTCCATTGTGCTTTTCGTGTCGATGTACTGCGTCCTGGTTATGATGAAAACAGCCAAGACTCCCTAACATATAAGCCCTGCTGTGTCAGCTATTGAGATGACGAAACAAATTTTACGCAATAAAGATCACAGGCACGTGATACAATCATGCACTATCTCCCAACTAAACATTTTCGGACGTGCCTACAAGAGAAACTTCCGCTCGCAACACTGATTCATAACACCACTGGTATGTTTGTTTTCGGCATTTTCAGTACTCTGCTTGTACCAACCCTGGATTGGTTGAATAATCGTCTTTAGTGAAAAAAAGACGTGTGTAGGGACACTTCCGAACCATATTCCGTCCAGGATGCATTCTTCAGCGTTTGTGTAGAGATTCAAAATGTTCCGGAAGACTTTGAGTCTCCGAGTACTGCCATTGTTCTTTCTTTTGATTTTATATTTTCTATTTGCGCAGCACCTTGAACTCTCTTTATGCTGCTGTCCTTGCACGAAGTAGTCTCTCTCTCTCTCGCTCCATATATATATATATATATATATATATATATATATATATATATATATATATATATATATATATATATATATATATATATATATATATATATATATATATATATATATATATATATATATATATATATATATATATATATATATATATATATATATATTACTGTCTTTACTGTCTGTCTGTTACTTGCATTACTGTCTGTTATATCTCATTATTATTGTGTTAAAACACGGAAAAACGAGCCCTTAGGTATACACTTCTTTCCTTTATATATATATATATATATATATATATATATATATATATATATATATATATATATATATATATATATATATATGCGCCAAACCGTTCCCTTATTACTTGTCTCTCTCTCAGTCACTTCTGCTTTTAGTTATGTTGGTCCATTTGTATTTCAATTGATAATTCATCTAAAGGGTTAATGGGTTGAAGCCACCAATTTTGCAGATAGGTTCAACACTTCCCTCGAATACACCACTTTCTGTGTCTCCATTTATACGTATACCTTCGCACCAGATACAAGTTTCCGCGCACTATCTACGAAAGAAACTGAAATTTCCAACACACATATATATATACGCCCTCCATAGCAGCGATACCGTTATAACCCGTCTCTCACCTACAACCTATGCGAACCACTTCCCCCAATTTCTCCAGTATTGTTAAGGCGAAAGCCTTGTATGCCTCCTCAACGGTAAAATTGACCGTTGGCGCTGGCGTAAACACGATGCAAAAATTGCCATCGCGAGGTTACGTCGTCATACCACGTGATCATGGCGTCACATGATGACGCCAAAACATGGCATCGTCAAAGGTTGGCTGATCATGGAGGCAGTACAATAACGTCAGGTGCAGAAAGCTCTCGGAGTTTGGGGGGGGGGGGCATCTGCGATTGTTACATGGACTGAGGAAAAAAAAGAGTGAGATGGTTTTCGTTTTCGAGTCGTCTTATGCGAATGAATAAGAGCCCCATGAGTGGTGGCGTTTCTTTTTTTTTTTTATCATCAGATCGCGGTGTCATCAAGCGTCGTGCTATTTTATATTCGAGCACGAAACGAGGAGACCGAATCTGCTCGCCCGGAGATATATTCAAAGTAACACGACCATACGGGGTCGGCAAAGAGAAAGAAACGCAATGAGAGCACAAGCGGCCCATTCGTTTCGAGCACGCAGCGGCGGCGGTCGCGGCGATCTCAGCGCTCCACGCGTCGTTTGCTCGCGTGGTGCCGCCGCACCAAGTTCGTTCAACCTGCTGCCGCATGCTGTCGCTCGGAGCGAGTGGACAGGCACGGCTGAGTCGGCGCATCGCGATCAACGCCGCCGATGCAGCACGACGGTCACGCCGAGCGCCGTAATTGTTTCTCCGGGGCCTCACGCATGCGGCACCCGGAGACGACGACGACGACGCGCTCAGGCGGGGACCCAGCGGCTTCACCTGCGTGCACCACGCCATCTGTGGGGGGACCGGCGTCGTACTTGGGAAAATTACGGACGCAGTATGACGCGCAAGGGCGAGTCCATACACTGCAGCATATCGGTCACACTGCTGGAGGAAAGATGAGCGGAAAGTAAACCTGGGATTAGGAGTAAAATAATACACAGGCGCGAAACCACTCTGAAACATATGCCAGCTTTTCGTTTAATAGTACCCTCAAGCCCTTAGGACATTAAAAAGGGCAATTTATTGCGCAGGAGCGAATTTCGGTCAATCAGTACAAAGGGGAGTAGTGTACATGTGAAAATACCTGTAACGAAGCAAGAATTGCACAGCAGTAATAAGCAGGGGAACTTACCAAGGACTTGTTTCCTTTGTGAGACACTTACTTAATGAAAACCAGAATACTGTGAAGCCAAGGAAGGTATAGGGGGCGTTAATTTCAGTCTTTAACCGTAGTGTAATAGTCATAATATCAATGTAAAAATTTAAAGAGGACAACAAGGCAAATTACAGCCGGGAGGGGTCGAACCTACAATCTTCGGATAAAGCATCCTGTATAAAAATATCACGTGCTACGTGATGCCAGTTGTCAAAAAAAAATGCCCGCAGCTTCCCTCGGGGAAACACTGAGGAGGATGCGGAGCATATAATTGGTTAACGGGGTGTTAAAGTGCGACTTACTTGGGTCGATGGCTAAATTGGTTAACGTGGTTGTGAAATGGGGTGTTAAATTGCGACTTACTTGGGTCGATGGCTAAATTGGTTAACGTGGTTGTAGGAGGGGGTGTTAAATGAGTGAACACGTACACACGTATGCAAAAGGGCGGCGCTGGTAGAAGGGACGTCGATCATTGTGTTTGTGGATTCGTTGGAATTCATTTCACCGCGACCTAGGACGTCGACGCGCCGTACAAACCAACCGACGAGCGGCAACTGAGCGAGCGAGCGCCGACCTTGAGTATATATACAGCGCGACGGCGCATGCACTGTCAGCTGTCGAACGTTCGAGAAGGGGGAGAAGCGCAACGGCGCATGCGCGCGCGTCAGCTGCCGATGTTCTCGAAGCGCGACGGCGCATGCGCGCGCGTCAGCTGCCGATGTTCTCGAAGCGTGACGGCGCATGCGCGCTACATTATACAGCTAGCGAATGTTCGTGAAGAGGAGAAGCGCAAGCGGTGTGTACAAGGAGAATTAAAGAAAAGTTGCTGGAGTGGAAGCTCCTGCGATGCCTTGCCAGCAGAAGTGAAGCCACCTATTGCCACTGCCAAGATGGCGGAAACATGCTCTTTTCTGATAGTGCCCGCTTAAAGATCAAGTGGCTTTGATACGTTATGTAAATACTACGGTAGTTCTATATTAAAGGATGGTTGTTCCTGACGAAATAACACTCAGAAACAAATATGGATGACTGAATCTTCAAAGAACTTTGCCTCCAATTAGAGGCTCACTACGGAAAACTAGTGACTTTAAGACGCACTTGGAGCACTATGACGCCCCAAAAATGTTGGTTGCATTAAACTCGTTGGGCGTGCGAGGGAAACGCTTCGTTTTCGATCGCTGAACGGCGACACTTTATCATGCCCCTAGTAAGATGGCCGCCACAGCCGCCATCTTGCCAGATGAACGGCTTCACATCTGCGCAATCATTTCCACTCCAGCAATTTTTTTAATCCTCCTTGGGTGTGTAGAGGAGGAAGGGTGCACAGATGGTGGAGGAGTGAAGCGCGCGCGGTGTGTAGAGGAGGAAGGGATGCACAGATGGTGGAAGAAGGAGGAGGAAGCTTGCGGACGGTGCCACACTACAAGCCTCGAGTATTAGATGCTCCGCATCTAAAAAAGTTTTCCATATTCATCGTCGTGGCTAGGAGCAGCACTGGCTAACACTTAACACTCTCACATTTAGATGCACAGAAGGACACGATAAAGTGGACCGAAAGACGACCGAGAGCAATCTTAGAGCATCGGTAGAGCATCACACGTTTTATCCGAAGGTTGTGGGCCTGATCCTAACCAGTTGCAAGTCTTCTTTTTGTCCATTTGGTTTCTTTCCATGTTTATCACAGTGACTGCACTACCCTTAACGACTACTCTTAGCTTCCCTCGCACCGTCTTTGGTTTCAGTGTCTTTTGGGTTTTATACAAGAGTAAAAAGGCATAACAAATTTGTAACCTTATTATACAGTGATCGCTATAGTATGGTGTAATAACAATGCAGCAATATGCCAAATTTATTCATTATTTGTGTTTGTGCTCGTCTCATTTCACTACAAAACTCTGTAAAATTGCTGAGAGCTTCTTCAGTTTGTGCACACCATCGTGGTCTTCATTTACGTTTCATTGACGCACGTGTGAAGTCTTTCAACAGCAGTTTGCTAGGCTGTCGCAAACGCCTTAAATAATTAAAGATCTTCCATTGGTTTAGTAGGCATCAGCGTGCGACGCATGTCTACCCACACATGTATGTGGACGAAAACATATAAGCTATGTAAGTGTCAGTTACTCAGGACGTAACTGTGAAAAAGAAAAGCATGAAGATGTTGGCGAAGAAACGGCTGTCTAATAAAAACCAAGCTTGCACGGGCAATCACCATTGATTGTGTGGTCCTAATTACATGCTTTTCTCCCCCTTTCTTTTTTCTAAGATCATTTGTTTACAACTAAAAGTATTCAACCAGAATGCCTTCACTGTTAACATCCATGACTTCACACACACACACACACACACACACACACACACACACACACACACACACACACACACACACACACACACACACACACACACACACACACACACACACACACACACACACACACTCTCTCTCTCTCTCTCTCTCTCTCTTTCTCTAATTCACCAAGTTTAAATGACGACACCTTCCTTGTCAATCGCTTAACGTATACATGTTACACGCCACACACATTTGATACATGTAAGCCTGTCCTGCGAGCCTTCAATTGTATAATTTGTCTATGGAAATACAAAAAAATATAGTTTAATTTACACGACTTATATTGCAGTTCGTGTTCGCACAGCAATAGTTTCAAAGCTGTTTCACATGCCGCGATTGCAGTGAAAAAAAAAAATCGTTCCGTTCGCTCCAATCACTCTTTTCGCCACCGTCGCTAATGGTGGTTTTGTTTCACATGGACCACGAACGGTCAGCGATTTTCGCTCTGACTGGAGCGGCGAGTTCTTGCCACCGCTCATTGTGACAGACATTAATGTTATGTAATAATATGTGCATTATGATATCATGAAGTTACCATGAACAATAACGAAGGGCCCGCTTGTTACGTCATTTAAGAACACTGTCCAGTCTGAATTCATTATGAAATGCACAGCATCGGCCATTACCAAAACAAACACGTCGACTCTATTTGGACGGCTTGGCCGGACCAGCCCATTTTCTACGGGTCCCGACCAAAAGTCGCTCCCGCCGCTGCGATCAGAGCGAAAATTTCCAACATGTTGGAAGCTCGCCGCAGATCGCTGCGGCGGCAGCCATTTTTTGCCATTTTTTTCACGCATTTTTTTCATACACACAAGTGCCATTTTGTTCGCTCCGAGAGAATTCGCAGCCTGAAAATCGCTACTTTTTGTGTCATGTGAAACGGCCTTAACAAAATCGAGGAATACCCGAAAGGAACCACGCTGTGTCTGCGCTTCATATACAAGTGCGTGGACCTCATCCGGTCAGTTGAGCATGTTGATTCGCTGCAAGAGCCTTGGATCTTCCCTACCCTTCCGTCACCATCACGCATGGCTCTTTCCGACCCGGTTCCGTCATCACACCTATTCAGGAAGTAATGTGGCTCTATGCTTGCTAGTTTCAATCCATTTCCTCTCCGCGCTTCTCACCACTTCTCGGTCACCGACGAGGAAGCACTTTGCGCACCGAAGCCGCCAGCGCGCAGACAAACAGCTGGCCGTGCTCATGGCCGAGCGACATTAAAGAGCGAGAGAGACTCTGCAGCGTAACGGCGCAGCAGCGACTTAATGCGCGGCGGCGTCTCTCAAAGTGTGTGAGCGAAGGAACTTTGTGACGCGGACCTGATTTGCGCAGTTTCTCGAGATTATTAAGCGCGGTAGCCCGTGCGCTCCGTTTTCCTCGTGTCGTTGCGTGCCACTCGCAGATGCAGCGGTGTGCGAGGTCCGACACCGTGCGAGGGGTGTGTGCTGTCTTCAGCTTCCAGTACGATGGATGTAGGGGAGGGTTGTGACCGCGGCGCCGGTGGCTCGGCCGATGGGACGGCGGCACGCGATGCTCGGGCCCCCATCAGGCGGAACACCTCCGCTTGAGCGCGGCGCGAAATGAGACTCCCCGCGCGTCTCCTGCGAGCCGGGCCACCCGACGTGCTCCGCTGCGTCGCCGTGCAGCATCGCTGGGACACGCGCGTAGGTCCGAGCACGTCGTCGCCAGTCCTTCGCTCGGCGGCTCCGGAGTGTGCGTAGCGAGAGGGGAATTCATTAGGCATGCGCGTCCCATACGTCTCGAAGAATCACGCTATCGGGGTCACTTCCCTCTAGCGGAGTCCCCATGTCCACCTATATTTGGACGTGGTGACTCCGTTCAGGGTACGGCGAGTTGGAATGAAAACTGCTGGAAATATAAGGAAATGGCAGGAAAGAGAAGATGGAAGCTTGCCATGAAACAATCCGTAAACAGGGACAAGAGTGGCGATGTGGGCTTGTTGGTGAAACATTTGAAAGAAATTTATGTAGCGCGAGGTGAAAAAACGAACACAGGAAAGAAGCGCTCTGTCCTCTCAGTCTAATCTTTCCTGTGTTCGTTTTTTCGCCTCGCGCTACATAAATTTCTTTCAAATATTTCTTTCAAACGTAAACAGGGGTGTGTGTGCTCGAGACAATGTTTTGAAGTGGGCTTGTCGAAACGTCGGCTAGAGCACACACAACTCCCGTTTACGGATTTCTTCAGAGTAAATATGATAATTGTGTACATAGACGGTATCTGAGGTGTGTCCCGAATCAAGGCTGCGTTTCATATCCTAGTATATGATATAAACATTCTTCATTATGTAAATGTTAACATAGCATCGGCCAAAGAAGGTGGAGGAACAACGTATTTGCAGCTAGCACATGGTGGAGGTGGAGGGCACTAGTTCCCTCGAAAAGGTGGCCATTTATGGTAAGAGGCGCGAAATGCTACATGATCTAGTCAAAACAAGGACAAGAGCACACTCGCAACCGGGTTCCACTTTCCCAATGCTTCGCGACATACAACCTCCTTGCATGCATGCAATGATAAAAGTTACCGAATTACCACCAAGCTTATTAAATCTCGTCACCAAAATACACTAACTTCTTTGAAATCTGTGTGTACGCGTGTGTGTGTGCGTGGGTGCGTGAGCGCGCGGGCCATAGTTGCTATGAAGTGATGCAATAAAAATTCGTTACCAAATATTTTGTGGACGTAGCACAGTAACTTCCCGGGACTATCTATAATTTTCAGTGATTATGCTGTCTCGATGGTTGCAGGTTCGGTCTCTGCCGAAGGTTAGGTATGGTTTAGTTCACATTACGTCCTTGACAATTACATCCTTATTACCCACAAATAACATCTTCTATACGTTCCTTGGCATCATTGTCTGTTAGCTACCATTTACATCCTGTTATCACGTTTCACAAGAAACATAACGGCACTTCTTATGCTTACACGAGCCGAAACGAAGTCGTTACGAGATCACTGCACCTTGTATTCGCTCAGAGCGCGTCTTCACTACAGGGTTCACCGACAACCCCATATTCATCCTCGTGTTAGCGTGTCCCATGCCCCGCCGCGGTGGTCTAGTGGCTAATAGTCGGCTGCTGACTCGCAGGTCGCGGGATCGAATCCCAGCTGCGGCGGCTGCATTACCGATGGAGGCGGAAATGTTGTAGGCCCGTGTGCTCAGATTTGGGTGTGCGTTAAAGAACCCCAGGTGGTCGAAATTTCCGGAGCCCTCCACTACGGCGTCTCTCATAATCTTATGGTGGTTTTGGGACGTTGAACCTCACATATCAATCATAAATTAGCGTGTCCCACTAGATAGTAGCATATTAGTGCAGTCGCTGTCACTCACTCCAATATTGTGAACCACTCGCAGTACAGCTTGGTCTTTCAGTACTTCTTCTTTGTAAGTACCTCTGAACACACTGCACTGCAAATGCTGGCACAAGTGCCCTCGGTTGTGAGTCCGTAAATTCCTGCACGCGTGCGCAAAAGGCCGGCTTTTCATTCTCAGCCGACATTGACCTAAATGTAACCCTAACTAGCTCAAATTCCTATAGGCGCAACCTCTAAAGAAATGACGCAGGTCGCAAGGAAATAAGAAAAAAGAAAAACTAGGAGGAAGGAGCAGGACGTGCGAATAACGCTGAGCTGGATACGCCCAGTTCACCACCCTCAAAAGTGCATATATACCAGCACGAAGTGAGTGCACGAACACAATAGTTTACCCGGGTCATTATAACGCACTATAAAAACTACAGTGAAAGGAGGAGGATATGGGGTGATGCAGGTGTGGAGCGATCCCCTCACTTGCTCGTATGCTTGCACCGAACCATGGCGAAAGGTGAAATGACCATGTTTGATCATGTTTGAATGAGATGCATGACATCTCATTTCGTACATGCATACCATTCACGTTTGTTGCGCACGTCGTGTTGGTCAATGTCAAACCGTAGCCTTGCTAGAAAGGAAATATTAGTGTTATGTAGCCAAGGTGTATGCGGCAGTGGCCTATAGCCAGGAGGTGACACACGCTAGGCCCCTGCTCACCATTCCGACCCCCCAACCCCCAACCCCCTAATTTTTTTTTCTTTTTTATGGCATACAGAGCGAAAAATGACCATTTCAAGGTGGTGCCCCCACCCCGCCTCGAACGAAATTTCTGCCTACCTTTGTGGTGTACGGCCTGCCTCTCTGTCGACCTGTTGAGGTGGCGCGACAGATCTTAAAACTTATTGACGAGTGTGATATCAACACCACGTATGTATACAAAAATTTGATAAAAGTAATAATCCGCGATGGTACAATCAGGGAATTAAAGATCAGCAACGTTAGATAGAAGCTTGAGAACGTAGCGATAAAAAAATCCGATAAAGCACAACTCCATCATTAGTACACTGCGTTTTGGAATTAAGATTATGCACTTCTTCCACATCCCTTTTTTTTTATGTGATGTATTGGAAGAGAGGCACCTTTTTGTCCGCATCTTTTACTCCTTGTCGTTACAAGTTTACAACTTACAAGTTCAAGATTGTAGACAAAAAACCAGCAAGAGAAAACGAACAGAGAAAAGAAGAAGTTGACAGCACGAAGCTTGTTTTTCTGCGTCCTTGTTTTTCCGCTGGTTAATGGTTCATAAAAATCACGCACCAACTCACCCAACTATCAACATCGTATAGCATAACACACAAAAATAATAATAAATATATCAACATCGTAGCGTAACATACATAAATAATAATAAATATAGAAATAAAATTGAAACACTGTACTGTATGATCCGTGCTTGTAGTACCGGTACCGAATGCGCCAGTTATCAACGGGCCACTCCAGTTTTTTATGTGGCTGCACAGCGTGTTCTACGCGGCCCTGTTTTTTTTTTGCTGAGCTGTCATATTTTTCCAATGAATTGAATTATCATCATCATGAATACACTCTTAACTTTTTAGCGGGTGCAACGCAGTAGCTCGGCCGGCACGCCCTCTTTTCGTCCTCTTCATTATTCTTCTGCTCACTCCCCAAGCATGTGCACTCCCCAGGGCGCACTCTCCAGCTGCGCCTATTTGTCCGACGTGGGATGCAATAACTCGGACGGGAGAGAGAACGAGTACAGAAAAAGAAAGAGAGAAAGAAAGAAAAAGAAAGAAAGGAAGGAAGAAAGAAAGAAAATAAAAAGAAAGAAAGAAAGAAAGGAAGAGAAAGAAAGGAAGAGAAAGAAAGAAAGAGTAAATTTGTGAAAAAAATTCTTGACCAGGTGTGGTTCGAACCCGCGTGGCTATGATTTATAGGAGAGCATCGTAACCACTCACCTACCCATGCGCACCTGCGTAGCAAAACATCGTCTGGAATAATGTAGTATATAGCAACGGGGTGACAAAGGTAATTTAGGGTCAAGAACAGAGATCAGAGAAGGAAAAAGGGGAGCGAGTGAAGTGTTGCTGAGAAAGAAAGAGAAAGGTAGAGGAGAGAAGTAAACGGTAAAACAGAAAGAGAAAGAAAGGCAGAGAGAGAAAATCAAAGAAATATAAAGATACGGACGTAAAGAGGAAGAAATAGAATCTGAAATTGAGAAATAGAGAGAGAGAAAAATGAAGAAAAAGAGAAGGAAAGATAAAGACTGCGTTAAACGGAAAGAAATATAGAGGCAGAGGAAGAAAAAAAATACAAGTAGACCGACACAAAATAAATCCCAAAAGTACCCAGGAGAGAATGGGGAAAAGCAGAAAGAAATGAAAAACAAGGTCTGGCATATCCACGAAGTTGATGATGATGAGTAGGCAAACCAGTGGGATCGTTCGGTGTTGCCGCAAATCACCCTTGACATTAATAACTCACGCAAGTAAATAAGTGACAAAGCGGGGTACAGGTATATGCAATGTTTATTGGTCCTAGCTGGCATGTTGTATTGAGTAGTGAATTTCGTTTCGCCTTCGTATTTACTGATTCGTGGTATTGGAGCCTGAAGTTGGCAAAGACAAGGTCTGGTCACGTTCCCCTGGTGGTTGTTGGTTGTTACCAGTCATACGTAATGCGTCGCATACATATCGAGACGTCATCTACTGCACAAGCCTGTCGTTGTCCCTGATCATCATCATAATCATCTTCATAGTCGTCATAGTAATCGCCCTGGCGTATAATGTGTACCTTGTATGTGCTGTGCAGTGCGGCAGAAAGAGAATGTGTGATCTCGATTGCGCTTGTTATTCATAGTCATCAGCGTCATCGTAATCGTCAGCGGCGGTTTAATGCCAACGCCAACGGACAAGCCTCGACCGTAAGGAGCTTCGCCCCTAAAATAATGAGATACAAAAAAGGCCAGTCAAGTATACGTATTTCGTTAAGTTTTTGGCACAGCTATAGTGGGAAGCTGCCTTAATTTTTATTTGTGTACATCAGCCACTGCCACTGCAATATTTTCTTCATTCTTTGCTTGAAACTTTCCAATAGGTGCATGAGCACTTGATCATCAAAACCAGATGAACGCCCAGTGACGTCATCAGTAGTTAACCCCTTCTCGAACAGCTCATAATAATAGTAGTAATGGCAAGGAAAAAACACAGAAGATGAGTTTAACCAAAAAATTGCCTATAGCCGCTTCAAAAAAATTGTTAGACTACTCATTGAATGTTAGCTATTATTCTGGATATTGTCAAATTCCACCATGCTGTCGAATGCGCCATCTTCACAACATTGTTTGCAAGTACATTGCCACTGCTGCATACGCATCAGCCCATGTACTGACAATTTTCTCCTCTCTCTTCCTTATGTTTCCTTTCCCTGTCATCTTTATACCCTCTTTCCTATTCCCCCAGCGTATAGGGTAGCAAATCGGCCAAGTGCTTGGTTTACCTCCCTGCTTTCTCTCTTATTGTTCTTCCTTCTAACTACTTTCTTCACAACTTTGATTGGCCCAGAGGGCTGTTACAGTCACTCTGATGGGCTTATGGTGCCGCGATTAGAGAATATGATGCTGTCGTGAAATTTTAGACTTAGCAAAATAGCACTCGAGATCAAATGAAGACAACATATAACAGCGTATAACCAACGCTATACAAAAATAGTCGAGTAGTCAACATCAGACAACACTAGCCGACATTGGACGCCGCTAACAAGACTTGGACTTGGTTAGTTATAGTTTATAGCAAAGGATATCTGTGCATCCTAATGAACGCAGAAGTATGATTAGGTTCAGTTGAAAATCAACGCTCGTTCTGTTTTCATTTATCGCTGGTCGTCCTTGTAGTGTTCGCGCTTTTAATATTGGTGCTTACGCGCTTCGGTAGTGTGCCATTAAATATGATATTTGAGGTCATGCGACTTAGCAAGGTCCTCTATCAGGCTTCATTGCATTCCGGATAGGACCACATTTTTGCGGCGAAGCCCCTAAAGCCGTGGCTCTGTCCATGCCTCTTCGTGACCGGTTCGTAACCACCTAGTTGTATGACTCACTCAGTAGGTGGCGCTACTGTGAGTGACAGACAGACAGACAGACAGACAGACAGACAGACAGACAGACAGACAGACAGACAGACAGACAGACAGACAGACAGACAGACGGACGGACGGACGGACGGACGGACGGACGGACAGACAGACAGACAGACAGACAGACAAGCAGGCCGGCGGGCGGGCGGGCGGACGGACGGACGAAAGCACGAACGGACAGACAGATGGACGGACGTACAGAAACATGGACGAACAGACGGACAGAAGCACGGACACACAGAGGCATGGACGGACGGACGGACGAACGGACGAACGGACGGACGGTTGAACACACGGGCAGACGGCCGGATGGACGCTTCTCCCCCCTAATCACCATTCACTCCGTGGATATGCTGTGATTTTTTCGCCATAAAATCGCATATCACCATGCGCCGTTACGGTGCATATACTGACAGAAGAGGCAAACGTGTACAGCGTCTTCCAAATCAGGCATACTTTTCCCGGGTGAATTGATCCTAATTAAACAGCCATGCCGGAGAGACAACCGTTATGATTGCGTCCTTTTAATTGCTTCAAACTTTGCTAAAAAGGCGGTTCACGTTCTAAGCGAAAAAGACAGCAAGAAGCGCGCGTACAAGAGCATCGTCCTTTTCTCCGCGATGAGGAAGCGCTACAATTCGCCTCGCCGCTCTCCCGTAATCGTGCACGCCGTCGTCCGACGCGTGCGACGGCGAGCGCGGAAGGACGCCGCTTGACGGCGTGCGTGTCCAAGCGCACCGACGTTCCCACTTCGTCGAGCACAATGGAGCGCCATAACTGTAACTTGTTTAGCAGCGCGGCGCTGACGGACTCGCCAGCGCCACCGTGTGTGTTACAGAAAGACCGTCACAAACAAAAGAGAACGAGCATGCTCTATAGCGAGAAAAAAGAAGAAGAGCTCGAGGAGAACTGTGACACGAGCGAAAAAAAAGAAACTCGTTGGTGGGCACAAATTGAGAAAATTTCGGGCCCAAGTGGAAGAGGGGTACAGCAGGCGAGCCGAATCGTCCTGCCTATAGAGGCGCCTCGGCAGCAGTGGAGTCAGCGCGGCACGGAAAATGGAGTCACGCCTTGCTTCGCGCGCTCGTCTCGTTCGTCGCGCCACGGAACGCACTGGAGCAGCGCGCCTCGAGCAAACACCTCGACGGACGGACGCCGAGGGACGCTGCTGTTTGGTCGGAGTGCGTGACAGCTGTCAGAGAACCCCCCGACGACTATGGGTCCTCAATGACGCTTTCTCGTGGCTGTCCGTGCAACGCCTCGATACGTCTCCAGAGAATTTTAGCTATAGCGTATGCATGTCCCCGTAGTCGAAGCTAAAGCTAGCCGAGTTGAAGGAAGCTTAAGACCTGCCGGAGTACACTTATGACATCTGTACACTCTGTTCCATCCTCTTCATTCACAGGGTCACTTGAGCATTCTTCTAATACGGCTAGAAAGTGGAATGCATTTTCTCTATTTACTTTTTTTCCTTCTCAGTTATATTGATTCTCACCGGCCCACATCTCAAAGCTTTCTGCACCTAGCGTGGCTTTGCGTTGCCTCCGGGATCAGAGGCATTGCAAGTTTGTGCCCCTCATTTCGTATTACACTGCCTCCGTGATCGGGCGAACTTTGACCAAGCCACCATGTCATGTGATGACGTCATCATGCGACGCCACGTTATGTGGCGTCGCATGATGACGTCAAAATGTTTTGCTATTCGTCACGCCACGTTGACGTCATCACGCGATGCAGATCTTTTTTCGTCACTAGCGATCGTATTGACGCTGCCGACTCCACCCGCCGATGGCCGTACTATAAACGCGTGGTCGCCAAATGAGCAGCTACGAACTGCCACTAACAATAAACTGTCTCCCAGAATGAAGCCTTTATATTGTCCCTTTCCATGAACATTTTCCTGTGTGTTTTGAAATGCAAATCGACATGATCCTGCAAGGCCAGTATAAAGTATGAGTCATCTATAAGTCATTTTATAATGACTAATGATTTCCTACTGTTAATGCTGTGTTACCGTATGGTACGAAAGTCTTTGTCAAACCTTAATGGTTTTTTGGTCTCGCCGCACAGAATCACTGTTTGTGACCTGTCTCTTCTGTGATGGCGAAATAAACTCAATTGATTGATTGATTGATTGATTGATTGTAAAATTTCGCACTTGGTAAGGCAGTTAAAAGGCTTTCGCTTCTAATGATGAACGAAGAAAAATTTGGGATTTGAGGCAAATAGTTTAGTTAACAGAAGCTGGAACAGTGAGATCTTCTGTGTAGCACGAGTTGAAGTTTCTTTCTTGTATGTGCAATTAGTCACTCTGTCTTCCACGAAACCCTTGCTACCTTTGGCGCTTATCTCATCATTAAGCGACGATCTATCTATCTATCTATCTATCTATCTATCTATCTATCTATCTATCTATCTATCTATCTATCTATCTATCTATCTATCTATCTATCTATCTATCTATCTATCTATCTATCTATCTATCTATCTATCTACCTATCTATCTATCTATCTATCTATCTATCTATCTATCTATCTATCTAAATCTTTATGTTATTGGCGCCTAATGGGTAGCACCGGCTACTCTATCTTGCTTAGGCAAACGAGAATTAAGTACGAGAAGAGAGAGATTAGATAAATGTCGAAAATTATGGCACACGTTCTGTACAACACCTGATACGTATCGCAACACAATCCAGCAGAACATGAATACATAAGTTTCGTACGTGAGCTCAAGCAAGATGAAGAAGTAGATTTGAGTATGAGGTCAAATAATTTGGATGTACTGGTATAATGCATATAATAAACACACGTAAAATCATAACATCATAACATACAACATCTCTTACTTTTCAGTCGTATACCTTTCGCCTGGATCAACGGTCTGAGCTCTCGGGGCACGAGCGCCGTATTTAAGGCACCTGCTTGTGCTACGTGGATGAAACATCAGTGCAGCTCCCACTAAGCCGTGCTAGGCTGTTCGCAGCAGCGTTGGAGATGAGCATCTAGATGGTAATGGCTTGGTTAGGCTTTGACCCTCTCACCTCTCTCTTCCCCTCCCCCTGGCTATACTTATAGTACACATGGCTATGCTTGATTGCTCTCTTTCTGTCTTGTGTGTGTGTGTGTGTGTGTGTGTGTGTGTGTGTGTGTGTGTGTGTGTGTGTGTGTGTTTCTATCTATATTCTCTATTTCATTGTATTTGTGTCTTTCTCTCTCCTTGTGCCCTTATTTTTCTCTTTCGTTCTGTTTCTCTCTTTCTTTGTGTGTGTAGTCGCATAGAGTTTCCTAAAACTACCTAGAAGGGACTCTGGCGCTGCGATCGTTCAGCGACCATGGGAATCATTGGTATACATGTATTTGCCTAGTCTTCGTGCTTGCGGGCGACGAATCGCACTTGTGGCTTCGTTTATTGCTGTGTTTTGGCTTTGTTTCGAATGAAAGAACAAACCGTTTTGAACTTCATGAATTACTTTAAAATGATAAGCCCCCCCAAAAAATGAAGGTGGTGAAGCGTAACTGCCGAACATTTGCCGATTGGTGTTTCGTAACAAAACCGCTTCAAGCCAAGCGAAGACAAGGCGAATTCATGTACTACCCATCATTCCCATGCTCGCTGAAGCGCCATGTGTTTCAGCCACCGCAGACACTAGCACCAGAGTTCCCTCTGGTGTATATTTGGGAAACTGTATATGTGTAGTCATTCTCTCACTTTCTACACTTTTCTCTCTTTCTTCCCTCTCTCGCTTCCCTTTATTTCTCTTTCCTTCTCTCTCTCTCTCTTTCTCTCTCTCTGTATAATCTCCTCCTCCCCTTGCTTCTCTTTCCTACCCCTTTTGCTACGCTATATTTATTACACAAGGCTATGCTGTGCTCTGTCAGCGTGCCGAGTGGCTACAAAGTTCGCCTTCAGATCGTGGGTGTGCGGGTTCGGATCTCGCCACGCTAAAAAAAAGTCCCAGCAAGACTTTCTCCCTTTCTCTTTATTTCTGCCTCACTGTACTCGTTTTCCCGTGTATCAAAGTTATTGCCACCCACTCCGGGCCAATCGGCACGCTTGTTCGGGAAGCAATGAAGATGAGGACGATGATGCAGAGGAGGACGAAGAGAGGGCGTGCCAGGTCATGATGATGATCGTTTTGCTATCTATAACACACCCAGACTTCGACCTTAAAAGTACGGCTGCAAAAGACATGCATATCACAAAACTAATACTGCTTACGGACAAAATATGGTCCGAGGTCTGTGAATCAGCTTCAAATGGCACTCGATAGAAAACTGGACGATCCTGTCGTTTCTATTACAGCCTCCACTCTCTCTCTCTCTCTCTCTCTTTCGAACGTATACGTTCACATCAAACACACTAAGCCGAAAAGTATACTGCTGCCAACGCGGACGTCATGCTAAGCAAAATTGGTCAGGCAGGATACGCAATCAACAAAAGCCGTGTCTTGGTTGTGGGCTTCTTTCTTACCCGCTTCGTGTATTTGTATGCGCTGCTTTTCTTTGTTTTACCAGCAATTCCATGTTTTACGACGATGAGTTTTACCACACTCAGGCTGTGAGTGTGATCACTGTGTTTCTTTTTAACTACAACACCCTCCTGTAATGCTCAATGGAGGGATGCAGGTATGTCATAAATAAATAAATAAATAAATAAATAAATAAATAAATAAATAAATAAATAAATAAATAAATAAATAAATAAATAAATAAATAATGTCCTATTAAGTCAACTTGGGAATTCCACTTTATCTTTTCACTAGCCTATATGTAGGATTTCTTTGTGTGCGTGCAGCATTGATCATGTCCAATTACACTCTTCATGTAAGAGCCTGTTATGGTGCAATGTACATGTGCACGTACACACATGGATATCATACTCACATGCTTACATAGTGACACCGCGAGTGCTCCCGCGCATTGTATGTCCTGAGATGATAACGTGGGCGAATTATTTTCCACCGCCAAGGCCATCGGAACATTATACCTGAACGTCTCCGGTCCTTTCTAACGAAGGCATCCGTCTCAATTTCTTCGGTAGAAATGCGTCATCATTCTGCACCTCCGCAACTCCTTCGTGCAGTCATCTCCAACTCCGGGGAAGCATCCTTAAAGACAGAAAGAAGGAAAGAAAGAAAGAAAAAAAGAAAGAAAGAAAGAAAAGAACGAAATAAATAAATAAATAAATAAATAAATAAATAAATAAATAAATAAATAAATAAATAAATAAATAAATGAATAAATAAATAAATAAATAAAGGAAGAAAGAAAGGAAGAAAGAAAGAAGTCAGCTTGTCTGAAGAATCTCGCGGTGCCTCAATTAAGCTTCCGGAAATTAATGCCTGATACTGTTGTTGGAGAGCTGCGTCACATGTGAAGCGTGTAAGCAGAGGTTGCTTTTGTTTGTGTGTGTGACGACATCCGCGCAGTGTCACGGCCACCGGATGTCGCGCGCACGGCAAGAAAGAGACAGGGCGACGACTGGCGCTTCTCTGGACAATTACCTGCGCTAAACGCGATCACCGGCCCATGTGCGCGGGCGACGACGCGACGCTGCTGCGGAGTCGGTCTCGGATGCATGACGTCCATCGTTTGTGGCCCTTTTCAAGGCGTTGTGTGAAGAAGGAAAGGAGCGGAGATTAAACAAGCTCGCTACGCTCCAAGCAAAACAACTCGTTTCATGTTTGTTTGTTTGTTTGTTTGTTTGTTTGTTTGTTTGTTAACGCGAAAGCTTTGAGTGCCTCCACAAACCCGAACGTTGACCGTCGGCTGCGTCATACGAGTGATGCGAAAAATCATCATGTGATGGAGTCATCTGCAACGTCCCTATGACATCACAGATCACTACACTTTCGAACATCATTATAACGTCGCAGCACATGATGACGTCGAACCATCGCTTTGTAGCTTGGACAAAGGTAGCCCGATCACGTAGGCCGTGCAAAACCTGGCGAGGGGCAGAAAGTAGCAATACCTTCTAGGATTGAAGCTTGGACTATATACTGGGTTCGTGACAGAAAAAAAATACACAGCAAAAAATTATAACAGTGCACATGGCGAAGAAAGGTATGACAACAGCGTTATTGTCGTCCTTCCTTTGTCTTGCGTATCAGAATTTCGCTTCTTTTTTCCCCGTTGCAGTGTCCTCGATCCTGGTGAAGTAAGAAACCCCGTTAGGGGCAAAAAGTGCCTAACGGGGAGGTGGGTGGAGGCGGATCGATACATTGACTGAAAACAAAAGGCAGATGGAATTCGCCTTATATAGAGTCATCTCAGGCGAATGTATATGCGTGAGCTGTTTGTTTGTTCGTCTGTTGCGAGTCTTAAAGGGTTACTGACACGAAGTTTAAATATTTTGGGATTGTTGCTCTAAATAAGAACACGAGTGTCGAGACCCTAAAAAGAGTATTGCGGTGCCTGGGATAAATATCCTATATATATATATATATATATATATATATATATATATATATATATATATATATATATATATATATATATATATATATATATATATATATATATGTCCATCTGCTCGTTCTGCAGATAAACAACAATTGTCTCCAGAGACCCTGACAGTGATTTCTGTGATTTAGGCTGCGTGCAGGACAGAGAGTTCGCCAACTCAGTGAAACTGTGTTAACTCGTCGGGATTCCATTGCAGTCCATTGCAAGAGAGGAGGGGGGGTGGGGAGGACTGCCTACTGATGCTCAGCGGCGAAAACTTTAAAATCAAAGAAAATATTTTAAACGCGTTGGCTGACGTTGGTGAGTGGAGAGTGCTAACAATGCATACAAAGGAAGCAGACATCGCAAAATAAAAAGGTTTCTTTTGCGATGTCTCAGAATCATGTCAATACACTCCAGTGTGCCTTGAAGAGACGTGATGATCGACCCTTCACTCTGGGGAAGATCTTGGGTGCGTGGTCTTCAAGGGCATGAGCCCAGAAAGCCACACGAGCTTTTCTATAATTCTTGAGGGCAACATAACTGAGCGACCACCTGTGAAACCTGCCCTGTGTGTGCGGTGTGTGTGTGTGGTGTGGAATGTTTATCTTCTCCTCTCTTTTCTCTGTTTTACTCTCTTATTCCCCTCTCCCCGCGTGTAGGGTAGCAAACTGGACTTAGTCTAGTTAACCTCCCTTTCTGATATTATGTCTCCCTTTTTCGGCTTGTTTCACAGGCTTACATAGCTGTATCTGAGGCTTTAGCGGGTTAACTGATCGACACTGAGCCGAACGCCAGGCACATACACTGCGAAGGGTCTCAACCCAGAATCGACTTCTGAGCAAATGACACGTGCCTGGGGGTTCTATACGAGAGCCTTAGCCTGCAGGTGTTCGCGCCAGGGTACTGCGTTTGTCGAGTTATTAGACGACTGACCATTCCAACTGCTGAATCGTTTCGCCCAGAACGCTAACTGGATGTCATCTCTTTGGCGTTGATGAAGTAAATGAACTGGAGCACGTGTCCATGATCGCGTTTTAGCGCAGCATGATGGAAAGGCGTGGTAAAGCGTGGACGCGAAGAAACCGCATCCTGAAAAAAGTACTGTCCTGTCTTTCATTCTTCCTTTCCTCTAGCCGCCCAGCCCACGTCATCGCCAGTGTTCGCCAAAAAAAGCGATGCACATTCCGTCGACAGCACCGAAGAAGACAAGAAGACACTGCGAGAAGTGCAATCTGCAGGCACTCGATGCGAAACACACTTTGCGTGGGTGGCATACGTCCCACCCACCTCCTGCCACGCTGAGTGGACCGCGAGAGAACATTGGCCGTCGCATATAAATCTTCGTTTCTTCTGTTTCCTCCGTTTCACGGCGCGTTGTGGCTGCTTGCGCAGTTTTCCGGAGCGCGAAGAGAAAGCTCGGCGAGAAAATGAGTTTGGCCCGAGTGCTAGACCGTGCCAGCTATAGGGCCGCGATGCTGCCGACCGTTCTCGCCGTCGACGCTGCCGCCTCGCGCTTGACGGCCGTCAGCCGACCGGACGCGCGAAGATGCAGCGGCGAACGGTTAGCTGCGCGCGGCGCGATCACCATCCATCTCGGCCGGACAGTCTCTTCCAGCGAGCGCGCTTGTCCATCGTGCCGACGAGAGACGCTATACTTTCTCGCGTGGCGCAAACCCGGGCCGGCGTGGCGTGTACGCGCGCCCTCCCGCGTCGTCGTCCATCATTCCTCCCGTGGCAGAGACGGGAAAATTCGGGAATAGTTGCGACCGACCGGTTGCCTTGGTCGTGGTAAACAGGCAGCCCTCTCAACTGCGGGGACAGCCCCGCATGTGCTGCATCTTTCGACCGCGAGTGCACTTCGCAACTTCATACACGCGTGGCAGACATGCTTGGATCACACAGCTGGATGGCTCAGTCATTCAATCGAGCCCGTGTCTGCCTACAGTACAGTGATTTGACGCTCTATAGGATGCAATTGCGATACCGAAGTGCAGAATCACTACACTTAGGCATTTTTCGCTTTTGTGTCGTTGGTTCTGCATCAGATTTAGCCGAACAACACGTCACTACTCGTGATATTGCTTCCAATAAAGTCTTGGCATGGGAGTAATGCAAGATATCCAAAAAGTGTATAAGACAGACGAAAGCTCGGTACACGTATACTGAGAAAACACAAAATCGATAAACCTATACTCTTCTCAGGAAATTTCTATGATGATTTCACAACGTACGAGCGTGTGTGGCGTCACTGCGATAGCGTACAGCCAACGCTGTAGTCAGGCTCAACGCCTCTGCTGTCGACTCTTGCAGGGGCCTTTATCCCGTTCCTTCAGCCCAGCGTATACATAAAGCCGGAAGTGTGTCGATCTGGTTAATTGATTTCTCCACTTTCTACGCTTACAAAGATTTTGTGGTCTCTCTCGCGAAGGCCACCTGCGTTACTCGTACACCTGTTATTATTTGGAGCACATGCAGGAAAGCGATAGGTGAAGCGTGCAAGACTTTGTCGACCTACACTTCACTGTCCGAGATACAGAGCTAACGGCAGTGGAGAACTCATTACGCGTTGTGAAACTCCGGCAAACGGACACTGCAACAACTATTGACTCGGTGGTGCGAGGGCTCGAGACTCGCCCCGAACACTCCCTCCCCACTCGAAGAGCCGTCCGCCCACCGTCCGGACCAGAGTGTTTCGAGTAGAAAGCGCGCCTCGGTTTTGGTCACGTGCCAACGGCGGCGACGGAGGGCCTGTGCGTAATCACCAGCCTCGCGCGTTCTCACCTTACACTGCAACGCCCGCCAGGGGCCTCTGCTTGAACGAGCGACCATGATCAGAACCGAAAGAAAAGATAAAAACGAAAAACAAACGGGAGCAAAAAGCAGTGCACGTGAACGCGCGCCCAGAGAGCAGAAAGCTCGGGATTTTCGGCAGTCGTCACTGAAAAAAAGAGGACCAGCGCTGTGCGCGGCGATGGTCCGTCACTGAGGCGCGCGCTTGTAATGATCGTAATCAGGGGGAGAAAAATGGCGCCGGACTCGTTTCACGGTCAATCGCTTCCTGTCCGAGAGCATCCGCGTGCCCGGCATAGCCGAGCGAGCCAGTGGCCGTCAAATTTCATTACGAAACGGCGCGAACAGCGCCGCTGGAGCGGACGGACGCCGGCGCATCCGAGCAGCAGAAGCGCCCAGCTCGGTGCGGTCTCCTTTCCGCCCCGATGAGGCCGGACCGCGCGCCCCGATCGCGGCTCGCCGGACCCGGCCGCTCTTTTTACGAAGATCACCGGAGCCAGCAATGGTTACTCTGCCAACTTAGACCTCCCCCCGCGAACTCACTACAGAGAATGTTCGACAGTCAGAGAAGGCCGTCGAACGATGCTCTTAATCGCTGTTACGTTTATCACGATGCGATATTTCCAAAGAATGGTTTCCCCGGGATGGCCGAATTTGAAGGCCGATAATCCGCGGTGCTTTAGCACAATCATTTCAGAGAAGTACGCGTGTTGGCTCGCCGTGGTTCCGATTTTGAGCCTGCAGGGACATTTGTTGATGCGCCTTGATACTGGTGACGTCATCAAACGAAAAATGAGAGCTATACTCCAACTTTCCCATCGAAAAAAAAAAAAGGCTGTGAAATGTTACTTCAGTAGTTTGGCACGAAGTGTAAAGTCTGGTATTAGTCCTGCTTCAAGCCGCCGTAAAGGCCTTTTGAAGTAAGCAAAGTTGTGCCAACTCCGTGTTCCCTTACGGCTTTTATCTTTCTGTTATTTGAAGCTTACAAATAGTAAGGTAATAGAACTCGTTTTGGCCTTATTAAGCCTCATAAGCATAAAATCGCCCGAGTGACATAAAGTGCGAACAATATTGTAAAAGCGGGTGGAAAGACAACAAATATTAGAGATGGGGTTTGCTATCATTGTTAATTTAATCATGTACAGTCAGCGTGCTGGCGTAACGAGAACATGAAGGAAGGAAGCAAGCAAGCGAGATGGCAGGGAGGTCAACCAGGCACATGCCTGGTTGACTTCCCTGCCATCTAGTTTGCTGTGCACCGTGACGACCAGGCACTTGCCTGGTTTACCACGGTGCACAGGGGGAATGGGAAAGGGGAGCATAAAGTTGGGAGAGAGAGAGAGAAAGAAGAACATGATCGTATGTAAATGTCCTGACGGGAACAGGGTGACAAATCTTCCTTATACAACGCTGAGATCTCGGCTGGCAGTGACAGGGAGTGAGCGATGATGCGTCAGTCCAGTATTCAGTGTGCACAAACCGTCACAACAGAAACTAAAACACAGAAGGACATTCTTTTTCTATATACCAATAGAAACAGCGAAATAGAACTTTGACTTTTGAATCATGGTGACCGGCATATAAAGTTAACGCTTGGGGGTGGGCTGGTTGGTTTCGATGCATATTGACACAAAAGACGGCGCGAGAGGACAAGGGCATGTGTGTTTACCCCTCCGCCCCTGCATGTCTCCTCGCGCTGATTCTCGCTTCATTGACATATCTTGCATCGACGGTATTGAAACACCCGTGCTGGAACACAAGCATGCTTGTACGCAACGTTTGCGATGTCAGATTTGTGTTATAACCCACGCAGGTTCCTTCGTTATTCACGGGCGCAGCCGTTCCTGACAGGTCGCAGTAACCACACTGAAGCCGGTCAACCACAACCTGCATGTTTGCCATCAAAACCCCCATCGTGGAGTTTTAAACCGTTCAGGAGCTGCGCCCGTAACACCACGCGCAAGCTATATATAGAACTTGGTTATACGTGGCCTGGGGTAATCACACCACGAAGCGGAAAGGATGAAATACATTACAACTGAACGCAGTGTATGTCAAGGCTTGTGTCAGGCGTGTGGCAGGTTGGGCTAGTTGGCATGGCATGACGATAGTTATAGCGCGAGAACAAAACGACGACACAGTGTCCTTCTTGTCTCTGTGTCGTCGTTTTGTTCTCGCGCTATAACTATCGTCATCTTTGTGTCAGGCATGTGGACGATTGTTTGTTTTTTTTTTGTGCCGAATGAAAAAGTGAATTAGTTCCGAAGGAAAACCGCACTTCGTGTTGTGCATGGCGCATCCACTCTTTCCAAGTATACCTTTAAGCGATACTACGTAATACCATATGTACACATTCCGGGTAATTCAGGTGCCTCAATTTTTTCACGCGTATGTATAGGGCAGAGAAATCATGCTTAATTTTGTTATTACAATATGTCTTCAACATGACTCGCGGAGAATTCGAGAAGTTGCTCTCAACGCGAACGCTGTCCCGCACGAGGGCTATACGAAGACTATATATAGAACGTGTCCAGCAGTCGCTCCTTTCGGAAACAGCATCGTGTCGGCTTCTCTTACAACGAAAACGGCATGTCCGCTGTCGAAGGCAATTCCTTCGGGGTCACGGGACCAGACGTGGATGAACTGCAAGAGCTCGCGAGGGCAAGCTCTGCGGTCTCGCCGGGGAGCCGTGCCCATCGGTCGTCAACGTTTCCGCTGCAGTGTGCGCCCATACATAAGCGTTTGCTGCAGTGCACGCACAGTGTATACATACACCGGCGCGTGCGCGAGACTGTTTGTCCGATCGATGGCTTCGTTAGAAGGGCGGCCTCGGGTCGTTAGCGGATCCCGGGGATGGCGAGTCGAGCCATGGCGCGTTCCCGCGGGACAGGGCAGCGTTCTCCGGTCGCGGTCCCGTGTTTCGTGCATTACTCGTGTGTGCAGTTTGAGTGGACAAGACTGGCCCGAAAGGGAGAGGCATTGCGTTGGGAAGAGTTGGTGCATATAGCTTACGAAAGATTTGTGGCTCAGGCTGAAAACCAAAGAAAAATAGCAAGAAGAAGAAGAAGTCCTAATCACCCCGAAGGAAGAACACGCCTTCACTGGGTGCGTAGAACGCGATTCATTTAACACGATACAGGTCTAGATGTTTTCATTAAAACCAAACCCACTGACACGATGTGAGCTGAAGTTGACCGATATCGGAACAGTCATGACTCGGCACATTGCAGGTACTTCCACAGATTTCAAATCAGGTCGTTTCTTCAAGTCAGATGTAAATAAAGAGGTTTGGTAAAGAGGTAGTGGAGAGAATTGAAGAGGGAAAAAGGGGATTGTGGGCTTTATCGCTGAAAAGACATATCCACGTATGTAACTGGTAGAGGAGACAATAAGTTTAGTCATCAAGCCCTTGCGCAAGGAACACCATACAATAATGCAGAGACTCTACCAGCACACCTCGGTATACCAGTAGATGACTTCGACGACTAGAACGATGTGCAATCCGATCCGCCTGCATGAAATAAAAGAAACCAAACTCGAGTTCTTCGAATCCCACACTAAAGCAGTGCAAGACATGCAACTTGATCTTCCGGTTAAGACTATATACATGGTCGTGTCCTAGCTCTTGAATATTCCACTCACATAAACAATTTGATCTCTCCTTAAACGTGCAAATACTGTCAGCAGTTTCCTGCTTTGTTGGGTGAGCGTACTGTTTGTGGTTAACGGGCGTAGTCTGATTTATTAGTTAACTGACTGGATAAACGGATTTATAGTTTCAATAACCTTTCTAAACCCTTTTGCGAGATGACGCTTTAGAACGGTATAGTGACCATGCATATGAGGCGGCACATGGCTTATATATGACTTGCGTCTTTTATAGATTAACATGAAACTCCGGAAAAAAGACAGCATCTGTATAACCTTGTTTTTAACTACGCAAACATATTTTTTAAGCTGGCCTGACATCAGGTCTCATAGTCAAATAAAATGCTGGTTTGAACTGAGCGTTAACCATAATGCACCTTGTGGGGCTTAACCTGCATCGTCATACCTTGCACAGAGTTGCTTTAAAATAAAGAACTCAATTAACTTGAGAATACGTTAGAGCTGACATTATGAGTATACTGCTATTACTATATGGAGTGGCAAACACGTTGGCTTAAACTATTATTGTATCAATAATTGATGTTACAAAGCTGCATTACATGAAGTTCTGCTGTTGAATTAATGGTACTGACAGCGTCTTGTGTAATTAAGTTGTGAGCTTCATATATAATGTCATATCGTCTCCTCTCTGCCTTACTTTGTCAAGCTGAACGTCCGTATCGCTGCGAACCTTCGTCCTTCATGCGAATGTTTTCGTTTTATTGCGGCGCGAACCACAATGCTTCCATTCTACTCTACGAACTTGACTGTCGTTTCTTTTATAGCTACAAAATAAATTGTTTAGTATCGGTGCGAGCCGATGGTCACTTTAATCGCTGAAATAGCACTAGCAAGTTTTTAAAAACGTATTCGCTCGCGTTGCAATCACACTAAATTAAACTCTGTACTCTTAAAAAAAAAAACAGCAGCACTCTGAGAGTTCTATACACGCCGCCAGAGACTTCTCCGCTCGTATTTAGGTGGATAATTTTTTTACATTATGCTTTAGTATTTTTTTTTTCATTCTGTCAGATCTATATATCCCTGTTCGCATTGTAGAGTACCCGTCCATCGGGTAGTTACCTTTGTTAACCTTATCTATGTTTTACAGCAAAGCTTTAGAGCAATCATGTGTACTGCAGAGTTCAAACGGATGGCCATTGGCGGGTTAACCCTTTCGATAGTATATGTATGTACCGGTGTTCTCTTTTCTAAGAATAGACAGTTACGGGCGGCACTTTTTCCTTCTTGTCCTTACTAGAATCACTTATAGAGAGACGCATGTACCGTAAAAATTGAACAAAAGCACATAATACCGCTGTTGCACTAAACATGAAGAAGTTCCTACGGTCAAAGACGTACGTGCCACATGCAAACCCTTTTACTACAAAGATCGCATGGTCATGCATCCTCACAGGGTGTAATGTACCCATGATAAACCCCGTGATAAAGACCGGGGTCGCCCCTGGTCGACCATCTCCAGAGGGTGTGAAGGCGGTGGTTTTATCTCCGTTTGTTTTCCCCGTTTTCTCTCACTCTTCTCCACGCTGATGCAGAGATCTCAATTACTCGAACTTCTGGAACACTCCCTTTTCCGAACGAGCTGACGCGAGGGCAAGCAGACGGCGCAGGGCGAGGAGGTGACAAGCACTGTCAGTCTCTCAATCACCGCTAAGCCACTGCCAATGGAGCGCCCCCCCCCCCCCCGCACAACGTCGGGCAGGAACACATTGACGTCGTCACCTCCATCGAACGGCCTCATTTTCCCAAAATTAATCTCTGCCAAAGTCAACCCCGACCAAGCGGCCACGGCAGGCGCGTCCTCTGGCTTGTCTTCACCGCACGCCAAGGAACGAGAGAAGGAAGAGAAAAGGGCGCAGGATGTGCCAGTTGACGCCGTCGCGGTTGAACGGGGTGGGAGAAAAGCACGACGTGTGGGGGGTACTGGAGGAATCAAGTCGGCTCGACGGATAAGCCCCGGGAAGACGGCCGCGGCTAACGAGCGACCAGCGTTGTGGGAGCCAAAGGGTTCCACACCGAGTGCGTCAACTCCTGAGCTCCCGACCTCCCTATCACGCGGTGGGAGCTGCTATAGCCTTTGATTTTCGGTTGCTAGTTACGTGCAGTGCTGATTGTCATAGTAGTATGTGACTCTGGTGGCTGCCCTGTTCTTTTCATTGGCATCAGCGCTAGTTTAGCTAGCGAAGAGGGAGGGGGATGTAAAGATTCAAGACCTCTCCCCTTAGAGTTGCTAAAGTTTTGCATGTGTAACATACACATGCACGCGTACACGCGCACCACCATACGTAAGGCATAACTGATTGCCTCATTCCCCTATACATTGCCGTTCTCTAAAAAAATCCTTATGGTTACAGCCCATCTCGGTTTAAGTAACCTATATATACTGAGATTTTTTAACTCTCCCTTTCTCTTTCAACCCCCTATTCCCCAACCCCAGGGTAGGGTAGCATACCGGATACTAGCATCTGGTTAACCTCCCTGCCTTCCTTTTTTCTCGTCTCTCTCTCTATATATACTGAAAGCTATGAAGTGTTGTGCAGCGCTCCTCCCTTCCATTCCTCCCTTATCGACAATTATGACAAGACAATATTAGGCAGTTTTAGAATGGGGCGGGTATAGTTCTGGCGTTGCCTGGGTACGTGCGCTATTTCAAATTACAACATGCGTAGCCAAGAAGATCGTGTGATGGCGACAGAGGCCAACGCAGAGCTTCACTATCCGAAAACCACCTGTTTATATCGGCCAATAATGGTGCGGAGCGTTGCTGGCAGCATTGACGAATAGCTCAAGGGGAAAAAACAAATAAAAATGACAATCAATGGCTTATCACAGTCCTGTATCTAAATATCAGCGTTCGAGCCATGTGCTGACGCAATCATGCAGCTCACACGTGATCAAAGGTAGAGTAATAAAAAAAAAGATGAATTGATCCTTATATAGTGTTTACTACATATCTCTAGAGAAGATGTCTAAATGCGAACGACATTGACGTTCTTCTTTACTCGTGTTTCATTTCAAACCCCAGCCTATAGTGCTGCTTTATCTGCCATCAGGTTCAGGAATTTTCCTTCGGGCGCATTTGGAAGAGTATGTGGATATATTGAAGACCATTGTGAATATCCATGTGGTTGAATTTTAAGCAAGTCATTGTTCTCAACCATCTCCAGGACTCAATTGCTTTCGAAAACACCAGTAAACGGATGCTTACGCGACACACTTTCATCACCAGCTGCACGGATAGCGTTGAAAAAAGGAATATAAGATGACTAGAAATACATTAGCGTGTATGAGTGGTTTGTTGATGAACGTATATGTGGCCGGGTTGCATATATCCGAAACTTATACATTCCGATCTCACGATTCATTTACTCCTACTTACACCAATTCCACATAATACGCGCATGAATTTCTCGCCATCGAAGTTATTGTGGGTGATTTCCATGCGCATAATCAATAGGCGAGCATATATATAGTGCGAAGGCCTTGTCCATGTGCTCCTTTTTTTTTCAACCACTGTTTGCATATACCTTCGGGAATTAAAGATTAGAAACTCCAGCATGGTAAACTTTTTGTCAAGTTTTTGCATATAGTGTTATTTATTAGAAAGACGCATCTACCGGACGGCCTAGGCCCGTAATCAGGAAGGGGGGGGGGGGCGCTAGGAATCGGCTTGTTTCCCCTTCCTCATAACTCTTAATGAGGGGGATGCTTTACCAAAAAATAAATAATACATATATGTGATTTCCTGTGATAATCAAGGCTTTCAAAAAGTTACCCCCCCGAAAAACGTGGCTGCTGCCGATATAGCTAATTCAGTCCAGTGCTCGACTAAAAAACGAAACGATAACTTTTCGTCAGCATTCTGATTACTTATTCGGAAGATGCATGCTAGACACTTGATCATATTAAAGAATGACATAATCAGGTGTATACAAACGTACCCCTGAGCAATTCAGCTTCACAGTATAGAGTAGCCAGAAATACCTTTCGGTTGTAGGGGGGGTGGGGTGAATGTTTAATCATGCACATTTTATGGTCGTATGTGTGTACACATGCAAAATTAAAGAACTTTAGAAAACCTGCCTCTTTCCCCCTCCACCTCTGCTTGCCTGCGCCAGTGCTCTAAGATATCCGCACGTTGTTCGTGCCATCACAGCCAATCTCTGCAGTGATCCAAGAGCCATTCAGTTTTCCAAACGGCCTTCTTTCCCGGTCGACTCTTCCAAGCGAGATTCCTCCTTAGCAGCTGCATGCAACTGCGGGTCCTCGAATAACGCGGTCGCTCCACGGAGCCCGAACCCCGCCACTGTTGGGAAAGCGCGGCAGCTGGCTTCGATCTCGCGGCCAGTGCCGAAGATATTGCCTGGCACGCCTGGCCGCGACCAAAGGGGAGCCGAGCAGTGGCAAACCCGTCTTCTTCTCCCCGTCGCCGTTGCCTCGTCGAGCAGAGCGGCCGAAGACCGGCCGGGGGCCCCCGTTAATTTCGTCAAAGCCGTCGAGTTAATGGGTCCCGTGTTAGCGCGGCCCACCTAATGACCTCTGGGAGCTGTTAGCCACCACCACTCCGGGGCCAACACCAGCAGCAGCAGCCGTGATTCAACTTTTGGCCCGGATCGTAAAAACAGCCCGGCTGATGGCTTTTAAAGCGCCCATAGCGTGTACCGGCTCGCGGCAGTGTATACACACAGTCGTATATAGCTGGCCGCGGGGCGCGTTTCACAGCTCGTGCGGGAGACCGCACGTTCCCTCGCCCTAAAGTACAAACCGGCCTCGAAACATAGGCGGGAACGGGGTGTTCTGTCGACAAAGAGATCTATGTTGTCACTGCAGCGGAATGATCTTCCTAACTCTATGGCCTTAACCAAAGTGGCCGCTCTGATACTCCTGTGCGTTAGGGCTCCATATAGATGATGTTGTTGTATACTCACGAGAACACAGCTGAGCTGTATACCTGTAAAATTTAGCAGAACGTTGAGAGAAAGTAATCGCAGGTCATTAAGAGTAACACAATGGATTGCAAGAGAATTCAAACACCTGAGGGGAAGGCAGGAAGTTCGATGGGCAGCGGAGATTAGGAACTGTTACGTTGGCGGCAGAGACGCCACCGGAGACATGAACTATAGTCGGTGTCACCAGGCAGAAGACAGCGTTTGTTGACCGCTTGAAACTTATATCATGAAAGAGGGGAAAGGGGGCAGAGAGGGAACAAAAAAGAGAGAGGACGCATGCACGCGTGCTGTTCTACGTCCTCTTCGGCCACCACTGCCGTTACAACAGGAAGTTTGAGAGAATCACGTGGCCTCTGGAAGAACAGGACCGGGCTGATTGAACATTTGAACTGCGATGGGCGTAGTCACAGCGACGATGACGTTGAAGATTAGGAAGTGGAATCAGCTCGCGTTTTCCTAAAGCTGTGACAGAGTGAAACACAGTGAGACTTTGCTTGAACGAACTTCAAGAAAACCCAGAAATAGGTTCGTTAAAGTAAAATTACGTTGAACCGATATATCTATGTCGCGGCTTGTTACCAGGAACTGAAGAAAACATCCGTTGTTGCAAGTAAATTTGAACTCTTTTACTTGCGTTGCTGCTTATTTGAATTTGTATTTATTTCCCACGTATATCTGTTGGTGCACTTGTGCACTAATGAGTGCAGTGGTGAAGAATCGGGTCACTGTGTCTAATCTCTCATCAACCTTCTCCGGCACAACACTCTGCTGGGCAGCGAAGGACTGCACTTTTTCCAAGTACACGTGGATTTCTTAGCTGGAATTCTTATTTCGTCTTATACAAGAGTGTCTTCTTCCTTCTTCTCTTCCTATTCCTGGGATAGGATGCGAGCTGCAATCTCCTCTTCAGACAGAGTCGTGCGCATGCCTTGACGGGATAGTCACAGGTGGCGTATAGTCCTCAGAATTCAAAGCGCTAAATGTGTTCTTTCAGACATCTTCTGATAAATATGACATGAGAAGCATTGGCTGGTGTCACAGACTGTGTTCGTAGTACTGAAATCCGCTCTTCTCTAATTTCGCTAAACTGAAATGCGTTAGCGTTGGGTGCAATGGTGCTTCAGCGGGCTATTTAAAAAGAAAAGTTCGCACCTATAAATAGCTCGGTAAACTGACCTTCGTTCAAGTGGCATTTTACTGCAGTTCCATCAGTTTTTGGCAACGTGTTTGGAACCATTAGGTTTTTGGTGTGTAGGCTAATACTGAACATAATATGTTTGTTCCAGTAGCATAGGCCAAGTCAAATCTAGAAATAAATAGAAATCCAAACTTAGGGTAATCAAGTCCGCCGATGAGCAGCCATAGGACGATGCATAATGCCAGTCAATTTCTGAGAGGTTTTTTTGAAATCAAAATTGTGCAATGCGGGTTTATTCGAGTGGAGCTGCGTGACTACCAGTTAACTATACTGTTGACCAAAGCCAACACGAATTGTGCGTCGTGTGAATTGATCGCGTGAACAGAACGGATGAAAACACTTATATAGGCCCGTGGAATATTCCAACAAAAGTGACACTAAGCTCAGGGAGAGAAAGCTAAAAGCGCGACCGTTCTTTAGTTTTCTACCTTATATGGGCAAAAGAAGTCGACTGAACTGCAATTGCGCGGTTCTTATAAGCGCCAGTCGTGCTTTAAATCGTTCGGACACATTTGAGTATACCATGCCATCGAAATATATTCGCCATTTCAGTGACTTAGGGGGGGGGGGTAACAAGTGACGCTGCTTCGTTTGTAGTGTATAGATGTGTGCATTAAGGTTCATATATAGCTGTTCTCTTGCGGTATGGAGAGTCTTCATAGAAAAAAATGTGTTTAGACAGGTACACGTGTGGGTACAGGTCAGACTGTCAAGGTCACTCATGCAAATTATCTGTCTTGTCACGCGTGTGTAATCTACTTGGATAAAAGGTGTCCCGTATACTTGCACTCGTTATCGTTCGCACTTCGGCTACATGTCGCACTTCGGCTAATGCGTGTGCACTCTCTGATCATTGCAAAAGAGGGCACAAAAAAAATGACCAGTCGAAACAAACGACCACAAGGACTCTTCCGCTGTTATAGTATATATACCTCATCGTAAGATCCCCTTACGCACAAAACCATGGACGCTATAAAGGTCACGCACTGTTCAGGAGAACGATGCTGACGAATGCATGCAGATTTCATTCGATTAAGTCCACCAAAAAAATATGTTTCTTATTAAGTTTGATCCTCCTCTTTTTTTTATACTTAGACGCGCTTCCCCGTTCACTGAATTGCAAGTGTACATGTCATGAGGACGTTCCTTCTGAATTGCAGGACGCGCTTCCCCATTCACTGAATTGCAAGTGTACATGTCATGAGGACGTTCCTTCTGAATTGCAGGACGCTTGCGCACAAGCACAAGCGCATAAAAAACAATGCTATATATGGCAGTGCAAGCTATAGTATATGCATGTTCGTGCGTGTGTTTGTATGTTTACGTGTTGTATACACAGACGAAATTGTGCAATTTCCGCGAAGGGGGGGGGTGACTTATGCCGTTTCTGTACAGAAATATACCTGGAGATCATACGTTTGAGTTTAGTTTTATAATTTATTTCAAGCAGGAACCCTGGCTCTCAATCCAGAGCGATCCTATATGCCCAACCTTCTGCCTTTCTCCGCGGTAAAATGTATTACAAGCGCGGCAGGCAGCCGTCGTGTCGAATACGCGATTACACACACACACATCGGGATGGGCCCTTAGGCGACTAATCCATGCGGCGCGCGATCGGCGGCGCTTGTCAAAGCGACTATCGCATCCGCGCGGCTCCCGCAGCGATGGGGGTGAGATGCCCTTCGGAGGGCCGTAAAAGCGAGCACGCGCCGCTGAGTTATGCGCCGGGCTCACGAATAATGTCCCGGCCTCCCGTACGGGACCCCAGGGAGAGGACTCGTCGGATCGCCGCCCGCCAGCCCGAGTTTTTTGGTCGACTTTTCGTCTCCTCCCGCTGAGCGACTGTAGCGGCGCGGGTAACTGTGTGAAGCGTATATCTGTGTACGCGCGAGTTTTGAACCGTATAACTGAAGTTCAAGAAAAAGAAAAGATTAAACACCCGAAGTTAGAGGAAGCGCGCGCTGAGGACGCCATTAAAGATAGGGGCTACATCATGGTCGCTGCACACCGCTCCAGCATGTCGATCGTCGGTCGTTTATGAGACGGGGGTGTGCGTAGAAAGCTGCGACACTTTATACGCGGCAACGCGACGATAGCTTTCGACGTGTATGATCCTTATCGCGCTTTCCGAAGTTCGGCGATTCCGGAGTTGTATAATGTTTGCCACGAAGGTTTTAATTCAGCGGGAGTTAAAGTATCTCATGTATATACTTTCCGCGTGCTCCTTGAAACATTAAGTTTGCCGGAATAAGTATAGAACGCATTTCACATATATTGGCTCGATATTCTCCGGCTGAAGCGTAAATGCTTTCACGAACGCACGTAAACGTCTTGTGTATGTTTACGCTTTGGCCAACATACACAAAATCCCCCCATTCGACCCTCCGCGGGATTTCTGCAAATCTTATAACGATAACCCTCTAACGAAGCGTGTGCAAGTGAACCAGATGGCAAGGCGAGAATTCATCGTAAATAAAGCGCACTGCGGAGGTGGTTTACTATGCATACCCCTGGGAATCGTCAGAGAATGTAATGGTGGTACTGGCGTCAATTGACGGTGTTCAAATGACAACACATCGTACGTTTTCTCTTCGCGGCCACCACAGGGCATCCTTCGAGTGATTCAGTTTGCAAGCCCTGACATATTTGCAGACTTAAAAACAGGCATTCATTTCTGTGATAAGTTGTGGGTGAACAAACAAAAAGTAATTACGCTAAATTTAACTCACGCTATGCTCTCACGGAGATTCAACATTGCACGTATACACTGAATTTCATTCTGCACGCCTCTAAGAGAGGGCAGTGCACCTCAAGCGTTAAAAGAGCCGTGAAGCTTGCGTGCGAAGCTCCCCAGCACAGCAGGTCAGGCTAAGGCGCCATCTGCAACGCATCAAAGCATCATCGAGGAGAGTCAGAAAAAATACCAGAGAATTAACAGCAAGAAGCGATGGGAACAGAAAAAAACACTGCTTGGGCCCGACAGGGTGATAGTTGAATTGTCAAGGGAGGAGAAAAAAAAGCGTGTCCGTTGAGAATAATGAAAAAAGTGCCAAGATGTCAGAGTGAGAAAGAAACAAAGAAAAGGGTGCTAACGAGCGTACACATTCGAATCCCTTTAGAATAGCCTCAACAACGTTATTAATAGTCGTAAAAAATGGCACGCCGGGGAGAAAGCTGTCCTAGCTCCGACACTATCCTCAGTGACGCGGCCAGCTGGCAAGACGTGATGCGGCGTGGACCATTAGCGGCGGCGGCCAAGTGCCGCGCTGACAGCCACCGTGCACAACTCGGTACCGTGCTATAGCTGGCAGGAAAAAAAAATGCAGAGGTGAACGGGGCAAGGAGAGACTTGTTTTGCATGCGCGCACACCCGTCACAAATGACACACCAGGGTAAATGCGCGAAGAGCTGCGGTGCCAGATAGCCAGGTCACTCCGGCGAGCCGCTGCCTCGCGAGTTCGGGCCATCCACGAAGTCCGCATACATCAACGCCGCTGCAGGCAGGAAGCTGTTTGTTGCTCAATTGGCTGTGCTTTTGGGTTTCAACGCCGTTTTCTTGTCTTTGGTATTTCCCTCCCCTCCCCCCCCCACTTTTTTTGTCGCCATCATCATCTTCTTTTTTTTTTCAACGCTCAGGGGAAGAGAATGAAGGCATGAAACGGGCGAAAAGCTAAATTTGCGATATGCGAAAGAACAAAGAGGATTTGAACAGAGACAAATATGCATCTTTCCGGAGGTCCTCTCCTCGTTGCTATCTTTTTTCACTCCCAGAAGGACGCGTCCAACGTTGCGCAACAAACGGACACGCCACACAACAACAAAGGGTAAAGAGGCAATATGGAAAGAAGCAATGAAAAAAAAAAGGATGAAGGTATACAGAGGAGGAAAGGCAGAAGCATACTTTTTGTTTTTGTTTTTCTTTTTTTGCGAAAGCTAAAGGCAAACACGGGACGCCCGATCACGGCCCAGTGTTCGTTTTATTTGTTTTTTTTTCTATTTCTCTTTTTTTCCCGCTTGGTTTGACACGCAACGCGGGTGATCCCCCCGCCGGTGCGGTGCGTGCGTTTGTATACGCGCGTATCTGCATGCCAGCGCGAGCATCGGTGTGTATAAAAAAGAACTTGAATAAGAGTGTACGTACAGAATCACAACTGTAGAATCGCAACTGCAGCGCGCGTTTGTGTGGCACACAGGCGCGTCAGGAATGAAAAAAAAAAGCGCAGCGATGCCCCATCCAAACAAAAACATTCATTAATCACCAAAGAGAGAGAGAGAGAGAGAGAGAGAGATCTTGTGGTAGCCTACCTCCGATATGGAGAGAGGGGGGCGAAAACGGTGGTGCCAGAACAGGGAGGGAAAGAGAATGTGAAAAAGAAGAAAAAATTGTTGATCGTGCTGCGTCCGGTGCAATAAAATATCAAGACCGACGCAGTCGCTGCGCTGACTGCGCCGGAGCGCGGGAGAAATGGGCCAAGAGGGAGTCGCGCGGGCATTGCATGCGTTGTCCGAATAGCAGAATGGGGGATAGCGTTAGGGCAACGGTACTGCAGTGGATTTTCTTCAACCGCGGGTCAAGAGTGGTTCCCGTGCATCTCGATCTGTGCAGGAGTGTTGAAGTCCGTATTTTCTGCATATGCCACTGAAGTAGTTGCACTGCGTTAGTGCCAAGTCTCGGGAAGGGAAGACGGATTCCGAAAGCTTTTAAAGTGGTATGGTGGGGTAAACCGTACACACGTCATATTTAGCGTAATACGTTAGAAACGGCTCCAAGTATTCCCATAAAATATTACACGCCCACACACACACACACACACACACACACACACACACACACACACACACACACACACACACACACACACACACAAAGCCACTGGGTATCAAGTGACACTCTTTTTTTATGTCTATGTGGCATATCCTTCCTTTGGCCCACTCCAAAATTCACATCATCGACTGTATTGTCTCGACCCATCTCTACGACTTCACCTACCCTCTGGTCTTTCTAGGGAGGAAGGAACAGTGTTGTGCCGTCTGCGTCTCGGCGTAGCCTTCACGAATGCGTATACTCATTTAAGATCGGGATAGCCGACAGCGCGGAGTGCATCGACTGCGCCGTCGATGAGACCATTGAACACCCCTTATTTCTGCCCGGCTTACACAAACGAGAGGCTTCACCTGCGCAGTTTTCTAAATGAACTGGACAGAAGTGATTTCACGGTCGAAAAAGTGTTGGGACCGTATAGCACTGCCCATCACAATTCCGAAAGGCAACGAAAGTGTTGTTGCATTTTCTCAAATACACCGGCCTGTTTCATCGTTTGCGACGTGAAACTGTTATGTGTCGGCACAGTCAGTGACCTTTGTTCTCCTCCTCTAAAACTTTCCTTCCCCCGCTCCCCTTCCCCAGTGCAGGGTAGCCTACCGGGGCTCAGCCCTGGTTAACCTCCCCGCCTTCCTGCTTATTCTCTTTCTCTCTCTCTTTCTCTCTCTCTTTAAAAGGGGGTTCAGTTATTCAATGTACCTTTTCTCTACCACTACCGAAAGTAATGTAAGCATATTCAGCCGCGTTATTGTAAAGATTCATAGGTTATCTGAACTTAAAAAAAATTACATATTTTGTAAAGTTTTAGTAAAAAAATAAGATCACTGCATGCACAAAGGCTCAAAGAGTACGTATTGTGGTGTAATTGTTTTACAGCTTCACTTCCTATATGAAATCAGAATTTTTTTAGTTCAGATTGTTTCTAACTTGTTGTAGCTCTCGCACACAAAGTTTCATCGAAATAACTTCAATAGTTTTTTAAATAAAAGGTACATTGAAGTTGAAAATGTCATAAAAAATGGAATTTGAGAAAAACGAAGTTTTACGTGCGCATATATACCGCTTGCGCCAGAGGGCGCACGGCGCACTTCGGCGCGGCATTTAAACCGCTTGGTGTGGCCGCTTGACGATGGGCTTTCACAGGTTTGTTCC